>NW_027206092.1:0-600000 GCF_024711535.1 Dipodomys merriami | reverse complement strand
GAGTGAGGGTTAGTTTTAGGGTGAGGTTTAGATTTAGTGTGAGGTTTAGGTTTAGGGTTAGGGTGAGGGTTAGGTTTAGGGTGAGGGTTAGGGTGAGGGTGATGGTTTGCGTGTGGGTGAGGGTTAACCTGTGGGAGATGGTTAGGTTTAGGGTGAGGGCTAGGGTTTGTGTGAGTGTTAGGGTTAGGGTTAGAGTGAGGAAAAGTGTTTGATTGAGGGTTAGTGTGAGGGTGAATGTTTTGGTGAGGGTGAGGTTTAGGTTGTGTGTGAGGGTTCGGATTAGGTCAGTGTTAGGAAGATGGTGAGGGTTAGGGTGAGGGTTTGGCTTTGGCTTAGGGTTAGCGTTAGAGTGAGGGTTAGGGTTAGTGTTACGGTTAGAGTGAGGGCTAGGGTGAGCTTTAGGTTTAGGGTTAGGGTGAGGGTGAGGATTAGAGTTAGGGTTAGTGTGAGTGTTAGGGTGAGGGTGAGGGTAAGGGTTAGCAATACTTTCAGGGTGAGTTTTAATTTTAGGGTTTGGGTTAGGGTGAGGGCTAGGGTGAGGGGGAGTGTTAGGGATAGGGTGAGGGATATGGTGAGGATTAGGTTTAGGGTTAGGGTGAGGGTTAGACTGAGGTGTAGGTTTAGTGTTTGGGTGAGGTTTAGGTTTAGTGTGAGGGTTAGGTTTAGGTTTAGGGTTAGGGTTAGGGTGAGGGTAAGGTTTAGGGTGAGTTTTAGGGTGAGGGTGAGGGTGAGGCTTTCGGTTAGGTAAGGTTTAGGATTGGGGTTAGGGTGAGGGTGAGGGTTAGGGTGAGGGTTTGGGTTAGGGTGACGGTTAGGTTTATGGTTAGGGTGAGTGTTAGGGTTAGGGTGATGTTTAGGGTGAGGTTGAGTGTTAAGGTGAGGGTGATGGTTCGGGTGTGGGTGAGGGTAAAGGTGTGGAAGAGGGTTGGGTTTAGGGTGAGGGTTAGGGTTTGTGTGAGTGTTAGGGTTAGGGTTAGGGTAAGGAAAAGTGTTAGGGTGAGGTTTAGTGTGAGGGTGAGTGTTTTTGTGAGGGTGAGGGTTAGGGTGTGGGTGAGGGTTAGGGTTAGGTGAGTGTTAGGATGACGGTGATGTTTAGGGTGAGGGTTTGAGTTTGGGTTAGGGTTAGCGTTAGGGTGAGGGTTAGGGTTAGTGTTAGGGTTAGACTGAGGGCTAGGGTAACAGTTAGGTGAGGGTTAGGTTGAGGGTTAGGGTTAGGGTGAAGGTTATGTTGGGGATGAGGGTTAGGGTTAGCATTAATATTAGGATGAGGTTTAAGCTTAGGGTTTGGGTTAGGGTGAGGGCTAGGGTGAGGGTGAGTGTTAGGGATAGGGTGAGGGATATCGTGAGGATTAGGTTTATGGTTAGTTTGATAGTTAGGCTGAGGTGTAAGTTTAGTGTTAGGGTGAGGTTTAGGTTTTGTGTGAGGATTAGGTTCAGGGTTCGGATTAGGGTGAGGGTTAGGGTTAGGGTGAGAGTGAGGATTAGGGTTAGAGTGAGTGTTATGGTGAGGGCTAGTGTGAGGGTGAGGTTTATGGTTAGGGTTAGGGTAGGGTGAGAGTGAGGGTTAGGATTAGGAATAGGTTGAGGGTTAGGCTTAGGGTTAGTGTTAGAGTTAGGTGTAGGGTTATTGTTAGGGTTAGGGTTACCGTAAGGGTGAGGGTGAGGGTTAGGGTGAGCATTAGGGTTAGGGTGAGGGTGAGGTTTAAGGTTAGGTATAGGGTTAGGGTTAGGGTTAGCTTTGGGGTAAGGGTTAGTGTTAGGGTGAGGGTTAGGGTTAGGGTGAGTGTTAGGGTGAGGGTGAGGGTTAGGGTTAGGTTTAGGATTAGGGTTAGGGTTAGGGTGAGAGTGAGGGTTTATTGTTAGGTTTAGGGTTAGTGTTAGGGTTATTGTTAGGGTTAGGGTTAGGGTGAATGTGAGGGTGAGGGTTAGGATTAGGGTTACGTTTAGGGTGATTGTGAGGGTGAGGTTTAGGGTTAAGATAATTGTTAGGGTAAGGGTTAGGATTGGGTTAGTGTTAGGGTGAGGGTTAGGGTTTGGTTTAGTGTTAGGGATAGGGTTATTGTTAGGTTTAGGGTTAGGGTTAGCGTGAGGGTTAGGGTTAGGGTTATTGTTAGGCTTAGGGTTAGGGTTAGGGTGAGATTGAGGGTGAAGTTTAGGGTTAGGGTTAGGGTGAGGTTTAGGTTCAGGTTTAAGGTTAGGGTTATTGTTAGGGTTAGGTTTAGGGTTAGGGTGAGGGTAAGGGTGAGGGCTATGGTTAGGGTGAGGTCTAGGGTGAGGGTGAGGGTTTCGGTTAGGTAAGGGTTAGGTTTAGGGTTAGGGTGAGTGTTAGGTTTAGGTTGATGTTTAGGGTGAGGTTGAATGTTAGGGTGAGGGTGATGGTTCGGGTGTGGGTGAGGGTTAACGTGTGGGAGAGGGTTAGGTTTAGGGTGAGGGTTAGGGTTTGTGTGAGTGTTAGTGTTAGTGTTAGGGTGAGGAAAAGTGTTAGGGTTAGTGTTAGTGTGAGGGTGAATGTTTTGGTGAGGGTGCGGGTTAGGCTGTGGGTGAGGGTTAGGGTTAGGTGAGTGTTAGGATGACGCTGAGGGTTAGGGTGAGGGTTTGGGTTTGGGTAAGCGTTAGCGTTAGGGTGAGGGTTAGGGGTAGTGTTAGAGTTACAGTGAGGGCTAGGGTGAGATTTAGGTTTAGGGTGAGGGTGTGGGTTAGGATTACGGTTAGGGTTAGTGTTAGGATGAGGGTTAGGGTTAGCATTACTTTTAGGGTGCGGTTTAATTTTAAGGTTTGGTTTAGGGTGAGGGCTGGAGTGAGGGTGAGTGTCAGGTGTGAGGGTGAGGGATATGGTGAGGATTAGGTTGAGGGTTAGGGTGAGGGTTAGACTGAGGGGTAGGTTTAGTGTTAGGGTGAGGTTTAGGTTTAGTGTGAGGGTTAGGTTTAGGGTTAGGGTTAGGGTTAGTCTGAGGTTTAGGGTTAGGGTGAGGGTAATTGTTAGGGTGAGGTTTAGGGTGAGGGTGAGGGTGAGGGTGAGTGTTTCGGTTAGGTAAGGTTTAGGATTGGGGTTAGGGTGAGGGTGAGGGTTAGGGTGAGGGTTTGGGTTAGGGTGATGTTTAGGTTTAGGGTTCGGGTGAGTGTTAGGGTTTGGGTGATGTTTAGGGTGATGTTGAGTGTTAGGGTGAGGGTGATGTTTCAAGTGTGGGTGAGGGTTAAGGGGTGGGAGAGGGTTAGGTTTAGGGTGAGGGTTTGTGTGAGTGTTAGAGTTAGGGTTAGCATGAGGAAAAGTGTTAGCGTGTGGGTTAGTGTGAGGGTGAGTGTATTGGTGAGGGTGAGGGTTAGGGTGTGGGTGATGGTTAGGGTTAGGTGAGTGTTAGGATGACGGTGACGGTTAGGGTGACGATTTGAGTTTGGGTTAGGGTCAGTGTTAGGGTGAGGGTTAGGGTTAGTGTTAGGGTTAGACTGAGGGCTAGGGTAAGAGTTAGGTGAAGGGTTAGGATTAGGGTTATGGTTAGAGTGAAGGTTAGGGTGGGGATGAGGGTTAGGGTTAGCATTAATTTTAGGGTGAGGTTTAAGTTTAAGATTTGGGTTAGGGTGAGGGCTAGGGTTAGGGTGAGCGTTAGGGATAGGGTGAGGGATATTGTGAGGATTAGGGTCATGGTTAGGGTGATGGTTAGTCTGAGGTGTAGGTTTAGTGTTAGGGTGAAGTTTAAGTTTAGTGTGAGGTTTTTGTTTAGGGTTCGGATTAGGATGAGGGTTAGGGTTAGGGTTAGTGTTAGGGTGAATGTGAGGATTAGGATTAGAGTGAGTGTTAGGGTGAGGGTTACGGTTAGGGTTAGGGTGAGGGTGAGGGTTAGGGTTAGGGTGAGGGTGAGGGTTAGGGTTAGGGTCAGGGTGAGGGTTAGGTTTAGGGTTATTGTTAAGGTTAGGGTTAGGGTGAGGGTGAGGGTGAGGGTTAGGGTTAGGGTTAGGGTTAGGTTTAGGGTGAGTGTGAGGGTAAGGTTTAGGGTGAGTGTGAGGGTGAGGTTTAGGGTTAATGTTAGGGTTAGGTTTAGGGTTATTGTTAGGGTTAGTGTTAGGGTGAGGGTGAGGGTTAGGGTTAGGGTTAGGGTTAGGTTTAGGGTGAGTGTGAGGGTGACCTTTAGGTTTACGATAATTGTTAGGGTTAGGATTAGGCTGAGGGTTAGTGTGAGGTTGAGGGTATGGGTGAGGATTTGTGTTAGGTTTAGGGTTAGGGTTAGGGTGAGGCTTAGGGTTAGTGTAAGGGTTAGGGTTAGGATTAGGTTTAGGGTTAGGGTGAGGGTAAGGATTATCATGAAGGTTAGTGTAAGGGTGAGGGTTAGGGTTTGCATTAGGCTTAGCGTTAGGGTTATTGTGAGGGTTAGGGTTAGAGGTAGAGTGAGGGTGAGGGTGAGGTTGAGGGTGAGGGTGAGGGTTAGGGTTAGGGTTAGGTTTAGGATGAGGGTGAGGGTTAGGTTTAGGCTGAGTGTTAGGTTTAGTGTGAACGTTAGGGTTAGGTTTAGGGTTAGGGTTAGGTTGAAGGTAAGGGTTTGAATGAGTGTTAGGCTGAGAGTGGGGTTTAGGTTTAGCGTGAGTTTTAAGGTGAGGGCGAGGGTGAGGGTGAGGGTTAGGGTTAGGTTTAGTGAAAGGGTGAGGGTGAGGTTTAGGGTTAGGATTAGTTTGAGGTTATGGTGAGGGTTGGGGATAGGGTGAGGGTTAGGGTTAGGGTTATTGATAGATTTAGGATTATTGTTAGGGTTAGGGTTAGAGTGAGGGTTCAGTTTAGGGTTAGGTTAAGGGTTAGGGTTAGGGTGATGATTAGGGTGAGGGTGAGGGTTAGGGTGAGGATGAGGGTTTTGGTGAGGGTGAGGGTTTTGGTGAGGGTGAGGGTTAGGGTGTGTGTGAGTGATAGTGTTAGGATGAGGGTTAGGATGATAGTGAGGGTTAGGGTGAGGGTTCCGGTTAGGGTTATTGTTAGGGTTAGGGTTAGGGTGAGGGTAAGGGTGAGGTTGAGTGTTACGGTTAGCGTTAGGTTTAATGTGAGTGTGACGGTGAGGGTTATGGTTAAGATAATGGTTAGAGTTAAGCTTAGCATGAGGGTTAGTGTGAGGGTGAGGGTGAGGGGTTCGGTTAGGTAAGGGTTAGGATTAGGGTGAGGTTTAGGGTGAGTGTTAGGGTTAGGGTGAGGGTTAGGGTTAGGGTTAGGTTAAGGGTTAGAGTTAGCGTGATGATTAGGGTGAGGGTGAGGTTGAGGGTAAGGGTGAGGGTGAGGCTGAGGGTTAGGGTTAGCATTAGGGTTAGGGTTAGGGTTAGCGTGAGGGTTAGGGTTAGAGTTAGGGTGAGGGTGAGGGTGAGGTTGAGGGTGAATGAGGATTAGGCTTAGGGTTAGGGTTATGGTTAGGTTTATTGTTAGGGTTAGGGTTAGGGTGAGGGTGAGGTTGAGGGTTAGGGTTAGGGTTAGGTTGAGGGTGAGGGTGAGGGTTAGGGTTAGGTTTAGGGTTAGGGTTAGGGTTAGGTTTGGGGTGAGGGTTAGGGTTTGGGTGAGTGTTAGGGTGAGGCTGAGGGTTAGGGTTAGGGTTAGGTTTAGGATTAGGTTTAGGGTTAAGATGAGGGTGAGGGTTAGTGTTAGGTTTAGGGTTAGGGTTATGGTTATTATGAGGGTTAGTGTTAGGGTGAGGGTGAGGTTGAGGTTTAGGTTTAGGGTTAGGTTTAGGGTGATTGTGAGGTTGAGGGTTAGGGTTAAGGTAATGGTTAGGGTAAGGGTTAGGATTAGGGTTTGTGTGAGGGATATGGTTAGGGTTATTGTTAGGCTTAGGGTTAGGGTTAGGGTGAGATTGAAGGTGAGGATGAGGGTTAGGGTTAGGGTGAGGTTTAGGTTTGGATTTAGGGTTAGGGTTATTGTTAGGGTTACGTTTAGGGATAGGGTGAGATGAGGGTGAGGGTTAGGGTTAGGGTTAGGGGTAGGGGTAGGGGTAGGGGTAGGGGTAGGGTGAGTGTTAATGTTAGTGTGAGGGTTAGGTTTAGGTTTACGTTTAGGATTAGGGTTATTATTAGGGTTAGGGTTAGGGTTAGGGTTAGGTTGAGGTTGAGGGTGAGGGTTACAGTGAGGGTTAGGTGAAGGGTTAGGGATAGGGTGATAATTTGGGTGAGGGTGAGGGTTACGGTGAGGTGAGGGTTTTTGTGAGGGTGAGGGTTAGGGTGGGGGGAGAGTTAGGTTCAGGGTGAGGGTTAGGATGATAGTGAGGGTTAGGGTGAGAGTTAGGGTTAGGGTTATTGTTAGGGTTAGGGTTAGGGTGAGGGTAAGGGTGAGGTTGAGTGTTTGGGTTAGGGTTAGGTTTAAGGTGAGTGTGATGGTGAGGGTTAGGGTTAAGATAATGGTTAGGGTTAAGATTAGGCTGGGGGTTAGCGTGAGGGTGATGGTGAGGGTTTCGGTTTGGAAATGGTTAGGTTTAGGGTGAGGATTATGGTGAGGGTTAGGGTTAGGGTGAAGGTTAGGGTTAGAGTTAGGTTAAGGGTTAGGGTTAGGGTGATGATTAGGGTGAGGGTGAGGGTGAGGTTGAGGTTGAGGGTAAGGGTGGGGCTGAGGGTGAGGTTCAGGGTTTGCATTAGGGTTAGGGTTAGAGTTACGCTGAGGGTGAGGGTGATGGTGAGTGTGCGGGTTATAGGGTTCGGGTTTGGGTTAGGGTTCGTGTTAAGGTTAGGTTTAGGGTTAGGTTTAGGGTTAGGTTTGGGGTGAGGGTTAGGGTTAGGGTGAGGGTTAAGTTTAGGTTTTGGATTAGGGTTAGGGTTAGGGTGAGGGTGAGGGTTATTGTTAGGTTTAGGGTTAAGGTTAGGGTTATTGTTAGGGTTAGGGTTAGGGTGAGGGTGAGGGTAAGGGTTAGGTTTAGGGTTAGGTTTAGAATGATTGTGAGGGTGAGGGCTAGGGTTAAAATAATGGTTAGGGTAAGGGTTAGGATTAGGGTTAGTGTTAGGGTGAGGGTTAGGGTTAGGTTTAGGGTTAGGGTAGGGTTATTGTTAGGTTTAGGTTTAGGATTAACATGAGGGTTAGGGTTAGGGTTAGGGTTATTGTTAAGCTTAGGGTTAGGGTTAGGGTGAGAAAGATTGTGAGGTTTAGGGTTAGGTTTAGGTTGAGGTTTAGGTTTAGATTTAGGGTTAGGGCTATTGTTAGGGTTAGGTTTAGGGTTTGGGTGAGGTTAAGGTGAGGGTTAGGGTTGGGTGAGGTTTAGGGTGAGGGTGAGGGTGAGGATTTCGGTTAGGTAAGGGTTAGGTTTAGGGTTAGGGTGAGTGTTAGGGTTAGGATGATGTTTGGGTTAGGTTGAGTGTTAGGGTGAGTGTGATGGTTAGGGTGTGGGTGAGGGTTAACCTGTGGGAGAGGATTAGTTTTAGGGTGAGAGTTAGGGTTTGTGTGAGTGTTAAGGTTAGGGTTATGGTGAGGAAAAGTGTTAGGGTGAGGGTTAGTGTGAGGGTGAATACTTTGGTGAGGGTGAGGGTTAGGGTGTGGGTGAGGATTAGGGTTAGGTGAGTGTTAGGAAGACGGTGACGGTTAGGGTGAGGGTTTGGGTTTGGGTTAGCGTTAGCTTTAGGGTGAGGGTTAGGGTTAGTGTTAGGGTTAGAGTGAGGGCTAGGGTGAGGTTTAGGTTTAGGGTAAGGGTGAGTGTTTGGATTAGGGTTAGGGTTAGAGTGAGGGTTAGGTTGAGGATGAGGGTTAGGGTTACCAATACTTTTAACGTGAGGTTATTTTTAGGTTTTGGGTTAGGGTGAGGGCTAGGATGAGGGTGAGTGTTAGGGATAGGGTGAGGGATATGGTGAGGATTAGTTTTAGGGTTAAGGTGAGGGTTAGGCTGAGGGTTAGGGATAGGGTTAGGTTGAGGTTTAGGTTTAGTGTGAAGGTTATGTTTAGGCTTAGGGTTAGGGTTAGTCTGAGGTTTAGGGTTTAGGGTTAGGGTGAGGGTAATTATTAGGTTGAGGTTTAGGGTGAGGTTGAGGGTGAAGGTGAGGGTTTCGGTTAGGTAAGTTTTCAGATTGGGGTTAGGGTGAGGGTGAGGTTTAGGGTTAGGTTTAGGGTTAGGGTTGAGTGAGGGTAAGTGTTAGGGTGAGGTTTAGGGTGAGGGTTTAGGGTGAGGGTGAGGGTTTCGGTTACATAAGGGTTAGGGTTAGGGTTAGGGTGAGGGTGAGGGTTAGGGTGAAGGTTTGGGTTAGGGTGACGGTTAGGTTTAGGGTTAGGGTGAGTATTAGGTTTAGGGTGATGTTTAGGGTGAGGTTGAGTGTTAGGGTGAGGGTGATGGTTCGGGTGTGAGTGAGGGTTAAGGTGTGGGAGAGGGTTAGGTTTAGGGTAAGGGTTAAGGTTTGTGTGAGTGTTAGGGTTAGGGTTAGGGTGATGAAAAGTGTTAGGGTGAGGGTTTCGGTGAGGGTGAGTGTTTTGATGAGGGTGAGGGTTAGGGTGTAGATGAAGGTTAGGGTTAGGGGACTGGTAGGATGACGGTGAGGGTTAGGATGAGGGTTTGAGTTTGGGTTAGGGTTAGCGTTAGTGTGAGGGTTAGGGTTAGTGTTATGGTTACAGTGAGGGCTAGGGTAAGAGTTAGGTTAAGGGCTAGGGTGAGGGTTAGGATTACATTTAGGGTTAGGGTGAAGGTTAGGATGGGGATGAGGGTTAGGGTTAGCATTAATTTTAGGGTGAGTTTTAAGGTTAGGGATTGGATTAGGGTGAGGGCTAGGGTGAGGGTGAGTGTTAGGGATAGGGTGAAAAATGGTGAGGATTAGGGTTAGGGTTAGGGTGAGGGTTAGGCTGAGGGGTAGGTTTAGGGTTAGGGTGAGGTTTAGGTTTAGTGTGAGTGTTAGGTTTAGGGTTAGGGTTAGGGTTAGGGTGAGCATAGGGTTAGGGTGAGGGTTAGGGTGAGAGTGAGGGTTAAGGTTAAAGTGAGTGTTAGGGTGAGGGTGAGTGTTAGGTTTAGGCTGTGGGTTAGGTTTAGTGTGAACGTTAGGGTTAGGTTTAGGGTTAGGGTTAGGGTGAGGGTAAGGGTTAGGGTTAGGGTGAGGGTGAGGGTGAGGGTGAGGGTGAGGGTTTCGGTTACGTAAGGGTGAGGGTTAGGGTTAGGGTGAGGGTGAGTGTTAGGGTGAAGGTTTGGGTTAGGGTGACAGTTAGGTTTAGGGTTAGGGTGAGTGTTAGGGTTAGGTTGATGTTTAGGGTGAGGTTCAGTGTTAGGGTGAGGGTGATGGTTCGGGTGTGAGTGAGGGTTAAGGTGTGGGAGAGGGTTAGGTTTAGGGTAAGGGTTAGGGTTTGTGTGAGTGTTAGGGTTAGGGTTAGGGTGATGAAAAGTGTTAGGGTGAGGGTTTCGGTGAGGGTGAGTGTTTTGGTGAGGGTGAGGGTTTGGGTGTGGATGAGGGTTAGGGTTAGGGGACTGGTAGGATGACGGTGAGGGTTAGGGTGAGGGTTTGGGTTTGGGTTTGGGTTAGGCTTAGCCTTAGGGTGAGGGTTAGGGTTAGTGTTAGGGTTAGAGTGAGGGCTAGGGTGAGGGTTAGGTTTAGTGTTAAGGTGAGGGTTAGGATTAGGGTTAGGGTTAGTGTGAGGGTTAGGGTGAGGATGAGGGTTAGGGTTACCATTACTGTTAGGGTGAGGTTTAAGGTTAGGGTTTGTGTTAGGGTGAGGGCTAGGGTGAGGGTGAGTGTTAGGGATAGGGTGAGGGATATGGTGAGCATTAGGCTTAGGGTTAGGGTGCGGGTTAGGCTGAGCTGTAGGTTTAGGGTTAGGGTGAGGTTTAGGTTTAGTGTGAGGTTTAGGTTTAGCGATAGGGCTAGGGTGAAATTTAGGCTTAGGGTGAGGGTTAGGGTGAGAGTGAGGTTTAGAATTAGAGTGAGTGTTAGGGTGAGGGCTAGTGTGAGGGTGAGGGTTAGGGTTATGGTGAGGGTGAGGATGAGGGTTAGGATTAGGGTTAGGGTGAGCGTTAGGGTTAGGGTTAATGTTAGGGTTAGGTTTAGTGTTATTGTTAGTGTTAGGGTGAGGGTGAGGTTTAGGGTTAGGGTTAGGTTTAGGCTGAGTGTGAGCGTGAAGTTTAGGGTTAAGATAATGGTTAGGGTTAGGATTAGGCTGAGGGTTAGGGTGAGGTTGAGGTTATGTGTGAGGTTTAGGGTTAGGGTTAGACTTAGGGTTAGGGTGAGGGTAAGGATTAGTTTAAGAGTTAGGGTTAGGATTAGGTTTAGGGTTAGGGTGAGGGTAAGGGTTATGGTGAGGGTTAGGGTGTGGGTGAGGGTTAGGGTTAGCATTAGGCTTAGGTTAAGGGTTAGCATGAGGTTTAGGGTTAGAGTTCGAGTGAGGGTGAGGGTGAGGTTGAGGGTGAGGGTGAGGGTTAGGGTTAGGGTTAGGTTTAGGATGAGGGTGAGAGTTAGGTATGGCTGAGGGTTAGGTTTTGTGTGAATGTTAGTGTTAGGTTTAGGATTAGGATTAGGGTAAGGGTGAGGGTTAGAATGAGTGTTAGGGTGAGAGTCAGGGTTAGGTTTACCTTGAGTTTTATGGTGAGGGCTATGGTGAAGGTGAGGTTTAGGGTTAGGTTTAGGGTTAGGGTGAGGATTTGGGTTAGGATTAGGGTTAGGTTTAGTGTGAAGGTTAGGGTTAGGGTTAGGTTAAGGGTGAGGGTGAGGGTGAGATAGAGGGTTTCGGATAGGTAAGTGGTAGGGTTAGGTTGAGGTTTAGGGTGAGGTATGGGTCAGGGTGAGGGTTAAGATAATGGTGAGGGTTAAGATTAGGCTGAGGGTTACGGTGAGGGTGAGGTTGAGGGTAAGGGTTAGGGTTAGGGTTAGTGTGAGGGTTAGGGTTAGGGTAGGGTGAGGGTGAGGTTTAGGGTGAGGTTTAGGGTGAAGTGAGGTTTAGGGTGAGGGTTAGGGTTTGTGTGAATGTTAAAGTTAGGGTTAGGGTTAGGGTGAGTGTTATGTTTAGGGTGAGGGTGAAGGTTTGGGTGAGGGTGAGGTTTTGGTTGTGAGGGAGGGTTAGGGTGAGTTTGAGGGTTTGTGTGAGTGTTAAAATTAGGGTTAGGGTTAGGGTGAGGTAAAGTGTTAGGGTGAGGGTGAGGGTTAGGGTTAGGGTTATTGATAGTTTTAGGGTTATTCTTAGGGTTAGGGTTAGGATGAGGGTTACGGTTAGGGTTAGGTTAAGGGTTAGGTTTAGGGTGATGATTAGAGTGAGGGTGAGGTTGAGGGTGAGGGTGAGGGTTTTGGTGAGGGTGAGGGTTAGGGTGTGTGTGAATGTTAGGGTTAGGGTGAGAGTTAGGATGATAGTGAGGGTTAGGGTGAGGGTTAGGGTTAGGGTTAGGGTAATTGTTAGGGTTAGGGTTAGGGTGAGGGTAAGGGTAAGGGTAAGGTTGAGTGTGAGGGTGAGGGTTAGGATTAAGATAATGGTTAGGGTTAAGATTAGCATGAGGGTGAGGGTGAGGGTGAGGTTTAGGGTGAGTGTTAGGGTTAGGGTGAAGGTTAGGGTTTGGGTTAGGTTAAGGGTTAGGGTTAGGGTGATGATAGGGTGAGGGTGAGGGTGAGGGTGAGGGTGAGGTTGAGGGTAAGGGTGAGGCTGAGGCTGAGGGTTAGGTTTAGCATTAAGGTTAGGGTTAGGGTTAGCCTGAGGTTTAGGGTTAGAGTTAGGGTGAGGTTGAGGGTGAGGTTGAGGGTGAGAGTGAGGGTTAGGGTTATGTTTCGAGTTAGGATGAGGGTGAGGGTTAGGATTAGGTTTAGGGTTAGCATTAGGGTTATTTTAAGGGTTAGGGTTAGGGTGAGGTTGATGGTGAGGGTGAGGATTAGGGTTATTGTTAGGGTTAGGGTGAGGGTGAGGGTTAGGGTTAGGTTTAGGGTTAGGGTAGGTTTAGGGTTGGGGTGACGGTTAGGGTTATGTTTCGGGTTAGGGTGAGGGTGAGGGTTAGGGTTAGGTTTAGGTTTAGGGTTACGGCTAGGGATATTGTTAGGGTTAGGGTTAGGGTTAGGTTGTGGGTGAGGGTGAGGTTTAGGGTTAGGTTGAGGGTGATTGTGAGGGTGAGGGTTAGGGATAAGATAATGGTTAGGGTAAGGGTTAGGATTAGGGTTAGGTTTGGGTGAGAGTTATGGTTAGGTTTAGGGTTAGGGGTAGGGTTATTGTTAGGTTCATTTTTAGTGTTATGGTGAGGGTTAGGGTTAGGGTTAGGGTTAGGGTTATGGTTTGGGTTATTTTTAGGGTTAGGGTTAGGTTTAGGGTGAGATTGAAGGTGAGGTTTAGGATTAGGGTTAGGATGAGGTTTAGGTTTAGGGTTATATCTATGGTTAGGGTTAGGGTTATTGTGAGGGTGAGAGTTAGTGTTAGGGTTAGGTTTAGGTTGAGGGTTAGGGTTAGTGTGAGGTTTAGTTTTAGGGTGAGGGTAAGGGTTAGTGTGAGGTTTAGTTTTAGGGTGAGGGTAAGGGTTAGTGTGAGGTTTAGGGTGAGGGTGAGGGTGAGGTTTAGGGTTAGGTTTAGGATTAGGGTTAGGCTTAGGGTGAGGGTGAGGGTTAGGGTTAGGTTTAGGGTTAGGTTTACGTTTATTCTTAAGGTTACTGTTAGGGTGAGGGTGACGGTGAGGATGAGGGTTATGTTTAGGGTTAGGTTTAGGGTGATTGTGAAGGTGACGGTTAGGGTTAAGTTAATGGTTAGGGTAAGGGTTAGGATTAGGGTTAGTGTTAGGCTGAGAGTTAGGGTCAGGATTAGGGTTAGGGGTACGGTTATTGTTAGGTTTAGGGTTAGGGTTAGGGTGAGGGTTAGGGTGAGGGTTAGGGTTAGGGTTATTGTTAGGTTTAGGCTGAGTGTTAGGGTTAGTGTGAGGTTTAGGGATAGGGTGAGGGTGAAGGTAAGGTTTAGAGTGAGGTTTAACGTGAGGTTGAGAGTGAGGATGAGGGTTTCGGTTAGGTAAGTGTTAGGGTTAGGTTTAGGATGAGGGTGAAGGGTAGGGTGAGGGTTAGGGTTAGGGTGATGGTTAGGTTTAGGGTTAGGGTGAGTGTTAGGGTTAGGGTGTGGTTTAGGGTGAGGGTGCGGGGTAGGGTGAGGGTGTTGCTTCGGGTGTGGGTGAGGGTTAGGGCTTGGGAGAGGGTTAGGTATAGGGTGAGGATTAGGATTTGTGTGTGTTAGGGTAGGGTTAGGGTGAGGAAAAGTGTTAGGGTGACAGTTAGTGTTAGGGTGAGTGTTTTGGTGAGGGTGAGGGTTAGGGTGTGGGTCAGGGTTTGGGTTAGGTGACTGTTAGGATGACGGTGAGGGTTAGAGTGAAGGTTTGGTTTTTGGTTAGAGTTAGCATTAGGGTGAGGGTTAATGTTAGGGTTAGAGTGAGGGCTAGGGTGAGGGTTAAGTTTAGGGTTAGGGTGAGGGTTAGGGTGAGGGTTAGGATTAGGGTTAGGGTGAGGATGAGGTTTAGGGTTAGCTTTACTTTTAGGTTGATGTTTAAAGTTAGGGTTACGGTGAGGGTGAGTGTTAGGGTTAGGGTGAGGGATGTGGTGACGATTAGATTTAGGGTTAGGGTTAGGTTTAGGGTTATTGTTAGGTTTAGGTTTAGGGCGAGTGTGAGGGTGAGGGTTAGTGTTAGCGTAAGGGTTAGGGTTAGGATTAGGTTTAGGGTTAGGTTGAGGGTAAGGTTTATATTGAGGGTTAGTGTGAGGATGAGGGTTAGGGATAAGGTGAGGGTGAGGGTGAGGGTTAGGTTTAGGGATAGGTTTCGGGTTCAGGTTAGGGTTTGTCGGAGGGTGAGTATGAGGTTGAGGGTAAGGGTTAGTGTTAGGGTTAGGATTAGGTTTAGGGTGAGGGTTAGGGTTAGTGGGAGTGTTAGGGCTAAGATTAGGGTTAGGGTTAGGGTGATGGTAAGGGTTAGGGTGAGGCTTATGGGGAGGGGGAGGTATAGGTTTAGTGTAAAGGTGAGGGTAAGGGTGAAGGCTAGGGTAAGGGTTAGTTTTAGGGTGAGGTTTAAGGTTATGCTTAGGGTGAGGGTGAGGGTTCAGTTTAGGTTTAGGGTGGGGGTGAGGGTTAGGGTTAGTGTTAGGATTAGGGTTAGGGTTAGGATTTGTCTGTGGGTAAGGGTGAGGTTGAGGGTGAGGGTTGGGTTTAGATTAGGGTTAGGGTGAAGTTGAGGGTGAAGTTTAGGATTATGATTAGCGTTAGGTTTAGGATTAGGGTTAGGATTAGGGTGAGGGTGAGGGTTAGGGTGAGGGTTAGGATTAGGGTGAAGTTTACGGTTAGAGTTAGGGTGAGGGTTAGGTTTAGGGTGAGGTAAAGGTGAGAGTAAGGTTTAGGATGAGGGTGAGGTTTACGGTGAGGGTGAGGGTTAGGGTATGGGTGAGGGTTAGGGTTAGGGTTAGGTTTAGGGTTATTGTTAGGGTTAGGGTTAGGGTGAGGGTTAGGTTTAGGGTGAGGGTTAGGGTGAGGGTGAGGTTTAGGGTTAGCATTAGGGTTAGGGTTAGCAAGATGTTTAGGGTTAGAGTTAGGGTGAGGGTGAGACTGAATGTTTGGATTAGGTTTAGGGTGAGGCTTAGGGTTAGGGTTATGTTTAGGGTTATTGTTAGGGTTAGGGTTAGGATTAGGGTGAGGGTGAGGTTTAGGGTTAGAGTTAGGTTTAGGGTGAGTGTGAGGGTGAGGGTTAGGGTTACGGTAATGGTTAGGGTTAGGATTAGGCTGAGGATTAGGGTGAGGGTGAGGGTGTAGTTTAGGGTTAGTGTTAGGGTTAGGGTTATTGTTAGGGTTAGGGTTAAGGTGAGGGTGAGGGTTAGGTTTACGGTTAGGTTTAGGGTGATTTTGAGGGTGAGGGTTAGGGTTAAGATAATGGTTAGGGCAAGGGTTAGGATTAGGGTTAGGGTTAGGGTGAGGGTTAGGGTGAGGGTTACGGTTAGGTTTAGGGTTAGGGGTAGGGTTATTGTTAGGTTTAGGGTTAGGGTTAGCGTGAGGGTTAGGGTTAGGGTTAGCATTAAGGTTATTGTTAGGCTTAGGCTTAGGGTTAGGGTGATATTGCTGGTGAGATTTAGGGTTAGGGTTATGGTGATGTTTAGGGTTAGGTTTAGGGTTAGGGTTAGGGTGAGGGTGAGGGTGAGGGTTAGGGGTAGGGTTTGGGGTAGGGATAGGGGTAGGGTAAGGGTGAGGTTTAGGGTTAGTGTGAGGGTTAGGTTTAGGTTTAGGGTTAGTTTTAGGGTTATTGTTAGGGATAGGGTTAGGATTAGGTTGAGGGTGAGGATGAGGGTTAGGTTTAGGGTTAGGTTTAGGGTGAGGTTTAGGGTTAGTGTGAGTTTTAGTGATTGTGTTAGGGTGAGGGTAAGGGTTAGGGTGAGGTTTAGGGTGAGGGTGAGGGTGAGGGTGAGGGTTTCGGTTACGTAAGGGTTAGGTTTAGGGTTAGGGTGTGTGTTAGGGATAGGGTGAGGTTTAGTGTTAGTGTTATGGTGAGGGTGATGGTTCAGGTATGGCTGAGGGTTAACGTGTGGGAGAGGGTTAGGTTTAGGGTGAGGGTTAGGGGTGTGTGAGTGTTAGTGTAAGGGTTAAGGTGAGAAAAAGTGTTAGGGTGAGGTTTAGTGTGAGGGTGAGTGTTTTTGTGAGGGTGAGGGTTAGGGTGTGGGTGAGGGTTAGGGTTAGGTGAGTGTTAGGATGACGGTAAGGGTTAGGGTGAGGGTTTGGGTTTGGGTTAGGGTTAGCTTTAGGGTGAGGGTTAGGGTTAGTGTTAGGGTTAAAGTGAGGGCTAGAGTGAGGTTTAGGTTTAGGGTTAGGGTGAGGGTTACGATTAGGGTTAGAGTTAGGGTGAGGGTTAGGGTGAGGATGAGGGTTAGGGTTAGCATTATTTTAGGGTGAGGTTTAATTTTAGGGTTTGCTTTAGGGTTAGGCTATGGTGAGGTTGAGTGTTAGGGATAAGGTGACGGATATGGTGAGGATTACATTTAGGGTTAGGGTGAGTGTTAGGCTGAGGGGTAGGTTTAGTGTTAGGGTGAGGTTTAGGTTTAGTGTGAGGGACAGGTTTAGGGTTAGGGTTAGGGTTAGAGTTAGGGTTAGTCTGAGGTTTAGGGTTAGGTTTAGGTTGAGGGTAAGGTTTAGGGTGAGGTTTAGGGTCAGGGTGAGGGTGAGGGTGAGGTTTTGGTTAGGTTAGGGATAGGGTTGGGGTTAGGGTGAAGGTGAGAGTTAGGGTGAGGGTTTGGGTCAGGGTGACGGTTAAGTTTAGGGTTAGGGTGAGTGTTAGGGTTAGGGTGATGTTTAGGGTGAGGTTGAGTGTTAGGGTGAGGGTGATGGTTCGGGTGTGGGTGAGGGTTAAGGTGTGGGAGAGGGTAAGGTTTAGGGTGAGGGTTATGGTTTGTGTTAGTGTTTGGGTTAGGGTTAGAGTGAGGAAAAGTGTTAGGGTGAGGTTTAGTGTGAGGGTGAGTGTTTTGGTGAGGGTGAGGCTTAGGCTGTGGGTGAGGGTTAGGTTTAGGTGACTGTTAGGATGACGTTGAGGGTTAGGGTTAGGGTTAGGTTGAGGGTTAGGGTTAGGGTGAGAGTGAGGTTTAGGGTTAGAGTGAGTTAGGGTGAGGGCTAGTGTGAGGGTGAGGGTTAGGGGCAGGTTTAGGGTTAGGGTGAGGGTGAGGGTTGGGATTAGGGTTAGGGTTAGTTTTAGGGTTATTGTTAGGGGTAGGGTTAGGTTTAGGGTTATTGTTATGGTTAGGGTGAGGGTGAGGGTTAGGGTGAGGGTGAGGTTTAGGGTTATCATTAGGGTTAGGGTTAGCATGACAGTTAGGGTTAGAGTTAGGGTGAGCGTGCGGGTGAGTGTTAGGATTAGGGTTAGGGTGAGGGTTAGGGTTAGGGTTAGGTTTAGGGTTATTGTTAGGGTTAGGGTTAGGTTTAAGGTGAGGGTGAGGGTTAGGTTTAGAGTTAGGCTTAGGGTGAGTGTGAGGGTGAGGGTTAGGGTTACCATAATAGTTAGGGTTAGGATTAGGCTGAGGCTTAGGGTGAGGTTGTGGCTATGGATGAGGGTTCGGTTTAGGGTTAGGGTGAGGGTTAGGGTTAGTGTAAGGGTTAGGGTTAGGATTAGGTTTATGGTTAGGGTGAGGGTAAGGGTTATGTTGAGGGTTAGGGTGAGGGTGAGCTTTAAGGTTAGCATTAGGCTTAGGCTTAGGCTTAGCATGAGTGTTAGGGATAGGGTGAGGGTTAGATTTAGGATGAGGGTTAGTGTTAGGTTTAGGCTGAGGGTTAGGTTTAGTGTGAACGTTAGGGTTAGGTTTTGGGTTAAGGTTAGGGAGAGGGTAAGGGTTAGAATGAGTGTTAAGGTGCGAGTGAGGGTTAGGTTTAGCGTGAGTTTTAAAGTGAGGGCTAGGGTGAGTGTCAGGATTAGGGTTAGGTTTAGGGTTAGGGTGAGGGTGAGGTGTAGGGTTAGGGTTAGAGTGAGAATTAGGTTTAGGGTTAGGGTTAGGGTGAGGGTAAGGGTTAGGGTGAGGGTTAGAGTGAGGGTTTCGGTTAGGTAAGGGTTAGGGTTAGGGTGAGGTTTAGGGTTAGGGTTAGGGTTAGGGTGACAGGGTTAGGTTAGGGTGAGCGTTAGGTTTAGGGTGATGTTTCGGGTGAGGGTGAGGGTTAGGGTGAGTGTTAAAGTTAGGGTTACGGTTAGGGTGAGGAAAAATGTTAGGGTGGGAGTTACGGTGAGGGTTAGGGCTAGTCTTAGGTTGAGCGTTAGGGTTAGTTTGAGGGTTAGGGTGAGGGTTAGGGTTAGGATGATGTTTAGGGTTAGGGTTATTTTTAGGTTTAGGGTTATTGTTAGGGTTAGGGTTAGGGTGAGGGTTACAGTTAGGGTTAGGTTCAGGGTTAGGGTTAGGGTGATGATCAGGGTGAGTGTGAGGGTTAGGGTGAGGGTTTTGGTGAGGGTGATGTTTAGGTTCTCGGTGAGGGTTAGGGTTAGGGTGAGGGTTAGGATGATAGTGAGGGTTAGGGTGAGGTTTAGGATTAGGGTTAGGGTTATTGTTAGGGTTAGGGTTAGGGTAAGTGTAAGGGTGAGGTTGAGTGCTTGAATTCGGCTTAGGTTTAAGGTGAATGTGAGTGTGAGGGTTAGGGTTGAAATAAAGGTTACGGTTAAGATTATGCCGAGGGTTAGTGTGAGGGTGAGGGTGAGGGTTTCGGTTAGGTAAGGGTTAGGTTTGGGGTGAGGTTTAGGGAGAGGGTTAGGGTTAGGGTGAAGGTTAGTGTTAAGGTTATGTTAAGGGTTAGGGTTAGGGTGATTATTAGGTTGAGGGTGAAGGTGAGGGTAAGGGTGAGTGTGAGGGTGAAGTTTATGGATAGCACTAGGGTTTCGGTTAGAGTTAGCATGAGGGTTAGGGTTAGAGTTAGGGTGAGGATGAGTGTGAGGTTGAGGGTTAGGGTGAGGGTGAGAATTAGGGTGATGGTGAGGGTTAGGGTTAGGGTGAGGGTTAGGATGAGGGTGAGGGTTAGGGTTAGGTTTAGGGTTAGGTTTAGGGTTAGGGTTGGGGTGAGGGTTAGGGTTAGGGTGAGGCTGAGGGTGAGGGTTAGGGTTGGGGTTAGGTTTAGGATGAGGGTTACGTTTAGGGTTAGGCTTAAGGTTAGGGTTGGGATGAGGGTGAGGGTTAGGGTGAGGGTGAGGGTTAGGGTTAGGTTTACGAATGGGGTTAGGGTTAGGGTGAGTGTGAGGCTTAGGGTTAGTTTTAGGGTTAGGGTTAGGGTTCTTGTTAGGGTTAGGGTTGGGGTGAAGGTGAGGGTGAGGGTGAGGGTTAGTGTTAGGGTTAGGTTTAGGGTGATTGTGAGGGTGAAAATAATGGTTAGGGTAAGCGTTTAGATTAGGGTTAGGGTTAGGGTGAGGGATAGGTTTAGGTTTAGGGTTAGGGGTAGGGTTATTGTTAGGTTTAGGGTTAGGGTTAGGGTGAGGGTTAGGATTAGGTTTAGGGTTAGGGTTATTTTAGGGTTAGTGTGAGATTGAGGGTGAGGTTTAGGATTAGTTTTAGGGTGAGGTTTAGGTTTAGGTTTAGGGTTAGGGTTATTGTTTGGGTTAGGATTAAGGTTAGGGTGAGGGTGAGGGTGAGGTATAGGGTAAGTGTTAGGGTTTGGGTGAGGGTTAGTGTTAAGGTTATTGATAGGTTTAGGGTTATTGTAATGGTTAGGATTAGGGTGAGGGTTACGGTTAGGTTTAGGTTAAGGGTTAGAATTAGGGTGATGATTAGGGTGAGGGTGAGTGTTAGAGTGAGGGTTTTGGTGAGGGTTAGGGTTAGGTTTATTGTTAGGGTTAGGGTTAGGTTGACAGTAAGGGTGAGTTTGAGTGTTAGGGTTAGGGTTAGGTTTAAGGTGAGTGTGAGAGTGAGGGTTAGGTTTAAGATAATGGTTAGGGTTAAGATTAGCATGAGGGTTAGGGTGCGGGTGAGGTTGTGGTTGAGGGTAAGGGTGAGGGTGAGGGTGAGTTTTAGGGTTAGCATTAGGGTCAGGGTTAGGGTTAGCGTGAGGGTAAGGGTTAGAGTTAGGGTGAGGGTGAGGGTGAGCTTGAGGGTGAGGGTGAGGGTTAGGGTTAGGGTTAAGGTTAGGGTGAGGGTGAGGGTGAGGGTTAGATTTAGGATTAGGGTTAGGGTTAGGGTGAGGGTGAGGGTGAGGGTTAGGTTTAGGTTTAGTGTTAGGGTTAGGGTTATTGTTAGTGTTAGGGTTATCGTGAGGGTGAGGGTGAGGGTGAGGATTAGGTTTAGGTTTAGGGTTAAGGTGAGGGTGAGGGTTAGAGTTAGGCTTAGGTTAGGGGTAGGTTTAGAGTTGAGGTGAGGTTTAGGGTTAGGGTGAGGTTGAGGGTTAAGGTTAGGTTTAGGATTAGTGTTAGAGTTAGGGTGAGGGTGAGGGTAAGGGTTAGGTTTAGGGTTTGGGTTAGGGATATTGTTAGGGTTAGAGTTAGGGTGAGGGTGAGGATTAGGGTTAGGTTTAGGGTTAGGGTGAAGGTGAGGGTTAGGGTTAGGTTTAGTGTTAGTGTTAGGGTTAGGGTTTGGTTTAGGGTGAGATTGAGGTTGAGGTTTAGGTTTAGGGTTAGGATTAGGTTTAGGGTGAGGGTTAGGGTTAGTGTGAGGTTTAAGGTTAGGGTTAGGGTGATGGTAAGGGTTAGGGTGAGGTTTAGGATGATGGTGAGGGTTAGGATGAGGGTTAGGGATAGGTTTAGTTTTAGGGTTAGTGTTATTGTTAGTGTTAGTGTTAGGGTTAGGGTGAGAGTGAGGGTGAGGGTTACGGTTAGTGTTAGATTTAGGGTGAGAGTTAGGGTTAGTTTGAGGTTTAGGGATAGGGTTAGGGTGAGGTTTAGGTTTAGGGTTAGGGTTATTGTTAGTGTTAGGGTTAGGGTTAGGGTGAGATTGAGGGTGAGGTTTAGGGTTAGGGTTGGGGTGAGGTTGAGGTTTAGGTTTAGGGTTAGGGTTATTGTTAGTGTTAGGGTTAGGGTTAGGGTGAGAGTGAGGGTGAGGTTTAGGATTACGGTTAGTTAGGGTTAGGTTTAGGTTATTGTTAGTGTTAGGGTGAGGGAGATGGTGAGGTTTAGGATTAGAGTTAGGTTTAGGGTGAGTGTGAGCGTGAGGGTTAGAGATATGATACTGGTTAGGGTTAGGATTAGGCTGAGGGATAGGGTGAGTGTGAGGGTGAGGATTAGGGTTAGGGTTAGGTTGAGGGTTAGGGTCAGTGTAAATGTTAGGGTTAGGATTAGGTTGAGGGTAAGGGTTATGGTGAGGGTTAGGGTGAGGGTGAGGGTTAGGGTTAGGGTGAGGGCTAGGTTAAGGGTTAGGGTTAGGGTGAGGGTTAGGGTTAGGGTTAGGGTGAATGCTAGGATGAGGTTGAGGTTTAGGGTTAGGGTTAGGGTTAGAGTGAAGATTAGGGTTACAGTTAGGGTGAGGGTGAGGGTGAGGGTGAGGTTGAGGTTGAGGATTAGTGTTAGGGTTAGGGTTAGTGTTCAGATGAGGGTGAGGGTTAGGTTTAGGCTAAGGTTTGGGTTAAGTGTGAGGGTTAGGGATTGGTTTACGGTTAGGTTTATGGTGAGGGTAAGGGTTAGGATGAGGGTTAAAATGAGAGTGAGTGTTAGGGTTAGAGTGAGTGTTAGGGTGAGGGCTAGCGTTTGGGTGAGTGTTAGAGTTCGGGTTAGGGTTATGGTGAGGGTGAGGGTTAGGTTTACGGGTAGGGTGAGGGTTAGGGTTAGGGTTAGGGTTATTGTTAGGGTTAGGGTTAGGGTTACGGTGATGTTTAGGGTGATGGTGAGGGTTAGGGTGAGGTTAAGGTTTCAGGTGAGGGTGAGGGTTAGGGTGTGGGTGAGGATTAGGGATAGGGTGAGGTTTAGGGTGACGCTGAGGGTTAGGGTGAGGGTGAGGGTAAGGGTTAAAGTTAGGTTTAGGTTAGGGCTAGGGTTAGGGTTGGGGTGAGGTTTAGGGTTAGGGTGAGAGTTAGAGTGAGGTTGATTGTTAAGGTTAGGTTTAGGATTAGGGTTAGGGTTAGGGTTAGGGTGAGGGTGAGGGAAGGGTTAGGTTTAGTCTTATGCTGAGGGTGAGGGTTAGGGTTAAGTTTAGGTTAGGGTTATTGTTAGGGTTATTTTTAGGATTAGGGTTAGGGTTAGGGTGGGATTGAGGATGAGGTTTAGGGTTAGGATTAGGGTAAGTTTTAGGTTTAGGTTTAGGTTTAGGGTTACTGTGAGGGTTAGGGTTAGGGTTAGGGTGAGGATGAGGGTGAGGGCGAGGATTAGGGTTAGGTTTAGGGTTAGGGTGAAGGTCAGGTTTAGGGTTAGGTTTAGGGTTAGGGTTAGGGTTAGGGTTATTGTTAGGGTTAGGGTTATGTTTAGGGTGAGATTGAGGGTGAGGTTTAGGTTTAGGGTTAGTATTAGTTTTAGGGTGAGGTTTAGGGTTAGTGTGAGGTTTAAGGTTAGGGTTAGGTTGATGGTAAGGGTTAGGGTGAGGTTTAGGATGATGGTGAGGGTTAGGGTGAGGGTTAGGGATAGGTTTAGTTTTAGGGTTAGTTTTATTGTTAGTGTTAGGATTAGAGTTAGAGTGAGATTGAGGGTGAGGGTTAGGGTTAGTGTTAGATTTAGGGTGAGATTTAGGGTTAGTTTGAGGTTTAGGGTTAGGGTTAATGTGAGGTTTAGGTTTAGGGTTAGGGTTATTGTTAGTGTTAGGGTTAGGGTTAGGGTGAGTTTGAGGGTGAGGTTTAGGTTTAGGGTTGGGGTGAGGTTGAGGTTTAAGTTTAGGGTTAGGGTTATTGTTACGTTTAGCGTTAGGGTTAGGGTGAGAGTGAGGGTGAGGTTTAGGATTACGGTTAGTTAGGGTTAGGTTTAGGTTATTGTTAGGGTTAGGGTGAGGGAGAGGGTGAGGTTTAGGGTTAGAGATAGGTTTAGGGTGAGTGTGAGGGTGAGGGTTAGATATATGATACTGGTTAGGGTTAGGATTAGGCTCAAGGTGAGGGTGAGGGTGAGGTTTTTGGTGAGGGTTAGGGTGAGGGTGAGGGTTAGGGTTAGGGTGAGGGCTAGGGTAAGGGTTAGGTTTAGGGTGAGGGTTAGGGTTAGGGTTAGGGTTAGGGTGAGCGCTAGGATGAGATAGAGGTTTAGGGTTAGCATTAGGGTTAGGGTTAGGGTTGGCGTGCAGGTTAGGGTTAGAGTTAGGGTGAGGGTGAGGGTGAGGTTGAGGTTGAGGATTAAGGTTAGGGTTAGGGTTAGTGTTTGCATGAGGGTGAGTGTTAGGTTTAGGCTAAGGTTTGGGTTTAGTGTGAGGGTTAGGGTTTGGTTTACGGTTAGGTTTATGATGAGGGTAAGGGTTAGGATGAGGGTTAAAGTGAGAGTGAGTGTTAGAATTAGAGTGAGTGTTAGGGTGAGGGCTAGTGTGAGGGTGAGTGTTAGAGTTCGGGTTAGGGTTAGGGTGAGGGTGAGGTTTAGGTTTATGGGTAGGGTGAGGGTTAGGGTTAGGATTAGGGTTATTGTTAGGGTTAGGGTTAGGGTGATGTTTAGGGCGAGGGTGAGGGTGAGGGTGAGGTTGAGGTTTCAGGTGAGGGTGAGGGTTAGGGTGTGGGTGAGGATTAGGGATAGGGTGAGGTTTAGGGTGATGCTGAGGGTTAGGGTGAGGGTGAGTGTTTTGTGACGGTTAGAATTAGGGTAAGGTTTAGAGTTAGGATTAAGGTTAGTTTTAGGTTGCGGGTAAAGTTTAAGGAGAGGTTTAGGGTGAGGGTTCATGTTAGAGTTATCATTAGGGTTAGGGTGAGGGTTAGGGTTAGGTTTAGGGTGAGGGGGAGGGTTAGGGTTAGGATTAGAGTTTGGGTGAGGGTGAGGGTGAGGGTTAGGTTTAGGATTAGGGTTAGGTTTAGAGTTAGGGTTAGGCTGAGGATGAGGTTGAGGGTGAGGGTGAGGGTTAGGTTGAGGGTGAGTGTTAGGGTTATAGGGTTAGGGTGAGGGTGAGGGTTAGGGTTAGGTTGAGGGTTAGGGTTAGGGATAGGGTTAGGATGATTGTGAGGCTCAGGTTTATGGATAGGATTAGGGTGAGGTTTAGGGTTATTGTGAGGGTTGGGGTTAGGTTGAGGGTAAGTGTTTAGGTGAGGGTTAGGTTGAGGGTGAGTGTTAGGGTTAGCATTAGTTTTAGGGTGAGGTTTAGGGTTATGGTTAGGGTTGATGTGAGGGCTAGGGCAAGTGTGAGTGTTAGGGTTAGGGTGAGGGATAGGGTGAGGATTAGGATTAGGGTTAGGTTTAGGGTGAGTTTTAGGCTGAGGGTTAGGGTTAGATTAGGGTGAGGGTTGGGTTTAATGTGAGTGTTAGGGTTAGGGTTAGAGTGAGGGTTAGCTAAGGGTGAGGGTTAGGGTGAGGGTGAGGGTTTCGGTTAGGTATGGGTTAGGGTTAGGGTGAGGTTTAGGGTGAGGTGAGGGTTAGGGTGAGGGTTAGGGTTTGTGTGAGTGTTAAAGTTACGGTTAGGGTTAGGGTGTGTGAGGGTTTGGGTGAGGGTGAGGATTCGGGTGTGGGGGAGGGTTAGCGTGAGGTTTAGGGTTTTTGTGAGTGTTAAAGTTTGGATTAGGGTTAGGGTGAAGTAAAGTGTTAGGGTGAAGGTTAGGGTGAGGGTGAGTGTTAGGTTTAGCGTTATGGTTGGGGTGAGGGTTACAGTTAGGTTTAGGTTAAGGGTTAGGGTTAGGGTGATGATTAGGTTGAGGGTGCGGGTTTTGTTGAGGGTGAGGGTTAGGGTGTGTGTGAATGTTAGGTTTAGGGTGAGGGGTAGGATGATAGTGAGGGTTAGGGTTATTGTTGGGGTTAGGATTAGGGTGAGGGTAAGGGTGAGGTAGAGTGTTAGCATTAGGGTTAGGTTTAAGGTGAGTGTGAGAGTGAGGGTTAGGTTTAAGATAATGGTTAGGGTTAAGATTAACATGAAGGTTAGGGTGCGGGTGAGGTTGTGGTTGAGGGTAAGGGTGAGGGTGAGGGTGAGTGATAGCGTTAGCATTAGGGTCAGGTTTAGGGTTAGCGTGAGGGTTAGGGTTAGGGTTAGGGTGAGGGTGAGGGTGAGCTTGAGGGTGAGGGTTAGGGTTAGGGTTAAGGTTAGGGTGAGGGTGAGGGTGAGGTTTAGGGTTAGGTTTATGGTTAGGGTTAGGGTTATTGTTAGTGTAAGGGTTATCGTGAGGGTGAGGGTGAGGGTGAGGATTAGGGTTAGGTTTAGGGTGAGGGTGAGGGTGAGGGTTAGAGTTAAGTTTAGGTTAGGGCTAGGGTTAGGGTTGTGGTGAGGTTTAGAGTTAGGGTGAGAGTTAGGGTGAGGTTGATTGTTAGGGTTAGGTTTAGGATTAGGGTTAGAGTTAGGGTTAGAGTGAGGGTGAGGGAAGGGGTAGGTTTAGGCTTATGGTGAGGGTGAGGGTTAGGGTTAAGTTTAAGTTAGGGTTAGGGTTAGGGTTATTTTTAGGGTTAGGGTTAGTTTTAAGGTGAGATTGAAGGTGAGGTTTAGGGTTAGGTTTAGGATGAGGTTTAGATTTAAGTATAGGTTTAGGGTTATTTTTAGGTTTAGCGTTAGGGTTAGGGTGAGGGTGAGGGTGAGGTTTAGGGTTAGGATTAGGTTTAGGGTGAGGTTTAGGGTTAGTGTGAGGTTTAAGGTTAGGGTTAGGGTGAGGGTAAGGGTTAGGGTGAGGTTTAGGATGATGGTAAGTTTTAGGGTGAGGGTTAGGGATAGGTTTAGTTTTAGGTTTAGGGTTATTGTTAGTGTTAGTGTTAGTGTTAGGGTGAAAGTGAGGGTGAGCTTTAGGGTTAGTTTTTTTTAGGGTTAGGGTTCAGGTTAGTGTGAGGTTTAGGGTTAGGGTTTGGGTGAGGGTTAGGGTTAGGGTTAGGGTTATTTTTAGTTGGTAGGGTTAGGGTTAGGGTGAGATTGAGGGTGAGGTTTAGGGTTAGGTTTGGGGTGAGGTTGAGGTTGAGGTTTAGGGTTAGGATTTTTGTTAGGTTTAGCGTTAGTGTTAGGGTGAGTGTGAGGGTGAGGATTAGGATTAGGGTTAGGTTTAGGGTTAGGTTTAGAGTTAGTGTTAGGGTAGGGTGAGGGAGAGAGTGAGGTTTAGGGTTAGTTAGGTTTAGGGTGAGTGTGAGGGTGAGGGTTAGAGATATGATACTGGTTAATGTTAGGTTTAGACTGAGAGTTAGGGTGAGGGTGAGAGTGAGGATGAGTGTTAGGGTTAGGTTTAGGGTGAGTTTTAGGCTGAGGGTTGGGGTTAACATGAGGGTTAGGTTAAGTGTAAATGTTAGGGTTAGGATTAGGTTTAGGTTAGGGTGAGGGTAAGGGTTATGGTGAGGTTAGGGTGAGGGTGAGGGCTAGGGTAAGGGTTAGGGTTAGGGTGAGGGTTAGGGTGAGGGTTAGGGTTAGGGTGAGGGTGAGGGCTAGGGTGAGGTTGAGGTTTAGGGTTAGCATTAGGATTAGGGTTAGGGTTAGCATGCAGGTTAGGGTTAGAGTTAGGGTGAAGGTGAGGTTGAGGTTGAGGGTGAAGTTTGGGTTTAGTGTGAGGGTTAGGGTTTGGTTTAGGGTTAGGGTTAGGGTGAGGGTTAAAGTGAGAGTGTGGGTTAGGGTTAGAGTGAGTGTTAGGGTGAGGGCTAGTGTGAAGGTTAGGGTTAGAGTTCGGGATAGGGTTAGGGTGAGGGTGAGGGTTAGGATTAGGGGTAATGTGAGGGTTAGGGTTAGTATTAGGGTTATTGTTAGGGTTAGGGTAACCCTAACAGTAGGGTTATTGTTAGGGTTAGGGTGATGTTTAGGGTGAGGGTGAGGGTTAGGGTGAGTTTGAGGTTCAGGTGAGGGTGAGGGTTAGGGTGTGCGTGAGGTTTAGGGTGACGATAAGGGTTAGGGTGATGGTGAGTTTTTGGGTGAGGATTAGAGTTAGGGTAAGGTTTAGGGTTAGGGTTAGGATTAGGTTTAGGTTGTAGGTAAAATTTAAGGTGAGGTTTAGGGTGAGGGTTCATGTTAGAATTTTAATTAGGGTTAGGGTGAGGATTAGTGTTAGAGTTATGGTGAGGGTGAGGGTTAGGATTAGGATTAGAGTTTGGGTGAGGGTGAGGGTGAGGGTTAGGTTTAGGGTTAGGGTTAGGGTTAGTGTTAGGGTTAGGCTGAGCATGAGGTTGAGGGTGAGGGTGAGGGTTAGGGTTAGGTTTAGGTTGAGGGTGAGGGTTAGGGTTAGGGTTAGGGTGAGGGTGAGGGTTAGGGTTAGGGTGAGTGTAAGGGTTAGGGTTGGGGTTAGGATGATTGTGAGGCTCAGGAGTAGGGATCGGATTAGGGTGAGGATTAGGGTTATTGTGAGGGTTAGGGTTAGGTTGAGTGTAAGGGTTTGGGTGAGGGTTAGTATGAGGGTGAGGGTTATCGTTAGCATCAGTTTTAGGGTGAGGTTTAGGGTTATGGTTAGGGTTAATGTGAGGGCTAGGGCGAGTGTGAGTGTTAGGGTTAGGGTGAGGGATAGGGTGAGGATTAAGATTAAGGTTAGGTTTAGGGTGAGTTTTAGGCTGAGGGTTAGGGTGAGGGTTGCGTTTAATGTGAGTGTTAGGGTTAGGGTTAGGGTGAGGGTTAGCTAAGGATGAGGGTGAGTGTTAAGGTTAGCTTTAGGGTTAGGGTAACAGTTAGCGTGAGGGTTAGGATTAGAGTTAGAGTGAGGGTGAGGGTGAGGGTGAGGTTGAGTGTTAGGGTTAGGGTTAGGTTTAAGGTGAGTGTGAGGGTGAGGGTAAGGATTAAGATAATGGTTAGAGTTAAGATTAGGCTGTGGGTTAGGGTTAGGATGTGGGTGAGTGTAAGGGTAAGGGTTAGGGTGAGGGTGAGCGTTAGGGTTAGTGTGAGGGTGAGGGTTAGGGTGAGAGTTAGGTTTAGGGTGAAGTTTAGGCTTAGGGTTAGGGAGAGGGTTAATTTTAGGGTGATGTTTAGGCTGAGGGTGATTTTTAGGGTGAGGGTGAGAGTGAGAGTTCACGTGAGGGTTAGTGTTAGGGTTAGGATGAGGTGAGGGTAACGCTTAGGTTTAGAGTTAGGGTTTGGCTGAAGGTGAGGGTCAGGGTGAGGGTTAGGGTAATGTTTAGGGTGAAAGTGAGTGTTAGAGTGAGCGTGAGGGTTCTGGTGAGACTGAGGGTTAGGGTGTGGGTGAGGGTGAGGTTGAGGGTGAGGGTTAGGGTTAGGGTGAGGGTGAGGGTTAGGCTTAGGGTTAGGGTGAGGGTTTGGATGAGGGTGAGGGTTAGTGTTACGTTAAGGGATAGGATGAGTGTGAGGGTTAGGGTTAGGTGTAGGGGTAGGGATAGGGTGAGGTTTAGGGTGAGGCTAAGTGTTAGGGTGAGGTTTAGCGTTAGGGTTAGGGTGAGGGATAAGGTGAGGGTAAGGGATAGGATGAGAGTTAGATTTAGTGTGAAATTTAGGGTGAGGGTGAGTGTGAGGTTGAGGATGAGGGTTAGGATTAGGGTTAGGGTTAGGGTGAGTGTGAGGTTGAAGGTTAGTGTTAGGATTAGGGTTAGGGTTAGGCTGAGGGTGAGGGAGAGGATGAGGGTTTGGGTTACAGTTTGATTTAGGCATAGGTTTAGGGTTAAGATGAAGGTTTGGGTGAGGGGTAGGAGTAGGGTTACTGTGAGGATGAGGGTTAGGGTTAGGGTTAGAGTGAGGGTAAGGGTTATGGTGATGGTTACTTTGAGGGCTAGGGTTTGGGTTGGCTTAGGGTGAGGGTGAGGGTTAGGGTGAGTGTTAGGGTTAGGGTTAGGGTTAGGGGGAGGGATAAGGTTAGTGTTAGATTTAGGGTGAAATTTAGGGTGACGGTGAGGGTTAGGTTTAGGGTTAGGGTTAGGTTAAGCTTAAGGGTTAGGGTGAGGGTTATGTTTAGCATTAGGGTTAGGGTAAGGGTTAGGGTTAGGGTTAGGATTAGGATTAGGGTTAGGCTTAGGGTGAGGGTGAGGGTGAGGGTGAGGGTGAGGGTGAGGGTGAAGGTTAGGACTAGGGTTAGGGTTAGGGTTAGGCTGAAGGAGAGGGTGAGGGTGAGGGTTAGGGTTAGGGTGAGGGTTAGGGTTAGGGTTAGGGTGTGGGTGAGGGTGAGGGTGAGGGTAAGGGTGTGTGTTAGCTTTAGGATTAGGGTTAGGTTTAGGGTTAAGCTGAGGTTGAAGGTCAGGGTGAGGGTGAGGGTTACGGTTAGGGTGAGGGTTAGGATTAGGGTTAGGGTGAGAGTTAGGGTGAGGGTTCGGTTCGGGTGAGACTGAGGGTTAGGGTGTGGGTGAGGGTTAGGTTTAGGGTGAGGGTTAGGGTGACAGTGAAGGTTATGGTGTGGGTGAGGTTTAGGGTTAGGTTTAAGGTGAGGGTTAGGTTTAGGGTTAGGAGGAGGGTTAGGATGAGGGTTAGGGTTAGGTTGAGGGTTAGAGTTAGGGTTAGGGTTAGGTTTAGGGTTATGGTGAGGGTGAGGTTGAGGGAGAGGGTTAGGGTTAGGGTTAGTTTTAGGGTGAGGGTGAGCGTGAGGGTGTGGGTTAGGGTTACGGTAACAGTTAAGCAGAGGGCGAGGTTTTGGGTTAGGATTAGGGTGAGGGTAAATGTTAGGGTGAGGTTTAGGGTTAGGGTGAGTGTTAGAATGAAGGTTAGGGTTAGAGTTAGGCTGAGAGTGAGGATGAGGGTGAGGGTGATGGTTAGGTTTAGAGTTAGGGAGAGGGTGAGGGCTAGGGTGAGGGTGAGGCTTGGGGTGAGGGTGAGGGTTTGGGTTAGGTTTAGGGTTAGGATAAGAATTAGGTTGAAGGGTAGGGTTAGGGTTAGGGTGAGGGTTAGGGTTAGTGTGAGGGTTAGGGTTAGGGTTAGGGTTAGGGTAAGGGTAAGGGTTAGGGTGGGGTTAGGGTGAGGGTCAGGGTTAAGGTTAGGGTGAGGTTTAGTGTGAGGGTTAGGTTTAGGGATAGGGTTAGGCTGAGGGTTAGGGTGAGGGTTAGGGTTAGGGTTAGGGTGAGGGCTAGGGTGAGGGTGAGGGTTGGGTTAGAGTGAGTGTGAGTGTGAGGGATAGGGTTAGGTTTGGGTTTAGGATGAGGGTTAAGCTGAGGGGTAGCTTTAGGTTTTCGGTGAGGGTTAGTTTTAGTTTGAGGGTTAGGGTTATCATGAGGGTAAAGTTTAGGGTGAGGTTTAAGTTGAGGTTGAGTGTTAGGGTTAGGGTTAGGGTGAGGTTTAGGGTGAGGGTTATGGTTAGAGTTGGGTTTAGGGTGAGGGTTAGGGTGAGCATTAGGGTTAGGTTTAGGGTTAGGGTTTGGTTGGATTAGGGTTAGGTTTAGGGTGAGGGTTAGGTTTAGTGTGAGGGTTACGGTTACGGTGAGGGTTAGGGTTAGGGTTAGAGTGAGGATGACGTTGAGGGTGAGGTTTAGGGTTAGGGCTGGGTAAGGGTTAGGTTGAGGGTGAAGATGAGGGTTAGGGTTAGGATTAGGGTTACGGTTAGGGTTAGGTTGAGGGTGAGTATGAGTGTGACATTTTGGGTTAGGTTTAGGGCTAGGGTGAGGAGTTGGTTGAGGGTGAGGTTGAGTGTTGGGTTAGTTTTTGGTTTAGGATGAGGATGAGGCTGAGGGGTAGCGTTAGGGTAGTGTGAGGGTTAGGGTTAGTGTGAGGGTTAGGGTTAGGGTTAGTGTGAGGGTGAGGGTTAGGGTGAGCCTTAAGCTTAAGCCTAGGGTGAGGGTGAGGGTTAGGGTTAAATTTGGGGTTAGGGTGAGGGTTAGTGTGAGGGCTAGGATTAGCGTTAGTGTTAGGGTGAGGGTGAGGGTGAGGGTGAGGTTTAGGGTTAGGGTTTTGGTAAGGGTTAGGTTGAGGGTGAAGGTGAGTGTTAGGGTGAGGGTTCTGGTTAGGGTTAGTATTAGGGTTAGGGTGAGGGTGAGGTTTATGGTTAGGTTTAGGGTAAGGGTTAGGTTGTGGGTGAAGGTGAGGATTCGGATTAGGATTAGTTTTAGGGATAAGGTTAGGTTGAGGGTGAGGGTGAGTGTGTCGTTTTTGGTTAGGTTTAGGGTGAGGGTGAGGGTGAGGGCTAGGGTGAGCATGAGGGCTAGGTTGAGCGTGAGGATGAGGTTGAGGGTTAGGGTAAGGGTTAAGGTTGGGTTAGGGTGATGATCAGGTTGACCTTGAAGGTTAGGATGAGAGTTAGGGTTAGGGTGAGGGTTAGTGTTAGGGTTAGGGTGAGGAATAGTGTTAAGGTGAAATTTAGGGTGAGGGTGACGGTTAGGGTTAGGGTTAGGGTATGGTATAGGGTTAGGTTTAAGGTGAGGCTTAGGGTGAGGGTGAGGTTGAGGGTTAAAGTGAAACTCAGGTTAAGGGTGTGTGTGAGGGTTAGGTTTAAGGTGAGAGTTAGGGTTAGGGTGAGGGTTAGTTTGACAGTGCAGGTGAGGGTTAGGTTTACTATTAGGCTGTGGGTGAGGGGGAGGATGATGGTGAAGGTTAGGGTTAGGGTAATGTTTAGGGTGAAAGTGAGTGTTAGGGTGAGTGTGAGGGTTCCGGTGAGACTGAGGGTTAGGGTGTGGATGAGGGTGCGGGTGAGGTTTAGGGTTAGGGTAAGGGTTAGGGTGAGTGTTAGGGTTAGGGTTTAGATGAGGGTTAGGATGAGGGATAGGATTAGGGTTATTGTGAGGGTTAGGGTTAGGGTGAGGGTTCGGGTGAGGGTTAGGGTGACGGTTTGGGTTAGGGTTAGGGTTAGGGTGAGGGTAAGGGTTAGGGTGAGGGTTAGGGTGAGGTTTAGAGTTTGGCTTAGGGTAAGGGTGTGGATCAGGGATAGGGTTCGGGTGAGGGTTACCTTTAGTGTGAGGGTTAGGTTTAGCGTGAGGTTTAGTGTTAGGTTTAGGGTAAGGATGAGCGTGAGGGTGAGGTTTAGGGTTAGGTTTAGGGTTAGGGTGAGGGTGAGGGCTAGGGTGAGTGTGAGGGTTCGGGTGAGGGTGATGGTGAGGGGTAGCGTTAAGGTAAGGGTTAGGGTTAGGGTTAGGGTGAGGATCAGGTTGAGGGTGAGGGTTAGGGTGAGAGTTAGGGTTAGGGTGAAGGTTAGGGTTAGGGTTAGGGAGAGGTTTAGTTTTAGGGTTAGGGTTAGGATTAGTGTTAGGGTTAGGGTTAGGCTGAGGGATAAGGTGAGGGTAAGGGTTAGTGTGAGGTGTAGAATTAGTGTGATGATTAGGGTAATGGTGAGGGTGAGCTTGAGGGTGAGGGTTAGGATTAGGGTTAGGGTTAGCTTGAGTGTGAGGTTGAGGGTTAGTGTTAGGATTAGGGTTAGGGTTAGGCTGAGGGTGAGGGAGAGGGTGATGGTTTGGCTTAGGGTTTGATTTCGGGATAGGTTTAGGGTTAGGATGAGGGTTAGGGTGAAGGGTAGGAGTAGGGTTAGTGTGAGTGTGAGGGTTAGGGTTAGGGTTAGAGTGAGGGTAAGGGCTATGTTGAGGGTTACTTTGAGGGCTAGTGTTTGGGTGGGTTTAGGGTGAGTGTGTGGGTTAGGGTGAGTGTTAGGGTTAGGGTTAGGGTTAAGGTGAGGAATAAGGTGAGGGTAAGGGTTAGGTTGAGGGTTAGATTTAGGGCGAAGTTTAGGGTGAGGGTGAGGGTTAGGTTTAGGGTTAAGGTTAGGTTAAGGTTAAGGGTTAGGGTGAGGGTTAGTTTTAGCATTAGGGTTAGTGTAAGGGTTAAGGTTAGGGTTAGGATTAGGGTTAGGCTTAGGGTAAGGGTGAGGGTGAGTGTTAAGTTTAGGAATAGGGTCTTAGGGTTAGGGTTAGGCTGAAGGAGAGTGTGCGGGTGAGGGTTAGGGTTAGGGTTAGGGTTAGATTTAGGGTTAGGATGAGGGTTAGGCTGAAGTGTAGGTTTAGGGTTAGGGTGAGGGTTAGGGTTAGTGTGAGGGTTAGGGTTAGTGTTAGGGTTAGGTAAGTTTAAGGGTTAGGGTGAGGGTGAGGGTGAGTGTTAGGGTTAGGGTTAGGGTGAGGGTTAGGATGAGGGGTAGGGTTAGGGTTATTGTGAGGGTTAGGGTGAGGGTTAGTGTTAGGGTTAGGGTTAGCGTGAGGGTAAGGGTTAGGGTGAGTGTTACGGTGAGGTTTAGAGTTTGGGATAGGATAAGGGTGAGGATTCGGGATAGGGTTCAGGTGAGGGTTACCTTTAGTGTGAGGGTTAGGTTTAGGGTGAGTGTTAGGCTTAGGTTTAAGGTAAGGGTGAGTGTGAGGTTGAGGTTTAGCGTTAGGTTTAGGGTTACGGTGAGGGTGAGTGTGAGGTTTTGGGTGAGGGTGATGGTGAGGGGTAGGCTTAAGGTAAGGTTTAGGGTTAGGTTTAGGGTGAGATCAAGGTGAGGGTGAGGGTTAGGGTGAAGGTTAGGGTTAGGGTTATGGAGAGGGTTAGTTTTAGGGTGATGTTTAGGCTGAGGGTGATGTTTAGGGTGAGGGTGAGGGTGAGAGTTCGCGTGTGGGTTAGGCTTAGGTTTAGGGTGAGGAGAGAGTGAGGCTTAGGTTTAGGGTTAGGGTTTGGCTGAGGGTGAGGGTGAGGGTTAGGGTGAGGGTTAAGGTTAGGGTTAGGGTGAGTGTTAAGGCTAGGGTTAGGGTAATGTTTTGGGTGAAAGTGAGTGTTAGGGGGAGGGTGAGAATTGTGGTGAGACTGAGGGTTAGGGTGTGGGTGAGGGTGAGGGTGAGGGTGAGGGTTAGGGTTAGGGAGAGGGTGAGGGTTAGGCTTAGGGTTAGGGTGAGGGTTAAGATGAGGGTGAGGATTAGGGTTACGGTAAGGTTTTGGGTGAGGGTGAGGTTTAGGGTTAAGTGTAGGGGTAGAGGTAGGGTGAGGTTTACGGTGACGCTAAGGGTTAGGTTGAGGGTTAAGGTGAGGGTGAGGGTTTGGGTTAACATGAGTGTTAGGGTGAGGGTTAGGGTGAGGGTTAGGATTTGGGTTAGGGTTAGGGTTAGGTAGAGGGTTAAAGTTAGGGTTAGGGTTAGGGGGAGGGTGAGGGTGAGAGTGAGGTTGAGGTTTAGGTTTAGGATTAGGGTTAAGGTTATTGTTAGGGTTAGGGTAAGAGTGAGGGTGAGGGTGAGGTTGAGGGTGTGGTTAGGATTAGGGTTAGGGTTAGGTTGACTGTGAGGGTGAGGGTTAGTGTTAGGATTAGGGTTAGGGTTAGGCTGAACATGAGGGAGAAGATGAGGGTTGGGGTTAGGGTTTGATTTAGGGATAGGTTTAGAGTTAGTATGAGGGTTATGATGAGGGATAGGGTTAGGGTTATTGTGAGGGTTAGGGTTAGGGTGAGGGTGAGGGTTAGGGTGTGGGTTAGGGTGAGGGTTAGGGTTAGGTTGAGGGTTAGGGTGAGGGTTAGGGTTAGGGTTAGAGTTAGGTTGAGGGTAAGGATTAGGGTGAGGGATAGGGTGATGGTGAGGGTGAGAGTTAGATTTAGGGTTAATGTTAGAGTTAGGGTGAGGTTGAGGATGAGGGTTAGGGTTAGTATTACTGTTAGGGATAGGGTTAGTTTTAGCGTGAGGTTGAAGATTAGGGTGTGGGTTAGGGTGTGGGTTAGGGTTACGGTTAGGGTTAGGGTGAGGGTTTGGGTTAGGTTTAGGTTTAGGAAGATGATTAGGATGAGGGATAGGTTTAGGGTTAGGTTGAGGGTTAGGGTTAGTGTGAGGGTTAGGCCTAGGTTTCGGGTTCAGGTGAGGGTAAGAGTTAGGGTGAGGTTTATGGTGAGAGTGAGGGTTAGGGATAGGGTGAGGGTTAGGGTTAGGATGAGGGTAAGGTTTAGTGTGAGCATTAGGGTGAGGGATAGGTTTAGGATTAGGGTTAGGGTGAGGGTTAGCGTTAGGGTTAGGGTTAGGTTTCGGGTGAGGGTAATGTTTAGGCTGAGGGATAGGGTGAGGGTGATGGTTAGGGTTAGGGTGATGGTTAGGGTTAAGGTGAGGGTTAGGGTTCGGATCAGGGTTAGGGTGAGGACTAGGATGAGGTGATGGTTAGGGTTATGGTTAGGGTTAGGGTGAGAGTAGGTTTTAGGTTTAGGGTCAGGGTTAGGTTGAGGAGTAGGGTTATGGTTAGGTTGAGGTTTAGGTTTAGTGTGGAGGTTAGGGTTAGGATTAGTGTTAGGGTTAGGATGAGTGTAAGGGTTAGGGTGAGGGTTAGGGTTAGGGTTAATGTAAAGGTTAGGATTAGGGTTAGGGTGAGCGTTAGGCTGAGGGGTGGGGTTAGGGTTAGGCTGAGCGTCTGTGAGGGTGAAGGTTAGGGTTAGGGTTAGGGTTATAGTTAGGTTGAGGGTTAGGTTTAATGTGAGGGTTAGGGTTAGGGTGAGGATAAGGTTTAGGATGAGGGTTAGGGTGAGGGTGATGGTTAGGGTGAGGGTGAGGGTTAGGGATAGGGTTAGGGTGAGGGTGAGGGTGAGTGTGAGGGTTAGGGTTAGGATTAGGGTTATGGTTAGGGTTAGGCTGAGGGTGAGGGTGAGGGTGAGAGTTAGGGTTAGGTTTACTGTTAGGTTTAACGTTAGGGTTAGGATGAGAGTTAGCGTTAGGTTTAGGGTTAGGCTGAGGGGTAGGCTGAGGGGTAGGTTTAGGGTTAGGGTGAGGGTTAGGGTTAGTGTGAGTGTTAGTGTGTGGGTGAGGGTTAGGGTGAGGCTGAGGGTTAATGTTAGGTCTAGGGTTAAGGTGAGGGCTAGGGTGAGGTTGAGGGTTAGGTTTAATTGTAGGGATAGGGTGAGGATTAGGGTTAGTGTTAGGGTGAGGGTTATTGTGAGGTTTAGGGTTAGCTTTAGGAGAAGTGTTAGTGTGAGCATTAGGGTTTCTGTCAGGGTTATGGTTAGGGTGAGGGTAATGGTTAGGGTGAGGTCCAGGTTGAGGGTGAGGGTTAGGGTGAGGGTTAGGATTAGGATGAGAATTAGGGTGAGGGTTAGTGTTAGGGTTAGTGTTAGTGTTAGGATGAGGGTGAAGGTGAGGGTTAGGGTTAGGGTGAAGGTGAGGTTGAGGGTTAGGGTTAGGATTAGGGATAGGTTTAGGGTTAGGCTGAGGGTGAGGGTGAGGGTGAGGGTGAAGTTTAAGGTTAGGGGTAGGGTGAGGTTTAGGTTTAGTGTGAGGGTTAGGGTGAGGGTGAGGGTAAGGTTTAATGGTTAGGGTTAGGGTGAGGGTGAGGGTGAGGGTTAAGGTTAGGGTGAGGGTTAGGATTAGGGTTAGTGTTAGGATGAGGTTTAGAGTGATTGTTAGGTTTAGGGTTAGGGTAAGTGTTGGGCGAAGGGTGAGAGTAAGGGTTAGGGTTAGCGTGAGATTTAGGTTTAGGGTGAGGTTTAGGGTTAGGATTAGTTTTAGGGCGAGGGCTAGGGTGAGGGTGAGGTTTAGGGTTAGTGTTAGGGTTAGGGTGAGTTTTAGGGTTAGGTTTAGGGTGAGGGTTAGGGTTAGTGGTAGGGTTAGGGTTAGGATTAGGGTAAGAGTGACGCTTAGGGTGAGAGTTAGGGTTAGGGTTATTGTGAGGGTTAGGGTTAGGGTGAGGGTTAGGGTTAGGTTTAGGGTGAGGGTTAGGGTGAGAGGTAGGTTTAGGTTTAGGGTGCAGGATACGTTTAGTGTGAAAATTAGGGTGAGGGTTTGGGTAAGGGTTATGGGGAGGGTTAGGTTGCAGTTGAGGGTTAAGATTATGATTGGGGTTAGGGTTAGGGTTAGGCTGAGGGTGAGGGTGAGGTTTAGGGTGAGTTTTAGGTTTAGTGTGAGGGTTAGGGTGAGGTTGAGTGTTAGGGTTAGAGTGAGTGTAAGGGTTAGGTTGAGGGTTAGATTGAGTGTGAGGTTTAGGGTTAGGGTGAGGGTTAGCGTGAGGGTGAGTTTCAGGGGGAGGGGGAGGGTTAGGGTTAGGGTGAGGGATAGGTTTAGGATTAGAATTAGGCTGAGGGCTAGGGTGAGGGTGAGGGTGAGGGTTAGCATTAGTGTTAGGGTGAGGTTTAGTTTGAGGCTAAGGGTTAGGGTGACTGTTAGGGTGAGGTTGAGGTTGAGGTTTAGGGTTCGGGTTAGGGTTCGGGTTCGGGTGAGGGATAGTGTGAGGGTTAGGGTTAGGTTTAGGGTGAGGATGATGGTTAGGCTGAGGGATAGGGTTAGGGGCAGGGTGAGAGTTAAGGTTAGTATGAGGGTTAATGTTAGTGTTAGGTTTAAGTTTAGGGTGAGGGTAAGGGTTAGGTTGAGGGTTAGGGTTAGCGTGAATGTTAGGCTGAGGGTTAGGGTTAGAGTTGGGCTTATGTTTAGGGTGAGGGTTAGGGTTAGGGTGAGGTTTAGGGTTAGCGTTAGGGTGAGGGTGAAGGAGAGGGTGAAGGTTAGGGTTAGGATGAGGATTAGGGTGAGGCTTAGGGTTTGGGTTAGTGTTAGGGTGAGTGTGAGGTTTAGGGTCAGGGTTAGGGTGAGGCTGAGGGTGAGGTTTAGGGTTAGGATTAGAGTTAAGTTTAGGGTTAGGCTGGGGGTGAGTGTGAGGTTGAGGGTGAGGCTTAAGTTTAGGGATAGGCTGAGGTTTAGGGTTAGTGTGATGGTTAGGGTGAGGCTCAGTGTAAGGGTTAATGGTGAGGGTTAGGGTGAGGGTGAGGTTTAGGGTTAGGGTGAGGGTTAGGGTTATGGTGAGTGTTAGCATGAGGGTAAGTGTTAGGGTTAGTGTTAGGTTTAGGGTGGGGCTTAGGGTGAGAGTGAGGGTTAGGGTGAGAGTGAGGGTTAGGCTTAGGGTGAGGGTTAGGTTTAGGATTTGGGTTAGGGTGAGGGCAAGTGTGAGTGTGAGGATTATGGTTATGGTTAGGTTTAGGGTGAGGGTAAGGTTTAGGGTGAGGATTAGGGTTAGGATTAGGGTTAGGGCTAGGGTTAGGTTGAGGGTGAAATTGAGGGTTAGTGTTAGGGTTAGTTTGAGGGCTAGGGCGAGTGTAAGGGTTAGGGTTACTGTTAGGGTTAGGGTGAGGGTTAAGGTGACAGTGAGGGTTAGGGTAGAGGGAGTATTAGGGTTCGAGTTAGGGTTAAGATTAGGGTTAGGGTGAATGCTAGGGTGAGGGTCAGTGTTAGGGTTATGGTGAGGGTTAGGTTTAGGTTTAGGGTGAGGGTGAGGTTGAGGGGTTGTGTTAGTGTTAGAGTGAGGGTTAGGGTTAGGTTGAGGTTTTGGGTTTTTGGGAGGGTTAGGGTGAGGTTGAGGGTTAGGTTTAGAGTGAGAATAAGGGTTAAGGTGAGGTGTAGGTTGAGGGTGAAGTTTAGTGTTAGCACTAGGGTTACGGTGGGAGTAAGGTTTTCGGTGAGTGTTAGGGTGAGGGTGAGGATTAGGGTTAGGGTGAGGGTAAGGGTTAGGTGAGGGTTAGGGTGAGGGTGAAGTTTAGGGTTAACATTAGCATTACAGTGAGGGTGAGGGTTAGGGTTATTGTTAGGGTTGGGGTGAAGGCTAGGGTGAGGTTGAGGGTTAGGGTTAGAATTAGGAATAGGGTGAGGATTATGGTTAGCGTTAAGGTTAGGGTGAGGTTTAGGCTGAGGGTTAGGGTTAGGGTTAGGGTGAGGATTAGGGTTAGTGTGAGGGTTAGGGTTAGGGTTAGGGTGAGGGTAAGGTTTAGGTTGAGTGTTAGAGTGAGGGTAAGGGTTAGGATTACCATTAGTGTTAGGGTTAGGGTTAGGATGAGGATGAGGATCAGGGTGAGGTTGAGGGTTAGGGTTAGGGTGAATGTTAGCATTAGGGTGAGGATTAGGGATAGAGTGAGGGTAAGGGTTAGGGTGAGGGTTAGAGTGAGGGAGAAGGTTAGGTTTAGGGTTAGGATGAGGGTTAGGCTAAGGGGTAGGGTTAGGGGTAGGGTGAAGGTTAGGGTAAGTGTGAGGGTTAGGGTTAGGGTTAGGGTGAGGGTGAGGTTTAGGGTGAGGGTGAGGGTTAGGTTTATGGTGAGGGTTAGGGTTAGGGTTAGGGTGAGGTTTAGAGTGAGGGGCAGGGTTAGGTTTAGGGTGAGGCTTAGGTGTAGTGTAAGGGTTAGGGTTAGGGTTAGGGTGAGGATTAGGGTGAGAGTGAGGGTTAGGGTTAGCGTGAGTGGTAGGTTGAGGGTTAGGGTGAGGGTTACGGTTAGGGTTATAGTTAGGGTTTGGTTGTGGGTTAGGGTTAGCGTTAGGGTCAGTGTTAGGGTCAGGGTGAGTGTTAGGGTGAGGGTTACCGTTAGTTTATAGTTAGTGTTAGGTTGAGGGTGAGGGTTAGGTTTAGGGTTATTGTTAGGGTTATGGTGAGGGTTAGCGTTAGGATGAGGGTGAGGGTGAGGGTTAGGGAGAGTGGCAGGTTTAGGGTTAGGATGAGGGTTAGGTTTATTGTGAGGGTTAGGTTTTAGGTTAGGGTTAGTGTGAGGTTAAGGGTTAGGGTGAGGGTTAGGGTGAGGGTGAGTATTAGGCTTAGGATTAGGGTGAGGTTTAGGGTTAGGCTGAGGGTGAGGGTGAGGGTTAGGGTTAGGGTTAGGATTAGGGTGAGGACTCGGGTGAGGGTGAGGGTTAGTTTGAGGTTTAGGGTTAGGTTGAGGTTTTGATTTTGTGTGAGGGTTAGGGTGAGTTTTAGAGTTAGGGTTCAGGTGAGGATAAGGGTTAGGGTGAGGGTTTGGTTGAGGGTGAAGTTTAGTGTTAGTATTAGGGTTACGGTGCGAGTAAGGTTGGGGTGAGTGTTAGGGTGAGATTGAGGGTTAGGCTTAGGGTGAGGGTAAGCGTTAGGGTGAGGGTTAAGGTGAGGGTGAAGTTTAGGGTTAACATTAGTGTTAGGGTGAGGGTGAGGGTTAGGGTTAGTGTTAGAGTGGGGGTGAGGGCTAGGGTTAGGGTGAGGGTTAGGTTGAGAGTTAGGGATAGGGTAAGGATTAGTGTTAGGGTTATAGTTAGGGTGACAGGCTGAGGGGTAGGGTTAGGGTTAGGGTGAGGATTAGGTTTAGTGTGAGGGTTAGGGTTAGGGTTAAGGTTAGGGTGAGGTTAAGGGTTAGGGTGAGTGTTAGAGTGAGGGTAAGGGTTAGGGTTAGCATTAATGTTAGGGTTATGGTTAGGATGAGGGTGAGGGTCAGGGTGAGGGGGAGGGTTAGTGTTAGGGTGAATGTTAGGGTTAGTGTGATGATTAGGGTTAGGGTGAGTGTAAGTGTTAGGGTGAGGGTTAGAGTGAGGGTGAGGGTTAGGTTTAGGGTTAGGCTGAGGGTTAGGCTGAGGGGTAGGGTTAGGGGTAGGGTGAGGGTTAGGGTAAGTGTGAGGGTAAAGGTTAGGGTTAAGGTTAGGGTGAGGTTTAGGGTGAGGGTGAGGCTGAGGTTTAGGATTAGGGTTAGGTTTAGGGTTAGATTGAGTGTGAGTGTGAGGGTGGACCTTTTGGGTTAAGGTTAGGGTTAGGGTGAGGGCTAGGTTGAGGGTGAGGGTTAGCGTGAGGGTGAGGTTGAGGGTTTGGGTTAGGTTTAGGTTTAGGATGTGGGTTAGGCTGAGGGGTAGCGTTAGGGGAGTGTGAGGGTTAGGGTTAGTGTGAGGGTTAGGGTTAGGGTAAGGGTAAGGTTAACGGTGACGGTTAGGTTTTGGGTGAGGGTTAGGGTTAGGGTTAGGGTGAGGGTTAGGGTTAGGGTGAGGGTGAGGGTGAGGGTGAGGTTTAGGGTTAGGGTTAGTGTAAGGGTTAGGTTGAGGGTAAAGGTGAGGTTTAGGGTTAGGGTGAGGGTTAGGGATAGGGTTACTGTTAGGGTGAATTTGAGGTTTAGGTTTAGGTTTAGGGTAAGGGTTAGGTTCAGGGTGAAGGTGAGGGTTAGGGTTAGGATTAGTTTTAGGGTTAGGGTTAGGTTGAGGGTGAGTGTGAAGGTGAAGTTTTGGATTAGGTTTAGGTTTATGGTGAGCTAGGGTGAGCGTGAGGGTTTGGGTGAGGGTGAGGATGAGGTTGAGGGTTAGGGTAAGGGTTATTGTTAGGGTTAGGGTAAGGATCAGGGTGACCTTGAAGGTTAAGATAAGAGTTAGGGTGAGGGTGAGGGTGAGGGTTAGGGTTAGGGTTAGTGTGAGGATGAGGGTGAGGGTTAGGGTTAGGGTTAGGGTGAGGTTGAGGTTGAGGGTTATGTTTAGGGTTAGTGTTAGGTTGAGGGCTAGGTTTCAGGTTCGGGTTCGGATGAGACTGAGGGTTAGGGTGTGGGTGAAGGTATGTGTGAGTGTTAGGGTGAGGGAACGGTTTAGGGTTAGGGTTAAGGTGAGGGTTTTGGGTGAGGGTGATGTTGAGGGTTAAGGTGAAACTGAGGTTTAGTGTGTGGGTTTGGGTTAGGTTTAAGGTGAGGGTTAGGGTTAGGGTTCTGGTTAGGGTGAGGGTTAGGTTGACGGTGCAGGTGAGGGTTAGGGTTAGGTTTAGGGTTAGGCTGTGGGTGAGGGGGAGGGTGATGGTGAGGGTTAGGGTTAGGGTGAGTGTTGGGCTTAGGGTTAGGGTGAGGCTTAGAGTTAGGGTGATATTTAGGGTGAGGTTGAGGTTTAGGTTGAGGGTCAGGGTTCTGGTGAGACTGAGGGTTAGGGTGTGGGTGAGGGTTAAGTTTAGGGAGAGGATGGGGTTAACAGTTAGGGTTAGGGTGCGGGTGAGGGTTAGGGTTAGGGTAAGGGTTAGGGTGAGTGTTAGGATTAGGATTAGGATGAGGGTTAGGATGAGGGATAGAGTTTGGGTTATTGTGAGAGTTAGGGTTAGGGTGAGGGTTAGGGTGAGTGTTAGGTTTAGGGTTAGGGTGAGGGTGAGGGTGAGGGTGAGAGTTAGGGTTAGGGTAATGTTTAGGGTGAAAGTGAGTGCTAGGGTGAGGGTGAGGGTTCCGGTGAGACTGAGGGTTAGGGTGTGGGTGAGGGTTAGGGTTAGGGTAAGGGTTAGTGTGAGTGTTAGGGTTAGGGTTAGGATGAGGGTTAGGATGAGGGATATGGTTAGGGTTATTGTGAGGGTTAGGGTAAGGGTGAGGGTTAGGGTGATGGTTAGGGTGAGGGTTAGGGTTAGGGTTAGGGTAAGGTTACGGGTTAGGGTAGGGATAGTGTGAGGGTGAGGGTTAGAGTTAGGTTTAGGATTAGTGTTAGAGTTAGGGTGAGGTTGAGGGTTAGGGTAAGGGTTAGTATTACGGTTAGGGATAGGGTTAGGTTTAGGGTGAGGTTGAGGGGTAGGATTAGGTTTATGGTCCGGGATAGGGTTATGGTTAGGGTTTGGGTGAGCGTTTGGGTTAGGTTTAGGGTTAGGATGAGTGTTAGGATGAGGGATAGGTTTAGGGTTAGGTTGAGGGTTAGGGTTAGTGTGAGGGTTAAGCTTAGGTTTCAGGTTAAGGTGAGGGTAAGGTTTAGGGTGAGGGTTATGCTGAGAGTGATGTTTAGGGTTAGGGTGACAGGGTTAGCGTGAGGGTAAGGTTTAGTGTGAGCATTAGTGTGAGGGTTAGGTTTATGGTTAAGGTTAGGATGAGTGTTAGGGTGAGTGTTAGCATTAGGGTTAGGATTAGGTTTCGGGTGAGGGTAAGGGTTAGGGTGAGGTTTAGGGTTTGGATCAGGGTTTGAGTGAGGGCCAGGATGAGGGTTAGGGTTAGGGTGAGGGTTAGGGTGAGGAGTAGGGTTATGTTTAGGTTGAGGCTTAGGTTTAGTGTGAAGGTTCGGATTAGGACTAGGGTTAGTGTTAGGATGATGTTAAGGGTTAGGGTGAGGGTTAGGGTTAGGTTGAGGGTTAAGGTTAGGTTTAGGCTTAGGGTGAAAGTTAGGCTGAGGGTTACGGTTAGGATTAGGCTGAGCGTGTGTGTGAGGGTGAGGGTTAGGGTTAGGGTTAGGGTTATGGTTAGGTTGAGGGTTAGGTGTAATGTGAGTGTTAGGGTTAGGGTTAGGGTGAGGGTTAGGGTTACTGTGATGGTTAGGGTGTGGGTGAGGGTTAGGTTGAGTGTGAGAGTTAGGTTTAGGTTTAGGGTTAAGTTGAGGGCTAGGGTGAGGTTGAGGGTTAGGTTTAGGGTTAGGGATAGGGTGATGATTTGGGTTAGTGTTAGGGTTAGGGCGAGCCTTAGGCTGAGGAGTATGGTTAGGGTTAGGCTGAGGGTGTGTGTGAGGGTGAGGGTTAGGGTTAGTGTGAGGGTTAGGGTAAGGGCAAGGGTAAGGTTAGGGTGAGGGTTATTGTGAGGGTTAGGGTTAGATTTAGGGGTTGTTTTAGTGTGAGCATTAGGGTTAGTGTTAGGGTTAGGGTGAGGGTGAGGGTAAGGGTTAGGGTGAGGTTTAGGTTGATTGTGAGGGTTAGCATGAGAGTTAGGGTTAGGATGAGAATTAGGGTGAGGGTTAGGGTTAGGGTTAGTGTTAGTGTTAGGATGAGGGTGACGGTGAGGGTTAGGGTTAGGGTGAGGGTGAGGTTGAGGGTTAGTTTTAAGATTAGGGTTAGGTTTAGGGTTAGACTGAGGGTGAGGGTGAGGGTGAGGGTGAGGTTTAAGGTTAGGGTTAGGGTGAGGTTTAGGGTTAGTGTGAGGGTTAGGGTGAGGGTGAGGGTAAGGATTAATGGTGAGGGTTAGGGTGAGGGTGAGGGTTAGGGTTAAGGTTAGAGTTAGGGTGAGGGTTTGGGTGAGGGTTAGGATTAGGGTTAGGGTTAGGGTGAGGTTTAGCGTGAGGGTAAAGGTTAGGGTTAGGTTTAGGGTTCGGCATAGGGTGAGAGTGAGGATTAGGGTTAGGGTGAGATTTAGGGTTAGGGTGAGGGTTAGGGTTAGGATTAGTGTTATGGGGAGGGCTAGGGTGAGGTTTAGGGTGAGGGTTAGGGTGAGGTTTAGGGTGAGGGTTAGGGTTAGGGTTAGGGTTATGGTAAGGGTGACGCTTAGGGTGAGAGTTAGGGTTAGGGTTATTGTGAGAGTTAGGGTTAGAGTGAGGGTTAGGGTTAGTTTGCGGGCTGGAGTGAGTGGGAGGTTTAGGGTTAGGGATAGGGATAGGGTGAGGTTTAGGGTTAGGTTTAGGGTGAGGGTTAGGGTGAGAGGTAGGTTTTAAGGTTAGGGTGCAGGATAGGTTTAGTGCGAAAATTAGGGTTAGGGTTAGGATTAGGCTGAGGGTGAGGGTGAGGGTTAGGGTTAACGTGAGGTTTAGGGTTAGCGTGAGGGTGAGGGTGAGGGAGGCGGTGAAGGTTAGCGTTAGGGTTTGTGTTTGTGTTAGGGTGAGTGTGAGGGTTAGGGTCAGGGTTAGGGTGAGGGTGAGGGTGAGGTATAGGGTTAGGATTAGGGTTAGGTTTAGGGTTAGACTGAGGGTGAGGGTCAAGTTGAGGGTGAGGGTTAAGTTTAGGGTTAGGGTGAGGATTAGGGTTAGTGTGATGGTTAGGGTAAGGGTGAGGTTTAGGGTTAGGGTTAGGTTTAGGGTGAGGTTTAGGGTGAGGGATAGGGTTATGGTGAGTGTAGCATGAGGGTAGTGTTTGGGTTAGGGTTAGGGTTAGGGTGGGGCTTAGGGTGAGAGTGAGGGTTTGGTTTAGTGTGAGAGTTAGGGTTAGGGTGAGAGTTAGGGTTAGGATTAGAGTTAGGGTGAGGGCAAGTGTGAGTGTGAGGGTTAGATTTAGGGTGAGGGTTAGGGTTAGGTTTAGGGTGAGGGTTAGGCTGAGGGCAGGTTTAGGGTTAGGGTGAGCTTAGGTTTAGAGTGAGGGTTAGGGTTTGGGTTATGGTGAGGTTAAGGGTTATGGTGAGTGGTAGGGTTAGGGTGAGGATTAGGGTTAGGATTAGGGTTAAAGCTAGGGTTAGGCAGAGGGTGATGGTGAGGGTGAAATGGAGGGTTAGGGTTAGGGTTAGGTTGAGGGCTAGGACGAGTGTAAGGTTTAGGGTTAGGGTTAGGGTGAAAGTTAAGGTGAGAGTGAGGGTTAGGGTTAGGGTGAGGATTAGGGTTCAGGCGAGGTTTAGGTTTAGGAGTAGGGTTAGTGTGAGGGCTAGGGTGAGGGTGAGGGTTATGGTTAGGGTCAGGGTTAGGTTTAGGTTTAGGGTGAAGGTGAGGTTGAGGGGTAGGGTAGGGTTAGGGTGAGGGTTAGGTTCAGTGTGAGGGTTAGGGTTAGGTTGAGGTTTTGAGTTTGTGTGAGGGTTAGGGTGAGGTTGAGGGTTAGGGTTAGGGTGAAAGTTAAGGTGAGAGTGAGGGTTATGGTTAGGGTGAGGATTAGGGTTCAGGCGAGGTTTAGGATTAGGAGTAGGGTTAGGGTGAGGGCTAGAGTGAGGGTGAGGGTTATGGTTAGGGTCAGGGTTAGGTTTAGGTTTAGGGTGACGGTGAGGTTGAAGGGTAGGGTTAGGGTTAGGGTGAGGTTTAGGTTTAGTGTGAGGGTTAGGGTTAGGTTGAGGTTTTGAGTTTGTGTGAGGGTTAGGGTGAGGTTGAGGGTTAGGGTTAGGGTGACAGAGTGAGGGTGAGGGTTAGAGTTAGGGTTAGGGTAAGGGTGAGGGTTAGGGTTAGGTTTAGGTTGACGTTTAGGGTTAGGGTTCAGGGTATTGTGAGGGTTAGCGTGAGGGTGATGTTCAGGGTGAGGGTGAGGGTTAGGTTTAGGCTGAGGGATAGTTTTAGGATTAGAATTCGGCTGATGTCTAGGGTGAGGGTGAGGGTTAAGGTGTGGATTAGGGTTCGGGTGAGGTTTAGGGTGAGTCTAAGGGTTAGGGTGATGGTTAGGGTGAGGGTGAGTTTTAGGGTTCGGTTTAGGGTTCGGGTTCGGGTTCAGGTGAGGGTTAGTGTTAGGTTTAATGTTAGGATGATGGTTAGGGTGAGGGATAGTGTTAGGGCTAGGGTGAGGGTTTCAGGTTAGTATGAGGGTTAGGGTTAGTATTAGGGTTAGGGTGAGGGTAAGTGTTAGGTTGAGCGTTAGGGTGAGGGTGAGGGGTAGGGTTAGCATTAGGGTTAGGGTTAGGGTTATTGTGACGGTTAGGGTGAGGGTGAGAGTAAGAGTTATGTTGAGGGTTATGGTGAGGGTGAGGGTTAGGTTTAGGGTGAGGGTAAGTTTTAGGGAGTGGGTTAGAGTGAGGGTGAAGGTTAGGATTAGCATTAGGGTTAGAGTGAGAATGAGGGTTAGGGTTAGGTTTAGGGTTAGGGAGAGGGCTAGGCTGAGGGTGAGGGTTAGTGTTAGGGTGAGGTTGAGGGTTAGGGTGAGTGTTAGGGTTAGGGTTAGGGTTAGGTTTTGGGTGAGGTTTAGGGAGAGTGCGAGGGTTAGGGTGAGAGTGCGGGAGAGGGTTAAGGTGAGGGTTAGAGTTAGAATTAGGGTCAGGGTGACGGCTAGGATGAGGGTGAGATTTAGGGTTAGGGTGAGGTTTAGGGTTCGGGTTAGGGTGAGTGTTAGGGTGAGTTGTAAGGTTAGGGATAGAGTGCAGCTTTGGTTTAGTTTGTTTGTTAGGATTAGGTTTAGAGTTAGGGTGAGGATTAGGGTTAGAGTGAGGGTTAGTGTTAGCGTGAGTGTTAGGGTGAGGGTTATGATGAGGGTGAGGTTGAGGGTTAGGGTTAGGATTAGGGTTAGGTTTAGGATGAGGGTAAGGGTTAGGGTGAGGGTTAGGGTTAGGGTGAGAGTTAAGGTTAGGATTAGGCTTAGGGTGAGCGTTAGGCTGAGGGGTGCGGTTTGGGTTAGGCTGAGCATGTGTGTGAGGGTGAATGTTCGGGTTAGGGTTAGGGTTATGGTTAAATTGAGGGTTAGGTTTAGTGTGAGGGTTAGGGTTAGGGTTAGGGTTCGAGTGAAGCTAAGGTTTAGGGCGAGGATAAGGGTAAGGGTGATATTTAGGGTGAGGGTGAGGTTTAGGGTTAGGGTTAGGGTTAGGGTGAGGGTTAGGGTGAGGGTGAGGGCTAGGGATAGGGTTATTGTTAGGGTTAGGGTGAGGGTGAGGGTTAGGTTGAGGTTTCGGGTGAGGGTTAGGATGAGGGTTAGTGTTAGGATTAGGGTCAGGGTTATCTTTAGGCTGAGGGTGAGGGTTAGGGTTTGGCTTAAAATGAGGTTAAGGATTAGGGTGATGGTTAGGGTGAGGGTCAGGGTTAGGGTTAGGGTAGGGTTAGGGTTGGGGTTAGGCTGAGGGTGAGGGTGACTCTGAGGGTGAGGGTTAGGTTTAGGGTTAGTGTTAGGGTGAGGTTAATGGTTAGGTTGTGGGTTAGGGTGAGGGTGAGGTTTTGGGTTAGTATTAGGGTTAGGGTTAGGCTGAGGGTGATTGTTAGCGTTACGGTGAGGGTTAGGGTTAGGGTTAGGGTGAGGGAAAGTGTGAGGGTGAGGGTTAGGGTGAGGGTGAGGATGAGGGTATCGGTTAGGTAAGGATTAGGGTTAGGGTGAGGATTAGGCAGTGGGTGAGGTTTAGGGTGAGGGTTAGGTTTAGTGTGAGGGTGTGGGATCGGGTTAGGATGAGGGTTAGGGTGTGTGTGAGGGTTAGGGTTAGGGAGAGGGTTAGGGTTAGGTTTAGGGTGTGTGTTAGGGTGTCGGTGAGGGTTACGTTGAGGGTGAAGGTTAAGGTTAGGGTTAGGGTTACAGTTAGGCTGAGGGTGAGGGTGAGTGTGAGGGTTAGGGTTAGTGTGAGGGTTAGGGTTAGGGTTAGGGTGAGGGTGAGGGTGAGGGTTAGGGTTAGGATTAGGGATAGTTTTAGGGTTAGACTGAGGGTGTGGTGAGGGTGAGGGTGAGGGTTAGGGTTAGTGTAAGGGTTAGGCTTAGGGTTAGGGTGAGGGTGAGTGTGAGAGTGAGGCTGAGGGTTAGGGTGAAGGTTAGTGTGAGGGTTTGGTTTAGGGTGATATTTAGGGTGAGGGTGAGGGTTAGTGTGTGGGTAAGGGTTCGGGTGAGACTGAGGGTTAAGGTGTGGGTGAGGGTTTGGATTAAGGTGAGGGTTAGGGTGATGGTGAAATTTAGGGTGCAGGTGAGGTTTAGGGGTAGGCTTAGGCTGAGGTTAGGGTGAGGGTTAGGGTGAGACTAAGGGTTAGTTTGAGGGTTAGGGTGAGTGTGAGTGTTAGGGGTCGGGATAGGGTGAAGTTTAGAGTGAGGGTTAGGGTTAGGGATAGGGTTAGGGTCAGGTTGAGTGTTAGAGTTAGGGTTAGAGTGAGGGTTAGGGTGAGGGGGAGGGCTAGGGTTAGGGTTAGGGTTAGGGTGAGGGTAATTGTTAGGATTAGGGGTAGGGTTTGTGCTAGGATGAGGGTGAGTTTTAGGGTTAGGGTAAGGGTCAGGATTAGGGTGAGTGGTAGGGTTAGGGTGAGAGTGAGGGTTAGGGTTATCATGAGTTTTAGGGTGAGGGTTAGGGTTAGTTTTATGTTTAGGATTAGGGTTAGTGTGAGGTTGAGATTTAGGGTTAGGCTTAGGGTGAGGTTGAGTGTTATGGTTAGGGTTAGGGTTAGGTTTAGAGTTAGGGTTAGAGTTAGGGTTAGGGTTATTGTTAGTGTGAGGGTTAGGGTTAGGGTTAGATTTAGAGTTAGGGTGAGGGCTAGGGTGAGGGTTAGGGTTAGGGTGAGTTTGAAGGTGAGGGTTTTATTTAGGTTTAGGTTTAGGATGAATGTTAGGCTGAGGGTTAGGGTTAGGGTTCGGGTGAAGGTTAGGGTTAGTGTGAGGGTTAGGGTTCGGGATAGGTTTAGGGTGAGGGTAAGGTTTAGGGTGAGGGTGAGGGTGAGGGTTAGGGTTAGGGTGGCTGTGAGGTTAAGGGTTAGCAATAGGGTTAAGGTGAGGGTGAGCTTTAGAGTTAGGGTTAAAATGAGGTCTAGTGTGAGGGTGAGGGTTATGGTTAGTTTTAGGGATGGGTGAGGATTGGGGTTAGGATTAGGGTGAGGGTGAGGGTTAGGATTAGTGTTAGGGTGAGGGTTAGGGTTAGGGTGTGGGTTAGGATTGGGTTAGGGTTAGGGTGAGTGTGAGGGTGAGGATGAGGGATAGGGTTAGGGTTAGGTTTAGGGTGAAGGTGTGGGTGAGGGTTAGGATTAGGGTTTGTGTTAGGACTTGGGTCAGGGTGAGTGCAAGTGTGAGGGTAACTGTGAGGGTTAGGTTTAGGGTGAGGGATAAGGTTAGGTTTAGGGTTAGGGTGAGGGTTAGGATGAGGGTTAGGGTTAGGGTTAGGGTTAGCATGAGGGTTAGGGTTAGAGTGAGGGCTAGGGTCAGGGTGAGGGTTAGGGTTAGTGTTAGGATGAGGGTGATGTTTAGGATTAGTGTTAAGGTTAGGGTTAGGATTATTTTTAGGGTTAGGGTTAGGGTTAGGGTGAGTGTGAGGATGAGGGTTAGGTTTAGTGTTAGGGTTAGGGTGAGGGTGAGGGTGAGGGGTAGGGGTAGGATTAGGGTTAGGTTTAGGCTGAGGGTGAGGGTGAGGGTGAGAGTTAGGGTTATGTTTAGGTTTAGGGTTAGGGTTAGGGTTAGGATGAGGTTTAGGTTGTGGGTTAGGGTTAGGGTGAGTTTGAGGTTGAGGTTTAGGGTTAGGGTTAAGGTGAGGGTTAGGGTGAGATTAAGGGTTAGGGTGATGGTTAGGGCGAGGTTTAGTTACAAGGTTAGGGTTAGGGTGATGTTTAGGGTGAGGGTGAGGGTTAGTGTGAGGGTGAGGATTCGGGTGAGACTGAGGGTCAGGTGTGGGTGAGGGTTAGGTTTATGGTGAGGGTAAAGGTGAAGGTGAATTTAGGATGCGAGTGAGGGTAAGGGTTAGGATTAGGGTGAGGGTTAGGGTGACGGTTAGGGTGAGGATTAGGGTTAAGGGTAGGGGGAGGGGGAAGGTTAGGGTTAGGGTTAGGGTGAAAGTTAGGGTGAGGCTATGGGTTAGGTGATGGTGAGGGTTAAGGTTAGGGTAGAGTTAGGGTTAGTGTTAGGGTGAGGGTTATTGTTAGGCTTAGGGTTAGTGATAGGTTTAGGGTTAGGGTTAGGGTTAGGATGAGGGGTACGGTTAGGGTAAGGGTGAGGGTTAGGGTTAGGGTTAGGGCTATGGTTAGGGTGAGGGTAAGGTTTAGGGTGAGGGTTAAGGTGAGGGTAAGGTTTAGGGTTAGGGTTATCGTGATGCTTAGTTTGAGGGTTAGGTTTTGGGTTAGGTTAGGGTGAGGGTGAGGGTTAGGGTGAGGGTTAGGGTTGAGGTTAGTGTTAGGGTGAGGTTTAGGGTGAGGATAAGGGTTAGTGTGAGGGTTAGATTTAGACTGAAGTTTAGAGTGAGGGTGAGGTTTAGGGTTAGGTTTAGCGTTAGGTTGAGGTTAAGGGTTATGATGAGGGTTAGCGTTAGGGTTAGGGTGAGGGTTTGGGTTAGGTTTAGTGTTAGGATGAGGGTTAGGCTGAGGGTTAGGGTTAGGGTTAGGGTGAGGGTTAAGGTTAGTGTGAGGGTTAGGGTTAGGATTAAGGTTAGGGTGAGGTAAGGGTTAGTGTGAGGGTTAGGGTGAGGGTGGGGTTACGTTTAGGGTGAGGGGTAGGGTGAGGTTAATGTTGGGGTTAGGGTTAGGGTTAGGTTGAGGGTTAGGGTGAGAGTTAGCGTGAGGTTGAGGGTGAGTGTGAGGGTTTGAGTTAGGATTAGGTTTGGGCTGAGGGTTGGAATGAGTGTAGGGTGAGGGCTAGTGTGAGGGTGAGGTTGATGTTTAGGGTGAGGGTTAGGGTGAGGGTCAGGGTGAAGGTTAGGGTTAGGATTAGTTTTAGGTTTAGGATTTCGTTTATGTTGAGTGTGAGTGTGAGGGTTAGAGTTAGGGAGAGGGTGAGGGTGAGGGTGAGGGTTAGGGTTGGGGTTAGTATTAGGGTTTAGGTTGAAGGTGAGGGTGAGAGTTAGTGTTAGGGTTATCGTGAGGGTTAGTGTGAGGGTGAGGGTTAGGGTTAGTTTGAGGGTTAGGGTTAGGATGAGGGTGAGTGTTAGGATGAGGGCTAGCATCAGGCTGAGGGTTAGAGTTAGGGTTAGGCTGAGGGTTAGGGAGAGTGGTAGGATTAGGTTTCAGGTGAGGGTTAGGGTTTGTGTGAGGGTTAGGGTTAGGGTTATGGTGAATGTAAGGGTTAGGGTGAGGGTGAGGGTGAGGGTGAGGTTCAGGGTTATCGTAAGTGTTATGGTGAGGGTTAGGGTGAGTGTTAGTGTTATGCTTAGGGATAGGTTGTGGATGAGGGTTAGGGTTAGGGTGAGGGTTAGGGTTAGGGTTAGGGTTAGGGTTAGGCTTACTGTGAGGATTAGGGTTAGGGTTAGGGTTAGGGTGAGGGTGAGCATAAGGGTTAGGGTCAGGTTTAGGGTGAGGGTGAGGTTTAGGGTTCAGGTGAGGGTTAGGGTGAGGGGTAGGTTTAGGGTTAGGTTGAGGGTTAGGTTTAGTGTGAGGGTTAGGGTTAGGGTTAGGGTTAGGTTTAGGGTGAGGATAAGGGTTATGGTGAGGGTTAGGGTGAGAGTGAGGGGTAGGGTTGGCATTAGGGTTAGGGTTAGGGTTAGGGTGAGAGTTAGGGTTAGGTTTAGGGTTAGGGTGAGGGTGAGGTTGAGGGTTAGGTTTAGGGTTAGTGTGAGGGTTAGGTTTAGGGTGTGCGTTAGGTTAGGGTTAGGTTGAGGGTGACGGTGAGGGTTAGGGTGAGGGTGAGGGTAAGGGTGAGAGTTAGGGTTAGGGTTAGGGTTAGGGTGAGGGTGAGGGTGAGGGTTAGGATTAGTGTTAGTGTTAGGATTTGGCTGAGGGTGAGGGTGAGTGTGAGGGTGAGGGTTAGGGTTAGGTTTAGGGTGAGGGTTAGGGTAAGGGTTAGGTTTAGTGCTAGAGTGAGGGTGAGTCTTAGGTTTAGGGTTAGGGTGAGGGTTAGGGATAAGGTGAGGGTTAGGGTTAGTGTGAGCCTTAGGGTTAGGTTTACGTTTAGGGTTAGGGTGAGGGTAAGTGTTAGGGTGAGGGTTGGGTTGAGAGTGAGTGTTAGGGTTATCTTGGGTGCTAGGGTGAGGTTTAGGGTGAGGGATTGGATTATGTTTAGGGTTAGGGTGAGGGTGAGGTTTAGGGTTAGGGTTAGGGTGAGGGTTAGTTTTAGGGTTAGGGTTAGGCTTAGGGTTATTTTTAGGGTTAGGGTGAGTGTGAGGTTGAGGGTGATAGTGAAGGTGAGGATAAGGGTTAGGGTGAGGTTGAGGGTGAGGGTGAAGTTTAGGGTTAGTGTGTGGTTTAGAGTAAGGGTGAAGGTTAGGGTTAGGATTAGGAGTAGGGTTAGGTTTAAGCTGAGTGTGAAGGTTAGGGTTAGTGTTAGGGTGAGAGTAAGGATTTGGGTGAGGGTTAGATTGAGTGTGAGGGTGAGGGTTAGGGTTATGGTGAGGTTTAAGGTGAGATTTAGGGATAGGGTTATGGTTAGGGTGAGGTTTAGTGTTAGGGTTAGGGTTAGTGGTAGGGTTAGGGTTAGGGTGAGGTTTAGGTTTAGTTTGAGGGTTAGAGTTAGGTTAGGTTTAGGGTGAGGGTTAGGGTTTTGGAGAGGGTTAGGGTGCGAGTGAGGGTTAGGGTTAGCATGAGTGTTAACTGTGAGGGTTAGGGTGAGGATTAGGGTTAGCATTAGGGTTATGGTGAGGGTTAGGCTGAAGGTTAGGGTTAGGATTAGGGTGAGGGGGAGGGGGAGTGTTAGGGTTAGGATTAGGGTTAAGTTGAGTGTTAGGTTGAGGGTTATTGTCATTGTTAGCGTTAAGGTTAGGGTCAGGGTTAGGTTTAGGGTGAGGTTTAGGGTTAGGATGAGGGTGAGAGTTAGGATTAGGGGTAGGCTGAGGGCTAGGGTTAGGGTGAGGGTTTGGGTTAGAGTTAGGGTGAGGGTTAGGGTGAGTGGTAGGGTTAGGGTTAGAGTGAGTGTTAGGTTTAGTGTGAGGGTTAGGGTTAGGGTTAGGGTTTGGGTGAGGGTAAGGTTTAGGGTGAGTGTTAGGGTGAGAGTGAGTTTTAGGGTTAACCTTAGTGTTAGTGTGAGATTTACGGTGAGGGCTAGGGTTAGGGTTAGGGTTAGGTTTAGGGTGAGGATTAGGGTTAGGGTGAGGGTTATGTTTAGTGTGAGGTTTAGCTTTAGGGTTAGGTTGAGGGTTTGGGTTAGGGTGAGGGTTAGGGTGAGAGTAAGGGTTACGGTTACCTTGAGTGTTAGGGTGAAGGTTAGGGTGAGGGTTAGGGTTAGGGTTAGGTATAGGGTTAGGATGAGGGTTAGGGTTAGGTTAAGGTTAGGGTGAGGTTGAGGTTTTGGGTTAATTTTAGGGTGAGGGTTAGGTTTAGGTTGAGGTTTAGGGGTATGGTTAGGTTTAGGGTGATGGTGAGGGTTAGGATTAGGGTTAGTGTTAGAGTTAGGGTGAGGTTGAGGGTGAGGTTTTGCTTTAGGTTTAGGCTTGGAATGAGGGTTAGGCTGAGGGGTAGTGTTTGTGTTAGGGTTAGGGTTAGGGTTAGTGTGAGGGTTAGGTTTAGGGTTAGTGTTAGGGTGAGGGTAATGGTTAGGGAGAGGGCTAGTGTGGAAGTTAGAGTTAGGTTTAGGGTTAGGGTTAGGGTTATTGTTAGGGTTAGGGTGAGGTTGAGGGTGAGGGTGAGGGTTCGAGTTAGGGTGAGGGTAATGGTGACGGTTAGTGTTAGGCTGAGGGTGAGGGTTAGGGTTAGGGTTAAGGTGACATTAAGGATTAGGGGGAGGGTTAGGGTGAGGGTGAGGGTTAGGGTTATGGTTAGGGTTGGGGTTAGGCTGAGATCGAGGGTGATGGTGAGTTTGAGGTATAGGTTTAAGGTTAGTGTTAGGGTGAGGGTAATGGTTAGGGTATGGGTTAGGGTGAGGGTGAGGGTTAGGTTTAGGATTAGGGTTAGGGTTAGTGTTAGGTTTAGGCTGAGGGTGATGGTGAGGGTGAGGGTGAGGTTTAGTGTAAGGGTTAGGTTGAGGGCTAGGGTGAGGTTGAGGGTTAGGGTGAGGGTGAGTGTAAGGGTGAGGGTTTCGGTTAGGTAAGGAGTAGGGTTAGGGTGAGGGTTAGGATTAGGGTGAGACTTAGGGTTAGGGTTAGGGTGAGGTTTAGGTATAGGGTGATGTTTAGGGTGAGGGTTAGGGTTAGGGTGAGGGTTCGGGTTATGGTGAGGGTTAGGGTGTGTTTGAGGGTTAGGGTTAAGGAGTAGTTAGGGTTTCGGTGAGGGTTATGGTGAGGGTGAGGGTTTGGGTTAGGGTTAGGGTGAGGGTTAGGTTTAGAGTTAGGGTTAGGGTGAGGGTTAAGGTGAGGGGTAGTGTTAGGGTTAGGGTCAGTGTTAGGGTTAGTGTGAAAGTTAGGGTTAGATTTAGGGGTAGGGTTAGGGTGAGGATAAATGTTAGGGTGCAGGTTAGGGTGAGGGTGAGTGTTAAGGTTAGGGTGAGTGTGAGGATTAGTTTTAGTGTGAGGGTTAGGATTAAGGTTAGGTTTATGGTGAGGGTGAGGGTGAGGGTTAGGGTTAGGGATAGGGTTAGGATGAGGGGGAGGGGGAGGGGAGGCTTAGATTTATCATTAGGGTTAGTGTTAGGCTTAGGGTGAGGGTGAGGGTGAGGGTGAAGGTTAGGTTGAGGGTTAGGGTTAGGGTTAGGGTGAGGGTTAGGGATAGGGTGATGTTTAGGGTGAGGGTTAGGTTTAGGTTTAGGGTTAGGGTTAGGCTTAGGGTGAGAGTGAGGGTGAGTTGAGAGTTAGGTTGAGGTTGAGTGATAGGATGAGGGTGAGGGTAAGTGTGTGGTTTAGGTTTAGGGTTAGGATGAGCGTTAGGGTGAAGGTGAGTGTTAAGGTGAGGGTGAGGGTTAGGTTAGGGTTAGCATTAGGGTGAGGATTAAGGTAAGGGATAGGGTTATGATTTGGGTTAGGGTGAGGGTTAGTGTGAGGACTAGGTTAAGGGTGAGGGTTTGGGTTTGGGTTAGGAATAGGGTGAGGATTAGGGTTAGTGTTAGGTTTTGGTTGAGGGTGAGGGTGAGGGTGAGGGTAAGGGTGAGGGTTAGGGTTAGGTTGACGGTGAAGGTGGGGGTAAGGGTTAGGATTAGTGTTAGGGTTAGGTTTTGGCTGAGGGTGAGGGTGAGGGTGAGGGTTAGTGTTCGGATTAGGGTGAGGGTGAGTGTGAGGGTGAGGTTTAGGGTTAATATTAAATTTAGGGTGTGGGTTAGGGTGAGGGATAGGGTTAGGGTCAGGGTAAGGGTGAGGGTGAGGGTGAGGGTGAGGGTAAGGGTTAGGGTTAGTGTTAGGGTGAAGGTAATGGTTAGGGTGTGGGTTAGGTTGAGGGTGAGGTCTAGGGTTAGGATTAGGGTTATTGTTAGGGTTAGGCTGAGGGTGATTGTGAGGGTGAGGGTGAGGGTTAGGGTTAGGGTTAGGGTTAGGGTGAGGGCTAGGGTGAGGGTGAGGGTTAGGGTGAGGGTGAGGGATTCAGTTAGGTAAGGATTAGGGTGAGGGTGAGGATTAGGGTGTGAGTGAGTTTTAGGGTGAGGGTTAGGTTTAGGGTGAGGGTGTGTGATCGGGTTATGAATACAGTTAGGGTTAGTTTGAGTGTGAGATTTAGTGTTAGGTTTAGGGTGAGGGAGAGGGGGAGGGTGAGGTTCAGGGTTAGGGTTAGGGTGAGTCTTAGGGTGAGGGTTAGGGTTAGGGTAAGAGTTAGGGTAGGGTGAGGGATGGGTTAGGGTTAGGGTTATTGTTAGAGTTAGGGTGAGGGTGAAGGTGAGGTTTAGGGTTAGGATTAGGGTTAGGGTTAGAGTTAGGTTGAGGGTGAGGGTGAGGGTGAAGGTGAGGTATAGGGTTAGGGTGAGGGTTAGGTTTAAGGTGAGGGTTAGCTGTACGTTTAGCGTTAGGGTGAAGGTGAGTGTTAGGGTTACAGTTAGGGTCAGGGTAAGTGCTAGGGTTATGGTTAGGGTGAGGGTGAGGGTTAGGGTTAGGGTTAGGATTAGTGTTAATCTTAGGATTTGGCTGATGGTGAGGTTTAGGTTGAGGGTTATGGTTAGGGTAAGGGTTAGGGTGAGTGTTTGTTTTATTTTTAGGTTTGGGCTGGGGATTAGACTGAGGGGTAGGGTTAGTGTTATGATTAGGGTGAGGGTAAGGGTTAGGGTGAGGGTTAGGGTTAGGGTGAGGATTAGGTTAGGGTTAGGGTGAAGGTTAGGTTTAGTGTGAGGGTTATGGTTAGGGTGAGGGTTAGGGTTAGAGTTAGGGTGAGGCTGAGGTTTAGGGTTAGGTTTAGGGTAAGGTTTTGGTTGAGGGTGAAGGTGAGGGTTAGGTTTAGGATTATGGTTAGGGTTAGGGTTCGGCTGAGGTTGAGGGTGAGGGTGAGGTTTAGGGTAAGGATTAGGGTTAGGGTTAGGGTGAGGGCTAGCTTGAGGGTGAGGGTTAGGGTTAGGGTGAGGACTAATGTGAGTATGAGTGTTAGGATTAGAGTTAGGAATAGGGTGAGGATTACGGTTAGGGTTAGGGTTAGAGTTAGGTTTAGTGTAAGGTTTAGGTTGAGGGTGAGGGTGAGGGTTAGGTTTAGGAATAGGGTGAGGATTAGGGTTAGGGTTAGGGTTAGAGTTAGGTTTAGGGTAAGGTTTAGGTTGAGGGTGAGGGTGAGGGTTAGGTTTAGGGTTAGTGTTATGGTGAGGGTAATGGTTAGGGTGTGGGTTAGGGTGAGGGTGAGGTTTAGGGTTAATGTTAGAGTTAGGGTGAGGGTTAGGGTGAGGGCTAGGGTGAGGGTTAGGGTGAACGTTAGGGTTAGGGTTAGGGGTAGGGTTAGAATTAGGGTGAGGGTGAGTGTTTAGGTTAGGGTGAGTGTGAGGATTAATGTTAGGGTGAGGTTTAAGGTGAGGGTTAGGTTTAGGGTGAGGGTGAGAGTGAGGGTTAGGGTTAGGGTTTGTGACAGGGTTAGGATGAGTGTGAGGGTGAGGTAGAGGGTTAGGGTTAGGGTTAGGGTTAGGGTTGGGGTTAGGCTTAGGGTGAGGGTGAGGGTGAGGGTTATTGTTAGGTTGAGGGTTAGGGTTTCAGTTAGGGTGAGGGTTAGGGTTAGGGTGATGTTTAGGGTAAGGGTAAGGTTTAGGGTTAGGGTTAGGGTTAGGCTTAGGGTGAAAGTGAGAGTAAAGTTGAGAGTTAGGGTGAGGGTGAGGGTTCAGATGAGGGTGAGGGTTAGTGTGTGGTTTAGGGTTAGGGTTAATATGAGGGTTAGGGTGACGGTGAGTATGAAGGTGAGGGTGAGGGTTAGGGTGAGGGTTAGGGTGAGAACTAGGGTGAGGGTGAGCTTTTGGGTTTGGGTTACGGATAGGGTGAGGATTAGGGTTAGGGGTAGGGTTAGGGTTAGGTTTTGGCTGAGGGTGAGGGTGAGGGTGAGGGTAAGGGTGAGGTTTAGGGTCAGTGTGAGGGTGACGGTGAGGGTTAGTGATAGGATTAGGATGAGGGTTAGGGTGCCGGTGAGGTTTAGGGTTAATATTAGAGTTACGGTGAGGGTTAGAGTGAGGGTTAGGGTTAGGGTGAGGGTGAGGGTTAGGGTGAGGGTTAGGGTTAGGGTTAGGTGCAGGGTTAGGGTTAGGATTAGGGTTAGGGTTTGGTTTAGGCTGAGGGTGAGGGTTAGGTTTAGGGTTACAGTGAGGTTAAGGATAAGGGTGAGGGTTAGGGTGAGGGTGAGGGTTAGGCTTAGGGTTAGGGTTGGGGTTAGGCTGAGTGTGAGAGTGATGGTGAGGGTGAGTGTTAGGTTTAGGGTTAGTGTTAGGGTGATGGTAATGGTTAGGGTGTTGGTTAGGGTGAGGGTGAGGGTTAGGTTTAGGATTAGGGTTAGGGTTAGGATTAGGTTTAGGCTGAGGGTGTGGTGAGGGTGAGGGTTAGGGTTAGGTTTAGGGTGAGGGCTAGGGTGAGGTTGAGGGTTAGGTTGAGGGTGAGTGTGAGGGTGAGGGTTTAGGTTAGGTAAGGATTAGGGTTTAGGTGAGGATTCGGCTGTGGGTGAGGGTTAGTTTGAGGGTTAGGTATAGGGTGAGGGTTAGGGTTGGGGTTAGGGTTAGGGTTAGGTATAGGGTGATGTTTAGGGTGAGGGTTAGGGTGAGAGTGAGGGTTCGGGTTAGGGTTCAGGTTAGGGTGTGTGTGAGGGTTAGGGTTAGGGTTATGGTGAGGGTGAGGGTTAGGGTTAGGTTTAGTGTGAGGGTTAGGTTTAGAGTTAGGGTTAGGGTGAGTGTTAGGTTTAGGGTGAGGGTTAGGGTTAGCATTAGGGTTACCTTGAGGGTGAGGTTGAGGGTTAGGGTTAGAGTGAGGTCTAGTGTTTGGGTGAGGGTTAGGTTTAGGTTTAGGGATAGGGTGAGGATTAGGGTTAGGGTTAGGGTGAGAGTGAGCATTAGGGTTAGGGTGTGGGTTAGGGTTAGCATTAGGGTACAGTTAGGATTTAGGTTGACCATGAGGGTTTGGGTGAGGGATAGGGTTAGGGTTAGGATTAGAGTTAGGGTGAGGGTGAAGATGAGGCTTAGGGTTAGGATTAGGGTTAGGGTGAGGGTTAGGTTGAGGGTGAGGGTGAGGGTGAAGGTGAGGGTTACGGTAGGGTGAGGGTTAGGTTTAGGGGGAGGGTTAGCTGTAGGTTTAGCTTTAGGGTGAAGGTGAGTGTTAGGGTTAGAGTTAGGGTCAAGGTAAGTGCTAGGGTTAGGGTTAGGGTGAGGGTGAGGTTGAACATTAGTGTTAGTATTATTGTTAGGTTTAGGATTTGGCTGAGGGTGAGGGTTAGTGTTAGGATTAAGGTGAGGGTTAGGGTGACGGTGAGGTTTAGGGTTAATATCAGAGTTAGGGTGAGGGTTAGGGTTAGGGTGAGGGTTAGGTTGAGGTTTTGTGTTATTTTTAGGGTTAGGCTGAGGGTTAGACTGAGGGGTAGGGTTAGGGTTATGATTAGGGTGAGGGTAAGTTTTAGGGTGAGGGTTAGGGTTAGGGTGAGGATTAGGTTTAGGGTTAGGGTGAAGTTTAGGTTTAGTGTGAGTGTTAGGGTTTGGTTGAGGGTTAGGGTTAGGGTTAGTTTGAGGGTAAGTGTCAGGGTGAGGTTTAGGGTTAGGGTTAGGGTAAGGTGTAGGTTGAGGGTGAAGATGAGGGTTAGGTTTAGGATTATGTTTAGGATTAGGGTTAGGCTGAGGGTGAGGGTGAGGGTGAGGTTTAGGGTTAGGATTAGGGTTAGGGTTAGGTTGAGGGCTAGGGTGAGGGTGAGGGTTAGGTTTAGGGTGAGGACTATTGTGAGGGTGAGGTTGAGGATTAGGGTTAGGAATAGGGTGAGGATTAGGGTTAGGGTTAGGGTGAGGGTTAGGGTAAAGGTTAGGGTGAGGGTGAGGGTTAGGGTGAGGGCTAAGTTTAGCGTTAGCCTTAGGGTTAGGGTTAGTGTGAGGATTAGGGTTAGGGTTAGGGTTTGGGTTAGGGTGAGGGTAAGGGTTAGGTTGAGGTTTAGGGTGAGGGTGAGGTTTAGGCTGAAGGGGACGTTTAGAGTGAGGTTTAGCGTTAGGGTGAAGGTTTGGGTTAGGATTTAGGCTTAGGATGAGGGTTAGGCTGAGTGGTTGGGTTAGGGTTAGGGTGAGGGTTAAGGTTAGTGTGAGAGTTAGGTTTAGGGTTAGTGTTAGGGTGAGGGTAAAGGTTAGGGTGAGGGTTAGGGTCAAGGTGAAGGTTAGGGTTAAGGTGAGGTTTAGGGTGAGGGATAGGGTTAGGGTTAGTTTTAGGGTGAGGGTTAGGGTGAGGGTGAGTGTTAGGATTAGGGTTAGGTTTAGGGTGAGGGTGAGGGTTAAGGTTAGCATTAGGGTTACGGTGCGTGTGAGGTTGAGGGTTAGGGTTAGAGTGAGGTCTAGTGTTTGGGTGAGGGTTAGGGTTAGGTTTAGGTATAGGGTGAGGATCAGGGTTAGGGTTAGGGTGAGGGTGAGGGTGAGGATTAGGGTTAGCATTAGGGTTATGGTGAGTGTGAAGTTGAGGGTTAGGGTTAGAGTGAGGTCTAGTGATTGGGTGAGGGTTAGGGTTAGGTTTAGGTATTGGGTGAGGATTAGGATTAGGGTTAGGTTTAGGGTGAGGGTTAGGGTTAGGGTGTGGGTTAGGGTTAGCTTTAGGGTACGGTTAGTGTTAGGGTGAGCGTGAGGGTGAGGGTGCGGAATAGGGTTAGGGTTGGGATTCGTGTTAGGGTGAGGGTGAGTGTTAGTGTTAGATTTAGATTTAGCGTTAGGGTTAGGACTTGGTTCAGGGTGAGGGCGAGGGTGAGGCTGAGGGATAGGGTTACCATTAGGGTGAGGGTTAGGGTGAGGGTGAGGTTTAGGTTTAGGGTGAGGGTAAGGGTGAGGGGTAAGGTTATGGTGACGGTGAGGTTTAGGGTGAGGTCTAGGGCTACGGTTAGGTTGATGGTAAGGGTTAGGGTGAGGGTTAGTGTTAGGGTGAGGGTTAGGGTTAGGGTTAGGGTTATGGTGACGGTTAGTTTTAGGGTTAGGATTTGGGTTGGGTTAGGGTGAGAGTGAGGATTAGGGTGAGGGTTAGGGTTAGGGTTACGGTTAGTGTTAGGGTGAGTTTTAGGGTGAGGATAAGGGTTAGGATGAGGCTTAGGGTTAGTTTTAGGGTGAGCGTTTGGGATAGGTTTAGTGTTAGGATGAGGGTTAGTATGAGGGTTAGGTTTAGGGTTAGGGTGAGGGTTAGGGTTAGTGTGAGGGTTAGGGTTAGGATTAGGGTTAGGGTGTGGGTTAGGGTGAATTTGAGGGTTAGGGTGAGGGTGAGGGTTATGGTTAGGGTGAGATTTAGGGTGAGGCTTAGGGTTAGGGTTAGGGTTATGTTTAGGTTGAGGGTTAGGCTGAGGGTTGGAATGAGTGTTAGGGTGAGGGTTAGGGTGAGAGTGAGGTTGAGGGTTAGGGTTAGGGTTAGGGTTAGGGTGTGTGTGAGAATGACGGTTAGGGTTAGGATTAGTTTTAAGTTTAGGATTTGGCTGAGGGTGAGTGTGAGGGTGAGGGTTAGGCTTAGGTTTAGGTTGGGGGTTAGGGTGATGATGAGGTTTAGGGTTAATGTTAGGGTTACATTGAGTGTTAGGGTGAGTGTTAGAGTTAAGGAAAGAGTGAGGGTTTGGGTGAGCGTTAGGGTTAGGGTTAGGGTGAGGGTTAGGGTTAGGGTGAGGTCTAGGGTGAGGGTAAGGTTTAGGGTTAGGGTTAGAGTGAGGTTTAGGGTTAGGTTAGGGTGAGGGGTAGGGTTAGGGTGAGGTTTAGGTTTAGTGTGAGGGATAGGGTTAGGGTTAGGGTGAGGGTGAGGGTAAGGTTTAAGGTGAGGATTACGGTGAGAGTGAGGGTTAGGGTTTGCGTGAGTGTTACGGTAAGGGTTAGGATGAGGGTGAGTGTTAGGATTACTGGTAGGGTGATGGCTAGGGTGAGGGTAAGGTTTAGGGTTAGGGTTAGGCTGAGGGTTAGGGTGAGTGGTAGGATTAGGGTTCCGGTGAGGGTTAGGTTTAGTGTGAGGGTTAGGTTAAGGGTTAGGGTTTGGGTGAGGGTAATGGTTAGGGTGAGGGTTAGGTTTAGTGTGAGGATTAGGGTTAGGGTTAGTGTTACGGTGAGGGTTAGGGTGAGCGTTAGGGTGAGGGTTAGTGTTAGGGTTAGGGTTAGGGGGAGGTTGAGGTTTAGGGTAAGGGTTAGGTTTAGGGTGAGGGTTAGGTTTAGGGGTAGGGATATGGTTAGGGTTACATTTAGGGTTAGGGTTAGGGTTAGGGTTATTAGGGTTATGCTGAGGGTGAGGTTGATGGAGAGAATTAGGATTAGCATTAGGTTTAGGGTTAGGGTTAGGGTTATGGTTAGGGTGAGTTTTAGGGTGAGGGTAAGGATTAGGGTTAGGGTGATGGTGAGGGTTAGTGTGTGGTTTCGGGTTAGGTTTAGGGTGAGGGTTAAGGTGACCGTGAGTGTTAAGGTGAGGGTGAGGGTTAGCATTAGGTTTAACATTAGGGTGTGGATTAAAGTAAGGGTTAGTGTTAGGGTTAGGGTGAGGGTTAGGGTGAGGACTATGGTGAGGGTGAGGTTTTGGGTTTGGGTTAGGAATAGGGTGAGGATTAGGGTTAGGGTTAGGGTTAGGTTTTGGCTGAAGGTGAGGGTGAGGGTGAGGGTAAGGGTGAGGGTTAGGGTTAAGGTGAGGTAGAGGGTGAGGGTTAGGGTTAGGATTACTCTTAGGGTTAGGTTTTTGCTGAGGGTGACGTTTAGTGTTAGGATTAGGGTGAGGGTTAGCGTGAGGGTGAGGTTTAGGGTTAATATTAGAGTTAGGGTGAGGGTTAGGGTAAGGGTTAGGTTTAGGGTTGTTGTTCGGCTGAGAGTGAGGGTGACGGTGAGGGTGACGGTGAGGGTTAGGGTTAGGTTTAGGGTTAGTGTTATGGTGAGGGTAATGGTTAAGGTGTGGGTTAGGGTGAGGGTGAGGTTTAGGGTTAATGTTAGAGTTAGGGTGAGGGTTAGGGTGAGGTTTAGGGTTAGGGTTAGGGTGAGGGTTAGGGTGAGGTTAGGGTTAGGGTTAGGGATAGGGTTAGTGTTAGTCTGAGAGTTAGAGTTAGGATTAGGGTTAGGGTTATATTTAGGCTAAGGTTGAGGGTTAAGGCTAAGGTGAGGTTACGGATTAGGGTGAGGGTTAGGGTGAGGATGAGGTTTAGGGTTCGGGTAAGGGTTAGGGTCATGCTGAGAGTGAGTTTGAGGGTGAGGGTGAGGGTTAGGTTGAAGATTAGGGTTAGGGTGAGGGTTAGGCTTAAGTTGATATTTAGGGTGAGGGTTAGATTTAGGGTTAGGGTTTGTGTTAGGATTTAGGTTATTGTGAGGGTCAGGTTGAGAGTTAGGGTGAGGGTGAGGGTTCCGGTGAGGGTGAGAGTTAGTGTGTGGTTTAGGGTTAGGGTTAGGGTGAGTGTTAGGGTTAGGACTAGGCTGAAGGTGAGGGTTTGGGTTTGGGTTAGGAATATGGTGAGGATTATGATTAGGTTTAGGGTTAGTGTTACGTTTTGGCTGAGGGTGGCTGTGAGGGTGAGTGTAAAAAGGTGAGGGTTAGGGTGAGGGTGAGGGTTAGGGTTAGGATTAGTGTTTAGGGTTAGGTTTTGGCAGAGGGTGAGGGTTAGTGTTAGGATTAGGGTGAGGGTTAGGGTGACGGTGAGGTTTAGGGTTAATATTAGAGTTAGGGTGAGGGTTAGGGTGTGGATTAAGGTTAGCGTTAGGGTGAGGGTTAGTGTGAGGTATAGGGTTAGGGTTAGGGGTAGGGTTAGGGTTAGGGTGAGGGTTAGAATTAGGGATAGGGTTAGGGTTAGGGTTATTGTTAGGGTTAGTGTGAGGGTGAGGGTGAGGGTGAGGGTTAGGTTGAGGTTTAGGCTGAGGGTAAGGGTGAGGGTTAGTGTGAGGATTAGGTTGAGGGTTAGGGTGAGGGTGAGGGTTAGGGTTAGGGTTAGGGTTGGGGATAGTCTGAGGGTGAGGGTGACTGTGAGGGTGAGGTTTAGGTTAAGGGTTAGTGTTAGGGTGAGGTTAATGGTTAGGTTGTGGGTTAGGGTTACGGTGAGGTTTAGGGTTAGGATTAGGGTTAGGGTTAGGGTTAGGCTGAGGGTGATTCTGAGGGTGAGGGTGAGGGTTAGGGTTAGGGTGAGGGTGAGGGAAAGGGTGAGGGTGAGAGTTAGGGTGAGGGTGAGGGTGAGGGTTTCGGTTAGGTAAGGATTAGGGTTAGGGTGAGGATTAGGCTGTGGGTGAGTTTTAGGGTGAGGGTTCTGTGTAGGGTGAGGGTGTGGGATCGGGTTAGGGTGAGTGTTAGGGTGTGTGTGAAGGTTAGGGATAGGGTGAGGGTTAGGGTTAGGTTTAGGTTGTGTGTTAGGGTGTCGGTGAGGGTTACAGTGAGGGTGAGGGTTAAGGTTAGGTTGAGGGTGAGGGTTAGGTTTAGAGTTAGGGTTAGGGTGAGGGGTAGGGTGCGGGGTAGTGTTAGGGTTAGGGTGAGGGCTAGGGTTAGGGTGAGGCTTAGGGTTAGAGTTAGGGGTAGGTTTAGGGTGAGGATAAGGGTTAGGGTGAGGGTGAGTGTTAAGGGTAGGTGAGTGTGAGGATTAGTGGTAGGATGAGGGTTAGGGTTAGGGTTAGGTTGAGGGTGAGGGTTTGGGTTATGGTTAGGGTTAGGGATAGGGTTAGGGTTAGTGTGAGTGTGAGGGAGAGGGTTAGGTTTAGGATTAGGGTTAGGGTTAGGGTTAGGTTTAGGCTTAGGGTGAGGGTGAGGGTGAGGGTTAGGTTGAGGTTTAGGGTTAGGTTTAGGATGAGGGTTAGGGTTAGGGTGATGTTTAGGGTGAAGGTTATGTTTATGTTTAGGGTTAGGCTTAGGCTTAGGGTGAGGGTGAGGGTGAGGTTGAGAGTTAGGGTGAAGGTGAAGGTTCAAATGAGTGTGAGTGTCAGTGTGTGGGTTAGGGTTAGTCTTAGGGTGAGGGTTAGGGTGATGATGAGTGTTAAGGTGAGGGTGAGGGTTATGGTTAGGTTTAGCAATAGTGTGAGTGTTAGGATTAGGGTTAGGTTTAGCATGATGGTTAGGGTTAGAGTTAGGGTTAGTGTGAGGATTAGGGTTAGGGTTAGGGTTAGGGTTATGCTTAGGGTGAGGGTAAGGGTTGGGGTGAGTTTTAGGTTGAGGGTGAGAGTTAGGGTAAAGATTAGGGTTAGGTTGAGGTTTAGGGTATGTGTTAGGGTTAGGGTTAGGTTTAGGGTGAGGGTGAGGGATGGGTTAGGGTGAGAGTTAGGGGTAGTGTTAAGGGTAGGGTGTGGGTGAGGGTGAGGGTTAGGTTTAGGGTTAGGGTTAGACTTAGGGTGAGGATGAGGGTGAGGGTTAGTGTTAGGATTAGGTTTAGGGTTAGGGTTAGGTTTTGGGTGAGGGTGAAGTTGAGGGTGAGGGTTACGTTTTGTTTGAGGGATAGTGTTAAGATGAGGGTTAGGGTGAGGTTTAGTGTTAAGTTTAGGGTTAGGGTGAGCCTAAGGTATAGGGTGAGGGTCAGGGTGAGGGTGAGGGTTATGGTTAGAGTTAGGGTTAGGGTGAGATTTAGGGTGAGGGTTAGGGTTAGGTTTAGGGTTAGCGTGAAGTTTAGGGTGTGGACTAGGGTGACGGTGAGGGTTAGGGTTATGGTTAGGGTGAGGGAGAGGGTTAGGGTTTGTATTAGGGTTGGTCTGAGGGTCAGGGTGAGGGTGAGAGTTAGGGTTAGGGTGAGGGTTAGGGTTAGGTTAGGGTTAGGGTGAGGGGTAGGGTGAGGGGTAGGGTTAGATTGAGGGTGAGGGTTAGGGTTAGTTGTACGGTTAGGGTGAGGGTAAGGGTTAGGTTGAGGGTTAGGGTGAGGGTGAGGGTTCGGTTTAGGGTGAGGGTTATGGTGACAGTTAATTTGAGGGTTAGGGTTTGAGTTTGGTTAGGGTAAGGGTGAGGGTTAGGGTGAGGGTGAGGGTTCGGTTTAGGGTTAGAGTTATGGTGATGGTTAGTTTGAGAGTTAGGGTTTGAGTTGGGTTAGGGTGATCGTGAGGGTTAGGGTGAGGTTTAGGGTTAGGGTTAGGGTAAGGGTTAGGGTGAGGTTTAGTGTGAGTGTAAGGGTTAGGGTGAGGGTTAGGTTTAGAGTGAAGTTTAGAGTGAGGGTGAGGTTTAGGGTTAGGTTTAGGGTTAGGTTGAGGTTAAGGGTTAGGGTGAGGGTTAGGGTGAGGGTTACGGTGAGGGTGAGGGTTCGGTTTAGGGTTAGGGTTACGGTGACAGTTAGTTTGAGGGTTAGGGTTTGAGTTGGGTTAGGGTGAGGGTGAGGGTTAGAGTGAGGGTTAAGGTTAGGGTTAGGGTAAGTGTTAGGGTGAGGTTTAGTGTGAGTGTAAGGGTTAGAGTGAGGGTTAGGTTTAGAGTGAAGTTTAGGGTTAGGTTGAGGTTTAGGGTTAGGTTTAGGATTAGTTAGGTTAAGGGTTAGGCTGAGGGTTAGGGTGACGGTTTGGGTTAGGTTTAGTGTTATGATGAGGGTTAGGGTGAGGGTTAGGGTGAGGGTTAGGGTTACTGTGACTGTTAGGGTTACGATTAATGTTAGGGTGAGGGTAAGGGTTATTGTGAGGTTTAGCGTGAGGGTGAGGGTTTCAGTTAGGGTGAGGTTAGGGTGAGGATTAGGGTTAGGGATAGGGTTAGGGTTAGGTTGATGGTTAGGGTGAGGGTTAGGGTGAGGGTGAGGATGAGTGTGAGGTTTTGGGTTAGGATTAGGGTTAGGCTGTGGGTTGGAATGAGTGTTATGGTGCGGGTTAGGGTGTGGGTGAGGTTGAGGGTTAGGGTTAGGGTTAGGGTTAGGGTGAGGGTGAGGTTGAGGGTTAGGTTTAGGATGAGGGTTAGGGTTAGGGTGAGGTCTATGGTGACGGTGAGGTTTAGGGTGAGTGGTAGCGTTAGGGTGAGGGTTAGGTTTAGGGTTAGGGTTAGAGCTAGGGTTAGGGTGAGAGTGAGGGTGAGGGTTAGAGTTAGAATTAGGGTTGGGTTTACGGTTAGGCTGAGGGTGAGTGTGAGGGTGAGGGTTAGAGTTAGGGTTAGGGTGAGGTTTAGGGTTAGGATGAGGGTGAGTGTTAGGATTATTCGTAGGGTGAGGGCTAGGGTGAGGGTGAGGGTTAGGATTAGGGATAGGGTGAGGGTTAAGGTGAATGGTAGGATTAGGGTTCTGGTGAGGGTTAGGTTTAGTGTGAGAGTCAGGGTTAGGGTTGGGGTTTGGGTGAGGGTAAGGGTTAGGGTGAGGGTTAGGGTGAGAGTGAGGTTTAGGGTTAGTGTGAGTGCTAGGGTGAGGGTTAGTGTTAGGCTTAGGGATAGGTTGTAGATGAGGTTTAGGGTGAGGTTTAGGATGATGGTTAGGGTTGGGTTAAGGGTTAGGTTTTCTGTGAGTATTAGAGTTAGGGTTAGGTTAAGGGTGATGGTGATCGTAAGGGTTAGGGTGAGGTTTAGGGTGAGGGTGAGGGTCAGGGTGAGTGTTAGGGTTAGGGTTAAGGTTAGAGTGAGGGTGAAGGTTAGGATTAGGTTTATGTTGAGGATTAGGGTTAGAGTGAGGCCTAGGGTGATGGTGAGGATTAGAGTTAGGGTTAGGATGAGGTTTACTCTTAGGGTTAGGGTGAGGGGTACCGTTAGGCTGAGAGTGAGGGTAAGTGTTACAGTTAGGGTTAGGGTTAGGGCGAGGGTGAGTGTGAGGGTCAGGGATAGGATTAGTGTTAGGGTTAGGGTTAGGGTTAGGGTTAAGATTAGGGTTAGGGTGAGTGGTAGGTTTAGGGTGAGTGTGAGGGTTAGGGTTAGGGTTAGGGTTAGGCTGTAGGTGAGGGTGAGGGTGAGGTTGAGAGTTAGGGTGAGGGTGAGTGTTCAGGTGAGTGTGAGTGTTAGTGTGTGGGTTAGGGTTAGGCTTAGGGTCAGGATTAGGGTGACGGTGAGTGTTAAGGTGAGGGTGAGGGTTAGGATTAGGGTTAGGTTTAGCATGAGGGTTAGGGTTAGAGTTAGGGTTAGTGGGAGGATTAGGGTTAGGGTTAGGGTTAGGGTAAGGTAAGGGTTAGGGTGAGGTTTAGGTTGAGGATGAGATTTAGGGTAAGGATTAGGGTTAGGGTGAGGTTTAGGGTATGTGTTAGGGTTGGGGTTACGGTTAGGGTGAGGGTGAGGGATGGGTTAGGGTTAGGGTGAGGGTTAGGGTTAGGGTGAGAGTTAGGGTTAGTGTTAGGGGTAGGGTGTAGGTGAGGGTGAGGGTTAGGTTTAGGGTTAGGGTTAGAGTTAGGGTGAGGGTGAGTGTGAGGGTTAGTGTTAGTATTAGGTTTAGGGTTAGGGTTAGTTTGAGGGTGAGGGTAAGGTTGAAGTTGAGGGTTAGGTTTTGTTTGAGGGATAGGGTTAGGATGAGGGTTAGGGTGAGGTTTAGGGTGAGGCTAAGTATTAGGATGATGGTTAAGCTGAGGGTTAGTGTTAGGGTTAAGGTTAGGGTAATGTTTAGGGTGAGGGTGAGTGTTAGGGTGAGGGTGAGGGTTCGGGTGAGACTGAGGGAAAGGGTATGTGTGAGGGTTAGGTTTAGGGTGAAGGTGAAGGTTATGTTTCCGGTGAGGGTTCAGGTTAGGGTTAGGGTGAGGGTGAGGGTTAGGGTTAGGATTAGGGTGAGGGTGAGGTTTAGGGTTAGGGTTTGGGTTAGGGTGAGGGTTAGGGTGAGGCTAAGGGTTAGGGTGAGGTTTAGGGTGAGGGTCAGGGTTACGGTTAGTGTTAGGGTTAGGGTGAGGATTAGGGTGAGGGTTAGGTTTATTGGTAGGGTGAGGGTGCATGTTAGGGTGAGGGTGAGGCCTAGGGTTGGGTTTAAGGTCAAGGTGAGTGTGAGTGTTAGGATTGGGGTAAGGTTAGGGCTAGGGTGAGAGTGAGGGTGAGGGTTAGGTTAAGGGTGAGTGTTAGGGTGAGGGGTAGGGTTAGAATTAGGGTGAGGGTTAGGTTTAGTGTGAGGTTTAGGGTTAGGGTTAGGGTTTGGGTGAGTGTAAGGGTTAGCATTAGTGTTAGAGTGAGAGTGACGTTTAGGTTTATCTTGAGTTTCAGGGTGAGGGTTAGGGTGAGTGTTAGGGTTAGTGTTAGGGTTAGGGTTAGTGTGAGGTTGAGGTTTAGGGTGAGGGTTAGGTTTAGGGTTAGGGATAGGGTGAGCGATAGGGTTAGGGTTAGGGTTAGGGTTATGTTTAGCGTTATGCTGAGTGTGAGGGTGAGGGAGAGAATTAGGATTAGGTTTAGTTTTAGGGTGAGGGTGAGGGTGAGGGTAAGGGCTAGGATTAGGGTTAGGGTTAGGGTTAGGCTGAGGGTGAGGGTTAGGGTTAGCGTTAGGGTGATTGTAAGAGTTAGGGTGAGTGTTAGGGTGAGGGTGAGGTTTAGGCTGATGGTGAGGGTGAGGGTGAGGTTGAGGGTGAGGTTGAGGGTTAGCATTAGGGTTAGGGTTAGTGTTAGGCTGAGGCTGAGGCTGAGGGTGAGGGTGAGGGTTAGGGTTAGTGTTAGGATGAGTGTTAGGGTTATTGTTAGGGTTAGGCTTAGGGTGAGGGTTAGGGTTAGTGTGAGGGTTAGGGTTAGGGTGAGGGTAAGGGTAAGGGTAAGGGTGATTGTTAGGGTGAAGGTGAGGTTTAGGGTTAGGGTTAGGGTTAGGGTTAGGTTTACGTTGAGGTTTAGTTTGAGGGTTAGTTTTAGGGTAAGGCTTAGGTTGAGTGTTTGGGTACGGGTTAGGGTTAGGGTTTGGGTTAGGGTTATGGTGAGGGTGAGCGTTGGAGTTAGCGTTAGTGTTAGGGTGAGGTTGAGGATTAAGGTTACGTTAGGGTGAGGGGTAGGGTGAGGGGTAGGCTTAGGGTTAGGTTGAGGGTTAGGTTTAGTGTGAAGGTTAGGATTAGGGTTAGGGTGAGGGTAAGGTTTAGGGTGAGGGATAGGGTGAGAGTGAGTGTTAGGGTTAGCATTAGGGTTAGGGTTATGGTTAGGGTGGAGTTAGGGTTAGGTTTAGGGTTAGGGTGAAGTTGAGGGTTAAGTTTATGGTGAGGGTTAGGGTTAGGGTGTGGGTTAGGTTAGGGTTAGGTTGAGGGTGAAGATGAGTGTTAAGGTGAGGGTGAGGGTAAGGTTGAGAGTTAGCGTTAGGTTTAGGGTTAGGGTGAGGGTGAGTGTGAGGGTTAGGATTAGTGTTAGTGTTAGGATTTGGTTGAGGGTGAGGGTTAGTGTGAGGGTGAGGGTTAGGGTTAGGGTTAGGGTCAGATTTAGGGTTAGGTTTAGGGTAAGGGTGAGGGTGAGGGTGAGGTTTAGATTTAGGGTTAGGGTGAGGGTTAGGGTTAGGGTGTGGGTTAGGGTTAGTGTTAGGTTGAGGGTGAGGGTGAGGGTGATGTTTTGGGTGAGCTTGAGGGTAAGGGTGAGGGTTAGGATTACGGTTAGGGTTAGTGTGAGGTTGACATTTAGTGTTAGGGTTATGGTGAGGGTGAGGGTGAGGGTGAGGGTAAGGGTTAGGGTTAGGGTGAATGTTAGGGTTAGTGTGAGGATTAGGGTGAGGGTGAGGGTAAGGTTTAGGGTGAGGATGAGGGTTAGGTTCAGTGTGAGGGTTAGGGTAAGATTTAGGGTTTGGATGAGAGTAAGGTTTAGGGTGAGGGTTAGGGAGAGAATGAGGTTTAGGGTTAGCCTTATGTTTAGTGTGAGTGTTAGGGTGAGGATTAGGTTTAGGGTTAGGGTTAGGTTTAGGGTGAGCGTGAGGTTTAGTGTTAGGGTTAGTGTGAGGGTTACGGTTAGGGTTAGGGTTACTGTGAGGGTAAGGTTTAGGGTGAGTGTTAGGGTGCGAGTGAAGGTTAGGGTTATCATAAGTGTTAGGTTGAGGGTTAGTGTTAGGGTTAGGCTTAGAGATAAGATGTGGATGACGGTTAGGGTTAGGGTTAGGGTGAGGGTTGGGATGAGGGTTAGGGTTAGGTTTAGGGTTAGGGTTACTGTGAGGACTAGGGTTAGTGTTAGGGTTAGGGGGAGGGTGAAGCTAAGGCTTAGGGTGAGGTTGAGGGTGAGGTTGAGTGTTAGGGTGAGTGTGAGGGTTGGGATTGGGGAAAGGTTAGGGCTAGGGTGAGAGTGAGGGTTAGGGTTAGGGTAAGGGTGAGGGTTAGGCTGTGGGGTAGGGTTAGGGTTAGGGTGAGGTTGAGGTTTAGGGTAAGGGTGTGTATTAGGGTGAGGGTTAGTTTTAGGGTTAGGGATAGTGTGACAGTTCGAGTTAGGTTTAGGGTTAGGGTTAGGGTTATTTTTAGGGTTATGCTGAGTGTGAGGGTGAGGGAGAGAATTAGGATTAGGGTTAGGTTTAGGGTGAAGGTGAGGGTAAGGGTTAGGATTAGGTTTAGGGTTAGGGTTAGGCTGAGGCTGAGGTTTAGGGTTAGGGTTAGGGTGAGGCTAAAGGTTAAGGTGAGGGTTAGGCTGAGGGTGAGGGTTAGGCTGAGTGTGAGGGTGAGGGCGAGGTTGAGGGTTAGTATTAGGGTTAGGGTTAGGGTGAGGCTAAGGATGAGGGTGAGGATGAGGGTGATGGTGAGGGTTAGGGTAAGGGTTAGGGTGAGAGCGAGGGTAAGGGTTAGGGTGAGGGTTGGGGTTAGGTTTAGGGTTAGGGTGAGCGTTAGACTGAGGGGAGGGTTAGGGTTAGGGTGAGGTTTAGAGTTAGTGTGAGGGTTAGGGTGAGGGTAAGGGTTAGGGTGAGGGTTAGGGTGAGGGTGAGGGTTAGGGTTAGGGTTAGCTTTACAGTGAGGTTTAGGGCGAGGGTTAGGTTTAGGGTTAAGGTTCTGTTAAGGGTTAGGGTAACGGTTAGTGTTAGGGTTTGGGTTAGGGTTTCGGTGAGGGTGAGGTTTAGAGTTAGCATTAGGGTTAAGATGAGGGTGAAGATTAAGGTTAGGGTTCGGGTGAGGGCTAGGTTGAGGGGTAGGTTTAAAGTTAGGTTGAGGGTTAGGTTTAGTGTGAGGGTTAGGGTTAGGTTTAGGGTTAGGGTAAGGTTTAGGGTGAGGGTTAGTGTGAGAGTGAGGGTTAGATTTAGGGTTAGGGTGAGGGTTAGGATTAGGGTGTGGGTTAGGTTAGGGTTAGGTTGAGGGTGAGGGTGAGGGTTAGGGTGAGGGTGAGTGTAAGGGTTAGAGTTATGGTTAGGGTTTGGGTTGGGTGAGGGTGAGGAAGAGGGTTAGGATTAGTGTTAGTTTTAGGATTTTGCTGAGGGTGAGGGTGAATGTGAGGGTGAGGGTTTGGGTTAGGGTTAGGGTGACGGTTAGGGTGAGGGTTAGGGTTAGAGCTAGGGTGAGGCTGATTCTTAGGGTTAGGTCTAGGGTGAGGTTTAGGTTTAGGGTGAGAGTTAGGGTGAGTGTGAGGGTTAGGGTTAGGGTTAGGGTCAGGATTATGTTGAGGGTAATGGTTAGGTTGAGGCTTGGGCTGAAACTGAGTTTTAGGGTTATCGTGAGTGTTTGGGTGATTTTTAGGGTGAGGGTTAGGGTAAGGTTGAGGGTTAGGGTGAGTGTGAAATTTAGGGTTAGCCTTAGTGTTAGTTTGTGGGTTAGCGTGAGGGTTAGGTTTAGGGTTAGGATTAGGTTTTGAGTGAGGGTGAGGGTTAACATGAGGGTTAGGTTTAGGGTGAGATTTAGGGATAGGGTTAGGGTTAGGGTGATGGTGAAGGTTAGGGTTAGGATTAGAGTTAGGGTGAGGGTGAGGGTGAGGGTTAGGGTTAGGATTTGGTGAGGATTAGGGTTAGGGGTACGGTTAGTGTTAGTGTTAGTGTTAGGGTTAGGGTTAGTGTGAAGATTAGGTTTACGGTTAGTTTTAGGGTGAGGGCAAGGTTTATGTTGAGGGTTAGGTTTAGGGTGAGGGTTAGGGTGAGGTACAGAGTTAGCGTTAGTGTTAGGGTGAGGGTTAGGTTTAGGGTTAGGGATAGGCTGAGGGTGAGGTTTAGGTTGAGGGGTAGGGTGAGTGTGAGGTTTAGGTTTAGCCTTAGGGTTAGTGTGAGGGTTAGGGTTAGGATTAGGTTTTGGGTGAGGGTGAGGGTTAACATGAGGTTTAGGGTTAGGGTGAGGGTTAGGGTTAGTGTAAGGGTTTGGGTTAGGGTGAGGGTAAGGGTTAGGGTTATTGTGAGTTTTCGGGTGAGGGTTAGGGTGAGGGTTAGGGTTAGCATTAGGGTTACTGTAAGGGTGAGGTTTAGGGTTAGGGTTAGGTTGAGGGCTCCTGTGAGGGTAAGTGTTAGGGTTAGGGTTAGGGATAGGGTGAGGATTAGGGTTAGGGTTAGGGTGAGGGTGAGGTTTAGCTTTAAGTTTAGGGTGAGGGTTGGGGTTGGGTGTGGGTTAGGGTTAGGTTAAGGGTAAGGGTGAGGGTGAGGGTGATGGATAGGGTTAGGTTTAGGGGGAGGGGGAGGGGCAGGGGGAGGGTTAGGGTGAGAGTGTGGGTGAGGGCAAGGGTTAGGCTTAGGCTTAGGTTTAGGTTTAGGACTTGGGTCACCGTGAGGGCGAAGGGGAGAATGAGGGTTAGGGTTAGGGTTAGGGTGAGGGTTAGGGTTATCATGAGTGTTAGGGTGAGGGTTAGGGTGATGGTTAGGGTTAGGCTTAGGTATAGGGTGAGTATGACTGTTAGGGTCAGGTGTAGGCTTAGGGTGAGGGTTAGGGTTAGGGTTAGGGTGATTGTTAGTTTGAGGGTTAGAGTTAGGGTTAGGGTTAGGGTGCCCATTAGGGTTAGGGTTAGTGTTAGGGTTAGGGTGAGGGTGAGGGTTAGGCTGAGTTTTAGGGTGAGGGTGAGGATTAGGGTGAGGGTGAGAATTAGGGTGAGTGTTAGGGAGAGAGTTAGGGTTAGGGTTAGGGTTAGAGTGAGAGTGAGGGTGAGGGTTAGGTTTAGGATTAGGGTGAGGGTTTGGGTTAGGGTGAGGGTTAGGGATATGGATAGGGTTAGGGTGAGGGAGAGGATGAGGGAGAGGTTTAGGGTTAGGGTTAATTTTAGAATTAGGGTGAGGGTGAGGGTGAGGGTTAGGGTTAGGATTATGGTTAGGGTTAGGGTTAGGTTGAGGGTGAGGGTCAGTGTTAGCTTTAGGGTTAAGGTGAGTGTTAGGGTTAGAGTGACAGATGGGTTAGGTTTTGGCTTAGGATGAGGGTTAGGCTGAGACATAGGTTTAGGGTTAGGGTGAAGGTTAGGGTTAGTGTGAGTGTTAGGTTTTGTTTAGTGTTAGCGTGTGGGTTAGGGTTAGGGTGAGGTTTAGGGTGCATGTGAGTGTTAGGGTTAGAGTGAGGATTAGGGTGATGAACAGCGTCTGGGTTAGGGTTAGAGTGAGGATTAGGGTTAGCAGTAGGGCTACGGTCAGGGTGAGGTTTAGGGTTAGGGTTAGGATGAGGTCTAGTGTGAGGGTGAGGGTTACGGTTAGGGTTAGGAATGAGTGAGGATTTGGATTAGGGTTAGGGTGAGGGTGAGGGTTAGGGTTAGGGTTAGGGTGAGGGTTAGGGTTAGGGTTGGTTTAGGGTTGGTTTAGGTTTAGGTTGAGTGTGAGGGTGAGGATGAGGGATAGGGTTAGGATTAGTGTTAGGGTGAGGGTGAGGGTTAGGATTAGGGTTAGCGTTAGGACTTGGATCAGGGTTAGGGCAAGGGTGAGGGTGAGGGTTAGGATTAGGGTTAGGGTGATGGTTTCTGTGAGGGTGAGGTTTAGGGTTAATGTTAGGGTTAGGGTGAGGTTTTGGGTGATGTTTAGGGTTAGGTTTAAGGTTAGGGTGAGAGTTAGGGTGAGGGTTAGGGTTAGGGTTAGGGTTAGCATGAGGGTTAGGGTTAGAGTAAGGCCTAGGGTGAGGGTGAGGGTTAGGGTTAGGGTTAGGATGAGTTTTAGTGTTAGGGTTAGGGTGAGTGTAAGGTTTAGTGTGAGGGTTAAGGTTAGGGTAAGTGTTAGGGTGAGGGTAAGGGTTTGGGTGAGGGTTACGGTGAGAGTGAGGGTTCGGGTCAACCTGAGTGTTAGGGCGAGGGTTAGGGTGATGGTTACGGTTAAGGTTAGGTTTAGGGTGAAGATGAGGGTTAGGGTGAATGTTAAGGTTCAGGTTCTGGTTAGGATTAGGGTGAGGGTGATGTTTAGGATTAGAGTTAGGGTTAGGGTTAGGTTTATTTTTAGTGTTAGGGTTAGGGTTAGGGTGAGGGTGAGGATGAGGGTTAGGGTTAGTGTTAGTGTTAGGGTGAGGGTGAGGGTGATGGGTAGGGGTAGGATTAGGATTAGGTTTAGGCTGAGGGTGAGAGTGAGGGTGAGGGTGAGTGTTAGGGTTAGCATTAGGGTTACGGTGAGGATGAGGTTGAGGGTTAGGGTTAGAGTGAGGGCTAGTGTTTGGGTGAGGGTAAGGGTTAGGGTTAGGGTTAGGATGAGGTTGAGGTTGATTGTTAGCATTAGGGGTAGGGTTAGGTCTAGAGTGAGGGTGAGGGTTACGGTTAGGGTAAGGGTGAGGGTGAGGGTGAGGGGTAGGTTTAGGGTGAGATTGAGGGTTAGGGTTATCGTGAGTTTTAGGGTGAGTTTTACGGTAAGGGTTAGGATTAGTGTTAGGTTTAGGTTTATGTTTAGGGTGAGGTTGAGGTTTTGGGTTAGGGTTAGGATGAGGGTGAGGGTTAGGGTTAGGGTTAGGGTTAGCGTGAGGGTCATTTTTAGGGTTAGGGTTAGGGTTATTGTTTTTGTGAGGGTTAGTGTTAGTGTTAGGGTTAGGGTTAGGGTGAGGGCTAGGGTGAGGGTTAGGTTTAGGGTGAGTGTGAGGGTGAGGGTTTAGTTTAGGTTTAGGTTTAGGATGAGTTTTAGGCTGAGGGTTAGGGGTAGGATTCGGGTGAGGGTTAGGGTTAGTGTGAGGGTTAGGATTCGGGTTAGGATTAGGGTGAGGGTAAGGGTGAGGGTGAGGGTGAGGGTGAGGGATTGGGTTAGGGTTAGGGTTAGGGTGAGGACTAGGGTGAGGTTGCGGTTTAAGTTTAGGGTAAGGGATAAGGTGAGGATTAGGTTTAAGGTTAGGGTTAGTGTAAGGTTTTGGCTGACGGTGAGAGTGAGGGTGGGGGTGAGGGTTTAGGTTAGGTTTAGGGTTAGGATGAGTGTTGGGCTGACGGGTAGGGTTAGGGTTCGTGTGAGGGTTAGGGTTAGTGTGGGGGTTAGGGTTCGGTTTAGGGTTAGGGTGAAGGTAAGGGTTAGGGTGAGGGTTAGGGTTAGGGTTAGGTTTAGGTTTAGTGTGAGGTTAAGGGTTAGGGTTAGCATTAGGGTTAGGGTTTGGGTGAGGGTTAGGGTTAGGGTTAGGGTAAAGACTAGGGTGAGGTTGCGGGTTAGGGTTAGAGTTAGGGTTAGGGTTAGGTTTAGGTTGAGTGTGAGGGTTAGGTTTAGGGTTAGCATGAGGGTTAGGGTTAGGGTGAGGGTTAGGATTAGTGTGAGGGTTAGGGTAAGGGTTAGGGTGAGGGTAAGGGTTTGGGTGAGGGTTAGGGTGAGAGTCAGGGGTAGGGTTATCATGAGTTTTAGGGTGAGGGTTAGGGATAGGCTTAGGTATAGGGTGAGTGTGAGGCTTAGGGTTAGGGTTAGGGTGAGGGTTAGGTTTAGGGTTAGGGTGAGGGTTAGGGTTAGGGTGAGTGTTAGGGATAGGGTTAGGGTTATGGTTAAGGTGAGTGTGAGGGAGAGGGTTTGGGTTAGGTTTAATTTTAGAGTTAGTTTGAGGGTGATTGTGAGGGTTAATTTTAGGGTTAAGGTGAGTGTTAGGGTTAGGGTTAGGGTTAGGTTGAGGGATGTGTTAGGTTTAGGCTTAGGATGAGGGTTACGCTGAGGGGTAGGTTTAGGTTTAGGGTGAGGGTTAGGGTTAGTGTGAGGGTTAGGTTATGTTTATTGTTAGGGTGAGTGTTAGGGTTAGGTTGAGGATTAGGTTGAGGGTTAGGGTCAGGGTTAGGGTGAGGGTGAGGATCAGGGTTAGCAGTAGGGTTTCGGTGAGGGTGAGGTTTAGGTTTAGGGTTAGGATGAGATCTAGGGTGAGGGTGAGGTTTAGGGTTAAGGTTAGGGTGAGGGTTAGGGTGAGGGTTAGTTTCAGGGTTAGGGTTAGGGTGATGTTTACGGTGAGGGTGAGGGTTAGCATGAGGGTGAATATTCAGTTGAGACTGAGGGTTATGGTGTGGGTGAAGGTTAGGTTTAGGGTGAGGTTTAGGGTGATGGTGAATTTAGGGTGCGGTTGAGGGTTAGGGTTAGGGTTATGGTGGGGGTTAGGGTGAGAGTTAGGGTGAGGATTAGGGTTAGGGTTAGTGTTAGGGTGAGAGTGAGGGTTAGGGTTAGGGTTATGGTGAGGGTTAGGGTGAGGCTAAGGGTTAGGGTGAGGGTTAGGGTGATGGTTAGGGTTAAGGTTAGAGTTAGTGTTAGGGTGAGGGTTAGTGTCACGGTTAGGGTTAGAGTGAGGGTTACGGTGAGGGTAAGGTTTAGGGTTAGGTTTAGGGTGAGGGTTTTGTTGAGGGTGAGGGCTAGGGATAGGGTTAGGGATAGGGTTAGGTTGAGGGTGAGTGTTTGGATTGGGGGTAAGATTAGGGCTAGGGTGAGGGTGAGGGTTAGGATTAGGGTAAGTGTGAGGTTTATGGTGAGGTGTAGCGTTAGTTAGGGTGAGCTTTAGGTTTAGTGTGAGGTTTCTGGTTAGGATTAGGGTTAGGTTTAGGGTGAGAGTCAGGGTTAGGCTGAGGCTTAGTGTGAGGGTGCGCGTTAGGGCTAGCATTAGGGTTAGGGTTACGTTTAGGGTGAGTGTTAGGGTTAGGTTTTGGGTGAGGGTTCGGATTCAGGTTAGGTTGAGGGTTAGGGTGAGGTTGAGGGTGAGGATGAGGTTTATGGTTACGGTTAGGGTTAGGGTGAGGCTAAGGGTTAGGTTGAGGGTTAGGGTGAGGGTTAGTGTTAGGGTTTGTGTTAGGGTGATGTTTAGGTTGAGGGTGAGGGTTAGGGTGAGGGTAAGGTTTCGGGAGAGACTGAGGGTTAGGGAGTGGGTGAAGGTTAGGTTTTGGGTTAGGGTTCGGGTGATGGTGAAGGTTAGAGTGGGGGTGAGATGTAGGGGTAGGGTTAGGGTGAGGGTTAGGAAGAGGGTTATGGTGAGACTAAGGGTTAGTTTGAGGGTTAGGGTGAGGGTGAGGGTGAGGGATAGGGTTAGGGTTAGGGTGAGGGTTATGGTTAGGTTTAGGGTGAGTGTTAGGGTTAGGGTTAGGATTAGGGTAAAGACTAGGGTGAGGTTGCGGTTAGTGTGAGGGTTAGTGTGAGGGTTAGGTTATGTTTATTGTTAGGGTGAGTGTTAGGGTTAGGTTGAGGATTAGGTTGAGGGTTAGGGTCAGGGTTAGGGTGAGGCTGAGGATTAGGGTTAGCAGTAGGGTTTCGGTGAGGGTGAGGTTTAGGTTTAGGGTTAGGATGAGATCTAGGGTGAGGGTGAGGTTTAGGGTTAAGGTTAGTTATGGGTGTGGATTGGGGTAAGGTTAGGGTGAGGGTGCAGGTTATTGTTCGGGTTAGGGTGAGGGTTAGGGTTAGGATTTGGGTTAGGGTTGGGTTAGGGTTCTGGTGAGTGTGAGGGTGAGGATGAAGGATAGGGTTAGGGTTAGGGTTAGGGTTAGGATTAGGGTGAGGGTGAGGGTGAGTGTTAGGGTTAGTATTAGGGTTAGCGTTAGGCTGAGGGAGAGGGTGAGTGTTAGATTGAGGGTGAGGGTGAAGGTGAGGGTAAGGGTGACTGTGAGTGTGAGGGTGAGGGCGAGGATAAGTTGAGGTTTAGGGTTTGGGTTAGGATTAGGGTGAGTGTTAGGCTGAGGGGTAGGTTTAGCGTGAGTGTTACGGTGAGGGTTAGGATGAGGGTGAGTGTTACGATTAGTGGTAGGGTGAGGGCTAGGTTGAGGGTAGGGTTAGGTTAGGCTTAGGCTGAGGTTCAGGGTGAGTGGTAGGATTAGGGTTCCGGTGAGGGTTAGGTTTAGTGTGAGGGTTAGGGTAAGGGTTAGGGTTTGGGTGAGAGTAAGGCTTAGGGGGAGAATGAGGTTTAGGGTTAGCCTTAGGTTTAGTGTGAGTGTTAGGGTGAGGATTAGGGTTAGGGTCAGGGTTATGGTTAGATTGAGGGTGAGGGTGAGTGTTAGTGTTAGGGTTAGTGTGAGGGTTAGGGTTAGGGTTAGGGTTACTGTGAGGGTGAGGGTTAGGGTTAGGGTTAGGCTTAGGGATAAGTTGGGGATGATGGTTAGGGTTAGTGTTAGGGTGAGTGTTAGGGTTAGTGTTAGGGTGAGGGTGAGGGTTAGGGTTAGGTTTAGGGTTAGTGTGACGCTAAGGGTTAAGGTGAGGTTGAGGGTTAGGGTGAGGGTGAGGGTTATGGTGAGGGTGAGGGTGAGGGCTAGGGTAAGGTTTAGGGTTAGGGTGAGGGTGAGTGTCAGGATTGGGATAAGGTTAGGGCTAGGGTGAGGTGAGGGTTAGGGTTAGGTTAAGGGTGAGTGTTAGGATGTGGGGTAGGGTTAGCGTTAGGGTGAGAGTTAGGTTTAGGGGTAGGGATAATATAAGGGTTAGATTTAGGGTTAGGGATAGGGTTAGGGTTATTTTTAGGGTTATGCTGAATGTGAGGGTGAGGGAGAGAATTGGATTAGGGTTAGCTTTAGGGTGAAGGTGAGAGTGAGGGTAAGGTTTAGGATTAGGTTTAGGGTTAGTGTTACGCCGAGGGTGAGGGTTAGGGTTAGGGTTAGGCTGAGGGTAAGGGTTAGGGTGAGGGTTAGGCTGAGGGTGAGGTTAAGGGTGAGGTTGAGGGTTAGTATTAGGGTTAGGGTTAGGGTTAGGCTGAGGATGAGGATGAGGATGAGGGTGAGGGTGAGGGTTAGGGTTAGGGTTAGGGTGAGGGCGAGGGTGAGCGTTAGGGTGAGGGTGAGGGTGAGGGATTGGGTTAGGATTAGGGTTAGGATGAGCGTTAGGATGAGGGGCAGTGTTAGGGGTAGGGTGAGGGTTAGAGTTAGTGTGAGGGTTAGGGTTAGGGTTAGAGTGAGGGTGAGGTTTAGGGTGAGGGTTAGGGTGAGGGTGAGGTTTAGGGTTAGTGTTAGGTTTAGAGTGAGGTTTAGGGTGAGGGTTAGGTTTAGGGTTAGGTTTAGGTTGAGGGTTAGGGTAACGGTTAGTGTTAGGGTTTGGGTTAGGGTTTTGGTGAGGGTTAGAGTTAGCATTAGGGATAGGGTGAGGGTGAGGATTAAGATTAGGGTTCGGGTAAGGGCTAGGTTGAGGGGTAGGTTTAGGGTTAGGTTAACGCTTTGGTTTAGCGTGAGGGTTAGGGTTAGTGTTAGGGTGAGGGTTAGGGTGAGGGTAAGGTTTAGGGTGAGGGTTAGGGTGAGAGTGAGGGGTAGAATAAGCATTAGGGTTAGGGTTAGGGTTAGGGTGATTGTTAGGCTTAGGTTTAGGGTTAGGGTTAGGGTGAGGATGAGGTTTAGGTTTAGGATTAGCGTGACGGTTAGGTTTAGGGTGTGGGTTAGGTTAGGGTTAGGTTGAGGGTGAGGGTGAGGGTGAGGTTAAGGGTGAGAGTTAGGGTTAGGATTAGGGTTAGGGTGAGGGTGAGGAAGAGGGTTAGGAATATCGTTAGTTTTAGGATTTGGCTGAGGGTGAGGGTGAGTGTGAGGGTGAGGGTTTGGGTTAGGGTTAGGGTGACGGTTAGGGTGAGGGTTAGGGTTAGGGTGAGGATATTGGTTAGGTTGAGGGTTAGGGTGAGGGTGAGTGTTAGGGTTATCGTCAGTGTTTGGGTGAGGGTTAGGGTGAGGGTTAGGGTTAGGTTGAGGTTTAGGGTGAGGGTGAGGTTTAGGGTGAGTGTGAGATTTAGGGTTAGCCTTAGGGTTAGTGTGAGGGTTAGGGTGAGGGTTTAGGGTTAGAGTTAGGATTTGTTTTGGGGGGAGGGTGAGGGTTAGCTTGAGAGTTAGTGTTAGGGTGAGGGTTAGGGTTAGTGTGAGGGTTATTGTTTGGGTTAAGGTGAGGGTAAGGGTTACGGTGAGGGTGAGGGTTAGGGTTATCATGAGTTTTAGGGTGAGGGTTAGGGTTAAGCTTTGGTATAGGGTGAGTGTGAGGGTTAGGGTTAGGGTTAGTGTTAGGGTGAGGTTATGGTTAGGGTTAGGGTTAGGTGAGGGTTAGAGTTAGGGTTAGGGTTAGGATTAGGGTTAGGTTTAGTGTGAGGGTTAGGTTCAGGGTTAGTATTAGGGTGAGGGTAAGGTTTAAGGTAAAGGTTAGGGTTAGGGTGAGGGTTAGGGATAGGGTTAGGATAAGGGTGACGTTGAGGGTTAGGGTTAGTGTTAGTGTTAGAGTTAGGGTGAGGGTGAGGGTGAGGGTTAGGGTGAGGATTTGGGTGAGGGTTAGGCTTAGGGTTAGGGTTAGGGTTAGGGTTAGGGTTAGTGTGAGGGTTAGGTTTAGGTTTAGGGATAGGGTGAGGGTGAGGGTTACGGGGAGGTTTAGAATGAGTGTGAGGTTTAGAGTTAGCCTTATGGTTAGTATGAGGGATAGGATGAGGGTTAGGATTAGGGTTAGGTTTAGGTTTTGGTTGAGGTTGAGGGTTAGAGTGAGGTTTAGGGTAAGGGTAAGTGTTAGGGTTAGGGTTAGGGTGAGGGTAAGGGTTAGGGTGAGCGTTAGGGTGAGAGTGAGGGTTAGGTTTATCGTGAGTTTTAGGGTGAGGGTTAGGGTGAGGTTTAGGGTTAAGCTTAGGTATAGGGTGAGTGTGAGGGTGAGGATTAGGGTTAGGGTTAAGGTTAGGGTTAGGGTGAGGGTTAGGGTTAGGGTTAGTGTGAGGGTTAGGTTTAGGGTTAGGGTTAGGGTTACGGTTAGGATTAGGATGAGTTTTAGAGTTAGGGTTAGCTTTACGGTGATGGTTAGGGTTAGGTTTAAGGTTAGGGGTAGTGTGAGGGTAAGGGTTAGGGTGGGGTTTAGGGTGAGGGTGAGGATTAGGGTGAGGGTGAGGGTTTCGGTGAGGATTAGGGAGATGGTTAGGGTTAGGGTTAGGGTTAGAGTGAGGGTGAGGGTTAGGTTTAGGTTTAGGGTGAGGGTTAGGGTTAGGGTGAGTGTTAGGGATAGGGTTAAGGTTAGGGTTAGGGTGAGGGTGAGGGAGAGGGTTAGGGTTAGGTTTAGTTTTAGAGTTAGTTTGAGGGTGATTGTGAGGGTTAATTTTAGGGTTAAGGTGAGTGTTAGGGTTAGGGTTAGGGTTAGGGTGAGGGATGTGTTAGGTTTAGGCTTAGGATGAGGGTTACGCTGAGGGGTAGGTTTAGGTTTAGGGTGAGGGTTAGGATTAGTGTGAGGGTTAGGTTATGTTTATTTTTGGGTGAGTGTTAGGGTTAGGTTGAGGATTAGGTTGAGGGTTGGGTCAGGGTTAGGGTGAGGCTGAGGATTAGGGTTAGCTGTAGGGTTTCGGTGAGGGTGAGGTTTAGGTTTAGGGTTAGGATGAGATCTAGGGTGAGGGTGAGGGTTAGGGTTAAGGTTAGTTATGGGTGTGGATTGGGTGTGGTTAGGGTGAGGGTGCAGGTTATGGTTCGGGTTAGGGTGAGGGTTAGGGTTAGGATTTGGGTTAGGGTTGGGTTAGGGTTCTGGTGAGTGTGAGGGTGAGGATGAAGGATAGGGTTAGGGTTAGGGTTAGGGTTAGGATTAGGGTGAGGGTGAGGGTGAGTGTTAGGGTTAGTATTAGGGTTAGCGTTAGGCTGAGGGAGAGGGTGAGTGTTAGGTTGAGGTTGAGGGTGAAGGTGAGGGTAAGGGTGACTGTGAGTGTGAGGGTGAGGGCGAGGATAAGTTGAGGTTTAGGGTTTGGGTTAGGATTAGGGTGAGTGTTAGGCTGAGGGGTAGGTTTAGCGTGAGTGTTACGGTGAGGGTTAGGATGAGGGTGAGTGTTACGATTAGTGGTAGGGTGAGGGCTAGGTTGAGGGTAGGGTTAGGTTAGGCTTAGGCTGAGGTTCAGGGTGAGTGGTAGGATTAGGGTTCCGGTGAGGGTTAGGTTTAGTGTGAGGGTTAGGGTAAGGGTTAGGGTTTGGGTGAGAGTAAGGCTTAGGGGGAGAATGAGGTTTAGGGTTAGCCTTAGGTTTAGTGTGAGTGTTAGGGTGAGGATTAGGGTTAGGGTCAGGGTTATGGTTAGATTGAGGGTGAGGGTGAGTGTTAGTGTTAGGGTTAGTGTGAGGGTTAGGGTTAGGGTTAGGGTTACTGTGAGGGTGAGGGTTAGGGTTAGGGTTAGGCTTAGGGATAAGTTGGGGATGATGGTTAGGGTTAGTGTTAGGGTGAGTGTTAGGGTTAGTGTTAGGGTGAGGGTGAGGGTTAGGGTTAGGTTTAGGGTTAGTGTGACGCTAAGGGTTAAGGTGAGGTTGAGGGTTAGGGTGAGGGTGAGGGTTATGGTGAGGGTGAGGGTGAGGGCTAGGGTAAGGTTTAGGGTTAGGGTGAGGGTGAGTGTCAGGATTGGGATAAGTTTAGGGCTGGGGTGAGGTGAGGGTTAGGGTTAGGTTAAGGGTGAGTGTTAGGATGTGGGGTAGGGTTAGCGTTAGGGTGAGAGTTAGGTTTAGGGGTAGGGATAATATAAGGGTTAGATTTAGGGTTAGGGATAGGGTTAGGGTTATTTTTAGGGTTATGCTGAATGTGAGGGTGAGGGAGAGAATTGGATTAGGGTTAGCTTTAGGGTGAAGGTGAGAGTGAGGGTAAGGTTTAGGATTAGGTTTAGGGTTAGTGTTACGCCGAGGGTGAGGGTTAGGGTTAGGGTTAGGCTGAGGGTAAGGGTTAGGGTGAGGGTTAGGCTGAGGGTGAGGTTAAGGGTGAGGTTGAGGGTTAGTATTAGGGTTAGGGTTAGGGTTAGGCTGAGGATGAGGATGAGGATGAGGGTGAGGGTGAGGGTTAGGGTTAGGGTTAGGGTGAGGGCGAGGGTGAGCGTTAGGGTGAGGGTGAGGGTGAGGGATTGGGTTAGGATTAGGGTTAGGATGAGCGTTAGGATGAGGGGCAGTGTTAGGGGTAGGGTGAGGGTTAGAGTTAGTGTGAGGGTTAGGGTTAGGGTTAGAGTGAGGGTGAGGTTTAGGGTGAGGGTTAGGGTGAGGGTGAGGTTTAGGGTTAGTGTTAGGTTTAGAGTGAGGTTTAGGGTGAGGGTTAGGTTTAGGGTTAGGTTTAGGTTGAGGGTTAGGGTAACGGTTAGTGTTAGGGTTTGGGTTAGGGTTTTGGTGAGGGTTAGAGTTAGCATTAGGGATAGGGTGAGGGTGAGGATTAAGATTAGGGTTCGGGTAAGGGCTAGGTTGAGGGGTAGGTTTAGGGTTAGGTTAACGCTTTGGTTTAGCGTGAGGGTTAGGGTTAGTGTTAGGGTGAGGGTTAGGGTGAGGGTAAGGTTTAGGGTGAGGGTTAGGGTGAGAGTGAGGGGTAGAATAAGCATTAGGGTTAGGGTTAGGGTTAGGGTGATTGTTAGGCTTAGGTTTAGGGTTAGGGTTAGGGTGAGGATGAGGTTTAGGTTTAGGATTAGCGTGACGGTTAGGTTTAGGGTGTGGGTTAGGTTAGGGTTAGGTTGAGGGTGAGGGTGAGGGTGAGGTTAAGGGTGAGAGTTAGGGTTAGGATTAGGGTTAGGGTGAGGGTGAGGAAGAGGGTTAGGAATATCGTTAGTTTTAGGATTTGGCTGAGGGTGAGGGTGAGTGTGAGGGTGAGGGTTTGGGTTAGGGTTAGGGTGACGGTTAGGGTGAGGGTTAGGGTTAGGGTGAGGATATTGGTTAGGTTGAGGGTTAGGGTGAGGGTGAGTGTTAGGGTTATCGTCAGTGTTTGGGTGAGGGTTAGGGTGAGGGTTAGGGTTAGGTTGAGGTTTAGGGTGAGGGTGAGGTTTAGGGTGAGTGTGAGATTTAGGGTTAGCCTTAGGGTTAGTGTGAGGGTTAGGGTGAGGGTTTAGGGTTAGAGTTAGGATTTGTTTTGGGGGGAGGGTGAGGGTTAGCTTGAGAGTTAGTGTTAGGGTGAGGGTTAGGGTTAGTGTGAGGGTTATTGTTTGGGTTAAGGTGAGGGTAAGGGTTACGGTGAGGGTGAGGGTTAGGGTTATCATGAGTTTTAGGGTGAGGGTTAGGGTTAAGCTTTGGTATAGGGTGAGTGTGAGGGTTAGGGTTAGGGTTAGTGTTAGGGTGAGGTTATGGTTAGGGTTAGGGTTAGGTGAGGGTTAGAGTTAGGGTTAGGGTTAGGATTAGGGTTAGGTTTAGTGTGAGGGTTAGGTTCAGGGTTAGTATTAGGGTGAGGGTAAGGTTTAAGGTAAAGGTTAGGGTTAGGGTGAGGGTTAGGGATAGGGTTAGGATAAGGGTGACGTTGAGGGTTAGGGTTAGTGTTAGTGTTAGAGTTAGGGTGAGGGTGAGGGTGAGGGTTAGGGTGAGGATTTGGGTGAGGGTTAGGCTTAGGGTTAGGGTTAGGGTTAGGGTTAGGGTTAGTGTGAGGGTTAGGTTTAGGTTTAGGGATAGGGTGAGGGTGAGGGTTAGGGGGAGGTTTAGAATGAGTGTGAGGTTTAGAGTTAGCCTTATGGTTAGTATGAGGGATAGGATGAGGGTTAGGATTAGGGTTAGGTTTAGGTTTTGGTTGAGGTTGAGGGTTAGAGTGAGGTTTAGGGTTAGGGTAAGTGTTAGGGTTAGGGTGAGGGTGAGGGTAAGGGTTAGGGTGAGCGTTAGGGTGAGAGTGAGGGTTAGGTTTATCGTGAGTTTTAGGGTGAGGGTTAGGGTGAGGTTTAGGGTTAAGCTTAGGTATAGGGTGAGTGTGAGGGTGAGGATTAGGGTTAGGGTTAAGGTTAGGGTTAGGGTGAGGGTTAGGGTTAGGGTTAGTGTGAGGGTTAGGTTTAGGGTTAGGGTTAGGGTTACGGTTAGGATTAGGATGAGTTTTAGAGTTAGGGTTAGCTTTACGGTGATGGTTAGGGTTAGGTTTAAGGTTAGGGGTAGTGTGAGGGTAAGGGTTAGGGTGGGGTTTAGGGTGAGGGTGAGGATTAGGGTGAGGGTGAGGGTTTCGGTGAGGATTAGGGAGATGGTTAGGGTTAGGGTTAGGGTTAGAGTGAGGGTGAGGGTTAGGTTTAGGTTTAGGGTGAGGGTTAGGGTTAGGGTGAGTGTTAGGGATAGGGTTAAGGTTAGGGTTAGGGTGAGGGTGAGGGAGAGGGTTAGGGTTAGGTTTAGTTTTAGAGTTAGTTTGAGGGTGATTGTGAGGGTTAATTTTAGGGTTAAGGTGAGTGTTAGGGTTAGGGTTAGGGTTAGGGTGAGGGATGTGTTAGGTTTAGGCTTAGGATGAGGGTTACGCTGAGGGGTAGGTTTAGGTTTAGGGTGAGGGTTAGGATTAGTGTGAGGGTTAGGTTATGTTTATTTTTGGGTGAGTGTTAGGGTTAGGTTGAGGATTAGGTTGAGGGTTGGGTCAGGGTTAGGGTGAGGCTGAGGATTAGGGTTAGCTGTAGGGTTTCGGTGAGGGTGAGGTTTAGGTTTAGGGTTAGGATGAGATCTAGGGTGAGGGTGAGGGTTAGGGTTAAGGTTAGTTATGGGTGTGGATTGGGTGTGGTTAGGGTGAGGGTGCAGGTTATGGTTCGGGTTAGGGTGAGGGTTAGGGTTAGGATTTGGGTTAGGGTTGGGTTAGGGTTCTGGTGAGTGTGAGGGTGAGGATGAAGGATAGGGTTAGGGTTAGGGTTAGGGTTAGGATTAGGGTGAGGGTGAGGGTGAGTGTTAGGGTTAGTATTAGGGTTAGCGTTAGGCTGAGGGAGAGGGTGAGTGTTAGGTTGAGGTTGAGGGTGAAGGTGAGGGTAAGGGTGACTGTGAGTGTGAGGGTGAGGGCGAGGATAAGTTGAGGTTTAGGGTTTGGGTTAGGATTAGGGTGAGTGTTAGGCTGAGGGGTAGGTTTAGCGTGAGTGTTACGGTGAGGGTTAGGATGAGGGTGAGTGTTACGATTAGTGGTAGGGTGAGGGCTAGGTTGAGGGTAGGGTTAGGTTAGGCTTAGGCTGAGGTTCAGGGTGAGTGGTAGGATTAGGGTTCCGGTGAGGGTTAGGTTTAGTGTGAGGGTTAGGGTAAGGGTTAGGGTTTGGGTGAGAGTAAGGCTTAGGGGGAGAATGAGGTTTAGGGTTAGCCTTAGGTTTAGTGTGAGTGTTAGGGTGAGGATTAGGGTTAGGGTCAGGGTTATGGTTAGATTGAGGGTGAGGGTGAGTGTTAGTGTTAGGGTTAGTGTGAGGGTTAGGGTTAGGGTTAGGGTTACTGTGAGGGTGAGGGTTAGGGTTAGGGTTAGGCTTAGGGATAAGTTGGGGATGATGGTTAGGGTTAGTGTTAGGGTGAGTGTTAGGGTTAGTGTTAGGGTGAGGGTGAGGGTTAGGGTTAGGTTTAGGGTTAGTGTGACGCTAAGGGTTAAGGTGAGGTTGAGGGTTAGGGTGAGGGTGAGGGTTATGGTGAGGGTGAGGGTGAGGGCTAGGGTAAGGTTTAGGGTTAGGGTGAGGGTGAGTGTCAGGATTGGGATAAGGTTAGGGCTAGGGTGAGGTGAGGGTTAGGGTTAGGTTAAGGGTGAGTGTTAGGATGTGGGGTAGGGTTAGCGTTAGGGTGAGAGTTAGGTTTAGGGGTAGGGATAATATAAGGGTTAGATTTAGGGTTAGGGATAGGGTTAGGGTTATTTTTAGGGTTATGCTGAATGTGAGGGTGAGGGAGAGAATTGGATTAGGGTTAGCTTTAGGGTGAAGGTGAGAGTGAGGGTAAGGTTTAGGATTAGGTTTAGGGTTAGTGTTACGCCGAGGGTGAGGGTTAGGGTTAGGGTTAGGCTGAGGGTAAGGGTTAGGGTGAGGGTTAGGCTGAGGGTGAGGTTAAGGGTGAGGTTGAGGGTTAGTATTAGGGTTAGGGTTAGGGTTAGGCTGAGGATGAGGATGAGGATGAGGGTGAGGGTGAGGGTTAGGGTTAGGGTTAGGGTGAGGGCGAGGGTGAGCGTTAGGGTGAGGGTGAGGGTGAGGGATTGGGTTAGGATTAGGGTTAGGATGAGCGTTAGGATGAGGGGCAGTGTTAGGGGTAGGGTGAGGGTTAGAGTTAGTGTGAGGGTTAGGGTTAGGGTTAGAGTGAGGGTGAGGTTTAGGGTGAGGGTTAGGGTGAGGGTGAGGTTTAGGGTTAGTGTTAGGTTTAGAGTGAGGTTTAGGGTGAGGGTTAGGTTTAGGGTTAGGTTTAGGTTGAGGGTTAGGGTAACGGTTAGTGTTAGGGTTTTGGTGAGGGTTAGAGTTAGCATTAGGGATAGGGTGAGGGTGAGGTTTAAGATTAGGGTTCGGGTAAGGGCTAGGTTGAGGGGTAGGTTTAGGGTTAGGTTAATGCTTTGGTTTAGCGTGAGGGTTAGGGTTAGTGTTAGGGTGAGGGTTAGGGTGAGGGTAAGGTTTAGGGTGAGGGTTAGGGTGAGAGTGAGGGGTAGAATAAGCATTAGGGTTAGGGTTAGGGTTAGGGTGATTGTTAGGCTTAGGTTTAGGGTTAGGGTTAGGGTGAGGATGAGGTTTAGGTTTAGGATTAGCGTGACGGTTAGGTTTAGGGTGTGGGTTAGGTTAGGGTTAGGTTGAGGGTGAGGGTGAGGGTGAGGTTAAGGGTGAGAGTTAGGGTTAGGATTAGGGTTAGGGTGAGGGTGAGGAAGAGGGTTAGGAATATCGTTAGTTTTAGGATTTGGCTGAGGGTGAGGGTGAGTGTGAGGGTGAGGGTTTGGGTTAGGGTTAGGGTGACGGTTAGGGTGAGGGTTAGGGTTAGGGTGAGGATATTGGTTAGGTTGAGGGTTAGGGTGAGGGTGAGTGTTAGGGTTATCGTCAGTGTTTGGGTGAGGGTTAGGGTGAGGGTTAGGGTTAGGTTGAGGTTTAGGGTGAGGGTGAGGTTTAGGGTGAGTGTGAGATTTAGGGTTAGCCTTAGGGTTAGTGTGAGGGTTAGGGTGAGGGTTTAGGGTTAGAGTTAGGATTTGTTTTGGGGGGAGGGTGAGGGTTAGCTTGAGAGTTAGTGTTAGGGTGAGGGTTAGGGTTAGTGTGAGGGTTATTGTTTGGGTTAAGGTGAGGGTAAGGGTTACGGTGAGGGTGAGGGTTAGGGTTATCATGAGTTTTAGGGTGAGGGTTAGGGTTAAGCTTTGGTATAGGGTGAGTGTGAGGGTTAGGGTTAGGGTTAGTGTTAGGGTGAGGTTATGGTTAGGGTTAGGGTTAGGTGAGGGTTAGAGTTAGGGTTAGGGTTAGGATTAGGGTTAGGTTTAGTGTGAGGGTTAGGTTCAGGGTTAGTATTAGGGTGAGGGTAAGGTTTAAGGTAAAGGTTAGGGTTAGGGTGAGGGTTAGGGATAGGGTTAGGATAAGGGTGACGTTGAGGGTTAGGGTTAGTGTTAGTGTTAGAGTTAGGGTGAGGGTGAGGGTGAGGGTTAGGGTGAGGATTTGGGTGAGGGTTAGGCTTAGGGTTAGGGTTAGGGTTAGGGTTAGGGTTAGTGTGAGGGTTAGGTTTAGGTTTAGGGATAGGGTGAGGGTGAGGGTTAGGGGGAGGTTTAGAATGAGTGTGAGGTTTAGAGTTAGCCTTATGGTTAGTATGAGGGATAGGATGAGGGTTAGGATTAGGGTTAGGTTTAGGTTTTGGTTGAGGTTGAGGGTTAGAGTGAGGTTTAGGGTTAGGGTAAGTGTTAGGGTTAGGGTGAGGGTGAGGGTAAGGGTTAGGGTGAGCGTTAGGGTGAGAGTGAGGGTTAGGTTTATCGTGAGTTTTAGGGTGAGGGTTAGGGTGAGGTTTAGGGTTAAGCTTAGGTATAGGGTGAGTGTGAGGGTGAGGATTAGGGTTAGGGTTAAGGTTAGGGTTAGGGTGAGGGTTAGGGTTAGGGTTAGTGTGAGGGTTAGGTTTAGGGTTAGGGTTAGGGTTACGGTTAGGATTAGGATGAGTTTTAGAGTTAGGGTTAGCTTTACGGTGATGGTTAGGGTTAGGTTTAAGGTTAGGGGTAGTGTGAGGGTAAGGGTTAGGGTGGGGTTTAGGGTGAGGGTGAGGATTAGGGTGAGGGTGAGGGTTTCGGTGAGGATTAGGGAGATGGTTAGGGTTAGGGTTAGGGTTAGAGTGAGGGTGAGGGTTAGGTTTAGGTTTAGGGTGAGTGTTAGGGATAGGGTTAAGGTTAGGGTTAGGGTGAGGGTGAGGGAGAGGGTTAGGGTTAGGTTTAGTTTTAGAGTTAGTTTGAGGGTGATTGTGAGGGTTAATTTTAGGGTTAAGGTGAGTGTTAGGGTTAGGGTTAGGGTTAGGGTGAGGGATGTGTTAGGTTTAGGCTTAGGATGAGGGTTACGCTGAGGGGTAGGTTTAGGTTTAGGGTGAGGGTTAGGATTAGTGTGAGGGTTAGGTTATGTTTATTTTTGGGTGAGTGTTAGGGTTAGGTTGAGGATTAGGTTGAGGGTTGGGTCAGGGTTAGGGTGAGGCTGAGGATTAGGGTTAGCTGTAGGGTTTCGGTGAGGGTGAGGTTTAGGTTTAGGGTTAGGATGAGATCTAGGGTGAGGGTGAGGGTTAGGGTTAAGGTTAGTTATGGGTGTGGATTGGGTGTGGTTAGGGTGAGGGTGCAGGTTATGGTTCGGGTTAGGGTGAGGGTTAGGGTTAGGATTTGGGTTAGGGTTGGGTTAGGGTTCTGGTGAGTGTGAGGGTGAGGATGAAGGATAGGGTTAGGGTTAGGGTTAGGGTTAGGATTAGGGTGAGGGTGAGGGTGAGTGTTAGGGTTAGTATTAGGGTTAGCGTTAGGCTGAGGGAGAGGGTGAGTGTTAGGTTGAGGTTGAGGGTGAAGGTGAGGGTAAGGGTGACTGTGAGTGTGAGGGTGAGGGCGAGGATAAGTTGAGGTTTAGGGTTTGGGTTAGGATTAGGGTGAGTGTTAGGCTGAGGGGTAGGTTTAGCGTGAGTGTTACGGTGAGGGTTAGGATGAGGGTGAGTGTTACGATTAGTGGTAGGGTGAGGGCTAGGTTGAGGGTAGGGTTAGGTTAGGCTTAGGCTGAGGTTCAGGGTGAGTGGTAGGATTAGGGTTCCGGTGAGGGTTAGGTTTAGTGTGAGGGTTAGGGTAAGGGTTAGGGTTTGGGTGAGAGTAAGGCTTAGGGGGAGAATGAGGTTTAGGGTTAGCCTTAGGTTTAGTGTGTTAGGGTGAGGATTAGGGTTAGGGTCAGGGTTATGGTTAGATTGAGGGTGAGGGTGAGTGTTAGTGTTAGGGTTAGTGTGAGGGTTAGGGTTAGGGTTAGGGTTACTGTGAGGGTGAGGGTTAGGGTTAGGGTTAGGCTTAGGGATAAGTTGGGGATGATGGTTAGGGTTAGTGTTAGGGTGAGTGTTAGGGTTAGTGTTAGGGTGAGGGTGAGGGTTAGGGTTAGGTTTAGGGTTAGTGTGACGCTAAGGGTTAAGGTGAGGTTGAGGGTTAGGGTGAGGGTGAGGGTTATGGTGAGGGTGAGGGTGAGGGCTAGGGTAAGGTTTAGGGTTAGGGTGAGGGTGAGTGTCAGGATTGGGATAAGGTTAGGGCTAGGGTGAGGTGAGGGTTAGGGTTAGGTTAAGGGTGAGTGTTAGGATGTGGGGTAGGGTTAGCGTTAGGGTGAGAGTTAGGTTTAGGGGTAGGGATAATATAAGGGTTAGATTTAGGGTTAGGGATAGGGTTAGGGTTATTTTTAGGGTTATGCTGAATGTGAGGGTGAGGGAGAGAATTGGATTAGGGTTAGCTTTAGGGTGAAGGTGAGAGTGAGGGTAAGGTTTAGGATTAGGTTTAGGGTTAGTGTTACGCCGAGGGTGAGGGTTAGGGTTAGGGTTAGGCTGAGGGTAAGGGTTAGGGTGAGGGTTAGGCTGAGGGTGAGGTTAAGGGTGAGGTTGAGGGTTAGTATTAGGGTTAGGGTTAGGGTTAGGCTGAGGATGAGGATGAGGATGAGGGTGAGGGTGAGGGTTAGGGTTAGGGTTATGGTGAGGGCAAGGGTGAGCGTTAGGGTGAGGGTGAGGGTGAGGGATTGGGTTAGGATTAGGGTTAGGATGAGCGTTAGGATGAGGGGCAGTGTTAGGGGTAGGGTGAGGGTTAGAGTTAGTGTGAGGGTTAGGGTTAGGGTTAGAGTGAGGGTGAGGTTTAGGGTGAGGGTTAGGGTGAGGGTGAGGTTTAGGGTTAGTGTTAGGTTTAGAGTGAGGTTTAGGGTGAGGGTTAGGTTTAGGGTTAGGTTTAGGTTGAGGGTTAGGGTAACGGTTAGTGTTAGGGTTTGGGTTAGGGTTTCGGTGAGGGTTAGAGTTAGCATTAGGGATAGGGTGAGTGTGAGGATTAAGATTAGGGTTCGGGTAAGGGCTAGGTTGAGGGGTAGGTTTAGGGTTAGGTTAACGCTTTGGTTTAGCGTGAGGGTTAGGGTTAGTGTTAGGGTGAGGGTTAGGGTGAGGGTAAGGTTTAGGGTGAGGGTTAGGGTGAGAGTGAGGGGTAGAATAAGCATTAGGGTTAGGGTTAGGGTTAGGGTGATTGTTAGGCTTAGGTTTAGGGTTAGGGTTAGGGTGAGGATGAGGTTTAGGTTTAGGATTAGCGTGACGGTTAGGTTTAGGGTGTGGGTTAGGTTAGGGTTAGGTTGAGGGTGAGGGTGAGGGTGAGGTTAAGGGTGAGAGTTAGGGTTAGGATTAGGGTTAGGGTGAGGGTGAGGAAGAGGGTTAGGAATATCGTTAGTTTTAGGATTTGGCTGAGGGTGAGGGTGAGTGTGAGGGTGAGGGTTTGGGTTAGGGTTAAGGTGACGGTTAGGGTGAGGGTTAGGGTTAGGGTGAGGATATTGGTTAGGTTGAGGGTTAGGGTGAGGGTGAGTGTTAGGGTTATCGTCAGTGTTTGGGTGAGGGTTAGGGTGAGGGTTAGGGTTAGGTTGAGGTTTAGGGTGAGGGTGAGGTTTAGGGTGAGTGTGAGATTTAGGGTTAGCCTTAGGGTTAGTGTGAGGGTTAGGGTGAGGGTTTAGGGTTAGAGTTAGGATTTGTTTTGGGGGGAGGGTGAGGGTTAGCTTGAGAGTTAGTGTTAGGGTGAGGGTTAGGGTTAGTGTGAGGGTTATTGTTTGGGTTAAGGTGAGGGTAAGGGTTACGGTGAGGGTGAGGGTTAGGGTTATCATGAGTTTTAGGGTGAGGGTTAGGGTTAAGCTTTGGTATAGGGTGAGTGTGAGAGTGAGGATTAGGGTTAGGGTTAAGGTTAGGGTTAGGGTGAGGGTTAGGGATAGCATTAGCGTTACTGTGTGGGTGAGGTTTAGGATTAGGGTTAGGGTGTGGTTTAGGGTTAGGGTAAGGTTTAGCGTGAGGGTGAGGGTTAGGGATAGGTTTAGGGTTAGGGTGATGGTTAGGGTGAGGGTGAGGGTTCATTTTAGGATTAGGTTTAGGGTTAGGTCTTGGGTCATGGTGAGGGCGAGGGTGAGACTGAGGGTTAGGGATAGCTTTACGGAGATGTTAGGGTGAGTGCGAGGTTTAGGGTTAATGTTAGGGCTTGAATGAGGTTTAGGGTGAAGGTTAGGGTTAGGGTAAGTTTTAGGGTGAGGGTTAGGTTGAGGGTTAGGGTTAGGTGATGGTTAGTGTTAGAGTGCGGCCTAGAGTGAGGGTGAGGTTTACGGATAGGCTTAGGGTGAGGTTTAGCGTTAGGGTTAGTGTTAGAGTTAGGGTGAGGTGTAGGGTTAGGGTTAGGGTGAGGGTGAGCATCAGGGTGAGGATTAAGGTTAGGGTTAGGCTTAGGGTTAGGGTGAGGGTGATGTTTAGGATTAGGGTTAGGGTTAGGGTTATTGTGAGGTTTAGGGTTAGGGTGAGGGTGAGGGTTAGGTTTAGGTTTAGGGTGAGGGTGAGGGTGAGCGTTAGGGTTAGGGTGAGGGTTAGGCTTTGGGTTAGGGTGAGGTTGAGGGTGAGGTTGACGTTTAGTGTTAGTGTTAGGGTTAGGGTGAGGGTTATGGTGAGGCTAAGGGTGAGGGTGAGGGTTAGGGTGAGGTTTAGTTTTAGCGTTTGTGTTAGGGTGATGTTTATGGTGAGGGTGAGTGTTCGGGTGAGGGTAAGGGTAAGGGTGAGACTGACGGTTAGGGTGTGGGTGAAGGTTAGGTTTAGGGTGAGGGTTAGGGTGATGGTTAAGTTTACAGTGTGGATGAGGGTTAGGGGTAGGGTTAGGGTGAGGGATGGGTGAAGTTTATGGTGAGACTAAGGTTTAGTTTGAGGGTTAGGGTGATGCTGAGTGTGAGGGTTAGGGTTAGGATTAGGGTGAGGGTTAGGGTGAGTGTAAGGGTTAGGGTTAGGGTGAGGGTGAGGGTTAAGCTTAGGGTTAGAGTGAGGGTTCGGGTGAGGGTGAGGGCTAGGGTTAAGGTTAGGTTTAGGGTGAGGGTGAGGGTGATTGTTAGCATTAGGGGTAGTGTTAGGGCTAGGTTGAGGGTGAGGGTTAGGGTTAGGGTAAGGTGAGGGTTAGGGTGAGGGGTAGGGTTAGGGTGAGAATGAGGGTTAGGTTTATCGTGAGTTTTGGGGTGAGGGTTAGGGTTAGTGTTAGGTTTAGGCTTAGGGTTACGGTGAGGTTGAGGTTTAGTGTTAGGGTTAGGGTGAGTGTGAGGGTTAGGGGTAGGCTTATGGTTAGGGTGCGGGTTAGTGTTAGGGTTAGGGTTAGGGTTAGGTTTATTGTTAGTGTGAGGGTTAGGGTTAGGGTTAAGGTTAGGGTGAGGGCTAAAGTGAGGGTTAGGTTTAGGGTGAGGTGAGAGTGATTGTTGAGTTTAGGTTTAGGGTTAGGATGAGTGTTAGGCTGAGTGGTATGGTTAGGTTTCGGGTGAGGGATAGTTTTAGTGTGAGGGTTAGGGTTCGGGTTAGGGTTAGGGTGAGTGTAAGGGTTAGGGTGAGGGTGAGGGTGAGGGTTAAGGATTAGGATTAGTGTTAGGGTGAGAACTAAGGTGAGGTTGCAGTTTAGGGTCAGGGTTAGGGACAGGGTGAGGATTAGGTTTAAAGTTAGGGTTAGTGTTAGTTTTTGGCTTCGGGTGAGGGTGAGCGTTTAGGTTAGGTTTAGGGTTAGGATGAGTGTTAGGCTGAGGGGTAGGTTTAGGGTTCGAGTGAGGGTTAGGGTTAGTGTGAGTGTTAGGGTTCGGGTTAGGGTTAGGGTGAAGGTAAGGGTTAGGGTGAGGGTTCGGGTGAGGGTTAGGTTGAGGGTTAGGGTGAGGGTTAAGTTTAGGTTTAATGTGAGGTTAATGTTTAGGGTTAGCATTAAGTTTAGGGTGAGGGTGAGGTTCAGGTTTAGGGTTAGGGTGAAGACTAGGGTGAGTTTGCGGGTTAGGGTCAGGGTTAGGGACAGGGTGAGGATTAGGTTTAAGGTTAGGGTTAGTGTTAGCTTTTGGCTGAGGGTGAGGGTTTAGGTTAGGTTTAGGGTTAGGATGAGTGTTAGGCTGAGGGGTAGTTTTAGGGTTCGAGTGAGGGTTAGGGTTAGTGTGAGTGTTAGGGTTCGGGTTAGGGTTAGGGTGAAGGTAAGGGTTAGGGTGAGGGTTAGAGTGAGGGTTAGGTTGAGGGTTAGGGTGAGGGTTAGCTTTAGGTTTAGTGTGAGATTAATGGTTAGGGTTAGCATTAGGGTTAGGGTGAGGGTGAGGTTTAGGGTTAGGGTTAAGGTGAAGACTAGGGTGAGGTTGCAGGTTAGGGTTAGGGTTAGGGTTAGGGTTAGGTTTAGGGTGAGGATGACGGTTAGGTTTAGGGTGAGGGTTAGGGTTAGGGATAGAGTAAGGGTGAGGTTTGGGTTTAGGGGTAGAGATACGGTAAGGTTTAGCGTGAGGGTTAGTGTGAGGGTGCGGGATAGGCTTAGCATTAGGGTTACGGTGAGGGTGAGGTTGAGGGTTAGGGTTAGAGTGAGGGCTAGTGTTTGGGTGAGGGTTAGGGTGAGGTTTAGGGATAGGATGAGGATTAGGGTTATATTTAGGGTGAGCGTGAGGGTGAGGGTTAGGGTTAGGTTTAGGGTGTTTTAGGTTTAGGGTGTGGGTTAGGGTTAACCTTAGATTTAGGACTTGGGTCCGGGTGAGGGCGATGGTGAGGGTGAGGGTTAGGGTTAGCGTTAGGGTGTGGGTTAGGGTGAGGGTGACGTTTAGGGTTAATGTGAGGGTTAGGGTGAGGTTTAGGGTTAGGGTTAGGGTGAGGGTTAGGGTGAGGTTTAGGGTGAGCGTTACGGTTAGGGTGAGGGTTAGGGTGAGGGTTAGGGTTAGAATGAGGCCTAGGCTGAGGCTGAGGTTTTGGGTTAGGGTTATGGTGAGGTTTAGTGTAAGGCTTGGGGTTAGGGTTAGGGTGACTGGTATTGTTTGGTTTAGACTGAGGGTAATGGTTTTGTTTGAGGGTTAGGGTTAGGGTTAGTGTTAGGGTGAGATTTAGGGTGATAGTTAGGTTTAGGCTTAGGGTAAAGATGAGGATGAGTGTTAGTGTGAGAGTTAAGGTTAGGGTTACGGTTAGGCTGAAGGTGAGTGTGAGGGTGAATGTTAGGGTGAGGGTTAGGGGTAGGGGTAGGTTTAGGGTGAGGGTTAGGGTGAGGGCTAGTGTTAGGGTTAGAGTTAGGGTTAGGGTTAGTGTGAGGATTAGGGTTAGGGTTAGGTTTAGGGTTAGGGTGAGGGTAAGGGTTAGGTTTAGTTTTATGGTGTGGGTGAGGTTTAGGCTGAAGGTGATTGTTAGGGTGAGGTTTAGGTTGAGGGTTTGGTTTAGTATTAGGGTTAGGGTTAGGGTGAGGGTTAGGTTTAGAGTTTGCGTGAGGGTTTAGTTTAGGATTTAGGCTTAGGATGAGGTTTAGATTTGTGGTTGGTTTAGGTTTAGGGTGAGGGTTAAGGTTAGTATGAGGGTTAGGTTTTGGGTTACTGTTAGGGTGAGGGTAAAGTTAGGGTGAGGGTTAGGGTGAAGGTGAAGGTTAAGGTTAGGGTGAGGGTTAGGGTTAGGGATAGGGTTAGGGTTAGGGTGAGGGTTAGGATTGGGGTAAGGGTTACGGTTAGGCTGAGGGTCAGTGTGAGGGTGAATGTTAGCGTGAGGTGAGGGTGAGGGTTAGGGTTAGGGGTAGGGGTAGGGTCAGGGTTAGGGTGAAGTTTAGGGTGAGGGCTAGTGTTAGGGTTAGTTAGGGTTAGGGTTAGTGTTAGGATTAGGGTTAGGGTTAGGTTTAGGGTTAGGGTGAGGGTAAGGTTTAGGTTTAGGTTTTTGGTGTGGGTGAGGTTTATGTTGAAGGTGAGGGTTAGGGTGAGGGTTACGGTGAGGGTTTGGGTTAGTATTAAGGTTAGGATGAGGGTGAGGGTTAGGTTTAGAGTTAGGGTGAGGGTTTGGGTTCAGATTTAGGCTTTGGATGAGGGTTAGGCTGAGTGGTTGGGTTAGGTTTAGAGTGAGGGTTAAGGTTAGTATGAGGGTTAGGTTTTGGGTTAGTGTTAGGGTGAGGGTAAAGTTAGGGTGAGGGTTAGCGTGAAGGTGAAATTTAGGGTTATGGTGAGGGTTAGAGTTAGGGTAGGGTTAGGGTTAGGGTGAGGGTGAGGGTTAGGGGTAGGGTTAGGGTGAGGGTGATTATTAGGGTTAGCATTAGGGTTATGGTGAGGGTGAGTTGAGGGTTAGGGTTAGAGTGAGGGCTAGTGTTTGCGTGAGGCTTAGGGTTAGGTTTAGGGATAGGGTGAGGATTAGGGTTAGGGTTATGTTGAGGATGAGGGTGAGGGTTAGGGTTAGGGTTAGGGTGAGGGTTAGGGTTAGGGTGTGGGTTAGGGTTGGGTTAAGGTTAGGGTGAGTGTGAGGCTGAGGATGAGGAATAGGGTTAGTGTTAGGGTTAGGGTTAGGGTGTGGGTGACGGTGATGGTGACGGTTCAGATTAGGTTTAGGGATAGGACTTGTGTCAGGGTGGGGGCAAGGTTGATGGTGAGGGTTAGCGTTACAGTTAGGGTGATGGTTTGTGTGAGGGTGAGGTTTAGGCTTAATGTTAGTGTTAGGGTGAGGGTTAGTGTTAGGTTTATGGTTAGGTTTAAGGTTATCGTGAGGTTTAGGGTGAGGGTTAGTGTTAAGGTAGGGTTAGCATGAGGCTTCGGGTTAGAGTGAGGCCAAGGGTGAGGGTGAGGGTTAGGGTTAGGGTTAGGATGAGGTTTAGTTTTCGGGTTAGTGTGAGGGGTAGGGTTAGGGTTAGGGTGAGGTTAAGGTTTAGTGTGAGGGTTAAGGTTAGGGTAAGTATTAGGGTGAGGGTAAGTGTTTGGGTGAGTGTTATGGTGAGAGTTAGGGTGACGGTTAGGGTTAGGTTGAGGGTGTGGGTTAGGGTGAGGGTTAAGGATCGGATTCGTGTTAGGGTTAGGGTGACGGTGATGTGTAGGATTAGAGTTAGTGTTAGGGTTAGGTTTATTTTAGGGTTAGGGTTAGGGTGAGGGTGAGGATGATGGTTAGGGTTAGTGTTACGGTTAGGGTGAGGGTGAGGGTGAGGGTTAGTGGTAGGATTAGCATTAGGTTTAGGCTGAGGGTGAGGGTGAGTGTGAGATTTAGGGTAAGGGTTAAGTTTAGGGTTAGGGTTAGGATGAGGGTTAGGGTGAGGGGTAGGGTTAGGGTGAGTGTGATGTTGAGGTTTAGGGTTAAGGGTAGGGTGAGGCTAAGTATTAGGGTGGGGATTAGGGTGCGTGTTAGGTTTACGGTGATATTTATGGTGAGGGTGAGGGTTAGCGTGAGGGTGAGGATTCGGGTGATACTGAAGGTTAGGCTGTGGGTGAGGGTTAGGTTTAAGTGAGGGTTAGGGTGACGGTGAATTTAGGGTGCGGGTGAGGGTTTGGGTGAGGGTTATGGTGAGGGTTAGGGTGAGCGTTAGGGTTAGGGTTAGTGTTAGGATTAGGGTGAGTGTGATTGTTAGGGTTAGTGTTAGGGTGAGGGTTAGGGTGAGGCTAATGGTTAGGGGGAGGGTTAGGGTGCTGGTGAGGGTTAAGTTTAGGGTTAGTGTTAGGGTGAGTGTTAGGGTGAGGTTTAGTGTTAGGGTTAGGATTAGAGTGTGGGTGAGTGTTAGGATTAGGTTTAGGGTTAGTGTTAGGGTGAGGGTTAGGTTGAGGGTGAGGGCTAGGGATAGAGTTAGGGTTAGGATTAGGGTGAGGGTGAGTGTTAGGTTTAGGGGTAAGATTAGGGCTAGGGTGAGGGTTTGGGTTAGGATAAGTGTGAGGGTGACGATGAGGTGTAGGGTTAGAGTTAGGGTGAGGGTTAGGTTTAGTGTGAGGGTTAGTGTTAGGGTTAGGGTTTGGGTGAGGATAAGGATTTGGGTGAAATTTAGGCTGAGAGTGAGTGTTAGGGTTATCATGAGTTTTAGGGTGAGGGTTAGGGTGAGGGTTAGGGTTAGGATGAGGGTGAGTTTTAGGATTAGGGGTAGGGTGAGGTCTAGGGTGAGTGTGAGGATTAGGGTTAGGGTTAGGGTGAGGGTTAGGGTGAGTGGTAGGGTTAGGGTAAAGGTGAGGGTTAGGTTTAGTGTGAGGGTTAGGGTTAGGGTTAGTGTTTGTGTGAGGGTAATGGTTAGGGTGAGGGTTAGGGTGAGAGTGAGGTTTAGGGTTAGCCTTAGATTTAGTGTGAGTGTTAGGGTGAGGGTTAGGGTTAGGGTTAGGGTTAGGGGGGGTTGAGGGTTAGTGTTACGGTTAGGGATAGAGTGAGGGTGAGGGATAGTGTTAGGGGTAAGGTTAGGTGAGGGTTAGGATGAGGGTTAGGGTGAGGGCTAGGCTTAGGGTTAGAGTAAGTGTTAGGGTTAGTGTGAGAATTAGGGTCAGGGTTAGGGTTAGGGATAGGGTGAGGGTAAGGTTTAGGTTGAGGTTTATGGTGAGGGTGAGGTTTAGGGTGAAGGTGAGGGTTAGGGTGAGGGTTAGGGTGATTGTTTGGGTTAGTGTTAGGGTTAGGGTGAGGGTGAGGGTGAGGGTTAGGGTTAGGATTAGGGTTATGATTAGGTTTAGGTTCAGGGTGAGGGTGAGGGTTAGGTTTAGAGTTAGCGTGAGGGTTTGGGTTAGGATTTAGGCTTAGGATGAGGTTTAGGCTGAGTTGTTGGGTTAGGGTTAAGGTGAGGGTAAAGTTAGTGTGAGGGTTAGGGTGAAAGTGAAGTTTAGGGTTAGGGTGAGGGTTAGGGTGAGGTATAGTGTTAGGGTCAGTGTGAGGGTGAGGGTTAGGGTGAGTTTTAGGTTGAGGGTTAGGGTTAGAGTTAGGGTTAGAGTTAGGGTTAGGGTGAGGGTTAGTGTCAGCGTTAGGGTTAGGGTCAGGTTTAGGGTGAGGGTTAGGTTTAGAGTGAGGCCTAGGCTGACGGTGAGGGTTTGGGTAAGGGTGAGGGTGACATTTAGTGTTAGGCTTAGGGTTAGTGTTAGGGTGAGGTGTAGGGTTAGGTTTAGCATGAGGGTAAGGTTTAGTGTGAAGGTTAGGGTTAGGGTGACTGTTAGGGTGAGGTTTAGGGTGATGGTTAGATTTAGGGTTAGGGTTAAGGTGAGGGTGAGGGTTAGGGTGAGAGTTAAGGTTAGAGTTAGTGTTAGGGTTAGGGTGAGGTTGATGTTTAGGATTAGGGTTAGGGTTAGGTTTAGGGTTATTGTAAGGTAAGGGTTAGGGTGAGGGTGATGGTGAGGGTGAGGGTTAGGATTAGGATTAGGGTTAGGTTTTGGCTGAGGGTGAGAGTGAGGGTGAGGGTTAGGGTTCACGTGAGGTTTAGGTTTAGGGTTAAGTTTAGAGTTAGGATGAGGGTTAGGGTGAGGGGTAGGGTTAGGTTGAGGGTGAGTTTTAGGGTTAGGGTTAGGGCTACGGTTAGGGTGAGGGTAAGGGATTGTGTGAGGGTTAGGGTGAGGGTGAGGTTTAGGTTTAGGGTTAGTGTTATGGTGAAGGGTAGTTTGTGGGTTAGGGTTTGGGTTGGATTAGGGTGAGGGTGAGCGTTAGGGTGAGGGTTAGGGTTAGGGTTAAGGTTAGTGTTAGGGTGAGGTTTAGGGTGAGGGTAAAGGTTAGAGTGAGGTTTAGGTTTAGAGTGAAGTTTAGAGTGAGGGTGAGATTTAGGTTTAGAGTTAGGGTTAGGTTGAGGTTAAGGGTTAGGGTGAGGGTTAGAGTGACCGTTTGGATTAGGGTTAGCGTGAAGGTTTTGGTTAGGTTTAGTGTTAGGATGAGTGTTAGGCTGAGGGTTAGGGTAAGGGTGAGGGTTAGGGTGAGTGGTAGGGTTAGGGTTAGGTTTAAGGTTAGGGTGAGGGTAAGGGTTACTGTGGAGTTAGGGTGAGGGTGAGGCTTACGGTTAGGTTGAGAGTTAGGGTGAGGGTTAGGGTGAGGTTTAGGGTTATGGTTAGGTTGAGTGTTAGGGTGAGCTTTAGGGTTAGGGTCAGTGTTACAGTGAGGATTAGGGTTAGAATGAGGCCTAGGCTGAGGGTGAGGGTTTGGGTTACGGTTAGGGTGAGGTTTAGTGTTAGGCTTAGGGTTAGGGTTAGGGTGAGTGTTAGGGTTAGGTTTATCTTGAGGGTAAGGTTTAGTGTGAGGGTTAGGTTTAGGGTTAGTGTTAGGGTGAGGCTTAGGGTGATGGTTAGGTTTAGGGTTAGGGTTAAGGTGAGGGTGAGGGTTAGGGTGAGAGTTAAGGTTAGGGTTAATGTTAGGGTTAGGGTGAGGGTAATGTTTAGGATTAGAGTTAGGGTTCGGGTTAGGGTTATTTTTAGGGTTAGGGTGAGGGTGAGGGTTTGGGTTAGGGCTAAGGTGAGGCTAAGGCTTACGGTGAGGGTTTGGGTGAGTATGAGAGTTAGGCTAAGGGTGAGGGTGAGGGTGAGGGTTAGTATTAGGGTTAGGGTTAGGCTGACGGTGAGGGTGAGGGTTAGGGTTGGGCTTAGGGTGAGGGCTAGGGTGAGTGTGAGGGTTAGGGTGAGGGCGAGGGTGAGGGTGAGGGTATGGGTTAGGTTTAGGTTTAGGGTTAGGATTAAGGTGAGGTCTAGGATGAGGCTAATGATTAGGGTGAGGGTTAGGCTGAGGGTTAGTGTTATGGTTAAGGTTAGGGTAATATTTAAGGGTGAGCGTTAGGGTGTGGTTTTTGGTTCGGATGAGATTGAGGATAAGGTTAGGGGTGAGGTTTATGTTTAGTATGATGGTTAGGATGAAGGTGAAGGTTAGGTTTCAGTGAGGGTTAGGTTTAGGGAGAGGGTTAGTGTGAGGGTTAGGGTGAGGGTGAAGGTTAGGGTTAGGTTGAGGGTGAGGGTGAGGGTTAGGGTTAGGGTTAGGGTGAGGGTTAGGGTGAGGGTTAGGGTGAGGGTTATGGTTAGGGTTAGTGTTAGGGTGAGGATTAGTGTGAGGGTTAGGGTTAGGGTTAGGGTTAGGGTGAGGGTGAGGGTGAGGGTTAGGTTTAGGTTTAGGGTGAGGGTGAGTGTTAGGATTGGGGTGAGGTTAGGGCTAGGGTGAGAGTGAGGGTTTGGGTTAGGGTAAGGGTGAGTGTTAGCGTGAGGGGTAACGTTAGAGTTAGTGTGAGGGTTAGGTTTAGTGTGAGATTTAGGGTTAGGATAATGGTTTGGGTGAGTGTAAGGGTTAGGGTGAGTGTTAGAGTGAGAGTGAGGGTTAGGTCTATCGTGAGTTTTAGGATGAGGGTTACAGTGAGGGTTAGGGTTAGTGTTAGCAATTACGGTTTGGTTTAGGGTGAGGGTTATGTTTAGGGTTAGGGATAGGGTGAGGGTTAGATTTAGGGTTAGGGTTAGGATTAGGGTTATTGTTAGGGTTATGCTGAGTGTGGGGTGAGGGAGAGAATTAGGATTAGGGTTAGTTTTAGGGTGAGGGTGAGGGTGAGGTAAGGGTTAGCATTAGGGTTAGGGTTAGGGTTAGGCTGAGGTTGAGGGTTAGGGTTACGGTTAGGGTGAGGGTAAGGGCTAGGGTGAGGGTTATGGTGAGGGTGAGGGTTAGGCTGAGGGTGAAGGTGAGGGTGAGGTTGAGGGTTAGTATTAGGGTTAAGGGTTAGGTTTAGACTGAGGGTGAGGGTGAGGTTGAGGGTTAGGGTGAGGGTTAGGGTTAGGTTTAAGGTAAGTGTTAGGGTTAGAATGAGGGTTAGGGTGAGGGGTAGGTTAGGGTGAGGGTGAGGGTTAGGGCTAGGGTTAGGGCTATGGTTAGGGTGAGGGTAAGGGTTAGGGTGAGGGTTAGGGTGAGGGTGAGTGTTAGGGTTAGGGTTAGGTTTATGGTGACAGTTTGAGGGTTAAGGTTTAGGTTGGGTTAGGATGAGGGTGAGGGTTAGGGTGAGGGTTAGGGTGAGGGTTAGGGTTAGGGTTCGTGTTAGTGTTAGGGTGAGGGTAAGGGTTAGGGTGAGGGATAGGTTTAGAGTGAAGTTTAGAGTGATGGTGAGGTTTAGGGTTAGGTTTAGGGTTAGGTTGAGGTTAAGTGTTAGTGTGAGGGTTAGGGTAATGGTTAGGGTTAGGGTTAGGGAGAGGGTTTGTGTTATGTTTAGTGTTAGGTTGAGGGTTAGTCTGTGGATTAGGGTTAGGTTTAGGGTGAGGGTTAGGGTTAGTGTGAGGGTTAGGGTTAGGTTTAAGGTTAGGGTGAGGGTAAGGTTTAGTGTGAGGGTTAGGGTGAGGGTGAGGGTTACGGTTAGCGTGAGGGATAGGTTGAGGTTTAGGGTTAGGGTTAGGGTTAGGTTGAGGGTTAGGGTGAGGGTTAGGGTGAGGGTGAGGGTGAATGTGAGGGTTTGATTTAGGATTATGGTTAGGGTGAGGGTTAGTGTTAGGGTTAGGGTTAGGGTGAGGGTTAGGTTGAGTGTGAATATGAGTGTGAGGGTTTAGGTTAGGATTAGGATTAGCCTGAGGGTTGGAATGAGTGTTAGGGTGAGGGTGAGTTTGAGGGTTAGGGTTAGGGTTAGGGTGAGGGTGAGGGTGACAGGGTTAGGATTAATTTTAGGGTTAGGATTTGGCTGAAGGTGAGGGTTAGGCTAAGGTTTAGGGTGAGGGTTAGTGTGATGATGAGGTTTGGGGTTAATGTTAGGGTTAGGTGAGTGTTAGAGTTAGGTATAGGGTTAGGGTGAGGGTTTGGGTGATGGTTAGGGTTAGGTTTAGGGTTAGGGTTAAGGTGACGGTGAGGGTTAGTGTGAGAATTAAGGTTAGGTTTAGTGTTAGGGTGAGGGTGAGGGTAATGTTTAGGATTAAGGTTAGGGTTCGGGTTCGGGTTATTTTTAGGATTAGGGTGAGGGTGAGGGTTAGGGTTAGTGTTAAAGTGAGGGTAAGGCTTAGAGTGAGGGTGAGAGGTAGGCTAAGTGTGAGGGTGAGGGTGAGGGTGAGTGTTTGGATTAGGTTTAGGTTTAGGGTTAGGGTTAAGGTGAGGTTTAGGGTGAGGCTAAGGATTAGGGTGTGGGTTAGGCTGAGGGTTAGTGTTAGGGTTCAGTTTAGGGTAATATTTAGGGTGAGGGTGAGTGTTAGGGTAGGGTTCGGGTGAGACTGAGGATAAGGTTAGGGGTGAGGGTTATGTTTAGGGTGAGGGTTAGAATGAAGGTGAAAGTTAGGTTTCGGGTGAGGGTTAGGGTTAGGTTTAGGGTGAGGGTTAGGGTGAGGGTGAGGGTTAGGTTTAGGGTGAGGGTGAGGGTGAGGGTTAGGGTTAGGGTTTGGGTTAGGGTGAGGGTTAGGGTGAGGGTGAGGGTTAGGGTTAGGGTGAGAGTTAGGGTGAGGGTGAGGGTTAGGGTTAGGGTTAGTGTTAGGTTGAGGTTTATGGTGAGGGTTACGGTTAGTGTTAGTGTTAGGGTGAGGATTAGTGTGAGGGTTAGGGTTAGGATTAGGGTTAGGGTGAGGGTGAGGGATAGGGTTAAGTTTAGGTTTAGGGTGAGGGTCGGTGTAAGTATTGGGGTGAGGTTAGGGCTAGGGTGAGAGTGAGAGTTAGGGTTAGGGTAAGGGTGAGTGTTAGCATGAGGGGTAGAGTTAGAGTTAGGGTGAGGATTAGGTTTAGTGTGAGGTTTAGGGTTAGGATTAGGGTTTGGGTGAATGTAAGGGTTAGGGTGAGTGTTAGAGTGAGAGTGAGGGTTAGGTCTATCGTGAGTTTTAGGATGAGGGTTACAGTGAGTGTTAGGGTTAGTGTTAGGAATTAGGGTTAGGGTGAGGTTGAGGTTTAGGTAACAGTTCGGTTTAGGGTGAGGGTTATGTTTAGGGTTAGGGATAGGGTGAGGGTTATATTTAGGGTTAGGGTTAGGATTAGGGTTATTGTTGGGGTTATGCTGAGTGTGAGGGTGAGGGAGAGAATTCGGATTAGGGTTAGTTTTAGGGTGAGGGTGAGGGTGAGGTAAGGGTTAGCATTAGGGTTAGGCTGAGGGTGAGGGTTAGGGTTACGGTTAGGGTGAGGGTAAGGGCTAGGGTAAGTGTTAGGGTGAGGGTGAGGGTTAGGCTGAGGGTGAGGGTGAGTGTGAGGTTGAGGGTTAGTATTAGGGTTAAGGGTTAGGTTTAGGCTGAGGGTGAGGGTTAGGGTGAGGGTGAGGGTTAGGTTTAGGGTTAGGGTTAGGGTTAGCATGAGTGTTAGGGTGAGGAGTGGGGTTAGGGTGAGTGTGAGGGTTAGGGTTAGGGCTATGGTTAGGGTGAGGGTAAGGGTTAGGGTGAGGGTTAGGGTGAGGTTGAGGTTTAGGTTTAGGGTTGGGTTTATGGTGACGGTTAGTTTGAGGGTTAGGGTTTAGGTTGGATTAGGATGAGGGTCAGGGTTAGGGTGAGGGTTAGGGTTAGGTTTAGGGTTAGTGTTAGGGTGAGGTTTAGGGTGAGGATAAGGGTTAGGGTGAGGCATAGGGTTAGAGTGAAGTTTAGAGTTAGGGTGAGGTTTAGGTTTAGGTTTAGGGTTAGGTTGATGTTAAGTGTTAGGTTGATGGTTAGGGTAAGGGTTATGGTTAGGGTTAGGGTGAGGGTTTGTGTTATGTTTAGTGTTAGGTTGAGGGTTCCTCTGAGGATTCGAGTTAGGTTTAGGTTGAGTGTTATTGTTAGTGTGAGGGTTAGGGTTAGGGTTAAGGTTAGTGTGAGGGTAAGAATTAGTGTGAGGGTTAGGGTGATGGTTAGGTTTACGGTTAGGGTGAGGGACAAGTTGAGGGTTAGGGTTAGGGTTAGGGTTAGGGTGAGGGTTAGGGTGAGGGTGAGGGTGAGTGTGAGTGTTTGGGTTAGGGTTAGGTTTAGGCTGAGCGTTAGGGTTAGGGTTAGGGTTAGGTTGAGGGTTAGGGTGAGTGTGAGGGTGAGTTTGTGGGTTTGGGTTAGGATTAGGATTAGCCTGAGGGTTGGAATGAGTGTTAGGGTGAGGGTGAGTTTGAGGGTTAGGGTTAGGGTTAGGATGAAGGTGAGGGTGAAGGTTAGGGTTAGGGTTAGGATTAGGGCTAGGGTGAGGGTGAGGGTGAGGGTTAGGGTTAGGGTTATCGTGAGGGTTAGGTTGAGTGTGAAGGTTAGGGTTTGGGTGAGGGTTTTGGTGAGAGTGACTGCTAGGGTTAGCGTGAGTTTTACGGTGTGGGTTAGGGTGAGGGTTAGGGTTAGGGTGAGGGTGAGGGTGAGGATTAGGTTTAGGGTTAGGGTTAGTGTTATGGTTAGTCTGAGGTTGAGTGTGAGGGTGAGGGTTAGGGTTAGGGTGAGGGTTAGGGTTAGGGTTAGGTTTATTTTGAGAATGAGGATGAGTGTTAGGATTAGCGGTACGGTGAGGGCGAGGATGAGGGTGAGGTTTAGGGTTTGGGTTAGGGTGAGGGTTAGGGTCAGGGTTAGGGTCAGGGTTATGGTGAGGGTGAGGGTTAGAGTTAGCATTAGGGTTAGGGTGAGGTTGAGAATTAAGGTTAGGGTTAGGGTGAGGGTTAGGGTGAGGTGTAGGTTTAGGGTTAGGTTTAGTGTGAGGGTTAGGGTTAGGGATAGGATTAGGTTTACGGTGAGTGTAAGGGTTGGGGTGAGGTTTAGTTGAGAATTAGGTTTAGTGTTAGCATGAGCGTTAGGTTTAGGTTTAGGGTGAGGGTGAGGGTTAGGTTTAGGGTTAGGATGAGGGTGAGGGTGAGGGTTAGGTTTAGGGTTAACATGAGGGTTAGGGTTAGGTTGTGGGTTAGGTAAGGTTTAGGTACAGAGTGAGGGTGATGGTTTGGGTGAGGGTGAGGGTAACAGTGAGAGTTATGGTTAGGGTTAGGGTTAGGGTGAGGGTGAGTGTTAGCATTAGTGTTATTGTTAGGATTTGGGTGAGGGTGAGGCTGAGTGTGAGTGTGAGGGTTAGGGTTAGGGTTAGGGTGAGGGTTAGCGTGAGCATTAGGGTTAGGGCTAGGGTGAGGGTTAGGATTAGGGTTGGGTTAGGGTGAGGGTTAGGGAGAGGGTGAGGGTTAGGGTTATTGTGAGGGTTACGGTTAGTGTTAGGGTAGGGTAATGGTTAGTGTGAGGGTTGGGGTGAGAGTGAGGGTTAGGGTTATTTTGAGTGTTAGGGTGAGTGTTAGGGTGAGTGTTAGGGTGAGGGTTAGGTTTAGGCTGAGGGTGAGGGTGAGGGTGAGTGTTAGGCTTAGGGTTATGGTGAGGGTTAGAGGTAGGATTACGGTTAGGGTTAGGGTTTTTTTAGGGTTGGGTGAGTGTGGGGTTGAGAGTGAGGGTGTGGGTTAGGGTTAGGGGGAGGGGGAGGTTGAGTGTGAGGGTGAAGCTTGGTTTTAGGATGACGTTTAGGGTAATGGTGAGGGTTAATGTTAGGGGTAGGGTGAGGGTAAGCATTAGGGTGAGGGTTAGAGTGAGTGTGTGGGTGAGTGTTAGGGTTAGGGTGAGTTGTAGGGTTAGATTTAGGGTTAGGGTTAGGGTGAGTTTTAGGGTTAGGGTTAGGGTGAGTGGTAGGGTTAGGGTTAGGGTGAGGTTTAGGTTTAGTGTGAGGGTTAGGGTTAGTGTTAGTGTTAGTATTAGGTTGAGGGTTAAGGTTAGGGAGAGAGTTAGGGTGAGATTGATGGTTAGGGTTAGCGTGAGGGTTAACGGAGAGGGTTTGGGTGAGGATTAGGTTTACATTAGGGTTATGGTGAGGGTTAGGGTGAAGGTGAGGGTTAGGATTAGGGGGAGGGGGAGGGTTAGGATTAGGGTTAGGTTGAGGGTTACAGTGAGGGTTAGTTTTAGGGTTAGGGTGAGGGTTAGGGTGAGGGTTATGGTTAGGGTTAGGGTGAGGGTTAGGGTTAGGATGAGGGTATTAGGGGTCGGGTGAGGGCTAGGGTGAGGGTAAGGGTTTGGCTTAGAGTTAGGGTGAGGGTTAGGGTTAGGTTTAGGTTGAGGGTGAGGGTTAGGGTTAGGGTTAGGTTTAGGGTGAGTGTGAGCGTTAGGGTTGGGGTTACGGTGAGGATTAGGGTTAGGGTGAAGGTTAGGGTTAGTGTGAGGTTTAGCATTAGGGTTAGGGTGAGGGTGAGGGTAAGGGTTAGAGTGAGGGTTTGGGTTAACATGAGTGTTAGAGTGAGTGTTAGGGTTAGGGTTAGGGTTTGGGTGAGGGTTAGGGTTAGGGTTAGGGTTAGGGTGAGGGTGATGTTTAAGGTTAGGGTGAGGTTTAGGGTTATTGTGAGGTTTAGGGTTAGGGTGAGGGTGAGGGTTAGGGTTAGGGATAGGTTTAGGGTTAGGATTAGCGTTAGGGTGAGTATGAGGGTTAGGATTAGGATTCGGGTTCGGGTTAGGCTAAGGCTGAGGGTGTGGTTTAGGTTGAGGGTGAGGGTGAGGGTGACGGTGAGGGTGAGGGTGAGGATGAGGGTAGGTTGAGGATTAGGTTTTGGGTTAGGGTTACGGTGAGGGTTAAGTTTAGGGTTACGTTTAGGGTTAGGTTTATGGTTAGTATGGTTAGGCTGAGGGGTAGAGTTAGATTGAGTGTGAGGATTATGGTTAGGTTTAGGGTGAGGCTAAGAGTTAGGATAAGGTTAGGGTGGGGGTTAGGATTAGGGTTAGGGTTAGGGTTATGGTGAGGGTTAGGGTGAGAGTGAGGGTTAGGGTTATCATAAGTGTTAGGGTGAGCGTTAGGGTGAGGATTAGTGTTAGGCTTAGGGATAGGTTGGGGATGAGGGTTAAGGTTAGAGTGAAGGTTGGGGTTAAGTTTAGGGTTAGGGTGAGGGTTAGGATGAGGGTTAGGGTTAGGTTTAGGGTTAGGGTTACTGTGAGGATTAGGGTTGGGTTTATGGTTAGGGTGAGGGTAAGTGTAAGGGTTAGGGTGAGGGTGAGGTTTAGGGTGAGGGTGAGGGTGAGGGTTAGGGTCAGGGTTAGGGTTAGGGTTAGGGTTAGAGTGAGGGTGAGGTTTAGTTTTAGGTTGAGGTTGAGGGTTAGGTTTAGAGTGAGGTTTAGGGTTAGGCTTAGGATGAGGTTTAGTGTTAGGTTTAGGGTTAGGGTTAGGGTGAAGGGTAGGTTTAGGGTGAGGATGAGGGTAAGATTTACTGTGAGGGTTAGGGTTAGAGTTAGTGTTACAGTGAGGGTAAGGGTTTGGGTGAGGCTTACCCTGAGAGTGAGGGTTAGGGTTAATGTGAGTGTTAGGGTGAGGGTTAGGGTGACAGTTAGGGTTATGTTTAGGGTGAGTGTGAGGGTTAGGGTTAGGGTGAGGTTTATTTTTAGGGTTAGGGTTAGGGTTAGGTTGAGGGTGATGGTGAGGGTTAGGGTTAGGGTTAGGGTTAGGGTTAGGGAGACTGTGAGGGTGAGAGTTAGGGTTAGGATTATGGTTAGAGTTTAGGTTCGGATTAGGGTTAGGGTGAGGTGTAGGTTTAGGGTGAGGGTGAGGGTTAGGGTTAGGGTTAGGGTTAGGATTGGGGTTAGGTTGAGGGTTAGGTTTAGGTTGAGTGTGAGGATTAGGGTTAGGGTTATGTTTAGGTTTACGCTGAGGGTGAGGTTTGGGGTGAGGTTTAGGGTGAAGGTGAGGGTTAGGGTTTAGGTTAGGGTTATGGTGATGGTTAGTTTCAAGTTTAGTTTTTGGGTTGGGTTAAGGTAAATGTGAGGGTTAGGGTTATGGTTAGGGTTACGGTGAGGGTTAGGGTGAGGGCAATGGTGAGGGTGAGGTTTATGGTTAGGGTGAAGTATAGGGTGAGCGTGAGTGTTAGGATTAGGGTTAGGTTGAGTTTAAGGGTTAGGGTGAAGTTTAGGGTTAGGGTTAGGGTTAGCATTAGGGTTAGGGTGATGGTTAGGGTAAGGCTAAGTGTTTGGGTTAGGTTTAGGGTGAGGGTGAGACTTATGGTTATGGTTAGTGTTAGCGTGAGTGTTAGGGTTAGCATTAGGGTTCAGCTGAGGGTTAGGGTGAGGGTGAGAACCAGGGATAGGGTTAGGGTTAAGGTTATGGTGAGTGTTAGTATTAAGGGTAAGGTTAGGGCTAGGGTGAGTGTGAGGTTTTGGGTTAGGGTATGCGTGAGGGTTAGGGTAGGTGTAGGGTTAGAGTTACGGTGAGGGTTAGGTTTAGTGTGAGGATTACGGTTAGGGTTTGGGTTTGGGTTAACGTAACATTTAGGGTGAGGGTTAGGCTGAGAGTGAGGGTTAGTGTTGTAGTGAGTTTTAGGGTGAAGGTTAGGGTGAAGGTTAGGGTTAAGGTTCTGGTTAGGGTTAGGAATGGGTTGAGATTTAGGGTTAGGGTTAGGGTTAGGATGAGGTTTAGGGTTAGGGTTTGTGTTACGGTGAGGGTGAGGGTGAGGGTAAGGGTTAGGGTTAAGGTGAGGATAAGGCTTAGGGTGAGGGTTAGGGTGAGTGTGAGGGTTAGGCTAAGGGTGAGGGTGAGGGTGAGGGTTAGTATTAGGGTTAGGGTTTAGGTTAGGCTGAGGGTGAGGGTGAGGGTTAGGGTTAGGGTTAGGTTGAGGGCTAGGGTGTGTGTGAGGGTTAGGATGAGGACGAGAGTGAGGGTGAGGTTTTGGGTTAGGTTTAGGGTTAGGTTTAGGGTAGGGTGAGGTTTAGGGTGAGGCTAAGTATTAGGGTGAGTGTTAGGATGAGGGTTATTGTTAGGGTTAAAGTTAGGGTAATATTTAGGGTAAAGGTGAGTGTTAGGGTGAGTGAGAGTTCAGGTGAGACTGAGTATGTGTGGTTAGGGTTAGGGTGAGGGTTAGGATGAGGGTGATAGCTAAGGTTAGGTTTAGGGTTAGGGTGAGCGTGAGTCTTAGGATTGGGGTAAGGTTAGGGCTAAGGAGAGAGTGAGGGTTAGGGTTAGGGTAAGGGTGAGCGTTAGGTTGAGGGGTAGGGTTAGAGTTAGGGTGAGGGTTAGGTTTAGTGTGAGGTTTAGGGTTAGGGTTAGGGTTTGGGTGAGTGTTAGGGTTAGGGTGAGTGTTAGAGTGAGAGTGAGGTTTAAGTTTATCGTGAGTTTTAGGGTGAGGGTTACAGTGAGGATTAGTTAGGGTTAGTGTGAGATTGCGGTTTAGGGTAACGGTTCTGTTTAGGGTGAGTGTTATGTTTAGGGTTAGGGATAGGGTGAGGGATAGATTTAGAGTTAGGGTTAAGGTTATTATTAGGGTTATGCTGAGTGTGAGGGTGAGGGATAGAATTAGGATTAGGGTTACGTTTAGGGTGAGGGTGAGGGTGAGGGTAAGGGTTAGGATTAGGGTTAGGGTTAGGGTTAGGCTGAGGTTGAGAGTTAGGGTTAGGGTAGGGTGAGGGTAAGGGTTAGGGTGAGGGTTAGGGTGAGGGTGAACGTTAGGCTGAGGGTGAGGGTGAGGGTGAGGTTGAGGGTTAGTATTAGAGTTAGGGTTAGGTTTAGGCTGAGGGTGAGGGTTAGGGTTAGGGTTAGGGTTAAGGTGAGAGTTTGGGTTAGGTTTAGGTTTAGGATGAGGGTTAGGCTGATGGGTAGGGTTAGTGTTAGGGTGAGGGTAAGGGTTACGGTGAGGGTTAGGTTGAGGGTGAGGGTTAGGGTTACGGTTAGGTTTAGGATGAGGTTTAGGGTGGGGGTTAGGTTTAGGGTTAGTTAGGATGAGGGTTTGGATAAGGGTTCGGGTTAGGGTTTGGGATAGGTTTACGGTGAGGGTGAGGGTTACAGTTAGCATTAGGGTTAGGGTGAGGTTGAGGATTAAGGTTAGGGTAAGGGTGAGGGCTAGGTAGTGGGCTAGGTTTAGGGTTAGGTTGAGGGTTAGGTTTAGTGTGAGGTTAAGTGTTAGGGTGAGGGTTAGGGTGAGAGTGATGTTTAAGGTTAGGGTGAGGGTTAGGGTCATTGTGAGGTTTAGGGTTAGGGTTAGGGTGAGGGTGAGGTTGAGGGGTAGGGTTAGGGTTAGGTTTAGGGTTAGGGTGAGGGTGAGGGTTAGGGTTAGGATTAGGGAGAGGGTTAGGGTTAGGGTGAGGGTTAGGTGTAGGGCTAGTTTTAGGGATAGGTTTAGGGTTAGGATGAGGGTTAGGGTGAGGGTTAGGGTTGGGTTGAGTGTGAGGGTTAGGTTTAGGGTTATGGTGACGGTTAGTTTGAGGGTTAGGGTTTTGGGTTCGGTTAGGCTGAGGGTGAGGGTTAGGGGTCGAGTTAGGAGTAGGCTTAGGGTGAGGGTTAGTGTCAGGGTAAGGGTTAGGGTGAGGGTTACGGTTAGTGTGAGAGTTAGGGTTAGCATTAGAATAAGGGTGTTGGTTAGGGTGAGGGTTAGGGTTAGGGTTAGGGTTAGGTTTAGGGTGAGGGTGAGGGTGAGGGTTAAGGTTAGGATTAGGGTTAGGGTTACAGGTAGGCTGAGGGTGATGGTGAATGTGAGAGTTAGGGTTAGGTTTAGGCTGAGGGTGAGGGTGAGGGTTAGGGTTAGGATTAGGTTTAGTTTAGGGTTAGACTGAGGTTGAGTTGAGGGTGAGGTTGAGGCTTAGGGTTAGGGTGAGGGTTAGGCTTAGGGTTAGGGTGAGGGTGATGGTGAAGTTGAGTGTTAGGGTTAGGGTTGGAGTTAGGGTGAGGGCTAGGTGAGGCTAACGATTAGGGGGAGCCTTAGGGTGAGGGTTAGTGTTTGGGTTTGGGTAAGGGTGATGTTTAGGGTGAGGGTGAGGGTTAGGGTGATGTTAAGGGTTGGGGTGAGACTGACGGTTAGAGTGTGCGTGAGGGTTAGGTTTAGAGTGAGGGTTAGGATGATGGTGAAGTTTAGGGTGCGAGTGAGGGTTAGGGGTAGTGTTAGGGTGAGGGTTAGGGTGAGGTTTAGGGTGAGGCTAAGGGTTAGTTTGAGCGTTAGGGTGAGGGTGAGGTTTAGGGTTAGGGTTAGGGTTATTAGTGTGAGGGTTAGGGTTAGGGTTTGGGTTAGGGTGAGGGCTTGGATGAGGGTTATGGTTAGGGTGAGGTTGAGGATCAGGGTGAGGGTGAGGGTTAGGGTGAGAGTTAGGGTTAGGGTGAAGCTTAGGCTTAGGGTTAGAGAGAGGGTTAGTTTTAGGGTGATGTTTAGGCTGAGGGTGATTTTTAGGCTGAGGATGAGGGTGAGAGTTCACATGAGGTTTAGTGTTAGGTTTAGGGTGAGGTGAGGGTGACGCTTAGGTTTAGGGTTAGGGTTTGGCTGAGGGTGAGGGTGAGGGTTTAGGTTAGGTTTGGGGTGAGGTTTAAGGTTAGGGTAAGGGTGATGGTGAGGGTTAGGGTTAGGGTGAGGGTGAGGGTTAGGCTTAGGGTTAGGGTGAGGGTTAGGATGAGGGTGAGGGTTAGGGTTACGTTAAGGTTTAGGGTGAGTGTGAGGGTTAGGGTTAGGGTGTGGGTTAGGGTGAGGGTTAGGGTGAGGGTTTGGGTTAGGGTAAGTGTGAGGATTAGGGATAGGTTTCGGGTGATGGTTACCTTTAGTGTGAGGGTTAGGTTTACGGTGAGGGTTAGTGTTTGGTTTAGGGTAAGGGTGAGGGTGAGGGTGAGGTTTAGGGTTAGGTTTAGGGTTAGGGTGAGGGTGAGGGCTAGGGTGAGTGTGAGGGTTTGGGTGAGGGTGATGTTGAGGGGTAGCGTTAAGGTAAGGGTTAGGTTAGGGTGAGAATGAGGATAAGGGTGAGGGTGAGGGTTAGGGTGAGAGTTAGTGTTAGGCTGAATGTTAAGGTTAGGGTTAGGGAGAGGGTTAGTTTTAGGGTGATGTTTAGGCTGAGGGTGATGTTTAGTGTGAGGGTGAGGGTGAGAGTTAGGGTGTGGGTTAGGGTTAGGTTTAGGGTGAGGTGAGAGTGACGCTCAGGTTTAGGGTTAGGGTTTGGCTGAGGGTCAGGTTGAGGGTGAGGGTTAGGGTTAGGGTGAGGGTTAAGGTGAGGGTAAAGGTGAGGGTGAGGTTTAGGGTTAAGGTAATGTTTAGGGTGAAAGTGAGTGTTAGTGGGAGGGTGAGGGTTCTGGTGAGACTGAGGGTTAGGGTGTGGGTGAGGTTGAGGGTGAGGGAGAGGTTAAAGGTTAGGGTGAATGTGAGGGTGAGGCTTAGGATTATGGTGAGGGTTAGGATGAGGGTGAAGGTTAGGGTTACGGTAAGGGTTAGGGTGAGGGTGAGGGTTAGGGTTAGTTTTAGGGTGGGTTAGGTTTAGTGTGTGGGTTAGGGTTAGCGTTAGGGTTAGGACTTGGTTCAGGTGAGGGAGACGGTGAGGGTGAGGGTTAGGGTTAGCGTTACAGTGAGGGTAAAGGTGAGGGTGAGGTTTAGGTTAAGATTAGGGTTAGGGTAAGGGTAAGGATGAGGTTTAGGGTTAGCGTTAGGGTGAGGGTTAGGGTGAGCGTTAGGGTTAGGGTCAGGGTTAGGGTGAGCATTAGGGTTAGACTGAGGCCTAAGCAGAAGGTGACGGTTTGGGTTAGGGTTAGGGTTAGGGTGAGGTTTAGTGTTAGGCTTAGGTTTTGGGTTAGGGTGAGTGGTAGAGTTAGGTTTAGTGTGAGGGTAAGGTTTAGTGTGAGGGTTAGGGTTAGGGTTAGTGTTAGCGTGAGGTTTAGGGTGATGGTTAGGTTTAGGGTTAGGGTTCAGGTGAGGGTGAGGGTTAGGGTGAGAGTTAAGGTTAGGGTTACGTTTAGGGTTAGGGTGAGGGTGATGTTTAGGATTAGGTTTAGGGTTAGGGTTAGGGTTATTGTTAGGATTAGGGTTAGGGTGAGGGTGAGTGTGAGGGTTAGAGTTAGGATTAGGGTTATGCTTAGGCTGAGGGTGAGGGTGAGGGTGAGGGTCAGGGTTTGGGTGAGCGTTAGGTTTAGGTTTAGGGTTACAGTTAGAATGAGGGTTAGGGTGAGGGGTAGTGTTAGGGTGAGGGTTAGGGTTAGCATGAAGGTTAGGGTTAGAGTGAGGCCTAGAGTGAGTGTGAGGGTGAGGGTTAGGTGTGGTTTAGGGTTAGGATGAGTGTTAGGCTGAGGGGTAGGTGTAGGGTTCGGGTGAGGGTTAGTGTTAGTGTGAGGGTTAGGGTTAGGGTGAGGGTTAGGTTGAGGCTAAGGGTTAGGGTGAGGGTTAGTTTCAAGGTTAGGTTTAGGGTGATGTTTCGGGTGAGGGTGAGGGTTAGTGTGAGGGTGAGGATTCGGGTGAGACTGATGGTTAGGGTGTGGGTGAAGGTTAGGATTAGGGTGAGGGTTAGGGTGACGGTGAATTTAAGGTGCGGGTGAGGATTAGGGTTAGAGTGAGGGTTAGATGAGGGTTAGGGTAAGGGTTAGGGTTAGGGTTTATTTTGAGTGTGAGAATTAGGGTTAGGTTTAGGGTGAGGGTTAGGGTGAGGCTAAGGGTTAGAGTGAGGTTTAGGGTGATGGTTAGGGTTAAGGTTAGGATTAGTGTTAGGGTGAGGGTTAGGGTGAGGGTTAGTGTTAGGGTTAGGTTTAGAGTGAGGGTGAGGATGAGGGTTAAGGTTAGGGTTTCGGTTAGGGTGAGGGTTAGGGTGAGGGTGAGGTCTAGGGAGAGGGTAGGGATTAGGGTTAGAGTGAGGGTGAGTGTTAAGATTAGGGGTAAGTTTAGGGCTAGGGTGAGGGTGAGGGTTAGGGTTAGGTTAAGTGTGAGGTTTACGGTGAGGTGTAGGGTTAGAGATAGGGTGAGGGTTAGGTTTAGTATGAGGGTTACAGTTAGGGTTAGGGTTTGTGTGAGGGTAAGGGTTAGGGTGAGATTTAGGCTAAGAGTGAGTGTTAGGGTTATCTTGAGTTTTAGGGTGAGGGTTAGTATTAGGGTTATGGTTAGGTCTAGGGTGAGGGTGAAGGTTAGGGTTAGGGTTAGGGATAGGGTGAGGATTAGGGTTAGGGTTAGGGTTAGTCTGAGCTTAGGCTGAGGGGTAAGGTTAGGGTTAGGTTGAGGGTTAGGTTTAGTGTGAAGGTTAAGGGTTAGGGTTAGGGTTAGGTTTAGGGTAAGGGTGAGGGTGAGGGTTAGGGTTAGGTTTAGGGTGAGGGTAAGGGTTAGGTTTAGGTTTAGTGTGAGGGTGAGATTTAGGGTGAAGGTGAGAGTTAGGGTGAGGTTTAGGGTGAGGGTTTGGTTTAGTGTTAGGGTTAGTGAGAGTGTGAGGGTGAGGGTGAGGGTGAGGGTGAGGTTTAGGTTAGGGTTAGGGTTAGAGTTAGGGTTAGGGTGAGGGTGAGGGTTAGGTTTAGTATTAGGGTTATGGGTAGGTTTAGGTTGAGGGTGAGGTTTAGGGTTCGGTTTAGAGTTAGGGTGAGGGTTTGGGTTAGGATTTAGGCTTAGGATGAGGTTTAGGCTGAGTGGTTGGGTTAGGGTTAGGGTGAGGGTTAAGGTTAGTATGAGGGTTAGGTTTTAGGTTAGTGTTAAGGTGAGGGTAAACTTAGGGTGAGGGATAGGGTGAAGGTGAAAGTTAGGGTTAGGGTGAGGGTTAGGGTGAGGGATTGGTTTAGGGTTAGGGTGAGGGTGAGGGTTATGGTGAGTGTTAGTGTTATTGTCAGGGTTAGGTTGAGGGTTAAGGTTAGAGTGAGGCCTAGACTGAGGCTGAGGGTTTGGGTGAGGGTTAGGGTGAGATTTAGTGTTAGGCTTAGAGTTAGGGTTAGGGTGAGTGGTAGAGCTAGGTTAAGCGTGAGGGTAAGGTTTAGTTTGAGGGTTAGTTTTAGTGTTAGGTTTAGGGTTAGGGTTAAGATGAGGGTGAGGGTTAGGGTGAGACTTAAGTTTAGGGTTAGGGTTAGGGTGAGGGTGATGTTTAGGATTAGGTTTAGGGTTAGGGTTAGGGTTAGGGTAAGGGTGAGGGTGAGGTTTAGGGTTAGGATTAGGGTTATGTGTAGGCTGAGGGTGAGGGTGAGGGTAAGGGTCATGGTTAGGGTGAGAGTTAGGTTTAGGGTTAGGGTTACAGTTAGAATGAGGGTTAGGGTGAGGGTTAGGGTTAGGGTTAGGGCTACGGTTAGGGTGAGCGTAAGGGTTAGGGTGAGGATTAGGGTGAGGGTTAGTGTTAGGGTTAGGTTTAGGGTTATGGTGAAGATTAGTTTGAAGTTTAGTGTTTGGGTTGGGTTAGAGTTAGGTTTAGGGTTAGGGTGAGGGTTAGGTTTAGGGTTAGGTTAAGGGCTAGGGTGAGGGTTTGGGTGAGGGTGAGGGTTAGGGTTAGGGTTAGCGTGAGTTTGAGGTTTGGGTTAGGGTTAGGGTTATTGTGAGGGTTAGGGTCAGGATGAGGGTGAGTGTTAGGATTAGGGTTAGGGTTAGGGTGAGGGTTAGGGTTATGTTTAGGGTTAGTGTGAGGTTGAGTGTTAGGATTGGGGTAAGGTTAGGGCTAGGGTGAGGGTGAGGTTAAGGGTTAGGCTAAGGGTGAGGGTTAGGGTGAGGGGTAAGGTTGGAATTATGGTGAGGTTAGGTTTAGTGTGAGGATTCCACTTAGGGTTAAGGGTTTGGGTGAAAGTAAGGGTTAGGGTGAGGGTTAGGCTGAGAGTGAGGATTAGTGTTATCGTGAGTTTTAGGGTGAGGGTTAGGGTGAAGGTTAGGGTTAAGGTTAGGGTTAGGGATTGGTTGAGGTTTAGGTTTAGGGTTAGGGTTAGGGTGAGGTTTCGGGTTAGGGTTATGGTTAGGTTGAGGGTTAGAGTTAGGGTTAGGGTTAGGGTTAGGGTTTGGATGAGGGTTAGGATGAGGCGCAGGTTTAGGGATAGGGTGAGCGTTAGGGTTAGTGTGAGGTTTAGGGTTAGGGTTAGGTTTAGGGTTAGGTTTAGGGTTAGGGTTAGGGTGAGGGTGATGGTGAGGGTAAGGCTTAGGGTGGAGGTGAGGTTCAGGCTTAGGGTTAGGATTAGGGTTAGGGGTAGCATTAGGCTGAGGGTGAGGGTTAATGTTAGTGTTAAATTGAGGGTAAGGCTTAGGGTGAGGATTAGGGTGAGGGTGAAGGTTAGGCTAAGGGTGAGGGTGAGGGTGAGGGTGAGGGTTAGCATTGGGGTTAGGGTTAGGGTTAGGCTGAGGGTAAGGGTGAGAGTTAGGGTTAGGGTTAGGGTGAGGGCTAGGGTGAGCGTGAGGGTTAGGGTGAGGGCGAGGGTGAGGGTGAGGGTTTGGGTTAGGTTTAGGTTTAGGGTTAGGGTTAGGGTGAGGTTTAGTGTGAGGCTAAGGATTAGGGTGATGGTTAGGCTGAGGTTTAGTGTTAGGGTTAAGGTTAGGGTAATGTTGAGGGTGAGGGTGAGAGTTAGGGTTAGGGTGAGGGTTCAGGTGAGGCTGAGGGTAAGTGTATGGGTGAGGGTTAGGGTGAAGGTTAAATTTAGTTTTCGGGTAAGGGTTAGGGTTAGGGTGAGGTTGAGGGTTAGGGTGAGGGTGAGGGTTTGGTTTAGGGTTAGCGTGAGCGTGAGGGTTAGGGTTAGGGTTATCGTGAGGGTTAGGGTGAGGGTGAGGGCTCGGGTTAGGGTGAGGGTGAGGGTTAGGATGAGGGTGAGTTTTAGGATTAGGGGTTGGGTTATGGTTAGGGTTGGTGTTTGGGTGAGGGTAAGGGTTAGGGTGAGGGTTAGGGTGAGAATGAGGCCTAGGGTAATGGTGAGGGTTAGGGTTACGGTTAGAATGAGCTTTAGTGTTAGGATTAGTGTTAGGGTGAGGGCTAGGGTTAGGTTTAGGGTTAGTGAGGTTGAGTGTTAGGATTGGGGTAAGGTTAGGGCTAGGCTGAGAGTTAGGGTTAGGGTTAGGGTAAGGGTGAGTGTTAGGGTGAGGGGTAGTGTTAGAGTTAGGGTGAGGGTTAGGTTTAGTGTGAGGTTTAGGGTTAGGGTCAGGGTTTGGGTGAGTGTAAGGGTTAGGGTAAGTGTTAGAGTGAGAGTGAGGGTTAGGTTTATCGTGAGTTTTAGGGTGAGGGTTATGGTGAGGGTTATGGTTAGTGTTAGGTTTAGGGTTAGGGTGTGATTGAGGTTTAGGTTAACGGTTTGGTTTAGGGTGAGGGTTATGTTTAGGGTTAGGGATAAGGTGAGGGTTAGATTTAGGGTTAGGGTTAGGGTTAGGGTTATTGTTAGGGTTATGCTGAGTGTGAGGGTGAGGGAGAGAATTAGGATTAGGGTTAGGTTTAGGGTGAGGGTGAGAGTAAGGTTTAGGATTAGTGTTATGATTAGGGTTAGGCTGAGGGTGAGGGTTAGGGTTAGGGTAAGGGTTACAGTGAGGGTTAGGGTTAGGGTTAGAGTTAGGGTTAGGGTGAGGGTGAGGGTTAGGGTTAGTGTTAGGGTGAGGGTTCGGTGAGGCTAATTTTTAGGGGGAGTGTTAGGGTGATGGTGAGGGTTAAGGTTAGGGTTAGTGTTAGGGTGAGGGTTAGGGTTGGAGGTACTTGTTAGTATTAGGGTTAGAGTGAGGGTGAGGGTGAGGGTTAGGGTTAGGGTTAGGGTTAGGGTGAGTGTTAGGTTGAGGGTGAGGGTTAGGGTGAGGGTTAGGGTTAGGGTTAGGGTTAGGGTGAGTGTGAGGGCTAGGGATAGGGTGAGGGTTATGATTAGATTGAGGGTGAGTGTTAGGTTTAGGGGTAAGTTTAGGGCTAGGGTGAGGGTTAGGTTTAGGGTAAGTGTGAGGGTTATCGTGAGGTGTAGGGTTAGAGTTAGGGTAAGGGTTAGGTTTAGTGTGAGGGTTACTGTTAAGGTTAGGGTTTGGGTGAGGGTAAGGATTAGGATGAGATTTAGGCTGAGAGTGAGTGTTAGGGTTATCGTGAGTTTTAGGGTGAGGGATAGGGTTAGGATGAGGGTGAGTGATAGGATTAGGGGTAGGGTGAGGTCTAGGGTGAGTTTGAGTATTAGGGTTAGGGTTAGGGTGAAGGTTAGACTGAGTGGTAGGGTTAGTGTAAGGGTGAGGGTAATGTTTAGTGTGAGGGTTAGGGTTAGGGTGAGGGTTTGGGTGAGGGTAATGGTTAGGGTGAGGGTTAGGGTGAGAGTGAGGTTTAGGGTTAGCCTTTGTTTTAGTGTGAGTGTTAGGGTGAGGGTTAAGGTTAAGGTTAGGGTTAGGTTTAAGGTTAGGGTTAGGCTTAGAGTGAGGGTGAGGGATAGGGTTAGGTGTAGGGTTAGAATGAGTGTTAAGGTGAGTGTTGGGTGAGGGTTAGGGTTAGGGTTAGAGTTAGGGTTAGGGTTAGTGTGAAGATTAGGGTTAGGGTTAGGGTTAGGGATCAGGTGAGGATAAGGGTTAGGTTGAGGTTTATGTTGAGGGTGAGGTTTAGGGTGAAGGTGAGCGTTAGGGTGAGGGTTAGGGTGAGGGTTTGGGTTAGTGTTAGGGTTAGGGTGAGGGTGAGGGTGAGGTTTAGGGTTAGGGTTAGTGTTAGAGTTAGGGTGAGGTTGAGGGTGAGTGTGAGGGTTAGGATTAGGGCTATGATTAGGTTTAGGTTGAGGGTGTGGGTGAGGGTTAGGGTTAGAGTTAGCGTGAGGTTTTGGGTTAGGATTTAGGCTTAGGATGAGTTTTAGGCTGAGTGGTTGGGTTAGGGTTAGGGTGAGGATTAAGGTTAGTGTAAGGGTTAGGTTTCGGGTTAGTGTTAGGGTGAGGGTAAAGTTAGTGTGAGGGTTAGGGTGAAGGTGAATGTTAGGGTTACGGTGAGGGTTAGGTTGAGGGATAGGGTTAGGGTCAGGGTCAGGGTGAGGGTTAGGGTGAGGGTTAAGGTTAGGTTTAGGGTGAGGGTTAGGGTGAGCGTTAGGTTTAGGGTCAGGGTTAGGGTGAGGGTTAGGTTTAGAGTGAGGCCTAGGCTGACGGTGAGGGTTTGGGTTAGGGTTAGTGTGAGGTTTATTGTTAGGCTTAGGGTTAGGTTTAAGGTGAGGGGTAGGGTTAGGTTTAGCGTGAGGGTAAGGTTTAGTGTGAGGTTTAGGGTTAGGGTAACTGTTAGGGTGAGGTTTAGGGTGATGGTTAGATTTAGGGTTAGGGCAAAGGTGAGGGTGAGGGTTATGGTGAGTGTTAAGGTTAGGGTTAGTGTTAATGTTATGGTGAGAGTGATGTTTAGGATTAGGGTTAGGGTTAGGGTTAGGGTTATCGTTAGAGATAGAGTTAGGAGAGGGTGATGGTGACGGTGAGGGTTAGGGTTAGGATTAGGGTTAGGTTTAGACTGAGGTTGAGAGTGAGGGTGAAGGTTAGGGTTAGGGTGAGGCTTAGGTTTAGGGTTAAGGTTAGGGTTAGGATGAGGGTTAGGTTGAGGGTGAGTTTTAGGGTTAGGTTTAGAGCTACGGTTAGGGTGAGGGTAAGAGATAGGGTGAGGGTTAGGGTGAGGGTGAGGTTTAGGTTTAGGGTTAGTGTTATGTTGATGGTGAGTTTGAGGGTTAGTGTTTGGGTTGGGTTAGAGTGAGGGTGAGCATAAGGGTGAGGGTTAAGGTTACGGTTAGTGTTAGTGTTAGGGTGAGGTTTAGGGTGAGGGTAAGGGTTAGTGTGAGGGTTAGCTTTAGAGTGAAGTTTAGCGTGAGTGTGAGGTTTAGGTTTAGGGTTTGGGTTAGGTTGAGGGTAAGGGTTAGGGTGAGGGTTAGGGTGACGGTTTGGATTAGGGTTAGGGTGAGGGTTTTGGTTAGGTTTAGCGTTAGGATGAGAGTTAGGCTGAGGATTAGGGTTAGGGTTAGGGTGAGGGTTAGGATTAGAGTGAAGGTTAGGGTTAGGTTTAAGTTTAGGGTGAGAGTAAGGGTTAGTGTGAGTGTTAGGGTGAAGGTGAGGCTTACGGTTAGGTTGAGGGTTAGGGTGAGGGTTAGGGTGAGGTTTAGGGTTAGGGTTAGGGTGAGTGTTAGGGTGAGCTTTAGGGTTAGGGTCAGGGTTAGGGTGAGTGTTTGGGTTAGAGTGAGACCTAGGCTGAGGATGAGGGTTTGGGTTACGGGTAGGGTGAGGTTTAATGTTAGGCTTAGGGTTAGGGTTAGGGTGAGTGGTAGGGTTAGGTTTAGTGTGAGGGTAAGGTTTAGTGTGAGGGTTAGGGTTAGGGTTAGGGTTATGGTTAAGGTGAAGGTGAGGATTAGGGTTAGAGTTAAGTTTAGGGTTAGTGTTAGGGTTAGGGTGAGGGTGATGTTTCGGATTAGGGTTAGGGTTAGGGTTATTTTTAGGGTTAGGGTGAGGGGGAAAGTTAGGGTTATTGTTAAGGCGAGGGTAAGGCTTAGGGTGAGGGTTAGGGTGAGGGTGAGATTTAGGCTAAGGATGAGGGTGAGGGTGAGGGTGAGGGTTAGTATTAGGGTTAGGGTTAGGGTTAGGGTTAGGCTGACGGTGAGGGTGAGCTTTAGGGTTAGGGTTAGGGTGAGTGTTAGGGTGAGGGTGAGGGTTAGGTTGGTGGTGCGGGTTAAGTTTAGGGTTAGTGTTAGGTTGAGTGTTAGGGTGAGGGTTAGTGTTAGGTTGAGCGTTAGGGTGAGGGTTACGGTTCGGGTTAGGGTTAGGGTGAGGGTGAGGGCTAGGGTTAGGTTTAGTGTTAGGGTGAGGGTGAGTGTTAGGATTGGGGTAAGGTTAGGGCTATGGTGAGTGGTAGGGTTAGGTTTAGTGTGAGGGTAAGGTTTAGTGTGAGGGTTAGGGTTAGGGTTAGGGTTAGGGTTAAGGTGAAGGTGAGGATTAGGGTTAGAGTTAAGTTTAGGGTTAGTGTTAGGGTTAGGGTGAGGGTGATGTTTCGGATTAGGGTTAGGGTTAGGGTTATTTTTAGGGTTAGGGTGAGGAGGAAAGTTAGGGTTATTGTTAAGGCGAGGGTAAGGCTTAGGGTGAGGGTTAGGGTGAGGGTGAGATTTAGGCTAAGGATGAGGGTGAGGGTTAGTATTAGGGTTAGGGTTAGGGTTAGGGTTAGGCTGACGGTGAGGGTGAGCTTTAGGGTTAGGGTTAGGGTGAGTGTTAGGGTGAGGGTGAGGGTTAGGTTGGTGGTGCGGGTTAAGTTTAGGGTTAGTGTTAGGTTGAGTGTTAGGGTGAGGGTTAGTGTTAGGTTGAGCGTGAGTGTGAGGGTTACGGTTAGGGTTAGGGTTAGGGTTAGGGTGAGAGTGAGGGCTAGGGTTAGGTTTAGTGTTAGGGTGAGGGTGAGTGTTAGGATTGGGGTAAGGTTAGGGCTATGGTGAGAGTGAGGGTTAAGGTTAGGGTAAGGGTGAGTGTTATGGTGAGTGTGAGGGTTTGGTTTAGGATTAAGGTTAGGCTGATGGTTGGAATGAGTGTTAGGGTGAGGGTTAGGGTGAGGGTGAGTTTGAGGTTTCGGGTTAGGGTTAGGGTGAGGGTGAGGGTGATGGTTAGGTTTAGGATTAGTTTTAGGGTTAGGATTTGGCTGAGGTTGAGCGTGAGCGTGAGGGTAGGCTTAGGTTTAGGGTGAGGGTTAGAGTGATGATGAGGTTTAGGATTAATGTTAGGGTTATGGTGAGGGTTAGAGTGTGTGTTCGGATTAGGGTGAGGTTTTGGGTGACGGTTAGGGTTAGGGTTAGGGTTAGGGTGAGGGTTAGGTTTAGTGTCAGGGATAGGGTTAGGGTTAGGATGAGGCTGAGCGTAAGGGTTAGGGTGAGGGTTACGGTGAGAGTGAGGGTTAGGGTTAGCGTGAGTGTTACAGTGAGAGTCAGGTTGAGGGTTAGGGTTAGCATTAGGGTTAGGGTTAGGGTTAGCATTAGGGTTAGGGTGAGGGTTAAGGTGAGGGTTAGGTTTAGGGTTAGGGTTAGGCTGAAGGTGAGGTTGAAGGTTAGGGTTAGGATTAGGGTGAGGGTTCCGGTTAGGCTGAGGGTGAGTGTGAGGGTGAGGGTTAGGATTAGGTTGAGGGATAAGGCTAGTTTTAGGATGAAGGTGAGTGTGTGGGTTAGGGTTAGGATTAGGTTTAGCATGAGGGTGAGGGTGAGGGTTAGGGTTAGGGTTATTGTGTGTGTAAGGGTGAGGGTTAGGCTTTGGGTTAGGGTTAGGGTTTGGGTTAGGGTTACGGTGAGGTTGAGGGTTAGGGTTAGGGTGAGGGTAAGGGTTAGGGTGAGGGTTAGGGTGAGGTTTAGGGTTAGTGTGAGGGTTGGTTGAGCATGAGGTTAAGGGTTAGGGTGAGTGTTAGGGTGAGGATTAGGGTGAAGGTGAGGGTTAGGGTTAGGGCTCGGGTGAGTGTGAGGAATAGGGTTAGGGTTAGGATTACGTTGAGGGTAAGGGTTAGGGTGAGGGTTAGTGTTAGGATTAGGGTTAGTGTTAGGTTTAGGGTTAGGGTTAGGGTTGGAGTGAGGGTAAGTGTTACAGTGAGTTTTAGGGTGACGCTGAGGGTTAGGGTTAGGGTGAGGGTGAGGGTTAGGTTGAGAGTGAGGGTTAGGTTGAGGGTGAGGTTTATGATTAGGGTGAGCCTTAGGGATAGGGTTAGGGTGTGGGTTTAGTGTGAGGGTTAGGGTGAGGGTTAGTGTTAGTGTTAGTGTTAGTGTGAGTATTAGGTTTAGGGTTAGGGTTAGGGTTAGGGTTAGGGTTGGGGATAGGGTTAGGGTTAGGGTTAGTGTTAGGGTTTGGGTTAGACTTAGGGTGAGAGTTAGGGTTAGGGTGATGTTTAGCATGAGGGTGAACGTTAGGGTGAGGGTGAGGGTTCAGGAGAAGCTGAGGGTTAGTATGTGTGTAAGGGTTAGTGTGACGGTAAGGGTTAGGGTGAGGATGAAGTTAGGGGTGACATTGAGAGTTAGGGGTAAGGTTAGGGTGAGGGTTATTGTTAGGGTTATGTTTACAGAGACAGTTTGCGGGAGGGATAGGTTTAGTGATAGGGTTAGGGTGAGGGTGTGGGTTAGGTTTAGGGTGAGGGTTTGGGTTAGTGTGAGGGTTAGGGTTAGGATTAGTTTTAGGGTGAGGGTTCTGGTGAGGGTGATGTTTAGGGTGAGGGTGATGGTGAGATTTAGGGTTTGGGTTAGGGTGAGGGTTAGGGTGAGGGTTAGGATTAGGGTTAGGGTGAGGTTTAGTGTGATGGTGAGTTTTAGGGTTAGGGTGAGGGTTAGGGTTAGAGTTTGGGTTAGGGTTAGTGTTAGGGTGAGGATGAGGGTGAGTTTGAAGGTTAGGGTAAGGGTTAGGTTTAAGTTTAGAGTGAGGGTGAGGTTGAGGGTTAGGGTTAGGATTAGGGTTAGGGTTAGGCTGAGGGTGAGGGTGAGGGTGAGGGTTAGTGTTAGGATGAGGGTTAGTGTTTGGGTGATGTTTAGGGTTAGGGTGAGGGTTAGGGTGAAGGCTAGGTTTATGTTTAGGGTGAGTGTTAGGGTTAGTGTGAGGTTTAGGGGTAGGTTTAGGGTGAAGTTTAGGGTTAGGGTTAGGGTGAGGGTTAGTGTTAGGGTGATATTGCAGGTTAGGGTGAGTGTTAGGTTGAGGGCTAGGGTTAGGGTTAGGGTGAGGGTTAGTGTGAGGTTTAGGGTTAGGGTTAGGGTGAGGGTTAGTTTTAGGGTTAAGGTGAGGGTTAGTGTTAGGGTGATGTTTCGAGTGAGGGTGAGGGTTAGGTTGAGGGTTACTGTGAGGGCTAGGGTTAGGGTTAGGCTGAGGTTTAGGGTTAGTTTGAGGTTTATGGTTAGGGTTAGGGTGAGGGTTAACATTAGGGTTAGGGTGATGTTTAGGGTGAGGGTTAGGGTTAGGTCGAGGGTTAGGGTTAGGGTTTGGGTTAGGGTGAGTGTGAGGGTGAGGGTTAGGGCTAGGGTAATGGTGAGGGTTAGAGTTAGGTTCAGTGGTAGGGTTAGGGTTAGGGATACTGTCAGTGTTAGGGTTGGGGTTAGGATCAGGGTTAGGGTGAGGGTTAGGCGGAGGTTGAGGGTGAGGGTTAGGGTGAGGGTTAGGGTGAGGCCAAGAGTTAGGGTTAGGGTGAGTGTTAGGTTTAGTGTGAGGTTTAGTTTTAGGTTTAGGTTGAGGGTTAGGATGAGGAGTAGGGTTAGGGTTAGGTTGAGGGTTAGGGTTAGGATGACAGTAAAGATTAGGGCTATTGTGAGGGTTAGGGTTAGGTTTAGGGTTATGGTGAGGGTTATCGTGAGGGGTATTTTTAGGGTTAGGGTGAAGGTTAGGTTTAGGGTTAAAGTTAGAGTTAGGGTTAGGGTGAGGCTGAGGGTGAGGGCGAGGGTTAGTGCTATTGCAATTGTGAGGGTTAGAGTTAGGTTTAGGGGTAAGGTTAAGGTTAGTGTTACTGTCAGGGTTAGGGTTAGGGTTAGGGTATGGTATAGGGTTAGGTTGAGGGTTAGGGTGAGGGTGGGGGTGAGGGTTAGGATGAGGGGTAGGGTTAGGGTTAGGGTGAGGGTTAGGGTTATTGTGAGTGTTACGGTTAGTGTTAGGGTGAGGGTTAGGGTGAGGTTTAGGGTGAGGCTAAGGTTTAGGATAAGGGTTAGTGTGAGGTTTGGGGTTTGTGTGTGGGTTAGGGTTACTCTTAGGGTTAGGGTTAGGGTGAAGGTTAGAGTTAGGGTGATGTTTCGCGTGAGGGTGAGGGTTATGGTGAGGGTGAGGGTTCGGGAGAGGGTGAAGGTTAGGGTATGCGTAAGGGTTAATGTGAGGGTTAGGGTGAAGGTGAGGGTTATTGTTAGTGTGAGGGAAAGGGTTATGATTAGCGTGAGGGTGAGTGATAGGCTTAGGATCAATGTAAGGGTTAGGGATAGGCTGAGCGTGAGCGTTAATGTTAGGTTTAAGGTTAGGGTCAGGGCTAGGGTGAGGGTAAGAGTTAGTGTGAGGTTGAGGGTTAGGTTTAGGATAAGGGTTAGGTTTATTGTTAGGCTGAGGATGAGGGTGAGGGTTAGGGTTAGGGATAGGGTGAGGGTGAGGGTGAGGGTTAGGGTTAGGGTGAGGATTAGGGTTCCAGTGATGTTTAGGGTGAGAGTGAGGGTTAGGGTTAGGGTTAGGGTTAGGGTTAGGGTGAGGGCTAGGGTGAGGGTAAGGGTTAGAGTTAGGGTTAGGGTGAGGGTTATGTTGAAGGTTATTGTGAGGGGTAGGGTTAAGTTTAGGGTGAGGGTTAGGGTTACTTTGAGGGTTAGTGTTAGGGTTAGGGTTAGGGTGAGATAAAGGTTTAGGTTGAGGGTTAGGGTGAGGGTGAGGGTTAGGGTTAGAGTTAGGTTTAGTGTGATGGTTAGGTTTAGGGTTAGGGGTAAGTTTAGTATGAGGGTTAGGGTAAGGATGAGTGTTAGGTTTAGGCTTAGGGTGAGAGGTAGGGTTAGGGTGATGTTTAGCGTGAGGATGAGTGTTAGGGTGAGGGTGAGGGTTCAGGAGTGGGTGAGGGTTAGGGTGTGGGTGAGGGTTAGTGTGACAGTAAGGGTTAGGGTGACGGTTAGGGTAGGGGTGAGTGTGAGGGTTAGGGGTAAGGTTATGGTGAGGGTTAGTGTTAAGGTTAGGGTTACGGAGAAGGTTAGGGAGAGGGGTAGGGTTAGTGTGAGGGTTAGAGTGAGGGTGAGGGTTAGGTTTAGGGTGAGGGTTAGGATTAGTGTGAGGGTTAGGTTTTGGATTAGGTTTAGGGTGAGGGTAAGGGTTAGGGTGAGATTTAGGGTTTGGGTTAGGGTGAGGGTTAGGTGAGGTTTACAGTTAGTGTTAGTTTTAGGGTGAGGGTGAGGTGAGGGTGAGGGTTAGGGTTCGGGTTAGGGTTAGGGTTCGGGTTAGGGACAGTGGTAGGGCTTTTTTTAGGGTTAGGGTGAGGGTTACGGTTAGTGTTAGGGTTAGGGTTAGGCTGAGGATTGGGGTGATGGTGAGATGAGGTTTAATGTTAGGGGGAGGGTTAGGGTGAGGGTGAGTGTTAGGTTGATTGTGCGCATGAGGGTTATTCTTAGGTTGAGGGTTAGGTTTAGGGTTAGGGTTAGGTTTAGTGTTAGGGTGATGTTTCGGGTGATGGTGGGGGTTAGGGTCAGGGTTATGGTGAGCGTTAGGGTTAGGTTTAGGGTGAGGTTTTGGGTTAGGGTTAGGATTAGGGCTAGGGTAAGTGTTAGGTTTATGGTTAGACTTAGGGTTAGGGTGAGGGTTAGGATGAGTGTTAGGGTTAGGGTTAATGTTAGTGTTAGGGTTAAGGTGAGGGTTAGGTTGAGGTTTAGGGTTAGGGTTAGGGTGAGGTTTAGGGTTAGGGTTAGGGTTAGGGTGAGGGTTGGGTTTAGGGTTAGAGTTAAGGTTAGGGTGAGGCTGAGGGTGAGGGGTAGGGTTAGGGTTAGTGTTAGAGTTAGGGATAGGGTGAGGATTAGCGTGAGGGTGAGGGATGGGCTTAGGGTTAGGATTTGGTTTAGGATAAGGATTAGGGTGAGGGTTAGGGTGAGTGTTATGGTTAGGGATAGGGTTAGGTTTAGGATTAAGGTTAGGGTGAGGGTTAGGGTTAGGGTGAGGGTTTGGATTAGGGTTAGGGTTAGGGTGAGGGTTAGGGTGAGGCGTAGGGTTAGGGTTAGAGTGAGGATTAGGGTTATTGTGAGGGTTAGGGTTAGGTTAGGGTTAGGATGAGGGTTAGGGTGAGGGGTATATTTAGGATTAGGGTGAGGGTTAGGGTTATTGTGAGAGATAGGCTTAGGTTAAGGGTTAGGTGTAGGGTGAGGGTGAAGGGTAGGGTTAGGTTTAGGGTTAGTGTTAAGTTTAGGGTTAGGCTTAGGGTTGAGGGTTAGGGTTAGGGTTAGGGTTACTGTCAGCCTTAGGGTTATGGTTAGGATTAAGGTGAGGTATAGGTTTAGGTTGAGGGTTAGGGTGAGGGTGAGGCTTAGGGTTAGCGTTAGGGTTAGTGTGAGGGTTAGGTTGAGGGTTAGGGTGAGGGGTAAGGTTAGGGTTAGGGTGAGGGTTAGGGTTATTGTGAGGGTTAGGGTTATTGTGAGGGTTAGGGTTAGGGTTAGCGTGAGGGTTAGGGTGAGGGTTACTTTTAGGGTTAGAGTGAGGGTTAGGGTGAGGGTTAGGGTTAGGGTTAGGGTTAGGGTTATTGTGAGGGTTAGGGTTATTGTGAGGGTTAGGGTTAGGTTTAGGGTTAGCGTGAGGGTTAGGGTGATGGTTATGGTTATTTTGAGGGTTAGGGTGAGGGTTATGGTTATGGTTAGGTTTAGGGTGAGGGTTAGGGCTAGTGGTAGGGTGAGGGTGAGGGGTAGGTTTAGTGTTAGGGTGAGGGTTCCGGTTAGTGTGAGGGTTAAGCATTAGGTTTAGAGATAGGGTGAGTGTTAGGGTTAGGATGAGGGTGAGGGTTAGGGTTAGGTTCCAGGTGAGGGTTAGGGCTTGGATGAGGGTTAGATTTAGGGTTAGGGTGAGTGTGAGTGTGAGGGTTAGGTTTAGCGTTTGGGTTAGTGTTAGGGTGAGGTTGAGGTTTAGGGTTAGGGTTAGGGTTAGGTTGAGGTGTATGGTAGGGTTAGGGTGAGGGTTAGTGTTAGGGTGAGTGATAGGTTTAGCGTGAGGATGCGGGTTAGGATTAGGATCAATGTAAAGGTTAGGGTTAGATTGAGGGTGAGGGTGCGGGTGAGGGTTTGGGTTACGTTTAGGGTTAGGGTGAGGGCTAGGGTGACGGTAAGTGTGTGAGGCTGATGATGAAGGTTTGGTTTAGGATTAGGTTTAGGTTTAGGGTTAAGCTGAGGGTGAGGTTGAGGGTTAGGGTTAGGTGTAGGGTGAGGGTGAGGGTGAGGGTTAGGGTTAGGTGTAGGGTGAGGGTGAGGGTGAGGGTTAGGGTTAGGGTGAGGATTAGGTTTACAGTGATGTTTAGGCTGAGAGTGAGGCTTAGGGTGAGGGTTAGGGTGAGGGCTAGGGGGAGGGTAAGGGTTAGAGTTAGGTTTAGGTGTAAGGTTAGGTTTAGGGTTACTGTGAGGTTTGGGTTATGGTTAGGGTTAGGGTTAGGGTGAGGTAAAGGGTTATGGTGAGGTTTAGGGTGAGGGTTAGTGTGAGGGGTAGGGTTAGGTTTAGGGTGAGTGTTAGGGTTATAGTGAGGGTTAGGGTTAGGTTTTGAGTTAGCGTGAGGGTTAAGGTGAGGGTTATTTTTAGGGTTAGGTTGAGGGTTAGGCTTAGGGTTAGGGTTAGGATGAGGGTTAGGGCTAGTGGTAGGGTGAGGGTGAGGAGGAGGGTTAGGGTTAAGGTGAAGATTACGGTTAGTGTGAGGGTTAGGGTTAGGTTTAGCGTTCGGTTTAGGATAAGGTTTAGGATGAGGGTGAGGGTTAGGGTTAGGTTCCTGGTGAGGTTTAGGGATTGGGTGAGGTTTAGGTTTGGGGTTAGGGTGAGTGTGAGTGTGAGGGTCAGGGTTAGCGTTAGGGTTAGTGTTAGGTTGAGGTTGAGGGATAGGTTTAGGTTTATCGTTAGGGTGAGGGTTAGGTTGAGGGTTATGGTAGGGTTAGGGTGAGGGTTAGGGTTAGGGTGAGCGATAGGTTTAGGTTTAGCGTGAGGGTGAGGGTTAGGTTTAGGATTAATGTAAGGGTTAGTGTTAGGCTGAGGGTGAGGGTGAGGTTGAGGTTTAGGGTTAGTTTTAGGGTTAGGGTAAGGGCTAGGGTGAGGGTAAGAGTTAGTGTGAGGGTGAGGGTTAGGGTTAGGATTAGGGTTAGAGTTAGGGTTAGGGTGAGAGTGAGGGTTAGGGTGAGGGTTAGGGTTAGGGTTAGGGTGAGGGTGAGGGCTAGGGTGAGCGTAAGGGTTAGAGTTAGGTTTAGGTGTAAGGTTAGGGTTAGGGTTACTGTGATGGTTAGGGTTAGGGTTATGGTGAGGTAAAGGGTTAGGTTGAGGGTTAGGTTGAAGCTTAGGGTGAGGGGTAGTGTTAGGGTTAGGGTAAGGGTTAGGGTTATTGTGAGGGTTAGGGTTAGGGTGAGGGTAAGGGTTAGGATGAGGTTGAGGGTTAGGTTTAGGCTTAGGGCAATGGTTAGGTTTAGGGTTCGGCTGAGGGTTAGGGAGAGGGTAGGGTTAGGGTTAGGGTTAGTGTGAGGGTTAGGTTTAGGCTTAGGGTTAGGGTGAGGGTTAGGGTTTGCATTAGGATTAGTTTGAGGGCTAGGCTGAGGGTGAGAATTAGGGTGAGAGTGAGCTTTAGGGTGAGGGTGAGGATTTGGGTGAGGGTTAGGATTAGGGCGTGGGTGAGGGTTATGTTTATTGTTAGGGTGAGGATTAGGTTGAGGGGGAGGGTAGGGTGTGGGTTAGGGTGAGGGTGAGGGTGAGAGTGAGTGTTAAGCTGTGGGTGAGAGTTAGGGTGAGGATGAGAATTAGGGTGAGGCTTAGGTTTAGGTTTAGGGTTAGGGTTAGGGTGGGGGTGACTTGTAAGGTTAGGTTTAGGGTGAGTGTTAGGGTTAGTGTGAGGGTTAGGGGTAGGGTTGGGGTTAGGGTGATGTTTAGAGTGAGGGGTAGGGTTAGGGTTAGTGTGAGCTTTCGGGTTGGAGTGAGGGTTATGGGTTAGGGTGAGGGTAAGGGTAAGGGTTAGGGTGAGGGTGTGGTTTAGGGTTAGGGTTAGGGTGAGGGGGAGGGTTACAGTGAGGGTTAGGTTTAGGGTTAGGGTTACGGTTAGGATGAGGGTTAGGGTAAGGGTAAGTGTCAGGTTTAGGGCTAGGGTGAGAGTTAGGGTTAGGGTGATGTTTAGCGTGAGAGTGAGTGTTAGGGTTTGCGTGAGGGTTCAGGAGAGGGTGAGGGTTAGGGTGTGGGTGAGGGTTAGTGTTACGGTAAGGGTTAGGATGAGGGTGAGTGTAGGGGTGATGGTGAGGTTTAAGGGTAAGGTTAGGGTGAGGGTTAATGTTAGGGTTCGGGTTACAGAGACGGTTAGAGAGAGGGTAGGGTTAGTGTTAGGGTTAGCATGAGGGTGAGGGTTAGATTTAGGGTGAGGGTCAGGGTTAATGTGAGTGTTAGTGTTAGGATTAGGTTTAGGGTGAGGGTAAGGGTTAGGATGAGGGTTTGAGTGAGGGTGAGGGTGAGATTTAGGGTTTGGTTTAGGGTGAGGGTTAGGGTGAGGTTTAGGGTTACTCTTAGGTTTAGGGTTAGGGTGAGGTGAGGGTGAGGGTTAGGCTTAGGATGATGTTGAGCGTGAGGGAGAGGTTTAGGGTGTGGGTGAGGGTTAGGGTTAAGTTTAGGGTGAGGATAAGGGTTAGGTTTAGGGTGAGGGTGAGGGTTATGGACAGGGGTAGGGCTTGTGTTACGGTTAGGGTGAGGGTTAGGGTTAGTGTTAGGGTTAGGGTTAGGCTGAGGATTAGGGTGATGGTGAGATGAGGGTGAGGGTTAGGATGAGGGTGAGGGTTAGGGTTAGGTTCCAGGTGAGGGTTAGGGCTTGGGTGACGGTTAGGTTTAGGGTTAGGGTGAGTGTGAGTGTGAGGGTTTGGGTTAGCGTTAGGGTTAGTGTTAGGGTGCGGTTGAGGGTTAGGGTTAGGTTTAGGGTTAGGGTTAGGGTTAGGCTGAGGGTGAGGGTTAGGGTTACGGTTAGAGTTAGGGTTAGGGTGAGGATTACGTTTATGGTCATGTTTAGGGTGAGAGTGAGGGTTAGGGTGAGGGTGAGGGTTAGGTTAGGGTTAGTATGAGGGCTAGGTTTAGGTTGAGTGTTAGGGTTAGGGTGAGGGTTATGATCAGGGTTAGGGTTAGGGTGAGGGTTAGGGTGAGGTTGAGGGTTCGGGTGAGGGTTAGGGTAAGGGTGAGGGTTAGGGTTAGGGTTAGGTTTAGGGTGAAGCTGTGGGTGAGGCGTAGGGTTAGTTTTAGGGTTAGGGTGAGTGTGGGGTTGAGGGTTAGGGTTAGGTTTAGGGTTAGGCTATGGTGAGGATGAGTGTGCTGGAGATGTTTATTGTGTGGGTGAGGGTTAGGGTGACGGTGAGGGTTAGGGTCAGGTGAGGGTTAGGGTGAGGTTTAGGGTTGCGTTAAGGGTTAGGGTTAGGGTGAAGGTGAGGATTAGGGACAGGTTTAGGGCTTGTGTTAGGGTTAGGGTGAGGGTAAGGGTTAGTGTTAGGGTTAGGTTTAGGCGGAGGATTGTGGTGATGGTGAGATGAAGGTTTTAGGGTTAGGTTGAGGGTTAGGCTTAGAATTAGGCTCAGTGCTAGGGTGAGAGTGAGTGTTAGGTTGGTGCGTGTGAGGTTTAGTGTTAGGGTGAGTGTTAGGTTTAGGTTTAGGGTGAGGGTTACTGTTAGGGTGAGGGTTAGGGTGAGGGTGAGGGTGAGGGTGAAGGTGATTTTGAGTGTTAAGGTGTGAGTGAGCGTTAGGGTGAGGGTGAGGTTTTGGGTGAGGGTTAGGTTTAGAGTGAGGGTTAGGGTTAGGGTGAGGGTGAGGGGTTAGATTAGGTTTAGGGTGAGTGTTAGGTTTAGTGTGAGGGTTAGGGTTAGGGTTAGGTTTACGGTGAGTTTTAGGGTGAGGGGTAGGTTTAGGGTTAGGGTGAGGGTTAGGGTTGGTGTGAGGGTTAGACTTATTGTAGGGTTAGGGTAAGGGTAAGGGTTAGGGTGAGGGTGAGGTTTAGGTTTAGGGTTGGGGTTAGGGTGAGGGTAAGGGTGAGGGTTAGGTTTAGAGATAGGGTTAAGGTTGGGATGAGGGTTAGGGTAAGGGTGAGTGTTAAGGTTAGGGTTAGGGTTAGAGTTAGGCTTAGAGTGATATTTAGCATGAGGGTGCCTGTTAGGGTGTGGGTGAGTGTTCAGGAGAGGGTGAGGGTTAGGGTGTTGGTGAGGATTAGTGTGACCATAAGGCTTAGGGTGAGGGTGAGAGTAGGGGTGAGGGTGAGGGTTAGATGTAAGGTTAGGGTGAGATTTAGTGTTAGGGTTAGGGTTACGGAGAGGGTTAGGGAGAGGGTTAGGCTTAGCGTTAGTTTTAGGGTGAGGGTGAGGGTTAGGTTTAGGGTGCGGGTTAGGGTTAGTGTGAGGGTTAGGGTTAGGATTAGGTTTAGGGTGAGGGTAAGAGTTAGGGTAAGGCTTCGGGTTAGTGTGAGGTGAGATTTAGGTTTTGGATTAGGGTGAGGGTTAGGGTGAGGTTTAGAGTTTGTGTTAGGTTTAGGGTTAGGGGGAGGTGAGGCTGAGGGTGAGGTTTAGGGTTAGGTTTAGGGTAAGGGTGAGGGTGAGGGTGAGGGTGAGGGTGAGGATTAGGGTTACGGTGATGTTTAGGGTGAGAATGAGGTTGAGGGTTAGGATAGGTTTAGGGTGAGTTCTAGGTTTAGTTTGAGGGTTAGGGTTATGGTGAGGGTTAGGGTTAACCTTAGGGTTAGGGTGAGGGTTAGTGTGAGGGGTAGAGTTAGGTTTAGGGTGAGGATTAGGATTATTGTGTGTGTTAGGGTTAGGTTTAGAGTGAGGGTTAGGGTTAGGGTGATGTTTAGGATGAGGGTTAGTGTTAGGTCGAGGGTGAGGGTTAGGGTTAGGGTGAGGGTGAGGGTCAGGGCGAGGGTGAGGGTTGGGGTTAGTGTTAGGGTTAGGATGAGTGTGAGGTTGAGGCTTAGGGTTAGGGTGAGGGTTACGGTGAGAGTTAGGCTGAGGGTGAGGATGAGTGTGAGGTTTAGTTTTAGGGTGAGGCTTAGGGTGAGTGGTAAGGTGAGGGTGATTGGTAGGGTGAGAGTGTGGGGTAGGGTTAGGATTAGTGTTAGTGTTAGTGTTATGGTAAGGGTGAGGGCTAGAGTGAGGCCTAGGGTTAGGGTTTGGGTGATGGTTAGGTTTAGTGTGAGGTTTAGTGTTAGGGCTAGGGTGAGGGTTAGGGTGAGGGTAAGGTTAGGGTTAGGATGAGGGTTAGGGTTGGGATGAGGATGAGGTTTAGGGTTAGGTTCCAGCTGAGGGTTAGGGCTTGGGTGAGGGTTAGTTTAGGGTTAGGGTGAGTGTGAGTGTGAGGGTTAGGGTTAGCGTTATGGTTAGTGTGAGGGTGAGGTTGAGGGATAGGGTTAGGTTGAGGGTTAGGGTTAGGGTGAGGGTTAGGGTGAGAGGTAGGGTTAGGGTTAGGGTGAGGATTAGGGTTATTGTGAGGTTTTGGGTTAAGTTTAGGGTTAGGGTGAGGGTTAAGGTGAGGGCTAAGGTTAGGCTTAGCGTGAGGTTTAGGGTTAGGGGTAGGGTGAGGGTGAGGGTTAGGGTTAGGGTGAGGATTAGGGTTACGGTGAAGTTTATGGTGAGAGTGAGGGTTAGGGTTAGGGTTAGGGTGAGGGCTAGGGTTAAGTTGAGGGTTAAGGTTAGGTTGAGGGTTAGGGTTAGCGTTAGGGTTAGGGTGAGGGTTAGGGTGAGGGGAAGGGTTAGGGTTAGGGTGAGGATTAGGTTTATTGTGAGGGTTAGGGTGAGGGTGAGAGTGAGGGGTAGGTTGAGGGGTATTGTTAGGGTTAGCGCGAGGGTTGGGTTAGGTTTAGGGTGAGGATTAGGGTTATTCTGAGGGTTAGGGTTAGGTTTAGGGTTAAGGTGAGAGTTAGGGTAAGGGGGATGCTTTGGGTTGGTGTTAGGGTTAGGGTGAGGGTTACGGTTAGGGTTAGGGTGAGGGTTAGGTTTATTGTGAGGGTTAGCGTTAGGTTTAGGGTTAGGGTGAGGGTTAGGGTTAAGTTTAGGTTTAGGGTGAGGGTTAGGGTGAGGGGTATTTTAAGGGTTATGTTGAAGGTTAGGGTTAGGGGTAGGGTGAGGGTTAGGGTTAGTGTGAGGGTTGGGGTTCGGTTTAGCGTTAGGGTTAGAGTAAGGTTTAGGGTTAGGGTTAGTGTTGGTGTGAAGGTTAGGTTTAGGGTTAGGGTTAGGGTGAGGGTAAGGTTTAGGGTTAGGGTTAGTGTGAGGTTTGGGCTTATGTGTTCGGGAAAGTTTTAGGGTTACTGTTAGGCTTAGGGTGAGGGTAAGGGTTAGGGTGAAGTTTAGAGTTACGGTGAAGTTTCACGTGAGGCTGAGGGTTAGGGTGAGGGTGAAGGTTCTGGAGAGGGTGAAGGTTAGGGTGTGGTTAAGGGTTAGTGTGAGGGTTAGGGTGAGGGTGAGGGTTATTGTTAGGGTGAGGGATAGGGTTATGGTTAGCGTGAGGGTGAGGGTTAGGCTTAGTATCAATGATAGGGTTAGGGTTAGGCTGAGTGTTAGGGTGAGGGTGAGGTTTAATGTTAGGTTCAGGGTTAGGGTGAGGGCTAGGGTGAGGGTAAGAGTTAGTGTGAGGGTGAGGTTAGGTTTAGGATTAGGATTAGGTTTAGGGTTAGGCTGAGGTTGAGGTTGAGGGTTAGGGTTATTGGTAGGGTGAGTTTCATGGTGAGGGTTAGGGTTAACGTGAGGGTTTGGGTTACAGTGATGTTTAGGGTGACAGTGAGGGTTAGGGTGATGGTTATGGTTAGGCTTAGGCTGAGGGTGAGGGCTAGGAAGAGGGTAAGGTTTAGAGTTAGGGTTACGGTGAGGTTTAATTTGAAGGTTAAGGTGAGGGTTCGGGTTAGGTTTAGGGTTCGGGTTATGGTTTCTGTGAGGGTTAGGATTAGTGTTAGGTTTAGGGTGAGGTAAAGGGTTAGGTTGAGGGTTAGGGTGAGGGTGAGAGTTAGGGTAAGCGTTAGGGTTAGGGTGAGGGTTAGGTTGAAGTTTAGGGTGAGGGGTAGGGTTAGGTTTAGGGTGAGGGTTAGGGTTATTGTGAGGGTTAGGGTTAGGGTGAGGGTGAGGGGTAGGGTCAGGGGTATTGTTATGGTTAGGTTGAGGGTTAGGGTTAGGGTGACGTTGAGGGTTAGGGTTAGGGTTAGGGCAATGGTTAGGGTTAGGGTTATTGTTTTGCTGAGGGTTAGGGTTAGTGTGAGGGATAGGGTTAGGATTAGGGTTATGGTGAGGGTTAGGGTTAGCATTAGGGTTAGGTTGAGGGCTAGGCTGAGGGTGAGAGTTAGGGTTTGGGTGAGCTTTAGGGTGAGGGTGAGGTTGAGGGTTCGGGTGAGTGTTAGGGTTCGAGTGTGGGTGAGGGTTATGGTTAGCGTTAGGGTGAGGGTTAGGTTGAGGGGTAGGGTAGGGTGAGAGTTAGGGTGAGGGTGAGGGATTTGGTAACGGTTAGGTTTAGGGTGAGCATTAAGGTTAGGGTTAGGGTGAGGGTGAGGGTGAGGGGTAAGGTTAGGTTTAGGGGGAGTGTTAGGTTTAATGTGATTGTTAGGTTTAGGGTTAGGGTTAGGGTGAGGTTTAGTGTGAGGGGTAGGGTTAGGTTTATGGTGAGGGTAAGCGTTGGTGTGAGTTTTAGGGTTAGGGTTAGGGTAAGGGTAAGGGTTAGGGTGAGGGTGAGATTTAGGGTTAGGATTAGGGTGAGGGTTAGGTTTAGGGTTAGGGCTAAGTTTAGGATAAGGGTTAGGGTAAGGATGAGTGTTAGGGTTAGGCTTAGGGTGAGAGGGAGGGTTACAGTGATGTTTAGCGTGAGGATGAGTGTTAGGGTGAGGGTGAGGGTTCAGGAGAGGGTGAGGGTTAGGGTGTGGGTGAGGGTTAGTATGACAGTAAGGGTTAGGGTGACGGTCAGGGTAGTGGTGCGGGTGAGGGTTAGGGGTTAGGTTATAGTGAGGGTTAGTGTTAGGGTTAGGGTTATGGAGAAGGTTAGGGAGAGTGGTAGGGTTAGTGTTAGTGTTAGGGTGATGTTGAGGGTTAGGGTTAGGGGGAGGGGGAGGGATAGGGTTAGTGTGAGGGTTAGGTTTAGGATTAGGTTTAGGGTGAGGGTAAGAGTTAGGGTGAGGGTTAGGGTGAGGGTGAGGGTGAGAATATGGGTTTGGGTAAGGGTGAGGGTTAGGATGAGGTTTACGGTTAGTGTTAGGTTTAGGGTTAGGGTGAGGTGAGGGTGAGGGTTAGGGTTAGGGTTAGGGTGAGGGTGAGGGTTAGGGTTAGGGTGAGGGTTAGGGTTAGGGTGAGGGTTAGTGTGATGGTGAGGGTTAGGTTTAAGGTGAGGGTTAGGGTTAGAGTTTGGATTAGGGTTACGGTTAGGGTGAGGTTGAGGATGAGGTTGATGTTTAGTGTTAGGGTTAGTTTTAATTTTACGGTGAGGGTGAGTTTGAGGGTTAAGGTTAGGATTAGGGTTAGGGGGAGGGTTTGGCTGAGGGTGAGGTTGAGGATGAGGGTTAGTGTTAGGGTGAGGTTTAGGGTGAGGGTTAGTGTTTGGGTGATGTTTAGGGTGAGGGTGAGGGTTAGGGTGAGGTTGAGGGTTCAGGTGAGTGTTAGGGTTAGGGTGTGGGTGAGGGTTAGGTTTAGTCTGAGGGTTAGGGTGATGTTGAGTGTTAGGGTTAGGTTTCGGGTAAGGATGAGGGTTAGGGTTAGTGCTGGGTTAGGGTGAGGCTTTGGGTGAGGCGTAGGGTTAGGTTTAGGGTTAGGGTGAGGCTGGGGTTGAGGGTTAGGGTTAGGTTTAGGGTTATGTTTAGGGTTAGGCTAGGGTGAGGATGAGTGTGAGGGAGAGGTTTATTGTGTGGGTGAGTGTTAGGGTGACGGTGAGGGTTAGGGTCAGGTGACGGTTAGGGTGATGGTGAGGTTTAGGGTTAAGTTTAGGGTTGCGTTAAGGGTTAGGGTTAGGGTGAGGGTGAGGGTAAGAGTTAGTGTTAGGGTTAGGGTGAGCGCTAGGGTGAGGGGGAGGGTTAGTGTTAGGTTTAGGTTTAGGCGGAGGATTAGGGTGATGGTGAGATGAGGGTTAGGATTAGGGTGAGGGTTAGGGTTAGGTTGAGGGTTAGGCATAGAATTAATCTGAGTGCTAGGGTGAGAGTGAGTGTTAGGTTGAGGGTGCACGTGAGGTTTAGTGTTAGGGTGAGTGTTAGGTTTAGGGTTAGGCTGAGTGTTACTCTTACGGTGAGGGTTAGGGTGAGGGTGAGGATTTGGGTGAGGGTTAGGTTTAGGGTGAGGGTTAGGGTTAGAGTTAGGTTTAGGGTGAGGGTGAGGGGTAAGATTAGGTTTAGGGTGAGTGTTAGGGTTAGGGTTAGGGTGAGGGTTAGGGTTAGCGTTAGGTTTAGGGTGAAGTTTAGGGTGAGGGGTAGGGTTAGGGTTAGTGTGAGGGTTAGGGTTGGTGTGAGGGTTAGACTTAGGGTAGGGTTAGGGTAAGGGGAAGGCTTAGGGTGAGGGCCAGGTTTAGGTTTAGGGTTGGGTTTAGGGTGAGGGTTAGGTTTAGGGATAGGGTTAAGTTTGGGATGACGGTTAGGGTAAGGGTGAGTGTTAAGTTTAGGGTTAGGTTTAGAGTTAGGCTTAGAGTGATGTTTAGCATGAGAGTGAATGTTAGCGTGTGGGTGAGGGTTCAGGAGAGGGTGAGGGTTAGGGTGTGGTTGAGGATTAGTGTGACGGTAAGGGTTAGGGTGAGGGTGAGAATGGGGTGAGGGTGAGGGTTAGGTGTAAGGTTAGGGTGAGGTTTAGTGTTAGGGTTAGGGTTACGGAGACAGTTAGACTTAGTGTTAGGGTTAGGCTGAGGGTGAGGGTTAGGGTTAGGGTGAGGGTTAGGGTTAGGGTGAGGGTTAGTGTGATGGTGAGGGTTAGGTTTAAGGTGAGGGTTAGGGTTAGAGTTTGGATTAGGGTTATGGTTAGGGTGAGGTTGAGGATGAGGTTGATGTTTAGTGTTAGGGTTAGTTTTAATTTTACGGTGAGGGTGAGTTTGAGGGTTAAGGTTAGGATTAGGGTTAGGGGGAGGGTTAGGCTGAGGGTGAGGGTGAGCATGAGGGTTAGTGTTAGGGTGAGGTTTAGGGTGAGGGTTAGTGTTTGGGTGATGTTTAGGTTCAGGGTGAGGGTTAGGGTGAGGTTGAGGGTTCGGGTGAGGGTGAGGGTTAGGGTGCGTGTGAGGGTTAGGGTTAGGGTAAGGGTTAGGGTGAGGTTGAGTATTAGGCTTAGGGATAGGGTTAGGATGAGGGTTAGGGTGAGGCGTAGGGTTAGGTTTAGGGTTAAGGTGAGGGTGGGGATGAGGGTTAGGGTTAGGATTAGGGTTAGACTGAGGGTGAGGATGAGGGTGAGGGAGAGGATTAGGGCATGGGTGAGGGTTAGGGTGAGGGTGAGGGTTACGGTGAGGTGAGGGTTAGTTTGAGGGTGAGGGTTAGGGTTAGGGTGAGGGTGAGGGTTAGGAACAGTGGTAGGGCTTGTGTTAGGGTTAGGTGAGGGTTACGGTTAGTGTTAGGGTTAGGGTTAGGCTAAGGAATGGGGTGATGGTGAGTTGAGGGTTAAAGTTAGGGCGAGGGTTAGGGTTAAGGTGAGGGTTAGGCTTAGATTTAGGGTGAGTGCCAGGGTGAGGGTGAGTGTTAGGTTGAGGGTGCGCGTGAGGGTTAGTGTTAGGGTGAGGGTAAGGTTTAGGGTTAGGGTGAGGGTTAGTGTTAGGGTGATGTTTCGAGTGAGGGTGAGGGTTAAGGTCAGGGATAGGGTGAGGGCTAGGGTTAGGTTTAGGGTTAGGGTGTGGGTTAGGGTTGGAGTGAGGGTTAGGGTTAGTGTGAGGTTTAGGGTTAGGGTTAGGGTGACGGTTATGGTTAGGGTTAGAGTTACAGTGATGTTTAGGGTGAGGGTTAGGCTTAGGTCGAGGTTGAGGATGAGGGTTAGGGTTAGGATGAGAGTGAGGTTGAGGGTTAGGGTTAGGATTAAGATAGGGTGAGGATTTTCTGATGGTGAGGATCAGGGTGAGGGTTAATTTTAGGGTGAGGCTTAGGGTGAGTGCTAGGGTGAGGGTGAGGGGTAGGGTGAGGGTGAGGGGTAGGGTTAGGATTAGTGTTAGCGTAATGGTTAGGCTGAGTTTGAGGGTGAGGGTGAGGGTTAGTGTGAGGGTTAGGGTGAGGGGTAGGGTTAGGGTTAGTGTGAGGGTTAGGTTTTGTGTGCGGTTTAGTGTTAGGGTTAGGGTCAGGGTTAGGATGAGGGGTAGGGTTAGGTTTAGGATGACGGTTAGGGTTAGCATGATGGTGAGTGTTAGGGTTAGCTTCCAAGTGAGAGTTAGGGCTTGGGTCAGGGTTAGTTTTATGGTTAGGGTGAGTGTGAGTGTGAGGGTTAGGGTTAGCTCTAGGGTTAGTGTGAGGGTGAGGTTGCGGATTAGGGTTAGTTTTAGGGTTAGGGTTAGGGTTAGTGTTAGGCTGAGGGTGAGGGTTAGGGTTAGGGTGAGGATTAGGGTTAGGTTGAGGGTTAGGGTTAGGGTGAGGGTTAGGGTGAGGGGTAGGGTTAGGGTTAGGGTGAGGAATAGGCTGATGTTTCGGTGAGTGTGAAGGCTAGGGAGGGGTAGGGTTAGGGTTAGGGTTAAGGTGAGGGCTAGGGTTAGGTTCAGGGTTAGGGTTAGGGTGAGGGTTAGGGTTAGGGTTAAGGTGAGGGCTAGGGTTAGGTTTAGGGTGAGGAATAGGGTTATTGTGAGGTTTACGGTTTGGTTTAGGGTTAGGGTGAGGGTTAAGTTGAGGGGTGTTTTTAGCGTTAGGGTGAGGGTTAGGGTTGTGGCGGTTAGGGTTAGGATTAGGGTTAGGGGTAGGGTGAGGGTGAGGGGTAGGGGTAGGGTTAGGGTTAGGGTTAGGGTTAGGCTTAGTCTGAGGGTGAAGGTTAGTGTTAGGGTTAGGGTGAGGGTGAGTGTAAGGGTTAGGGCTAGTTTAAGGGTGAGGTTTAGAGTTAGGTTTAGGGGTAGGGTTAGGGTTACTCTAAGGGTTAGGGTTTGGGTTAGCGTGAGGTATAGGCTTAGGTTGAGGGTTAGGGTGAGGGTGAAGGTTAGGGTTAGTGGTAGGGGTAGGGTTAGAGTGAGAGTTAGGGTTATTTTGAGGTATAGGGATAGGTTTTACGTTAGGTTGAGGGTTAGAGTTAGGGTTAGGGTTAGGGCTAGTGGTAGGGTGAGGGTGAGGGGTAGGTTTAAGGTTAGGCTGAGCGTTAGGGTTAGTTTGAGGGTTAGGGTTAGGTTTAGCGTTAGGGTGAGGGTTAGGTTGAGGGGTAGGGTAGGGTTAGGATGAGGGTTTGGGTTGGTGTGAAGGTTAGGGTTAGGGTTAGGGTGAGGTTTAGGTTTAGGGTTAAGGTTAGTGTGAGGTTTTGGGTTTGTGTGAGGGTTAGGGTTAGGGTTATTGTTAGGGTTAGGTTGAGGGAAAGATTTAGGGTGAGGGTTACGGTTAGGGTGAGGGTGAGGGTGAGGTTGAAATTTAGGGTTAGGTTTAGGTTTAAGTTTAGGGTGAGGGTGAGTTTGAGGGTTAAGGTTAGGATTACGGTTAGGGTTAGGGTTAGGCTGAGGGTGAGGGTAAGGTTGAGGGTTAGTGTTAGGGTGAGTTTTAGAGTGAGGGTTAGTGTTTCTGTGATGTTTTGGGTGAGGGTGAGGGTTAGGGTGAGGTTGAGGGTTCGAGTAAGGGTGAGGGTTAGTGTGTGTATGAGGGTTAGTGTTAGGGTAAGGGTTAGGGTGAGGTTGAGTATAAGGCTTAGGGATAGGGTTAGGGTGAGGGTTAGGATGAGGCATAGTGTTAGGTTTAGGGTTAGGGTGAGGGTGGGAATGAGGGTTAGGATTAGGGTTAGGGATAGGGTTACACTGAGGGTGAGGATGAGGGTGAGGGAGAGGTTTAGGGTGTGGGTGAGGGTTAGGGTGAGGGTGAGGGTTACGGTGAGGTGAGGGTTAGGGTGAGGGTGAGGGTTAGGTTTAGGGTGAGGGTGAGGGTTAGGGACAGGTGGAGGGCTTGTGTTAGGGTTAGGGTGAGGGTTACGGTTAGTGTTAGGGTTAGGGTTAGGCTGAGGATTGGGGTGGTGGAGAGATGAGGGTTAAAGTTAGGGTGAGGGTTAGGGTTAGGGTGAGGGTTAGGCTTAGAGTTAGGGTGAGTGCCAAGGTGAGGGTGAGCGTTAGTTTGAGGGTGCGCGTGAGGGTTAGTGTTAGGGTGTGGGTTAGGTTTAGGGTTAGGGTGCGGGTTAGTGTAAGGGTGATATTTCGGGTGAGGGTGAGGTTTAGGTTCAGGGTTAGGGTGAAGGTTAGGGTTAGGGTTAGGTTTAGGGTGAGGGTTAGGGTTAGTGTGAGGTTTAGGTTTAGGGTTATGGTGAGGGTTAGGGTTAGGTTTACGGTGATGTTTAGGGTGAGGGTTAGGGTTAGGTCGAGGGTGAGGGTTAGGGTTAGGTTGAGGTGAGGGTGAGGGTAAGGGTGAGGGTTGGGCTTAGGGTTAGGGTTAGGATGAGGGTGAGGTTGAGGGTTAGGGTTAGGATTAGGGTTAGGTTGAGGGTTAGGCTGAGGGTGAGGATGAGGATGAGGGTTAGTTTTAGGGTGAGGCTTAGGGTGAGTGCTAGGGTGAGGGTGAGGGGAAGCTTGAGGGTGAGGGGTAGTGTTAGGATTATTGTTAGGGTAATGGTTAGGCTGAGGTTTAGGGTGAGGGTGAGGGTTAGGGTGAGGGGTAGGGTTAGGTTTAGGGTAAGGGTTAGTTTTAGTGTGAGGTTTAGTGTTAGGGTTACGGTGATGATTATGGTGAGGGGTAGGGTTAGGATTAGGATGAGGGTTAGGGTTAGGGTGAGGGTGAGTGTTAGGGTTAGGTTCCAGGTGAGGGTTAGGGCTTATGTGAAGGTGAGGTTTAGGGTTAAGAAGAGTGTGAGTGTGAGTTTTAGGGTTAGCCTTAGGGTTAGTGTGAGGGTGAGGTTGAGGGTTAGGGTTAGGTTTAGGGTTAGGGTTAGTGTTAGAGTTAGGCTGAGGGTGAGAGTTAGGCTTAGGGTTAGGGTGAGTGTGAGGGTTAGGGTTAGGGTGAGGCTTAGGGTTATGGTGATGTTTCAGGTGAGAGTAAGGGTTAGGGTGAGGGTTAGGGTTAGGGTGAGGGCTAGGGTTAGGTTGAGGGTTAGGGTTAGGTTGAGGGCTAGCGTTAGGGTTAGGTTGAGGGTTAGAGTGAGTGTTAGTGTGTGGGTTAGGATTAGGGGTAGGGTTAGGTTTAGGGTTAAGTTGAGGGTTATGATGATGGGTAGTTTTAGCATTAGGATGAGGGATAAGTTTATTGTGAGGGTTAGGGTTACGGTTAGGGTTAGGGTGAAGGTTAGGGTTAGGCTGAGGGTGAGGATGAGGGTGAGGGAGAGGGAGAGGTTTAGGGTGTGGATGTGAAATTTAAGGTGAGGTGAGGGTCAGGGTGAAGGTGATGGTTAGGGTTAAGCTTAGGGTGAGGTTAAGGTTTCAGGTTAGGGTGAGGATGAGGATTAGGGTTATGGTGATGTTTCGGGTGAGAGTGAGGGTTAGGGTGAGTGTTAGGGTTAGGGTTAGGGTTAGGGTTAGGCTGAGGGCTAGGTTTAGGTTGAGGGTTAGCATTAGGTTGAGGGTTAGCGTTAGGGTTAGGTTGAGGGTTAGTGTGAGGGTTAGGTTGAGGGTTAGGCTGAGGGTGAGGGTGAGGGTTAGGGTTAGGGTGAGGTTGAGGTTGATGATTATGTCTAGGGTAAGGGTGCGGTTTAGAGTTCGGTTTAGGGGTAGGGTTAGGTTTAGGGTTACTGTTAGGGTTAGGGATAGGGTTAGGGTGAGTGGTAGGGTGAGTGGTAGGGTGAGGGGTAGGGTTAGGGTGAGGGTGAGTGTTAGGGATATTGTGAGGGTTAGGGTTAAGTTTAGGGTTAGGGTGAAGGTTAGGGTGAGGTGTATTTTTAGGGTTAGGGTGAGGGTTAGGGTTAGGGTTAGGGTTAGAGTGAGGGTTAGGGCTAGTGGTAGGGTGAGGGTGAGGGGTAGGTGTAGGGTTAATGTGAGGGTGAGGGTAACTGTGAGGGGTAGGGTTAGGTTTAGCGTTAGGGTGAGGGTTAGGTTGAGGGGTAGGGTAGGGTTAGGGTGAGGGTTAGGGTTGGTGTGATGGTTAGGGTTAGGGTCAGGGTTAGGGTGAGGATAAGGTTTAGGGTTAGGGTTAGTGTGAGGTTTTGGGTTTGTGTTAGGGTTAGGGTTAGGGTTATTGTTAGGGTTAGGGTGAGGTAAGGGTTAGAGTTAGGGTTAGGGGTAGGGTTACGGTTAGGGTCACTGTGAGGGTTATGGTTAGGGTTAGGGTTAGGATGATGTAAAGGGTTAGGTTGAGGGTTAGGGTGAGAGTGAGGGTTAGGGTTAGCGTTAGGGTTAGTGTGAGGCTTAGGTTGAAGGTTAGGGTGAGGGGTAGGTTTATGGTTAGTGTGAGGGTTAGGGTTATTGTGAGGGTTAGGGTTAGGGTGAGGGTGAGGGGTAGGCTGAGGGTGAGGTTGAGGGTTAGGGTTAGGTTTAGGGCAATGGTTTGTGTTAGGGTTAGGCTGAGGGTTAGTAGAGCGTAGGGTTAGGGTTAGTGTGAGGGGTAGGGTTAGGGTTAGAGTTAGGGTGAGGGTTAGGGTTAGCGTTAGGGTTAGGTTGAGAGCTAGGGTGAGGGTGAGAGTTAGGGTAAGGGTGAGCTTTAGGGTGAGGTTGAGTGTTCAGGTGAGTGTTAGGGTGTGGGTGTGGGTGAGTGCTACGGTTAGCATTAGGGAGAGGGTTAGGGTGAGGGGTAGGGTAGGGTGAGGGTTAGGGTGCGGGTGAGGATTCGGGTGAGGGTGAGTGCTAAGGTGTGGGTGAGAATTAGGATGAGGGTGTGCATTAGGGTGATGGTTAGTGTATGGGTGATGTTTAGGGTGAGGGTGAGGGTTAGGGTGAGGTTTAGGGTGAGGGCTATGGTTAGGGTTAGGGTGAGTGTTAGGTTAGTGTGAGGTTTAGGTTTAGGGTTAGGGTGAGCGTTAGGGTTAGATTTAGGGTGAGGGTTAGTGTTATGGTGATATTTCAGGTTAGGTTGAGGTTTAGGGTGAGGGCTAGTGTTAGGGTTAGGGTGAGGTTTGGGTTAGTGTGAGGTTTAGGGTTAGGGTTAGGGTGAGGGTTAGCATTAGGGTTAGGGTTAGGATTAGGGTGATGTTTAGGGTGAGAGTTAGGGTTAGGTCGAGGGTGAGGGTTAGGATTAGGGTGAGGGTGAAAATGAGGGTGAGGGTTAAGGCTAGGGTAAGGGTGAGGGTTAGAGTTAGGGTTAGGGTTAGGGTTGCTGTCAGGGTTAGGGTTAGGGTTAGTTTTAGGTTTATTGCGAGGGTTTGGCTGAGGGTGAGGATGAGGGTGAGGTTTAGCTTTAGTGTGAGGCTTAGATAGAGTGCTAGGGTGAGGGTGAGGTGTAGCGTGAGGGTGAGGGTTCGGGTTAGGATTCGTGTTAGGGTTATCGTTAGGCTGAGGTTGAGGGTGAGGGTGAGGGTTAGGGTGAGGGCTAGGGTTAGGGTTAGGGTTAGGGTTAGGTTTAGTGTGAGGTTTAGTGTTAGGGTTAGGGTGAGGTTTAGGTTGAGGGGTAGGGTTAGGGTTAGGATGAGCGTTTGGGTTAGGATGAGGGTGAGGGTTAGGATTATTGTGAGGGTTAGTGTTAGGTTTAGGGTTAGGGTGAGGGTTAGTGTGAGGGGTAATTTTAGGGTTAGGGTTAGGGTTAAGTTTAGGGTCAGGTTTAGGGTGAGGGTTCGGGTTCGGGTGAAGGTTAGGGCTAGGATAAGGTTAGAGTTAGGTTTAGGGGTAAGGTTAAGGTTATGCATACTGCCATGGTTAGGGTTAGGGTTAGGGTGAGGGTTAGGGTTAGGTTGAGGGTTAGGGTGAGGGTGAGCGTGAGGATTAGGATGAGGGGTAGGGTTAGGGTTAGGGTGAGGGTTAGGGTTATTGTGAGGGTTAGGGTTAGTGTTAGGGTGAGGATTAGGTTGAAGGTTAGTGTTTGGGTGATGTTTAGGGTGAAGGTGAGTGTTAGGGTGAGGTTGAGGGTGAGAGTGAGGGTGAGGGTTAGGGTGTGGGTGAGGGTTAGGGTGAGTTTGAGTGTTAGGGTTACGTTTAGGGTAAGGTTGAGGGTTAGGGTTAGGGTTAGGGTTAGGGTGAAGGTTAGGGTGAGGCATAGGGTTAGGTTTAGGGTTAGGGTGAGTGTGGGGATGATGGTTCGGGTTAGGATTAGGGTTAGGGTTAGGCTGAGGGTGAGTTTGACGGTGAGGGAGAGGGAGAGGTTTAGGGTGTAGGTCAGGGTTAGTGTGATGGTGAAATTTAGGGTGAGGTGAGGGTCAGGGTGAGGGTGATGGTTAGGGTTAAGGTTAGGGTGAGGTTAAGTATTAGGGTGAGGGTGAGGGGTAGGGACAGGGGTAGGGCTTGTGTTAGGGTTAGGCTGAGTGTTAAGGTTAATGTTAGGGTTAGGCTGAGGATTAGGATGTTGGTGAGATGAGGGTTAGGGTAGGGTGAGGGTTAGGGTTAGGGTGAGGGTTAGGCTTAGAGTTAGGGTGAGTGCTAGAGTGAGGGTGAGTGTCAGGTTGAGGGTGCGCATGCGGGTTAGTGTTAGGGTGAGAGTTAGGTTTAGGGTTAGGGTGAGGGTTAGTGTTAGGGTGATGTTTCGGGTGAGGGTGAGGTTTAGGGTGAAGGTTAGGGTTAGTGTGAGGTTTAGGGTTAGGGTTAGGGTGAGGGTTAGGTTTAGGGTTAGGGTTAGGGTGATGTTTGGGGTGAGGTTTAGATTTAGGTCGAGGGTGAGGTTTAGGGTTAGGGTGGTGGTGAAGGTGAGGGCGAGGGTGAAGGTTGGGTTTAGGGTTACTAATAGGATGAGGGTTAGGTTGAGGGTTAGGGTTAGGGATAGGGTTAGGGTGAGGGTTAGGCTGAAGTTGAGGATGAGGGTGAGGGTTAGTTTTAGGGTGAGGCATAGGGTGAGTTGTAGGGTGAGGGTGAGGGGTAGGGTGAGGGTGAGGAGTATTGTTAAGATTAGTTTTAGGGTTATGGTTCGGCTGAGGTTGAGGGTGAGGGTGATTGTTAGGGTGAGGGTTAGGGTGAGGGCCAGGGTTAGGGTGAGGGTGAGGGTTAGGATTAGTGTGAGGTTTAGTGTTAGGGTTAGGGTGAGGGTGAGGGTGAGGGTTAGGGTTAGGGTTAGGATGAGGGTGAGGGTTAGGGTTAGGTTCCAGGTGAGGGTTAGGGCTTGGGTGAGGGTTAGGTTTAGGGTGAGTGTGAGTGTGAGGCTTAGGGTTAGCATTAGGGTTAGTGTGAGGGTGAGGTTGAGGGTTAGGTTTAGGTTTAGGGTTAGGCTGAGGGTTAGGCTGAGGGTTAGGCTGAGGGTGAGGGTTAGGGTTACGGTTAGGGTTTGGGTGAGGGTGAGGGTGAGGGTGAGGGTTAGGGTTAGGTTGAGGATTAGGGTTACGGTGATGATGTTTAGGGTGATAGTGAGTGTTCGCGTGACGGTTAGGGATAAGGTTAGGGTGAGGGCTAGGTTTAGGTTGAGGGTTAGAGTTAGGGTGAGGGTTCAGGTTAGCTTTAGGGTTATGGTGAGGGTTAGGGTCAGGGTTAGGTTTAGGTGTAGGGGTAGGGTGATTATTAGGGTTATTGTGAAGGTTAGGGTTAGGGTGAGGGTTAGGGTGAGGGTTAGGGTGAGGGGTATTTTTAGGGCTAGGGTGAAGTTTAGGCTTATTGTGAGGATTACGGTTAAGTTTAGGGTTACGGTTAGGGTGAGAGTGAGGGGTAGGGTTAGGGTTAGGTTTAGGCTCAGGGTGAGGGTTAGGGTTAGGGTGAGGGTGAGGGTGAGGGTGAGGATTAGGGCTAGTGTAAGGGTGAGGGTTAGAGTTAGGTTTAGGGGTAGGGTTAGGATAAGGGTTACTGTCAGGGTTAGGTTTAGGGTTAGGGTGAGGTATAGGTTTAGGTTGAGGGTTTGGGTGAGGGTGATGTTTTGGGTTAATGTTAGGGTTAAGGTGAGGTTTGGGGTGAGGGGTAGGGTTAGGGTTAGGTTGAGGGATAGGGTGAGGGTTAGGGTGAGGGGTATTTTTAGAGTTAGAGTGAGGATTAGGATTAGTGTGAGGTTTAGTGTTAGGGTTAGGGTGAGGGGTAGGGTGAGGGGTAGGGTTAGGTTTAGTGTGAGAGTTAGGGTTAGGGTAATTTTTAGCATTAGGATGAGTGTTAGGGTGAGGGTTACGGTGAGGGCTAGTGTTAGGGTTAGGGTGAGGGTTAGAGTTAGTGTGAGCTTTAGCTTTAGGGTTAGGGTGAGGGTTAGGGTTAGTGTTAGGTTTCGTGTGATGTTTAGTATGAGGGTTATGTCGATGGTGAGGGTTAGGGTTAGGGTGAGGGTAAGGGTGAGGGCGAGGGTGAGGGTTGGGTTAGGGTTAGGGTTAGGATGAGGGTGAGGTTGAGGGTTAGGTTTAGGATTAGGGTTAAGGTGAGGGTTAGGTTGAGGGTGAGCATGAGGGTGAGGGTTAGTTATAGGGTGAGGCTTAGGGTGAGTGCTAGGGTGAGGGTGAGGGGTAGATTGAGGGTGAGAGGTAGGGTTAGGATTAATTTTAGAGTAATGGTTAGGCTAAGGTTGAGGGTGAGAGTGAGGGTTAGCGTGAGGGCTAGAGTTAGGGTTAGGTTTAGTGTGAGGTTTAGTGTTTATATTAAGGTCAGGGTTAGGGTGAGGGGTAGGGTTAGGGTTAGGATGAGGGTTAGGGTTAGCATGAGGGTGAGGGTTAGGGTTAGGTTCCAGGTGAGTTTTAGGGCTTGGGTGAGGGTTAGGTTTAGGGTTAGGGAGAGTGTGAGTGTGAGGGTTAGGCTTAGCGTTAGGGTTAATGTGAGGGTGAGGTTGAGCGTTAGGGTTAGGTTGAGGGTTAGGGTTAGGTTGAGGGTTAGGCTGAGGGTGAGGGTGAGTGTTAGGGTTAGGTTTAGGGTGAGCGTGAAGTTGAGGGTTAGGGTTAGGGGGAGGATTAAGATTACGGTGATGTTTAGGGTGAGAGTGAGTGTTAGGGTGATGGTTAGAATTAGGGTTAGGGTCAGGGTAAGGGCTAGGGTTAGGTTGAGGGTTAGGATTAGGGTGGGGCTTAGGGTTAGCGTTAGTATTAGGGTGAGGGTTAGGGTGAGTGTTAGCGTGAGAGTTAGGGTTTGGGTTAGGGTGAGGATTAGGGTTATTGTCACGGTTAGGGTTAGGTTTAGGGTTAGGGTGAGGGTTAGGGTGAGAGGTATATTTAGGTTTAGTGTGAGGGTTAGGGTTATTGTGAGGGTTAGGGTTTGGTTTAGGGTTAGGGGTAGGGTGAGGGTGAGTGGTAGGGGTGGGTTAGAGTTAGGGTTAGGCTGAGGGTGAATGTTACTGATAGGGTTAGGGTGAAGGTGAGGGTAAGGGTTAGGGCTAGGGTAAGTGTGAAGATTAGATTTAGGTTTAGGGGAAGTGTTAGAATTAGGGTTACTATCAGGGTTAGGATTAGGGTTAGGGTTAGGGTGAGTTATAGGGTTAGGTTGAGGGTTAAGGTGAGGGTGAGGGTGAGATTAGGGTTAGGGTTAGGGTTATGGTGAGGGTTAAGTTTGGGGGTAGTGTTAGGGTTAGGGTGAGGGTTAGCGTTATTGTGAGGGTTCAGGTTAGGTTTACGGTTAGGGTGAGGTTTAGGGTGAGGGGTATTTTTAGGGTTAGGGTGAGGGTTAGGGTTAAGGTTAGGTTTAGGGTGAGGGTTAGGGCTAGTGGTAGGCTGACGGTGACGGGTAGTTTTAGGGTTAGGGTGAGCGTTAGTGTTAGTGTGAGGGTTAGGGTTAGGTTTAGCGTTAGGGTGAGGGTTAGGTTGAGGGGTAGGGTACGGTTCGGATGAGGGTTAGGGTTGGTGTGAAGGTTACAGTTAGGGTTAGGGTTAGTTTGAGGGTAAGGTTTAGGATTAGGGTTAGTGTGAGGTTTGGGGTTTGTGTGAAGGTTAGGGTTAGGGTTATTTTTAGGGTTATGGTGAGGATAAGGGTTAGGGTGAGGGTTAGGGTTAGGGTGATGTTTCCCGTGATGGTGAGGGTTAGGGTGAGGGTGACAGTTCGGGAGAGGGTGAAGGTTAGTTTGTGGGTAAGGTTTAGGGTGAGGGTTGGGTGCCGGTTAGGGTTAGTGTTAGGGTTAGGGTAAGGGTGATGGTTAGGGTTAGGGTTAAGTTTAGTGTTAGGGTGAGGGTGAGGGTTAGGGTTAGGGTGAGGGATAGGGTTATGGTTAGCATGAGGGTGAGGGTTAGGCTTAGGATCAATGTTAGGTTTAGGTTTAGGCTGACGGTGAGGGTGAGGGTGAGGGTTAATGTTAGGTTTAGGGTTAGGGTGAGGGCTAGGGTGAGGGTAAGAATTAATGTGTGGGTGAGAATTAGGGCTAGGATTAGGGTTAGAGTTAGGCCGAGGGTGAGGGAGGGGTGGGTTTAGGGTTAGCGTTAGGGCTAGGTTGAGGGTGAGAGTTAGTGTGAGGGTGAGTGTGAGGGTTAGGTTTAGGATTAGGGTTAGGTTTATGGTTAGGCTGAGGGTGAAAGTGAGGGTTAGGGGTAGGGGTAGGGTGAGGGTGAGGGTGAGGGTTAGGGTTAGGGTGAGGATTAGGGTTACAGTGATTTTAAGCGTTAGAGTTAGGATTATAGTGAGGGTAAGGGTTCGAGTTAGGTTTAGGGGTAGGGTAAGGATTAGGGTTACTGTGAGGGTTAGGGTTAGGGTTATGGTAAGGTAAAAGTTTAGGTTGAGGGTTAGGGTGAGGGTGAGGGTTAGGGTTAGATTTAGGTTTAGCGTGAAGGTTAGGTTGAAGCTTAGGGTTAGGTGTAGGGTTAGGGTTAGGGTGAGGGTTAGGGTTATTGTGAGGGTTAGGGTTAGGGTGAGGGGTATTGTTAGGGTTAGGGTGAGGGTTAGGGTTAGGGTGAGGTTGAGGGTTAGGGATACAGTTAGGGCAATGGTTAGGGTTAGGGTTAGGGTTAGGCTGAGGGTTAGAGAGAGGGTAGGGTTATTTTTACTGTTAGTGTGAGGTGTAGGGTTCGGGTTACGGTTAGGGTGAGGGTTAGCGTTAGCATTAGGGTTAGGTTGAGGGCTCAGGTGAGGGTGAGAGTTAGGGTGAGGGTGAGCTTTACGGTGAGGTTGAGGGTTCTGGTGAGGGTTAGGGTTAGGGTGTGGGAGAGGGTTACGGTTAGCGTTAGGGTGAGGGTTAGGTTGAATGGTAGGGTAGGGTGAGGTTTAGGGTGAGGGTGTGGGTGAGGGTGAGTGTTTGGTTTAGGGTGAGGGTGAGGGAAAAGGTTAGGTTTAGTGTGAGTGTTAGGTTTAGTGTGAGGGTTAGGGTTAGGGTTAGGGTTAGGGTGAGGTTTATTGTGAGGGGTAGGTTTAGGGTTAGGGTGAGGGTTAGGGTTGACGTGAGAGTTAGGGTTAGGGTTAGGGTAAGGGTAAGGGTTAGGATGAGGGTGAGGTTTAGGTTTAGGGTTTGGGTTAGGGTGAAGGTTAGGGTGAGGGTTAGGGTGAGGCTTACGTTTAGGTTTAGGGTTAAGGTTAGGATGAGTGTTAGGGTAAGGATGAGTGTTAAGTTTAGATTTAGGGTGCGAGTAAGGGTTAGGTTGATGTTTAGCGTGAGGGTGAGGGTGAGGGCTCAGGCGATGGTGAGGGTTAGGGTATGCGTGAGGGTTAGAGTGACGTTAAGGGTTAGGTTGTGGGTGAGGGTTAGTTTTAGGGTGAGGCTTAGGGTTAGGATGAGGGTTAGTGGGATGGTGAGGGTTAGGGTTAGGGTGAGGGTTAGGGTTAGTTTTGGTTAGGGTTAGGGTTAGGGTGAGGGTGAGGTTGAAGGTTTGGGTTAGGTTTAGTTTTAAGTTTAGGGTGAGGGTGACGTTGAGGGTTACGGTTAGGATAAGGGGTAGGGTTAGGTGTAGGCTGAGTGTGAGGGTGAGGGTGAGCGTTAGTGTTAGGGTGAGGGTTAGGGTGAGGGTTAGTGTTTGGGTGATGTTTAGGGTGAGGGTGAGGGTTAGGTTGAGGTTGAGCGTTCGGATTCGGGTGAGGGTTAGGCTGTGGCTGAGGTTTAGGGTGAGGGATAGGGTGAGGTTGAGTGTTAGGGTTAGGTTTAGCGTAAGGGTGTGGGTTAGTGTTAGGGTTAGGTTTAGGGTGACAGGGTGAGGAGTAGGGTTAGGTTTAGGTTTAGGGTGAGGGTGGGGAAGAGGTTTAGGGTTAGGCTGAGGGTGAGTGTGAGTGTGAGGGACAGGTTTAGGGTGTGGGTGAGGGTTACGGTGATGATGAGGGTTAGGGTGAGGTGATGGTTAGGTTGAGGGTGAAGGTTAGGGTTAGGGTGAGGTTGAGGTTTAAGGACATGGGTAGGGATTGTGTTAGGATGAGGGTGAGGGTTAAGTTTAGTGTTAGGGTTAGGGTTAGGCTGAGGATTAGGGTGATGGTGAGATGAGGGTTAGGGTTAGGGTGAGGGTTAGGGTTAGGGTGAAGGTTAGGCTTAGATTTAGGGTGAGTGCTAGGGTGAGGGTGAGTGTCAGGTTGAGGGTGCGCGTTAGGGTTAGTGTTAGGGTGAGGGTTAGGTTTAGGGTTAGGGTGAGGGTTAGTGTTAGGGTGATGTTTTGGGTGAGGGTGAGGTTAAGGGTTAGGATGAGGGTGAGGTTGCGGTTTAGGGTTAGGATTAGGGTTAGGGTGAGGGTTAGGCTGAGTGTGAGGATGAGGGTGAGGGTTAGTTTTAGGGTGAGGCTTAGGGTGAGGGGTAGGGTGAATGTGAGGGGTAGGGTTAGGATTAGTGTTAGGGTTATGGTTAGGCTGAGGTTGAGGTTGAGGGTAAAGGTTAGGGTAAGGATTAGGGTAAGGGCTAGGGTGAGGGTTAGGTTGAGGGTGAGGGTGAGGGGTAGCGTTAGGGTCAGGGTGAGGGTTAGGGTTATTGTGAGGTTTAGGGTTAGTTTGAGCGTTAGGGTGAGGGTTAGAGTGAGGGGTATTTTTAGGGTTAGGCTGAGGGTTAGGTTTAGGGTTAGGTTTAGCGTTAGGGAGAGGTTGAGGTTTAAGGTTAGGTTGAGGGTTAGTGTGTGGGTTATGGTGAGGGTTAGGTTTAGGGTTAGGGTTACTCTGAGGATTGGGGTTTGTGTGAGGGTTAGGGTTAGGGTTATTGTTAAGATTAGGGTGAGGTTAAGGGTTAGGGTGAGGGTGAGGGTTGGGGAGAGGGTGAAGGTTTGGGTGTGGGTAAGGGTTAAGGTGAGGGTTAGTGTGAGGATTAGGGTTAGTGTTAGGGTTAGGTTAGAGTGAGGGTTAGGGTTAAGGTTAAATTTAGGGTTACGGTGAGGGTGAGGGTTAGGGTTAGGGTGAGGTATAAGTTTAGGGTTAGTATGAGGATGAGGCTTAGGCTTAGGATCAATTCTAGGTTTAGGGTTAGGCTGAGGGTGAGGGTGAGGGTGAGGGTTAGGGTTAGGATTACGGTTAGCCTGAGGGGAATGGGGGAGGGTTATATTTAGGGATAGGGTGAGGGCTAGGGTGAGGGTGAGAGTTAGTGTGAGGGTATGGGTTAGGTTTAGGGTTAGGCTTAGGAAGATGGTGAGGGTTAGGGTTAGGGGTAGGGTGAGAGTGAGGGTTAGGGTGAGGGTTAGGGTTAGGATTAGGGTTAGGGTGAGGGCTAGGGTGAGGGTAAGGGCTGGAGTTGGGGTTAAGGTGAGGGTTAAGTTGAAGGTAAGGGTGAGGGGTAGGGTTAGGTTTAGGGTGAGGGTTAGGCTAACTGTGAGGGTTAGTGGTAGGATTAGGGTTAGGGTGAGGTAAACGTTTAGGTTGAGGGTTAAGGTGAGGGTGAGGGTGAGGGTTAGGGTTATCTTTAGGGTTAGGGTGAGGTTTAGGTTGAATGTTAGGGTGAGGGGTAGTGTTAGGTTTAGGGTGAGGGTTAGGGTTATTGTGAGGGTTAGGGTGAGGGTGAGGGTGAGGGGTAGGGTGATGGGTATTGTTATGGTTACGGTGAGGTTAAGGGTTAGGGTGATGGTGAGGGTTAGGGTTAGGGTTAGGGCAATGGTTAGGGTTAGGTTAGGGTTAGTGTTTGGCTGAGGGTTAGGTTTAGGGTTAGTGTGAGGGTTACGGTTAGGGGTAGGGTGAGAGTGAGGGTTAGGGTGAGGGTTAGAATTAGGATTAGGGTTAGGGTGAGGGCTAGGGTGAGGGTAAGGGCTGGTGTTGGGGTTAAGGTGAGGGTTAAGTTGAAGGTAAGGGTGAGGAGTAGGGTTAGGTTTAGGGTGTGGGTTAAGGTTACTGTGAGGGTTAGTGGTAGGATTAGGGTTAGGGTGAGGTAAAGGTTTAGGTTGAGGGTTAGGGTGAGGGTGAGCGTGAGGGTTAGGGTTAGCTTTAGTGTTAGGGTGAGTGTTAGGTTGAAGGTTAGGGTGAAGGGTAATGTTAGGTTTAGGGTGAGGGTTAGGGTTATTGTGAGGGTTAGGGTTAGTGTGAGGGTGAGGGGTTGGGTGATGGGTATTGTTATGGTTACGGTGAGGGTAAGGGTTAGGGAGATGGTGAGGGTTAGGGTTAGGCTTAGGGCAATGTTTAGGGTTAGGGTATGGTTAGGGTTTGGCTGAGGGTTAGGTTTAGGGTTAGTGTGGGAGTTATGGTTAGGGTTAGGGTTAGGGTGAGGGTTAGGGTTAGTGTTAGGGTTAGGTTGAGGGCTAGGCTGAGGGTGAGAGTTCGGGTGAGGGTGAGCTTTAGGGTGAGGGTGAGGGTGAGAGTGAGTGTTAGGGTTCGGGAGTGAGTGAGGGTTACGGTTAGCGTTAGGGTGAGGCTTAGGTTGAGGGGTAAGTTCGGGTGAGGGTTAGGGTGAGGGTGAGGGATCTGGTGAGGGTTAGGTTTAGGGTGAGCGTTAGGGTTGGGGTTAGGGTAAGGGTGAGGGTGAGGGGTAAGGTTAGGTTTAGGGTGAGTTTTAGGGTTAATGTGAGGGTTAGGGTTAGTGTTAGGGTTGGGGTGAGGTTTAGTGTGAGGGGTAGGGTTAGGGTTAGGTTGAGGGTTAGGGTTGGTGTGAGGGTTAGGGTTAGGGTTAGGGTAAGGGTAATTGTTATGGTAAGGGTGAGTGTTAGGGTTAGGCTTAGGGTGAGGTTTAGGGTTAGGGTTAGGGTTAGGGTAAGGGTTAGGGTGCTGGTTAGGTTTAGTGTTACGGTTAAGGTTAGGATGAGTTTTAGGGTAAGGGTGAGTGTTAGGGTTAGGCTTAGGGTGAGAGTTAGGGTTAGGGTGATGTTTAGCGTGAGGATGAGTGTTTGGGTGAGGGTTAGGGTGAGGGCTAGGTTTAGGGTTAGGGTGATGGTTAGGTTTAGTGTGAGGTTTAGTGTTAGGGTTAGGGGGAGATTTAGGGTGAGTGGTAGGGTTAGGGTTAGGATGAGGGTTAGGGTTAGGATGAGGGTGAGCGTTAGGTTTAGGTTCCAGGTGAGGGTTAGTACTTGGGTAAGGGTTAGGTTTAGGGTTAGTGTGAGTGTGAGTGTGAGTGTTAGGGTTAGGTTTAGGTTTAGGGTTAGGGTTAGGGTTAGGCTGAGGGAGAAGTTTAGTGTGAGGGTTAGGGTTAGGGTGAGGATTAGAGTTACGGTGTTGTTTAGGGTGAGAGTGAGGGTTAGGGTGAGGGTTAGGGTTAGGGTTAGGGTGAGGTATAAGTTTAGGTTGAGGGTTAGGGTTACGGTGAGTGTTAGGGTTAGCGTTAGGGTTAGGGTGAGGGTTATGGTGAGGGTTTGCATGAGGTGTAGGGTTAGGGTTAGGGTGAGGATTAGGGTTATTGTGAGGGTTAGGGTTAGGTTTAGGGTTAGGGTGAGGGTTAGGGTGAGGGGTATTTTTAGGGTTAGTGTGAGGGTTAGGGTTATTGTGAGGGTTAGGGTTATGTTTAGGGTTAGGGGTTGGTTGAGGTTGACGTGTCGGATTAGGGTTAGGGTTAGGCTGAGGGTGAGGTTTAGGTATAGTGTTAGGGTTAGGGTGAGGGTGAGGGTGAGGGTGAGGGTTAGGGCTAGGGTAAGGTTGAGGTTTAGAGTTATGTTTAGGGGTAGGGTTAGGGTTAGGTTTACTGTCAGGGTTAGGGTTAGGGTTAGGGTGAGGTATAGGGTTAGGTTGAGGTTTAGGGTGAGGGTTAGGGTGAGGGGATTTTTTTTGGGTTAGGGTGAGCGTTAGGGTTAGGGTTAGGGTTAGGGTGAGGGTTAGTGCTAGTGGTTGCGTGAGGGTGAGGGGTAGGGTTAGGGTTAGGGTGAGGTTTATGGTTAGTGTGAGGATTAGGGTTAGGTTTTGCGTTAGGGTGAGGTTTAGGTTGAGTGGTAGGTTAGGGTTTGGGTGAGGGTTAGGGTTGGTGTGGAGGTTAGGGTTAGGGTAAGTTTTAAGTTTAGTGTGAGGTTTAGTGTTAGGGTTAGGGTGAGGGTTAGGGTGAGGGGTAGAGTTAGGGTTAGGATGAGGGTTAGGGTTAGGTTGAGGGTGAGGGTTAGGGTTAGGTTCCAGGTGAGGGTTAGGGCTTGGGTGAGGGTTAGGTTTAGGGTTAGTGTGAGTGTGAGGCTTAGGGTTAGCGTTAGGGTAAGTGTGAGGGTGAGGTTGAGGGTTACAGTTAGGTTTTTTGTTAGGGTTAGGGTTAGGGTTAGGCTGAGGGTGAGGGTTAGGGTTAGGGTTAGGGATAGGGTGAGGGTGAGCGTGAGGGTTAGGGTTAGGGAGAGGATTAGGTTTATGGTGATGTTTAGGGTGAGAGTGAGGGTTAAGGTGAGGGTTAGGGTTTCGGTATGGGTGAGGGTGTGGGCTAGGGTTAGATTGAGGGTTAGGGTTAGGGTGTGTGTTAAGGTTTTCGTTACAGTTAGGGTGAGGGTTAGGTTGAGGGTTAGGGTAAGGGGTATGGTTAGGGTTAGGGTGAAGATTAGGGTTATTGTGAGGGTTAGGGTTAGGTTTAGGGTTAATGTGAGGGGTAGGGTGAGGGGTATTTGTAGTGTTATGGTGAGGGTTAGGGTTATTTTGAGGGTTAGGGTGAGGTGTAGGGTTAGGGGTAGGGTGAGGTTGAGGGGTAGGGTTAGAGTTAGGGTTAGAGTTAGATTTAGGCTGTGGGTGAGGGTTAGGGTTAGGGTTAGGGTGAGGATGAGGGATAGGGTTAGGGTTAGAGTTAGGGTTAGGATGAGGGAGAATGTTAGGGTTAGGGTTAGGGTGAGGGTAAGGGTTAGGGCTAGGGTAAGGATTAAGGTTAGAGTTAGGTTTAGGGGTAGGGTTAGGTTTAGGGTTACTGTAGGGTTTAGGGTTAGGGTTAGAGTGAGGTATAGGGTTAGGTTGAGTGTTAGGGTAAGGGTGAGGGTTAGGGTTAACATTAGGGTTAGGGTGAGGGTTAGGGTGAGGGTTAGGGTGAGGGCTAGGGTTAGGGTTAGTGTGAGGGTTAGGGTTATTGTGAGGGTTAGGGTTAGGTTCAGGATTAGGTTGAGAATTAGGTTGAGGGGTATTTTAATGGTTAGGGTGAGGGTTAGGTTTATGTTTAGAGTTAGGGTGAGGGTTAGGGCTAGTGGTAGGGTGAGTGTGAGGGGTAGGTTTAGGGTTAGGGTGAGCGTTAGGGTTTGTGTGAGGGTTGGGGTTAGGTTTAGCGTTACAATGAGGGTTAGGTTGAGGGGTAGGGTAGGGTTCGGGTGAGGGTTAGGGTTGGTGTGAAGGTTACGGTTAGGGTTAGGTTTAGGGTGAGGGTAAGGTTTAGGATTAGGGTTAGTATGTGGTTTGGAGTTTGTGTGAGGGTTTGTGTTAGGGTTATTTTTAGGTTTATGGTGAGGATAAGGGTTAGGGTGAGGGTTAGGTTTAGGGTGAGGGTTCGGGAGAGGGTGAATGTTAGGTTGTGGATAAGGTTTTGGGTGAGGGTTAGGGTGCAGGTTAGGGTTAGTGTTAGGGTTAGGGTAAGGGTGAGGGTTAGGGTTAGGGTTAAGTTTAGTGTTAGGGTGAGGGTGAGGGTTAGGGTTAGAGTGACGGATAGGGTTATGTTTAGCATGAGGGTGAGGGTTAGGCTTAGGATCAATGTTAGGGTTAGGGTTAGCCTGAGGGTGAGGGTGAGGGTGAGGATTAATGTTAGGTTTAGGTTTAGGGTGAGGGCTAGGTTGAGGGTAAGAATTAATGTGTTGGTGAGGGTTAGGGTTAGGATTAGGGTTAGGGTTAGGCCGAGGGGGAGGGTGCGAGGGTTATATTTAGGGTTAGCATGAGGGATAGGTTGAGAGTGAGAGTTAATGTGAGGGTGAGTGTGAGGGTTAAGTTTAGGATTAGGGTTAGGTTTATGGTTAGGCTGAGGGTGATGGTGAGGGTTAGGGGTAGGGGTACGGTGAGGGTGATGGATAGGGTTAGGGTGAGGATTAGGGTTACAGTGATGTTTAGGGTGAGAGTGAGGGTTATGGTGAGGGTTAGGGTTTGGGGTAAGGTTAGGGTGAGGGCTAGGATGAGGGTAAGGGTTAGAGTTAGGTTTAGGGGTAGGGTTAGGGTTAGGGTTACTGTGATGATTAGGGTTAGGGTTATGGTTAGGTAAAGGGTTAGGTTGAGGGTTAGGGTGAGGGTGAGAGTTAGGGTGAGTGTTAGGGTTAGCATGAGGGTTAGATTGAAGCTTAGGGTGAGGGGTAGGGTTAGGTTTAGGGTGAGGGTTAGGGTTATTGTGAGGGTTAGGGTTAGGGTGAGGGTGAGGGGTAGGGTGAGGGGTATTGTTAGGGTTAGGGTGAGGCTTAGGGTTAAGGTGAGGTTGAGGGTTAGGGTTTGGGTTAGGGCAATGGTTAGAGTTAGGGTTAGGATTAGGCTGAGGGTTAGAGAGAGGGTAGGGTTAGGGTTAGGGTTAGTGTGAGGGTTTGGGTTAGGGTTAGGGTTAGGGTGAGGCTTAGGGTTAGCCTTAGGTTTAGGATGAGGGCTAGGGTGAGGGTGAGAGTTAGGGTGAGGGTGAGCTTTAGGGTGAGGGTGAGCTTTCGGGTGAGGGTTAAGGTTAGGGTGTGGGTGAGGGTTACGGTTAGCGTTAGGGTGAGGGTTAGGTTGAGTGGTAGGGTAGGGTGAGTGTTAGGGTGAGGCTGAGGGTTCGGGTGAGGGTTAGGTTTAGGATGAGGTTTAGGGTTAGGGTTAGGGTGAGGGTGAGGGGTGAGGTTAGGTTTAGGGTGAGTGTTAGGTTTAGTGTGAGGGTTAGTGTTAAGGTTAGGGTTAGGGTGAGGTTTAATGTGAGGGGTTGGGTTAGGGTTAGGGTGAGGATTAGGGTTGATGTGAGGGTTAGGGTTAGGGATAGGGTAAGGGTAAGGGTTAGGATGAGGGTGAGGTTTAGGTTTAGGGTTAGGGTTAGGGTGAAGGTTAGGGTTGAGGGTTAGGGTGAGGCTTAGCTTTAGGGTTAGGGTTAAGGTTAGGATGAGGGTTAGGGTAAGAATGAGTGTTAAGGTTAGGTTTAGGGTGAGAGAAAGTGTTAGGGAGATGTTTAGCGTGAGTGTGTGTGTTAGGGTAAGGGTGAGGGCTCAGGAGAGGGGGAGGGTTAGGGTATGTGTGAGGGTTAGTGTGACGGTAAAGGTTTGGGTGAGGTTGATGTTGGGGTCAGGGTGAGGGTTAGGGGTAATGTTATGGTTAGGGTTAGTGTTAGGGTTAGGGTTACAGAGACGGTTAGGGAGAGGTGTAGAGTTAGTTTTAGGGTTAGGGTAAGGGTTAGGGTTAGTTAGGTTTAGGGTGAGGGTTAGGGTTAGTGTGAGGGTTAGGGTTAGGATTCGGTTTAGGGTGAGAGTAAGTGTTAGGGTGAAGGTTAGGGTCAGGGTGAGGGTGAGATTTAGGGTTTGGGTTAGGGTGAGGGTTAGGGTGAGGTTTAGGGTTAGTGTTAGGTTTAGGGTTAGGGGTGAGGTGAGGGTGAGGTTTAGGGTTAGGGTGAGGGTCAGGGTTAGGTTTAGGGTGAGGCTTAGGGTTAGGGTGAGGGTTAGTGGGAAGGTGAGGGTTAGGGTTAGGGTGACGGTTAGGTTTAGAGTTTGGGTTAGGATTAGGGTTAGGGTGAGGATGAGGGTGAGGTTGAAGGTTTGGGTTAGGTTTAGTTTTAAGTTTAGTGTGTGTGTGAGGTTGAGGGTTAGGGTTAGGATAAGGGTTAAGGTTATGGTTAGGCTGAGGGTGAGGGTGAGGTGAGGGTGAGGGTTAGGGTTAGGGTTAGGGTGAGGGGTAGGATTAGGTTGAGGGTTAGTGTGATATTGAGGGTTAGGTTTAGGATGAGGGTTAGGGTTAGGGTTAGGGTTAGGCTGAGGGTGAGGGACAGGTTTAGGGTGTGGGTGAGAGTTAGGGTGATGGTGAGGGTTAGGGTGAGGTGACGGTTAGGATGAGGTGGAGGGTTAGCCTTACGGTGAGGGTGAGGTTTAGGGACAGGGGTAGGGCTTGTGTTAGGGTTAGGGTAAGGGTTACTGTTAGTGTTAACTTTAGGGTTAGGCTGAGAATTAGGGTGATGGTTAGATGTGGGTTAGGGTTAGGGTTAGGGTGAGGGTTAGGCTTAGAGTTAGGGTGAGTGCTAGGGTGAGGGTGAGTGTTAGGTTGAGGGTGCGTGTGAGGCTTAGTGTTAGGGTGAGGGTTAGGTTTAGGGTTAGGGTGAGGTGAGTGTTAGGGTGATGTTTCGGGTGAGGGTGAGGGTGAGGGATAGGGTGTGGGTGAGGTTTAGAGTTAGCATGAGGGTTAGGGTGTGGTGAGGGTTAGTTTGAGGTTGAGGGTTAGGGTTAGGATTAGGGTTAGGGTGAGGTTTAGGCTGAGGGTGAGGATGAGGGTGAGGTTTCTTTTTTGGGTGAGGCTTAGGCTGAGTTCTAGGGTGAGTGTGAGGGGTAGGCTGAATGTGAAAGGTAGGGTTAGGAGTAGTGTTAGTGTTATGGTTAGGCTGAGGTTGAGGGTGAGGATGAGGGTTAGGGTGAGGGTTAGGGTGAGGGCTAGGGTTAGGGTTAGGGTGAGGGTTAGGGTGAGGGGTAGTGTTAGGGTTAGGATGAGGGTTAGGTTTAGGATGAGGGTGAGGGTTAGGGTTAGGTTCTAGGTGAGGGTTAAGGCTTGGGTGAGGGTTAGGTTTAGGGTTAGGGTGAGTGTGAGTGTGAGGGTTAGGTTTAGCGTTAGGGTTAGTGTGAGGGTGAGGTTGAGGGTTAGGTTTAGGTTTAGGGTTAGGGTTAGCGTTAGGCTAAGGGTGAGGGTTAGGGTTAGGGATAGGGTGAGGGTGAGGATTAGGATTATAGTGATGTTTAGGGTGAGAGTGAGGGTTAAGGTGAGGGTTAGGGTTAGCGTTTGGGTGAGGGTGAGGGCTAGGGTTAGGTTGAGGGATAGAGTTAGTGTGAGGATTAGGGTTAGCGTTACGGTTAGGGTGAGGTGTAGGGTGAGGGTTAGTATGAGGTATAGGGTTAGTGTTAGGGTGAAGATTAGGGTTATTGTGAGGGTTAGGGTTAGGTTTAGGTTTAGGGTGAAGGGTAGGGTGAGGGGCATTTTTAGCGTTAGGGTGAGGGTTAGGGTTATTGTGAGGGTTAGGGTGAGGTTTAGGGTTAGGGATAGGGTGAGGGTGAGGTGTAGGGTTAGGGTTAGGGTTAGCGTTAGGGTTAGGTTGAGGGTCAGGGTTAGGGTTAGGGGTCCGGTGAGGATGAGGGGTAGGGTTAGGGTTAGGGTTAGGATTAGGGTTAGGCTGAGGGTAAATGATATTGTTTGTGTTAGGCTGAGGGTTAGGGTGAGGGTTAGGGAGAGGGGTATTTTTGGGGTTAGGGTGAGGGTTAGGGTTAGTGTTAGGGTTAGTGTGAGGGTTAGGTTTAGGTTTAGCGTTAGGGTGAGATTGAGGTTTAGGGTTAGGGTGAGGTTTAGGGTGAGGGTTAGGGTGAGGGTTAGGGTTACTCTGAGTTTTGGGCTTTGTTTGAGGGGTAGGGTTAGGGTTTTTCTTAAGGTTAGGGTGAGTGTAAGGGTTAGGGTGAGGGTTAGGGTTAGGGTGATGTTTTGCATGAGGGTGAGGGTTAGGGTGAGGTTGAGGGTTCGGGAGAGGGTGAAGGTTTGGGTGTGGGTAATGGTTAGGGTGAGGGTTAGTGTGAGAATTAGGGTTAGTGTTAGGGTTAGTGTGAGGGTTAGGGTTAAGGTTAAGTTTAGGGTTATGGTGAGAGTGAGGGTTAGGGTTAGGGTGAGGTATAAGGTTAGGGTTAGCATGAGGGTGAGGGTTAGGCTTAGGTTCAATGCTAGGTTTAGGTTTAGGCTCAGGGTGAGGGTGAGGGTGAGGGTTAGTGTTAGCGTTATGTTTAGGGTGAGGGTTAGGTTGAAGTTTAGGGTGAGGGGTAGTGTTAGGTGAGGACTATTGTGAGGGTAAGACTTAGTGTGAGGGTGAGGGTTAGGGTGAGGATTAGGATTAGGGTTAGGAATAGGCTGAGCGGGAGGGGGAGGGTTATGTTTAGGGTTAGGGTGAGGGCTAGGGTGAGGGTGAGAGTTAGTGTGAGGGTGAGGGTTAGGTTTAAGATTACGGTTAGGTTTAGGGTTAGGCTTAGGAGGAGGGTGAGGATTAGGGTTAGGGGGAGGGGGAGGGGGAAGGGGAGGGTTAGGGTGAGGATTAGTGTTACACTGATGTTTAGGGTGAGAGTGAGGGTTAAAGTGAGGGTTAGTGTTAGGATTAGGGTTAGGGTGAGGGCTATGGTGAGGGTAAGGGTTAGAGTTAGGGTTAGGGTAAGGGTTAAGTTGAAGGTTAGGGTGAGGGGTTGGTTTAGGTTGAGGGTGAGGTTTAGGTTTACTGTCTGGGTTAGTGGTTGGATTAGGATTAGGGTGAGGTAAAGGGTTAGGTTGAGGGTTAGGGTGAGGGTGAGGGTGTGGGTTAGGGTTAGCATTAGGTTTAGGGTGAGGGTTAGGTTGAAGTTTTGGGTGAGGGGTAGTGTTAGGTTTAGGGTGAGGGTTAGGGTTATTGTAAGGGTTAGGGTTAGGGTGAGGGTGAGGGGTAGGGTGAGGGGTATTGTTATGGTTAGGGTGAGGGTAAGGGTTAGGTTGACGCTGAGGTTTAGGGTTAGGGTTAGGGTTAGGGCAATGGTTAGGGTTAGGGTTAGGGTTTGGCTAAGGGTTAGGTTTAGGGTTAGTGTGAGGGTTACGGTTAGGGTTAGGATTAGGGTGAGGGTTAGGGTTAGCGTTAGGGTTAGGTTGAGGGCTAGGCTGAGGGTGAGGGTGAGGGTGAGGGTGAGCTTTAGGGTGAGGGTTCGGGTTCGGGTGAGTGTTAGGGTTCGGATGTGGGTGAGAGTTACGGTTAGCATTAGGGTGAGGGTTAGGTTGAGGGGTAGTTTAGGGTGAGGCTTAGGGTGACTGTGAGGGATCTGGTGAGGGTTAGGTTTAGGGTGAGCTTTAGGGTTGGGGTTAGGGTTAGGGTGAAGGTGAGGGGTAAGGTTAGGTTTAGGGTGAGTGTTAGGTTTAATGTGAGGGTTAGGGTTAGTGTTAGGGTTAGGATGAGGTTTAGCGTGAGGGGTAGGGATAGGGTTATGGTGAGGGTTAGGGTTGGTGTGAGGGTTAGGGTTAGGGTTAGGGTAAGGGTAAGGGTTAGGGTACGGGTGAGTGTTAGGATTAGTCTTAGGGTGAGGTTTAGGGTTAGGGTTAGGGTTAGGGTGAGGGTTAGGGTGCGGGTTAGGTTTAGGGTTAGGGTTAAGGTTAGGATGAGGGTTAGGGTAAGGGTGAGTATTAGGCTTAGGCTTAGGGTGAGATTTAGGGTTAGGGTGATGTTTAGCGTGAGGATGAGTGTTAGGGTTAGGGTTAGGGTGAGGGCTAGGTTTAGGGTTAGGGTGATGGTTAGGTTTAGTGTGAGGTTTAGTGTTAAGGCTAGGGTTAGGTTTAGGGTGAGTGGTATGGTTAGGGTTAGGATGAGGGTTAGGGTTAGGATGAGGGTGATCGTTAGGTTTAGGTTCCAGGTGAGGGTTAGTACTTGGGTGAGGGTTAGGTTTAGGGTTAGCGTGAGTGTGAGTGTGAGGGTTAGGGTTAGGTTTAGGTTTAGGTTTAGGTTTAGGGTTAGGCTGAGGGAGAAGTTTAGGGTTAGGGTTAGGGTTAGGGTGAGGGTGAGGGTGAAGGTGAGGGTTAGGTTTAGGGTGAGGATTAGGGTTAAGGTGATGTTTAGGGTGAGAGTGAGTGTTAGGGTGAGGGTTAGGGTTAGGGTTAGGGTGAGGTATAAGGTTAGGTTGAGGGTTAGGGTGAGTCTTAGGGTTAGCATTATAGTTAGGGTGAAGTTTAGGGTGAGGGTTTGTATGAGGTGTAGGGTGAGGGTCAGGGTGAGGATTAGGGTTATTGTGAGGGTTAGGGTTAGGGTGAGGGGTATTTTTAGGGTTAGTGTGAGGGTTAGGGTTATTGTAAGAGTTAGGGTTAGGGGTAGGATGAGGGTGAGGGATAGGATTAAGCTTAGGGTTAGGTTTAGGGTTAGGCTGAGGGTGAGGTTTAGGTATAGCGTTAAGGTTAGGGTGAGGGTGAGGGTGAGGGTTAGGGCTAGGGTAAGGTTGAGGGTTAGAGTTTGGTTTGGTGGTAGGGTTAGGGTTAGGTTTACTCTCAGGGTTAGGGTTAGGGTTAGGGTGAGATATAGGGTTAGGTTGAGTGTTAGGTGAGGGTGAGGGTTAGGGTTAGCGTTAGGGTTAATGTGGGGTTTAGGGTGAGGGGTTTTTTAGGGTTAGGGTGAGGTTAAGGGTTAGGGTTAGGGTTAGGGTGAGGGTTAGGACTAGTGGTAGCGTGAGGATGAGGGGTAGGGTTAGGGTTAGGGTGAGAGTTATGGTTAGTGTGAGGGTTAGGGTTAGGTTTTGCATTAGTGTGAGGGTTAGGTTGAGTGGTAGGTTAGGGTGAGGGTGAGGGTTAGGGTTGGTGTGAAGGTTAGGTTGTGGGTAAGGTTTAGGGTGAGGGTTGGGGTGCAGGTTAGCGTTAGTGTTATGGTAAGGGTGAAGGTTAGGGTTAAGTTTAATGTTAGGGTGAGGGTGAGGGTTAGGGTTAGAGTCAGGGATAGGGTTATGGTTAGCATGAGGGTCATGGTTAGGCTTAGGATCAATGTTAGGGTAAGGGTTAGGCTGAGGGTGAGGGTGAGGGTGAGGATTAATGTTAGGTTTAGGTTTAGGTTGAGGGATAGGGTGAGGGTAAGTATTAATGTGTGGGTGAGGGTTAGGGTTAGGATTAGGGTTAGGGTTAGGCCCAGGGGGAGGGGGAGGGTTATATTTAGGGTTAGCGTGAGGGCTAGGGTGAGAGTGAGAGTTAATGTGAGGGTGAGTGTGCGGGTTAGGTTTAGGATTAGGGTTAGGTTTATGGTTAGGCTGAGGGTGATGGTTAGGGTTAGGGGTAGGGGTCGGGTGATGGTAAGGGTTAGGTTTAGGGTGAGGATTAGGGTTACAGTGATGTTTAGGGTGAGAGTGAGGGTTATGGTGAGGGTTAGGGTTAGGGTTAGGGTTAGGGTGAGGGCTAGGGTGAGGGTAAGGGTTAGAGTTAGTTTCAGGGTTAGGGTTAGGGTTACTGTGAGTGTTAGGTTAAAGGTTATGGTAAGGTAAAGGGTAAGGTTGAGGGTTAGGTTGAGGGTGAGGGTTAGGGTTAGCTTTAGGGTTAGCGTGAGGGTTTGGTTGAAGCTTAGGGTGAGGGGTAGGGTTAGGTTTAGGGTGGGGTTAGGGTTATTGTGAGGGTTAGGGTTAGGTTGAGCGTGAGGGGTAGGGTGAGGGGTATTGTTAGGGTTAGGGTTAGGGTGAAGTTGAGGGTTAGGGTTAGGGTTAGGGCAATGGTTAGAGTTAGGTTTAGGGTTAGGCTGAGGGTTAGAGAGAGGGTAGGGTTAGGGTTAGCGTTAGTGTGAGGGGTAGGGATAGGGTTAGGGTTAGGGTGAGGGTTAGGGTTAGTTTTTGGGTTAGGTTGAGGTCTAGGGTGAGGGTGAGAGTTAGAGTGAGGGTGAGCTTTAGGGTGAGGGTGAGGGTTCATGTGAGGCTTAAGGTTAGGGTGTGGGTGACGGTTACGGTTAGCGTTAGGGTGAGGGTTAGTTTGAGTGGTAGGGTAGGGTGATGGTTAGGGTGAGGATGATGTTTCGGCTGAGGGTTAGGTTTAGGGTGAGGGTTAGGGTTAGGATGAGGGTGATGGTGAGGGGTAAGGTTAGGTTTAGGGTGAGTGTTAGTGTTAGTGTGAGGGTTAGGGTTAGGGTTAATGTTAGGGTGATGTTTAGTGTGAGGGGTAGGGTTAGGGTTAGTGTGAGGATTAGGGTTGGTGTGAGGGTTAGGGTTAGGGTTAGGATAAGGGTAAGGGTTAGGATGAGGGTGAGGTTTAGGTTTAGGGTTAGGGTTAGGTTGAAGGTTAGGGTAAGGGTTAGGGTGAGGCTTAGGTTTTGGGTTAGGGTTAAAGTTAGGATGAGGGTTAACATAAGGATGAGTGTTAAGGTTAGGTTTAGGGTGGGAGTTAGTGTTAGGGTGATGTTTAGCGTGAGGGTGAGTGTTAGGGTGAGGGTGAGGGCTCAGGAGAAGGTGAGGGTTAGGGTATGGTTGAGGGTTAGTGTGATGGTAAGGGTTAGCATGAGGGTGAGGGTGCTGGTGAGGGTGAGGGTTAGGGGTAATGTTAGGGTTAGGGTTAGTGTTAGGGTTAGGGTTACGGAGACGGTTAGGGAGAGGGGTAGGGTTAGTTTTAGGGTTAGGGTGAGAGTGAGGGTTAGATTTAGGGTGAGGTTTAGGGTTAGTGTGAGGGTTAGGGTTAGGATTCGGTTTAGGGTGAGAGTGTTAGGTTGAAGGTTAGGGTCAGGGTAAGGGTGAGATGTAGTGTTTGGGTTAGGGTGAGGGTTAGGGTGAGTTTTAGGGTGAGGGTTAGGGTGAGGTTTAGGGTTAGTGTTAGGTTTAGGGTGAGGGTGAGGTGAGGGTGAAGTTTCGGGTTAGGGTTAGGGTGAGGGTCTGGGTTAGGTTTAGGGTGAGGTTTAGGGTTAGGGTGAGGGTTATTGGGACGTTGAGGTTTAGGGTTAGGTTGACGGTTAGGTTTAGAGTTTGGGTTAGGGTGAAGGTTAGGGTGAGGGTGAGGGTGAGGATGAAGGTTTGGGTTAGGTTTAGTTTTAAGTTCAAGGTGATGGTGAGGTTGAGGTTTAGGGTTAGGATAAGGGTTAGGGTTAGGGTTAGGGTTAGGGTGAGGGTTAGTGTGAGGGTGAGGGTTAGGGTTAGGGTGAGGGTTAGGGTTAGGGTGAGGGTTAGGTTTAGGGTGAGGGTTAGGGTTAGAGTTTGGGTTAGGATTAGGGTGAGGGTGAGGGTGAGTTTGAAATTTAGGGTTAGGTTTAGGTTTAAGTTTAGGTTGAGGGTGAGGTTGAGGATTAGGGTTAGGGTTAGGGTTAGGCTGAAGGTGAGGGTGAGGGTTAGTGTTAGGGTGAGGGTTAGGGTGAGGGTTAGTGTTTGGGTGATGTTTAGGTTGAGGGTGAGGGTTAGGGTGAGGTTGAGGGTTCGAGTGAGGGTGAGGGTTAGGATGTCGGTGAGGGTTAGGGTTAGGGTGAGGGTTTCGGTGCGGTTGAGTGTTAGGGTTATTTTTAGGGTAAGGGTGAGGGTTAGGGTTAGGGTTAGGGTTAGGGTGATGGTTAGGCTGAGGCGTAGGGTTAGGTTTAGGTTTAGAGTGAGGGTGGGGATGAGGGTTAGGTTTATGATTAGGGTTAGGGTTAGGGTTAGGCTGAGGGTGAGGGACAGGTTTAGGGTGTGGGTGAGGGTTAGAGTGCTGGTGAGGGTTAAGTTGAGGTGACGGTTAGGATGAGCGGGAGGGTTAGGGTTAGGCTGAGGGTGTGCTTTAGGGACAGGGGTAGGGCTTATGTTAGGGTTAGGTGAGGGTTACGGTTAGGGTTAGGGTTAGGGTTAGGCTGATGCTTAGGGTGATGATGAGTTGAGGTTTAGTATTAGGGTGAGGGTTAGGGTTAGGGTGAGGGTTAGGCTTAGAGTTAGGGTGAGTGCTAGAGTGAGGGTGAATGTTAGGTTGAGGGTGCGTGTGTGGGTTAGTGTTAGGGTGAGGGTTAGGGTTAGGGTTAGGGTGAGGGATAGTGTTAGGGTGATGTTTCGGGTGAGGGTGAGGGTGATGGTTATGATGAGGGTGAGGTTGAGGGTTAGGGTTAGGATTAGTGTTAGGGTGAGGTTTAGGCTGATGGTGAGGATGAGGGTGAGGGTTAGTTTTTGGCTGAGGCTTAGGGTGAGCGGTAGGATGAATGTGAGGGGTAGGGTTAAGACTAGTGTTAGCGTTATGGTTAGGCTGAGGGTGAGGGTGAGGGTGAAGGTTAAGGTGAGTGTTATGGTGAGGGCTAGGTTTAGGGTTAAGGTTTAGTGTGAGGTTTAGTGTTAGGGTTAGGGTGAGGGGTAGGGTGAGGGGTAGGGTTAGGGTTAGGATGAGGGTTAGGGTTAGGACGAGGGTGAGGGTTAGGGTTAGGATGAGGGTGAGGGTTAGGGTTAGGTTCCAGGTGATAGTTAGGGCTTGGGTGAGGGTTAGGTTTCGGATTAGGGTGAGTGTGAGTGTGAGGGTTAAGGTTAGCGTTAGAGTAAGTGTGAGGGTGAGATTGAGGGTTAGGGTTAGGTTTAGGGTTAGGGTTAGGTTTAGGGTTAGGCTGAGGGTGAGGGTTAGGGTTAGTGTTAGGGATAGGGTGAAGTTGAGGGTGAGGGTTAGTTTTAGGTAGAGGATTAGGGTTATGGTGATGTTTAGGGTGAGCGTGAGGGTTAAGGTGAGGATTAGGGTTAGGGTTTGGGTGAGGGTGAGGGCTAGGGTTAGGTTGATGGTTAGGGTTAGGGTGAGGGTTAGGGTTAGCGTTAGGGTTAGTGTGAGGGTTAGGGTAACGGGTAGGGTTAGGGTTAGGGTGAGGATTAGGGTTATTGTGAGGGTTAGGGTTAGGTTTAGGGTTAGGGTGAGGGGTAGGGTGAGGGGTATATTTAGGGTTAGGGTGAGGGTTAGGGTTACTGTGAGGGTTAGTGTGAAGTTTAGGGTTAGGGGTAGGGTGAGGGTGAGGTGTAGGGTTAGGGTTAGGTTTAGGGTTAGGGTTAGCATCAGGGTTAGGGTTAGGGTGACGGTGAGGGTGAGGGGTAAGGTTAGGTTTAGGGTGAGTGTTAGGGTTAGTGGGAGTGTTAGGGTTAGGGTTAGGGTGAGGTTTAGTGTGAGGGGTATGGTTATGGTTACGGTGAGGGTTAGGGGTGATGTAAGGGTTAGGTTTAGGTTTAGTGTAAGGGTAAGTGTTAGGATGAGGGTAAGGTTTAGGGTTAGGGTTAGGGTGAGGTTTAGGGTGAGGCTTAGTTTTAGAGTTACGGTTAAGGTTAGGATGAGGGTTAGGGTAAGGATGAGTGTTAGGGTCAGGTTTAGGGTTAGGGTTAGGTTCAGGGTAAGGGTGAGGGTTAGGGTTAGGGTTAGGGTTAGGGTGATGTTTATGGTGAGGCGTAGGGTTAGGTTTAGGTTTAGGGTGAAGGTGGGGATGAGGGTTAGGTTTATGATTAGGGTTAGGGTTAGTGTTAGGCTGAGGGTGAGGGACAGGTTTAGGTTGTGGGTGAAGGTTAGGGTGATGGTGAATGTTAGGGTGAGGTGATGGTTAGGATGAGAATGAGGGTTAGGGTTAGGGTGAGGGTGAGGTTTAGGGACAGGGGTAGGGCTTGTGTTAGGGTTAGGGTGAGGGTTACGGTTAGGGTTAGGCTGAGGATTAGGGTGATGGTGAGATGAGGGTTAGGGTTAGGGTGAGGGTTAGGGTTAGGGTGAGGGTTAGGGTAAGGGGTAGGGTTGGGTTTAGGATGATGATTAGGGTTATTGTGAGGGTTAGGGTTAGGTTTACGGTTAATGTGAGGGTTAGGGTGAGGGGTACTTTTAGGGTTAGGGTGAGGGTCAGGGTTATTGTGAGGGTTAGGGTGAGGTTTAGGGTTAGGGGTAGGTGTAGGTTTAGGGTTACGGTTAGGGTTAGGTTTAGGCTGTGGGTGAGAGTTAGGCTTAGGGGTAGGGTGAGGATGAGGGTTAGGGTTAGGGTTAGGCTGAGAGTGAATGTTAGGGTTAGGGTTAGGGTGAGGGTGAGGTTAAGGGTTAGGGCTAGGGTAAGGGTGAGGGTTAGAATTAGGTTTCCGGGTAGGGTTACGTTTATGGTTACTGTAGGGTTTAGGGTTAGGGTTAGAGTGAGTTATAGGGTTAGGTTGAGGGTTAGGGTGAGGGTGAGTGTTACGGTTAGAGTTAGGGCTAGGGAGAGGGTTAGGGTGAGGGCGAGGTTTAGGGTTATTGTGAGGGATAGGGTTAGGTTTAGGTTTAGGGTGAGGGTTAGGTTGAGGGGTATTTTTAGGGTTAGGGTGAGGGTTAGGTTTAGGGTTAGATTTAGGGTGAGGGTTAGGGCTTTTGGTAGGGTGAGGGTGAGGGGTAGTTTTAGGTTTAGAGTGAGCGTTAGTGTTTGTGTGAGGGTTAGGGTTAGGTTTAGCGTTAGTTTGAGGGTTAGGTTGAAGGGTAGGGTAGGGTTCAGATGAGGGTTATGGTTGGTGTGAAGATTATGGTTAGGGTTAGGGTTAGGGTGAGGGTAAGGTTTAGGGTTAGGGTTAGTGTGAGGTTTGAGGTTTGTGTGAGGGTTAGGGTTAGGGTTATTGTTAGGGTGAGGGTGAGGATAAGGGTTAGGGTGAGGGTTAGGTTTAGGGTGATGTTTCCGGTGAGGGTGAGGGGTAGGGTGAGGCTTAGGTTTAGGGTTAGGGTTAAGGTTAGGATGAGGGTTAGGGTAAAGATGAGTGTTAGGGTTAGGTTTAGGGTGAGAGTAAGGATTAGGGTGATGGTTAGCATGAGGGTGAGTGTTAGGGTGAGGGTGAGGGCTCAGGAGAGGGTGAGGGTTAGGGTATGGGTGAGGGTTAGTGTGACGGTAAGGGTTAGGGTGAGGATAAGGGTAGGGGTCAGGGTGAGGGATAGGGGTAAGGTTAGGGTTAGGGTCAGGGTTACGGAGACGGTTAGGGAGAGGGGTAGGGTTAGTGTTAGAGTTAGGGTGAGGGTGAGGGTTAGGTTTAGGGTGAGGGTTAGGGTTAGTGTTAGGTTTAGGGTTAGGGTGAGGTGAGGGTGAGGTTTAGAGTTAGGGTTAGGGTGAGGGTGAGGGTTAGGGTTAGAGTTTGGATTAGGGTTAGGGTTACAGTGAGGGTGAGGGTGAGGTCGAAAGTTTGGGTTAGGGTTAGTTTTAAGTTTAGGATGAGGGTTAGGGTTAGGATAAGGGTTAGGGTTAGGCTGAGGTTGAGGGTGAGGGTGAGGGTTAGTGTTAGGGTGAGGGTTAGGGTGAGGGTTAGTGTTTGGGTAATGTTTAGGGTAAGGGTGAGGGTTAGGGTGAGGTTGAGGGTTTGGGTTCGGGTGACGGTTAGGGTGTGGGTGAGGGTTAGGGTGATGTTTAGGGTGAGGTTGTGTGTTAGGGTTAGGTATAGCGTAAGGGTGAGGGATAGTGTTAGAGTTAGGGTTAGGGTGAGAGTTAGGTTGAGGCGTAGGGTTAGGTTTAGGTTTAGGGTGAGGATGGGGGTGAGGGTTAGGGTTAGGCTGAGGGTGAGGCTGAGGGTGAGGGACAGGTTTAGGGTTTGGGTGAGGGTTAGGTTGATGGTGAGAGTTAGGTTTAGGTGACTGTTAGGATGAGGGTGAGGGTTAGGGTTAGGGTGAGGGTGAGGTTTAGGGACAGGGGTAGGGATTGTGTTAGGGTTAGGGTGAGAGTTAAGTTTAGTGTTAGGGTTAGGATTAGGCTGAGGATTAGGGTGATGGTGAGATGAGGGTTAGGGTTAAGGTGAGGGTTAATGTTAGGGTGAGGGTTAGGCTTAGAGTTAGGGTGAGTCCTAGGGTCAGGTTGAGTGTTAGGTTGAGGGTGCGCATGAGGGTTAGTTTTCGGGTGAGGGTTAGGTTTAGGGTTAGGGTGAGGGTTAGTATTAGGGTGATGTTTCGGGTGAGGGTGAGGGTGAGGGTTAGGATGAGGGTGAGGTTGAGGATTAGGGTTAGGATTAGGGTTAGGGTGAGGGTTAGGCTGAGGGTGAGGATGAGGGTGAGGGTTAGTTTGAGGGTGAGGCTTAGGGTGAGTGCTAGAGAGGGGTGCTAGTGTTAGGGTGAGGGCTAGGGTGAGGGTGAGAGCTAGTGTGAGGGTGAGGGTGAGGGTTAGGTTTAGGATTAGGGTTAGGTTTATGGTTAGGCTGAGGGTGATGGTGAATGTTAGGGGTAGGGGTAGGGTGAGCATGAGGGTGAGGGTTAGGATTAGGGTGAGGATTAAGGTTACAGTGATGTTTAGGGTGAGAGTGAGGTTATGGTGAGGGTTAGGGTTAGGGTTACGGTTAGGGTGAGGGCTAGGGTGAGGGTAAGGGTTAGAGTTAGGGGTAGGCTGTATGTGAGGGGTAGGGTTAGGACTGGTGTTAGTGTTTTGGTTAGGCTGAGGCTGAGGGTGAGGGTGAGGGTTAGGGTGAGGTTTAGGGTGAGGGCTAGGGTTAGGGTTAAGGTGAGGGTTCGGTTTAGTGTGAGGTTTAGTGTTAGGGTTAGGTTGAGGGTTAGAGTGAGGGTTAGGATGAGGGTTAGGGTTAGGATGAGGGTGAGGATTAGGTTTAGGGTTAGGGTTAGGGTTAGGGTTAGGCTGAGGTTGAGGGTTAGGGTTAGGGTTAGGGATAGGGTGAGGTTGAGTGTGAGGGTTAGGATTAGGGAGAGGATTAGGGTTATGGTGATGTTTAGGGTGAGAGTGAGGGTTAAGGTGAGGGTTAGGTTTAGGGTTTGGGTGAGGGTGAGGGCTAGGGTTAGGTTGAGGTTTAGGGTTAGGGTGAGGGTTAGTGTTAGCGTTAGGCTTACATTGATGGTTAGGTTGAGGGTTAGGGTAAAGGGTAGGTTTAGGGTTAGGGTGATGATTAGGGTTATTGTGAGGGTTAGGGTTAGGTTTACAGTTAATGTGAGGGGTAGGGTGAGGCGTATTTTTAGGGTTAGGGTGAGGGTCAGGGTTATTGTGAGGGTTAGGGTGAGGTTTAGGGTTAGGGGTAGGGTGAGGGTGAGGTGTAGGTTTAGGGTTAGGATTAGGGTTAGGTTTAGGCTGTGGGTAAGAGGGTTATGGGTAGGGTGAGGATGAGGGTTAGGGTTAGGGTTAGGATTAGGCTGAGGGTGAATATTAGGGTTAAGGTTAGGGTGAGGGTGAGTGTAAGGGTTAGGGCTAGGGTAAGGGTGAGGGTTAGAGTTAGGTTTACGGGTAGGGTTAGGTTTAGGGTTACTGTAGAGTTTAGGTTTAGGGTTAGAGTGAGTTAAAGGGTTAGGTTGAGGGTTAGGGTGAGGGTTCGGGTTAGTGTTATGGTTAGGGAGAGGGTTAGGGTGAGGGTTAGGGTGAGGGCTAGGGTTAGGGTTAGTGTGAGGGTTAGGGTTATTGTGAGGGATAGGGTTAGGTTTAGGGTTAGGGTCAGGGCTAGGTTGAGGGGTATTTTTAGGGTTAGGGTGAGGGTTAGGTTTATGGTTAGATTTAGGGTGAGGGTTAGGGCTAGTGGTAGGGTGAGAGTGAGGGGTAGTTTTAGGTTTAGAGTGAGCGTTAGTGTTTGTGTGAGAGTTAGGTTTAGGTTTAGCCTCAGGGTGAGGGTTAGGTTGAAGGGTAGGGTAGGGTTCAGATGAGGGTTATGGTTGGTGTGAAGGTTACGGTTAGGGTTAGGGTTAGGGTGAGGGTAAGGTTTAGGGTTAGAGTTAGTGTGAGTTTTGGGGTTTGTGTGAGGGTTATGGTTAGGGTTATTGTTAGGGTTATGGTGAGGATAAGGGTTAGGGTGAGGGTTAGGTTTAGAGTGATGTTTCTGGTGAGGGTGATCGTTAGGGTGAGGGTGAGGGTTTGGGAGAGGGTAAAGGTTAGGTTGTAGGTAAGGGTTAGGGTGAAGGTTAGGGTGAGGTTTAGGGTTAGTGTTAGGGTTAGGGTAAAGGTGAGGGTTAGGGTTAGGGTGAGGGTGAGGATTAGGGTTATGGTGAGGGATAGGTTTATGTTTAGCATGAGGGTGAGGGTTAGCCTTAGGATCAATGTTTGGATTAGGGTTAGGATGAGGGTGAGGGTTAATGTTAGGTTTAGGGTTAGGATGAGGGCTAGGGTGAGGGTAAGAGTTAGTGTGAGGTTGAGGGTTAGGGTTAGGATTAGCATTAGGGTTAGGCTGAGGGGGAGGGGGGAGGGTTATGTTTAGTGTTAGGGTGAAGGCTAGGGTGAGGTTGAGAGCTAGTGTGAGGGTGAGGGTGAGTGTTAGATTTAGGATTAGGGCTAGGTTTATGGTTAGGCTGAGGGTGATGGTGAATGTTAGGGGTAGGGGTAGGGTGAGCGTGAAGGTTAGGGTTAGGGTTAGGGTGAGGATTAGGGTTACAGTGATGTTTAGGGTGAGAGTGAGGGTTTTGGTGAGGGTTAGGGTTAGGGTTACGGTTAGGGTGAGGGCTAGGGTGAGGGTAAGGGTTATAGTTAGGTTTAAGGGTAGGGTTAGGGTTAGGGTTACTGTGAGGGTTAGGGTTATGGTTATGGTAAGGAAAAGGGTTAGGTTGAGGGTTAGGGTGACGGTGAGGGTTGGGGTTAGCGTTAGGGTTAGCGTGAGGGTTAGGTTGAAGCTTAGGGTGAGGGGTAGGGTTAGGTTTAGGGTGACGGTTAGGGTTATTGTGATGCTTAGGTTTAGGGTGAGGGTGGAAGGTAGGTTGAGTGTTATTGTTAGTGTTAAGGCGAGGTTTAGGGTTAGTGTGAGGGTTAGGGTCTAGGGTAGGGTTAGGGTTAGGGTGAGGTAAGGGTTACGGTGAGGTTTAGGGTGAGAGTGAGGGTTAGGGTTATCGTGAGAGTTAGGGTGAGGGTTATGGTTAGGTTTAAGGTTGTGGTAAGGGTGAGGTTGTGGGTTAGGATTAGGGTGAGAGTTAGGGTTAGGGTTAGTGTGAGGGTTAGATTTAGGGTTAGGGTTAGGGTTAGGGTTATTTTTTGGGTTAGGGTGAGGGTGAGGTTGAGGGTTAGGGTTAGGGTTAGTGTTAGCGTGAGGTTTAGGGTCAGGGTGAGGGTGATGGTTAGGGTTACGGTGAGGGTTACGTTTAGGGTTGGGGTGATGTTTAGTGTGAGGTTTAGGGTGAGGGTGAGGGTGAGGGTTTCGATTAGGTTTTATCTGAGGCTGAGAGTTAGGATTAGTGTTAGGGTGAGTGGAAGGTTTAGGGTGAGGGTTAGAGAGTGTGAGAGTTAGGGTTAGGGTTAGGCTGAGGTTTAGGGTGAGGGTTAGAGTGAGTGTTAGGGTGAGCGTTACGGTTAGGGTTAGGGTGAGGTTTTGGGTTTGGGTTAGGGTGAGGGTTTGGGTTAGGTTTAGGGTTAGGATGAGGGTTGGGCTGAGGGGTAGAGTTAGGGTTAGGGTTAGGGTTAGGGTTAGTGTGAAGGTTAGGGTTAGGGTTAGGGTGAGTGTAAGTTTTAGGGTGAGGGTTAGGGTGAGGGTGAGGGTTAGGGTTACATTTAGGGTTAGGGAGAGGTTTAGGGTGAGGGTGAGGGTTAGGGTTAGGATTACGTTGAGGGTGAGGGTTAGAGTTAGGATTAGGGTTAGGGTGAGGGTGAGGATTAGGGTTACAATTAGGGTGAGGTTGAGGGTTAGGGATAGGTTGAGGATTAGGGTTAGGGTTAGGGTTAGTGTGAGTGTTAGGCTGAGGGGTAGAGTTAGGGTTAATTTGAGCGTTAGGTTTAGTGTGAGGGTTAGGGTAGGGTTAGGGTTACGGTTACTGTTAGGGTGAGGGTAAGGGTTAGGGTGAGGGTTAGGGTGAGGGTGAGGGTTAGGGTTAGCATTAGGGTTGGGGTTAGGTTTAGGTTGAGGGTTAGCGTTAGGTTTAGGTTTAGGGTGAGGATGAGGATGAGTGAGAGGGTTAGGTTTAGGGTTAGGGTGAGGGTTAGGGTTAGGGTGTGGGTGAGGGTGTGCGTGAGGGGTAGGGTTAGGTTGAGGGTTGGATTGAGAGTTAGGTTTCAGGTTAGGGTTAGGTTTAAAATGAGGGTAAGGATTAGGGTCAGGGTTAGGATGAGGGTGAGGTTTAGGGTTAGAGTTAGGTTTAGAGTGAGATTTAGGATGAGGGTGAGGGTGAGGGTTTGGGTTAGGTTTAGTGTTAGGATGATGGTTAGGCTGAGGGGTAGATTTAGGGTTAACGTGAGTGTTAGGTTTAGTGTGAATGTTAGGGTTAGGGTTAGGGTTAAGGTGAGGCTAAGGTTTAGAGTGAGGGTTAGGGTGAGGGTGAGGGTTAGGGTTAGAATTAGGGTTAGGGTGAGGTTTAGGGTGAGGGTTAGGGTTTGGGTGAAGGTGAGGGTTTGGGTTAGGATTAGTGTTAGGGTTAGGATTTGGCTGAGGGTGAGGGTAAGTGTGAGGGTAAGGGTTAGGTTTATGTTTAGGGTGATGGTTAGGGTGAGGGTGAGGTTTAGGGTTAATATTAAGGTTAGGGTGAGGGTTCAGCTGAGGGTTAGGGTTAGGGTTAGGGTGAAGTTTAGGGTGAGGGTTATGGTTAGGGTGAGGGTTAGGTTTAGGGTGAGGCATAGGGTTAGGGTTAGGGTGAGGGTTAGGGTTAGGGTGAGGGTTAGGTTTAGGGGTAGTGTGAGGGCTAGGGTGAGGGTGAGGTTTAGGGTTAGGGTTAAGGTTAGGGTGAGGGTTAGAGTGAGGGTTAGAGTGAGGGCTAGGTTTAGGATTAGGGTGAGAGTTAAGTTTAGTGTGAGGGTTAGGATTAGGGTTAGGGTGAATGTGAGGGTAAGGTTTAGGGTGAGCTTTAGTGTGAAAGTGAGGGTTTAGTGTTAGGGTTAGGCTGAGGGTGAGGGTTAGGGTTAGGGTTAGGGTGAGGGTAAGGATTAGGGTGAGGGTTAGAGTGAGGGTGAGGGATAGTATTAGGGTTAGGCTGAGGTTTATGGTGAGGGTTAGGGTTAGGGTTAGGTTGAGGGTTAGGGTGAGAGTTAGGTTTAGGGTGAGGTTAAGTTTTAGGATGAGGGTTAGGGTGAGGGTTAGGGTTAGCATTAGGGTTAGGGTGAGGTTTAGGGTTAGGGTTAGGGATAGGGTTAGGTGAGGTTGGGGGTGTGGGTTAAGGTTAGGATTCGGGTTAGGGTTAGGGTTAGACTGAGGGTTAGGGTGAGGGTCAGGGTTATGTTATGGTTAGGGTTAGGGTTAGGGTGAGGGTTATGGTTGGGGTGAGGTTTAGGGTTCAGGTTAGGGTGAGGGTGAGGTTGAGGCTGAGGGTTTGGGTTCGGTTTAGGGTTAGGATTAGGGTTAGGCTGAGCGGTAGTGTTAGGGTTTGGGAGAGAGTTAGGGTTAATGTGAGCGTTAGGGTTAGGGTTAGGGTTAGGGTGAGGGTAAGGGTTAGGGTGCGGGATAGGGTGATGGTGAGGGTTAGGGTTAGGGTTAGTGTTAGGGTGAGGTTTAGTGTGAGGGTTAGGTTTGGGGTTAGTGTTAGCGTGAGGGATAGGATGAGGGTTAGGGTTAGGGTTAGTGTTAGATTTTCGGGGAGGGTGAGAGTTTGAGTTAGCCTTAGGATAAGACTGAGGGTGAGGATTAGGGTTAGGGTGAGGGTTAGGGTAAGGGTAAGGGTCAGGGCGAGGGTAAGGGTTAGGGTGAGAATAAGGGTTAGGGTTAGGTTGACGGTGAGGGTGAGTGTTATTGTTAGTGTGACTGTTAGGATAGGTTTAGGGTGAGGGCTAGGTTGAGGGTGAGAGTTACGTTTAGGGGTAGGTTGAGGGCTAGGGTGAGCGTTAGGGTTAGGGTTAAGGTTAGGATGAGGTTTAGGATTATGTTTAGGGTGAGTGTTAGTGTAAGTGATAGGGTTAGGTTCAGGGTGAGGGTTAGGATTGGTGTGAGGGTTAGAGTGAAAGTGAGGGTTAGCGTTAGCCTAAGGTTTAGTGTGAGGTTTAGGGTGAGTGTTAGGGTTAGGGTTAGGGTTATGGTTAGTGTGAGGGTGAGGGTTAGGCTTAGGGTTAGGGTGAGTGTTAGGGTTAGTGCGAGGGTTAGGTTACGGTCAGCGTTAGGGTGAGAGTAAGGATTAGGGTGAGGGTTAGGATGAGCGTGAGGGTTAGGGTTATCGTGAGTGTTAGGTGCGGAGTAGGGTGAGTGTTAGGGTTAGGTTTAGGGTTAGGGGTAGGGTGAGGGTGAGGGTTACAGTTAGGGATAGGTTTAGGGTTAGGGTTATTGTTAAGGTTAGGGTGAGGGTGAGATTGAGGGTGAGGGTGAGGGTTAGGGTTAGGGTGAGGTTTAGGGTGAGGGTGAGGGTGAGGGTTAGGGTTAGGATTAGGGTTAGGGTTAGGGTTTGGCTGAGGGTGAGGGTTAGGGTGAGGGTGAAGGAGAGTGTAAGGATTAGGGTAAGGGTTAGATTGAGGGTCAGGGTTAGGGTTAGGGTTAGGGTCAGGTTTATGGTGCGGGTTAGGGTTAGGGCTAGGGTTAGGTTGAGGTTTAAGGTGAGGGTTGACTTGAAGGTTCTGGTTTGGGTTAGGGTGATGGTTAGGGTTACAGTTAGGTTGAGGGTTAGAGTTAGGGTGATGTTTAGGGTAAGCGGGAGGGTTAGGGTGAGGTTGAGTGTTCGGGTGTGAGTGATGGTTAGGTTTAGGGTGAGGGTTAGGGTGACGGTGAAGATTAGAAGGCAGGTAAGGGTTAGGGTGAGGGTTAGGGTTAGGGTGAAGTTTAGAGTGAGGGTGAGGGTTAGGGTTAGGGTTAGGGTTAGGCTGAGGTTAAATGTTAGGGTGAGAGTTAGTGTGAGGTTTAGGGTTAGCATTAGGGTTAGGGTGAGGGTTTGGGTTAGGGTTAGGGATAGGGTTAGGTTTAGGTTGAGGGTGTGGGTTAAGGTTAGGATTAGGGTTAGTGTTAGGGTTAGGGTGAGGGTTAGGGTTAGGGTGAAGGTTAGGGTTAGGGTTAGGGTGAGGGTGAGGGTTTGGTTTAGGTTCAGGGTTAGGATTAAGGTTAGGCTGAAGGGTAGTGTTAGGGTTAGGGTGAGAGTTAGGGTGAGGGTGAGGGTTAGGGTTAGGGTTAGGGTTAGGGTTAGGGTGAGGTTTACGTTGAGGGTTTGGGTTAGGCTTAGTGTTAGTTTGTCGGTTAGTGTGAGGGTTCGGGTTAGGTTTAGGGTTAGGTTTTCAGTGAGGGTGAGGGTTTGAGATAGCCTTAGGGTTACAGTGAGGGTGAGGATTAGGGTTAGGGTGAGGGTTAGGGTGAGGGATAGGGTGAGGATTAGGGTTAGGATTAGGGTTAGGGTTAGGGTTTGGCTGAGGGTGAGGGTTAGTTTTAGGGTGAGGGTGAGGGTAAGTGTTAGGTTGAGGGTTAGAGTGAGGGTGAGGGTTAGGGTTAGGGTTACAGTGAGGTTTAGGATGAGGGTTAGGGTTAGGGTTAGCGTTAAGTTGAGATTTAGGTTGAGGGTTAGGGTTAGAGTGTTGGTTTGGTTTAAGTTTAGGGTTAGGTTTAGAGTGAGGGTAAGGGTTAGGATGAGGATTAGGATGAGAGTGAGAGTTAGGGTTAGGGTTATGTTGAGGGTGAGGTTTAGGATGAGGGTGAGGGTGAGGCTTTGGGTTAGGTTTAAGGTTAGGGTGATGTCTTCCATGACCCACTCATGATTCAGCAGCTTGTTGTTCAGCCTCCATGTGATACCGGACTTTCTTTGGTGGCTTTTGGTGTTGAGTTCTAATATTATTCCCTTGTGGTCAGAGAGGATGCAAGGTATAACTTCAATGTTTCTGAATTTAGACAAGTTTGCTTTGTGGCCTAAAATGTGGTCTATTTTAGAAAACATTCCATGTGCTGCTGAGAAAAACGTGTATTCTGATGCTGCTGGGTGAAATGTTCGGTAGATGTCTGTTAAGTCTAGTTGATCTATGCAGCTGTTTAGATCTGTGGTTTCTCTCTTGAGTTTTTGCCGAGTTGATCTATCTAGTGCGGAGAGTGGTGTGTTAAAATCCCCAACAATTAATGTCTTTGGATCTATATGGGATTTGAGCGAAAGTAGTGTTTCTTTGATAAATTTGGGTGCTCCATTGTTTGGCGAATAGATATTTAGAATTATAATATCCTCCTGAAGGAGAGATCCTTTAATTAGTATGTAGTGACCTTCTTTATCTCTTCTCACGAATTTTACTTTGAAGTCTATTTTATCTGATATTAGGATTGCAACTCCCGCCTGTTTATGGGGGCCGTTTGCTTGGTAGATTTTGTTCCAGCCTTTAACATTGAAAATGTGTTTGTTTTTACGGGCAAGATATGACTCATGGAGGGAGCAGATAGAAGGGTCTTGTTTTTTAATCCAACTAGACATTCTATGTCGCTTAATTGGAGAGTTCAGTCCGTTAACGTTAAGAGATAGGACTGAGAGGTATTTGGGAGTTCCTACCATATTATCCACCTTCTTGGGGGCTGCAAAAACTGGGTTCTTCCTATGGTTCTTGGCTTCTCAGTTTGGGTGCAGTTTCTTGGTCTTTATTGCGGTCTTGTTGGTTTTCTATGTGTAGGACATCTTTAAGAATCTTTTGTAGGGCTGGTTTGGTGGAGATGTATTGTTTCCATTTTTCTTTGCTATGGAAGGTTTTTATTTGGCCTTCAGTTATGAAGGAGAGTTTAGCTGGGTACAGTATTCTTGGTTGATAGTTGTTTGTTTTTAGGGCATGGCATACATCATTCCACGCTCTTCTTGCTTTGATTGTCTCTGCTGAGAAATCTGAGGTGATTCTAATTGGTTTCCCTTTATAGGTGATTACCCTTTTCTCCTGGACAGCTTTAAGGATCTTTTCCTTGGTCTGAGTTGGTCCTGTGTGGATTATAATGTGACGGTGGGATGTCCTATTCTGGTCTGGTCTATTTGGGGTTCTAAAAGCTTCTTGTATCTGAATAGGCCTATCTTTTTGTAAGTTTGGGAAGTTCTCTGCTAGGATCCTGTTAAACAAATTTCCTAGACCATTAACTTCTGTTTCTAGGTGCTCCTCTACACCCATTATCCTTAGATTAGGCCTTCTCATGGTGTCTTCCAGGTGTTGGATAGATCTATCATATTTCTTGGACTTGTCTTGGATGGTTGTATGTTCTTTCTCTATAATATCTAGGCTGTCTTCAATCCCTGAGATTCGATCTTCTGCATGGTCTAACCTGCTGTCAAGACTCTCTACTTTGTTTTTTATCTCTTTTCCTTCTAATTGGTCAGCTTTGATGGCTTCAAGTTCTTTGTTGAAGCTCTGTTTTAAGTCTTGTATGAATTTCTTTACTTCCATAATTTGGTGTTCAGTGTTTGTTCTCAAATCACTTAGTTGATTGGTTATGGTTTCTTTGGACTCCCATTCCTTCTGTTGGGTTCCATTCAGCATTCCCTTTGTGGTCTCCCAGACTTCCTTCAGCTCTTTGTTAATGGATTCCATGAATGCCTTTAGTGATCTTTGTGTATTCTCTACCTGGTCTCTCTTTGATTAGCATGTTTGATTAAAATGTTCATGCTATTCAACAAAAATGAACACACAAATTACCAGCTCTTCTGGGACACAGCAAAGGCAGTACTCAGAGGCAAGTTTATAGCTCTGAGCTCATACATCAACAAATTGGAGAGATCTGAAACTAACAATTTAATGACACATCTAAACCTCCTTGAAAAAGAGCAGCAAGATAAACCCCAATCCCGTAGACGGGAAGAAATAATCAAAATTAAATCAAAATTAAATGAATTAGAATCCAAAAAAACTATACAAAGAATCAACAAAACAAAGAGTTGGTTCTTCGAAAAACTTAACAAAATTGACAGACCCTTAGCAAATCTTATCAGAAAAAGAAGAGAACACACCCAAATTAATAAACTCAGAGATGAGAATGGAAACATCACCACAGAAACAACCAAGATTCAGAACATTATAAGGGAATACTTCTCAAAACTTTATGCTAATAAGTTTGAGAACTGGACAGAAATGGACCTTTTCCTAGCAAATATTGACATGCCAAAACTAAACCAAGATGAATTAAATTATCTTAACAAGCCCATATCAATCACTGAAATAGAAACAGCAATAAGAGACCTCCCATCTAAGAAAAGTCCAGGACCAGATGGTTTTACAGCGGAATTTTACAAGGCCTTCAAAGCAGAGCTCACACCAATACTCCTCCAACTCTTCAATGAAATTGAAAGAGAAAGCTCACTACCCAACACATTCTATGAAGCCATCATAACCCTCATCCCAAAACCAGGCAGGGACTCATCAAAGAAAGAGAACTATAGACCCATTTATTTGATGAATATTGATGCAAAACTTCTCAACAAAATTTTGGCCAATCGACTTCAACAATTCAGCCAAAAAATCATACACCACGATCAAACAGGATTTATTTCAGAGATGCAAAGCTGGTTCAATATACGCAAATCAATTAATATTATTCATCACATCAACAGGAGCAAGAATAAGAACCACATGGTTATCTCAATAGATACAGAAAAAGCATTCGACAAGATCCAACACCCCTTCAAGATGAAGGTTTTGGAAAAATTAGGAATCCATGGAACATTCCTCAGTACAATGAAGGCTGTATATGACAAACCTACAGCCAGCATTATACTCAATGGTGAAAAACTAAAGCCATTTCCTCTTAACTCAGGAGCAAGACAAGGATGCCCACTCTCTCCACTTCTCTTCAATCTAGTATTAGAATGCCTAGCTACAGCAATAAGACAAGATGCAGACATAAAGGGGATCCAAATAGGGAAAGAAGAAATAAAACTCTCCCTCTTTGCAGATGACATGATCGTGTATTTAAAGAATCCCATAGACTCCACTCCCAAATTACTCAATCTGATTCAAAACTTTGGCAAAGTAGCAGGTTATAAAATTAACCCCCCAAAATCAATGGCTTTTCTGTATGCCAACAATGAGAAAAGTGTGGCTGAAATTAGGAAAGCAACTCCATTTGTCATAGCCCCACAAAAAATAAAATACCTAGGAATAAACTTAACTAAAGAAGTGAAGGACCTCTATGATGAAAACTTTAAAATCTTGAAAAAGGAAATCAACACAGAACTTAAAAAATGGCAAAGCCTCCCATGCTCCTGGATTGGAAAGATTAACATCGTGAAAATGGCAACACTTCCCAAGGCTATCTACAAATTCAACGCAATACCTATCAAAATTCCAACCTCATTCTTCAAGGAAATAGAAGAGGCAATCCAAAAATTCATATGGAACAATAAAAGACCCCGAATAGCAAAAACGCTCTTCAATGGAAAGAACACTGCTGGAGGAATATCAATACCAAATTTCAAACTCTACTATAAAGCCATAGTAATCAAAACAGCTTGGTATTGACATAAGAACAGACCTCAGGACCAATGGAATAGAATTGAAAACCCAGAAATGAACCTACAGACCTATAGCCATCTAATCTTCGATAAGGGACCTAAAACAATAGAATGGAAGAAAGACAGCCTCTTCAGTAAATGGTGCTGGCAAAATTGGTTAACTACATGTAGAAAACTAAAGCTAGATCCTTATATATCACCCTGCACCAGCATCAACTCCAAATGGATCAAAGACCTTGAAGTCAAAGCAGACACACTGAAAACATTACAGGATGGAATAGGAGAAACCCTAGGTCTCCTTGGCTCAGGCTAAAATTTTTTGAATAGAGACCCGGAAACACAACAAATCAAAGAAAGGTTGGACAAATGGGATTGCATAAAGTTGCAGAGCTTCTGCAGGGCAAATGACATAGCTAGCAAGATCAATAGAAAGCCCACGGATTGGGAGAAGATCTTTACTAGCCATACAACGGACAAGGGTCTCATATCTAAGATATACTTGGAACGCAAAAAATTAAACCCCCCAACAACAAATCCTCAAAGAAACAACTGCCCAATAAATAAGTGGGCAAAAGACTTAAAAATAAACTTCTCTGAAGAAGAAAGAAGGATGGCCAATAGACACATGAAGAAATGTTCAACATCCCTAGCCATAAAAGAAATGCAAATCAAAACAACATTGAGATATCACCTCACCCCAGTTAGAACGGCAAAAATCAAGAACTCTAACAACAACAGATGCTGGAGGGGATGTGGACAGAAAGGAACCTTATTTCATTGTTGGTGGGAATGTAAACTTGTTCAACCACTTTGGAAAGCAGTATGGACGTTCCTCAAAAGACTTCACATAGAACTCCCCTATGACCCAGCAATCCCACTTTTGGGCATTTACCCAAATGTTTACAAACAAGACCACACTAAAGCTACCAGCACAACAATGTTTATTGCAGCATTATTTACCATAGCCAAGATATGGAACCAACCCAGATGCCCCTCAGTAGATGAATGGATCAAGAAAATGTGGTATATATACACTATGGAAATCTATGCCTCCATCAGAAAGAATGACATTGCTCCATTTGTTAGGAAATGGAAAAACTTGGAAAAAATTATATTAAGTGAAGTAAGCCAGGCCCAAAGAAACATAGGTCCCATGGTTTCCCTTATTTGCAATATCTAGTATATGTATGAGTCAAGCGGAAAAGGTTAGATAATGTGATGCCAGGAAAATGAAACCTTAGATATGTATTTTAATGTTTTTTTTTCTTTCATGCATGTGTTTCTAACGCATTTATAAGATTATCTCTTTGTTGCTTTGTATGTCCCTCCCCCACAGTTTAACCCCTGCTTTCACTATATTTGATGTCAGTATAACTTGTGGAGGAGATGGGGACAAACCAGTTGTTTAAGGATAGAGGTGGACCTGTTGCAACAATGAGAAGTACAAGTTGTCAGGTCCAAAACGAGCTTTACAACATCGGTGCGGGGGGGAAGGGGAGAAAGGAGAAGGATTGGGATTGGGGGGAAGGGGGGAGGCTGCGAAAGGATATGAAGGGTAAACCAAAGGAGGAGGCTGCAATGCTTGGTAAGAAATGTACGCATTATCCTGCCCAGGAAATTGTAACCCCTCTGTACAGTATGTTCACAAATGAAATAAAAATTAAATTAAAAAAAATAAAAAATATATATAAAAAAAGTTAGGATGATGGTTAGGCAGAGGGGTAGATTTAGGGTTTACGGTGAGGGTTAGGTTTAGTGTGAAGGTTAGGGTTAGGGTGAGTTTAAGGATTAGGGTGAGAGTTAGAGTGAGGGTGAGGGTTAGGGTTAGGATTAGGGTTAGGTTGAGGTTTAGGGTGAGGGTTATTGTTAGGGTTAAGGTGAGGGTGAGAGTGAGGGTTAGGGTTACGATTTGTGTTAGGGTTAGGATTTGGCTGAGGGTTAGGGTGAGGCTGAGGTTGATTGTTAGGGTTTGGGTTAGGGTGAGGGTTAGGGTGAGGGTGAGTTTTAGGGATAATGTTACGGTTAGGGTGATGTTTAGTGTGAGGGTTAGAGTTAGAGTTAGGGTTAGGGTGAAGGTTAGGTTGAGGGTTATGGTTAGGGTGAGGATTAGAATGAGGTTTAGGGTGAGTGTGAGGGTTAGGGTTAAGATTGGGTTAGGGTAAGTGCTAGGGTGAGGGTGAGGGTTAGGTTTAGGGGTAGGGTGAGGGCTAGGGTGGGGGTGAGTGTTATGGTTAGGGTTAAGGTTAGGGTGAAGGTTAGGCTTAGGGTTAGGGTGAGGGTTAGGGTGAGGGATAGGGTTAGGGTTAGGGTGAGGGTTAGGGTTTGGGTTAGGGCTAAGGTTAGGGTGAGGGTAAGGGTTAGGGTGAAAGTGATTGTTAGGTTTATCATGAGTGTTAGGGTGAGGTTTAGGGTGAGGGTTAGGTTTAGGTTTAGGGTTAGGTTTAGGTTGTGGGTGAGGGTTTGGGTTAGGGTTAGGGTGAGGGTTAGAGTTAGGGTTAGTGTGAGGGTTAGGTTTAGGGTTAGGATTATTGATAAGGTTAGGGTGAGGGTGAGGTTGAGGGTAAGGGTGAGTGTTAGGGTGAGGTTTAGGTTGAGGGTGAGGGTGAGGGTGAGGGTTAGGTTTAGGATTAGTGTTAGGTTTAGGGTTAAGCTGAGGGTGAGGGTTGGAGTTAGGGTTAGGGTGAGGGTCAGGATTAGGGTGTGTGTTAGAGTGAGGGTGAGGGTTATTTTTAGGGTTAGGGTGAGGTTTAGGATGAGGGTTAGGGTGAGGTTTAGGGTTAGTGTGAGGGTAAGGTTTAGGGTTAGTGTTAGGTTTAGGGTGAGGGATAGGGTGAGAGTGAGGGTTAGGGTTATCATGGGTGTTAGGGTGATGGTTAGGCTTAGGGTAAGGGTGAGGGTTGCGGTTAGGTTTAGGGAGAAGGTCAGGGTGAGGGTGAGGTGAGGGCTACAGATAGGGTTAGGGTGACGTTTAGAGTTTGGGTTAGGGTGAGGTTTGGGTTAGGTTTAGGGTTAGAATGAAGGTTAGGCTGAGGTTAGAGTTAGGGGGAGGGGGAGGGGAAGGGTTAGTGTGAGGGTTTGTGTTAGGGTTAGAGTGAGGGTAAGGGTTAGGTTGAGGGTTAGGGTTTGGATTAGGTTTAGGGTTAGGATGAAGGTTAGGCTGAGGGATAGAGTTAGGGTTAGGGTTATGGTTAGTGTGAGGGATAGGGTGAGGGTTAAGGTGAGGTTTAGTGTTAGATTTAGCATTAGGGGTAGGGTGAGGGTGAGGTTTAGGGTTAGAGTGAGGGCTAGAATGAGGGTGAGAGTGAGGGTTTGGGATAGGTTGAGGATTAGGTTTAATGGTAGAGTTAGGGTTAGGTTGAGGGTTAGGTTATAGTGAGGGTTAGGGTTAAGGTTAGAGTTAGGGTTATAGTTAGGGTGAGGGTAAGGGTTAGGATGAGGGTTTGGGTGAGGGTGAGGGTTAGGGTTAGCATTAGGGTTAGGGTTAGGGTAAGGGTGAGGGTCATTGTTAGGTTTAGGTTTATGGTGAGGGTGAGGGAGGGGGTTAGGTTTGGTGTTAGGGTGAGGGTAAGGGTGAGGGTGTGGGTCAGGTTAGGGTTAGGTTGATTGTGGGGGTGAGAGTTAGGGTGAGGTTGAGGTTAAGGGTGAGAGTTAGAATTAGGGTTAGGGTGAGGGTGAGGGTGAGGGTTAGGGTTAGGATTAGTGTTAGGGTTAGTTTTGGCAGAGGGTGAGGGTGACGGTTATGGTTAGGGTGAATGTTAGGGTTAGGATTAGCCAGAGGGTTAGGGTTAGGGTGAGGCTTAGAGTTAGGGTGTGGGATAGGTTTAGGATTGGGTTAGGGTGAGGGCTAGGGTGAGGGTGAGGGTTAGGGTAAGGTTTAGGGTTAGGGTTAGGGTTAGGGTGAGGGGTAGGGTTAGGGTTAGGGATAGGGTGAGGGTTAAGTTTAGTTTGAGGGTTAGGGTTATGGTTACAGTTAGGGTGAGGGTTAGGTTTAGGGTGAGGGTTAGGTTGAGGGTTAGGGTTACGTTGAGGGTAAGGCTTAGGGAGTGGGTTAGGGTGAAATCGCGGTTTAGGTTTAGCCTTAGGTTTAGATTGAGGGTTAGGGTTAGGGTGAGGGTTAGGGTGAGGGTGAGGTTTAGGGTTAGGATTGTGTTAGGGTGAGGGCTAGAGTGTGGGTGAGGGATAGGTTTATGGGTAGGTTATGGGCTAGAGTGAGGGATAGGGTTAGGTTTAGTGCGAGGGTTAGGGTTATGGTTAGGGTTAGGTTGAGGTTAAGGGTTAGGGTGAGGGTTAGGGTGAAAGTGCTGGTTAGCGTTAGCCTAAGGTTTAGTGTGAGGGTTAGGGTGAGGGTTAGATTTAGGGTTAGTGTGACCGTGAGGGTTAGGGTTAGGGTTAGGCTGTGGGTTAGGGTTAGTGTGAGAGTTCAGGTTACTGTGAGGTTTAGGGTTAGGGTTAGGGTTAGGGTGAGGGTAAGTGTTAGGGACAGGGTAAGGGTGAGAATGAAGGTTAGGGTTATCGTGAGTGTTAGGGTGAGGGTTAGGGTTAGGTTTAGGGTTAGGTTTAGGGTGAGGGTGAGGGTGAGAGTTAGGGTTAGGGTTAGGGTTATTGTTAAGGTTAGGGTGAGGGTGAGGGTGAGGGTGAGGGTGAGGGTTAGTGTGAGGTTTAGGGTGTGGGTGAGGGTGAGTGTAAGGGTTAGAATTAGGGTTAGGGTAAGGGTTAGGGATATTTTAAGGATTAGGGTGAGGGTTAGAGTGAGGGTCAGGGTTAAGTTTAGGGTTAGGGTGAGGTTTAGGATGAGGGTTAGGGTTAGGGTTATGGTGAGGGTAAGGTTTAGCATGAGGGTTATGATGAAGGTGAGGGTTATGTTTAGGGTTAGGTTTAGGGTGAGGTGTACTGTGAGGGTGAGGGTGAGGGTTTGGGTTAGGTTTAGGGTTAGGGTGAGGGTTAGGCTCAGATGTAGATTTAGGGTGAGTGTGAGGGTTAGGATTAGTGTGAAGGTTAGGGTTAGGGTTAGGGTTAGGGTGAGGTTAAGGGTTAAGGTGAGGGTTAGGGTGAGGGTGAGGGTTAGGGTTAGGATTAGGTTTAGGGTGAGAGTTATTGTTAGGGTTATTCTTAGGTGTAGGCTGAGGGTGAGGTTTAGTGTTAGGGTTAGGGTGAAGTTTAGGGTGAAAGTTATGGTTACGATGAGTTTTAGGGTGAGGGTTAGGATTAGGGTTAGGTTTAGGGTTTGGCTGAGGGTGAGGGTTAGGGTTAGGGTTAGGGTGAGGGGAAGGATTAGGGTGAGAGAGTGAGGGTGAGTATTAGGGTTAGGGTTAGGGTGAGGTTTAGGGTGAGGGTTAGGGTTAGGGTTAGGTTGAGGGTTAGGGTGAGGGTTAGGGTAAGAGTGAGGGTTAGGTTTATTCTTAGGGTTAGGGTTAGGGTTAGGGTTAGGGTGAGGGTTACGTTTAGGGTTAGGGTGACATTTAGGGTGAGGTTAGGTTGAGGGTGAGCGTGAGGGTTATGGTTAGTGTTAAGGAGAGGTTTAGGGTGAGGGTTAGAGATAGCATTAGGGTTATGGTGAGGGTGAGGGTGAGGGTAAGGGTTATTGTTAAGTTTAGGGTTAGGGTGAGGGTTAGGTTGAGGGTTCATGTTAGGGTTAGGTTTACGGTGAGGGTGAGTGTTAGAGATAGCATTAGGGTTAGTGTTAGATGAGGGTGAGGGTGAGGGTGAGGGTTATTGTTAGGGTTAAGCAGAGGTTTAGGGTGAGGGCTAGAGTGAGGGTGAATGTGAGGGTTAGGGATAGGTTGAGGATTAGGGTTACGGTTAGAGTTAGTGTGAACATTAGGCTGAGGGTTAGAGTTAGGGTTAGGTTGAGGGTTAGGTTTAGTGTAAGGGTTAGGGTTAGGGTTAGGGTGAGGCTAAGGTTTAGGGTGAGGGTTAGGGTGAGGGTGAGGGTTAGGGTTAGCATTAGGTTTAGGGTTAGGCTTAGGGTGCAGGTTAGGTTTAGGTTTAGGTTTAGGGTGACGCGAGGGAGAGGGTTAGGTTTAGGGTTAGGGTGAGGATGAGGGTTAGGGTGTGTGTTAGTTAGGGTTAGGATGAGGGTGAGGGTGAGGATTAGGGTCAGGGTGAGGGTATGTGTGAGTGTTTGGGTTAGGGTTAGAATGAGGGTAAGGGTTAGGGTGAGGGTAAGGGTTGGGTTAGGTTGAGGGTGAGAGTGAGTGTTAGTGTGAGGGTGACTGTTAGGATATAGTTTAGGGTGAGGGCTAGGTTGAGGGTGGGGGTTAGGTTTAGGGGTAGGTTGAGGGCTAGGGTGAGGGTTAGGGTTAGGGTGAAGGTTAGGGTGAGGTTTAGGGTTAGGGTTAGGGTGAGTGTTAGTATTAGTGATAGGGTTAGGGTTAGAGTGAGTGTTAGGATTAGTGTGAGGTTTAGGGTGAAAGTGAGGTTTAGCGTTAGCCTAAGGTTTAGTGTGTGGGTTAGGGTGAGGGTTAGGGTTAGGGTTAGGTTTAGGGTGAGTGTGAGGGTTAGGTTTAGGGTTAGGGTGAGTGTTAGGGTTAGTGTGAGGGTTAGGCTTAGGGTCAGCGTTAGGGTGAGGGTAAGGGTTAGGGTGAGGCTTAGGGTGAGGGTGAGGGTTAGGGTTACCTGAGTGTTAGGTGCAGGTTAGGGTGAGTGTTAGGGTTAAGTTTAGGCTTAGGGTTAGGGTGAGGGTGAGGGATAGAGTTAGGGTTAGGTTTAGGGTAAGGGTTATTGTTAAGGTTAGGGTAAGGGTGAGATTGAGGGTGAGGGTGAGGGTTAGGTTTAGGGTGAGGGTGAGGGTGAGGGTTAAGGGTTAGGATTAGGTTTAGGGTTAGGGTTTGGCTGAGGGTGAGGGTTAGGGTTAGCGTTAGGGTCAGGTTTAGGGTGCGGGTTAGGGTTAGGGTTAGATTGAGGGTTAGGCTGAGAGTTAGGGTTAGGGTGAGGGTTAGGTTTAAGGTTCGGGTTTGGGTTAGGGTGAGGGTTAGGGTTCGGGCTAGGTTGAGGGTGAGGGCTATGTTGAGGGTGAGGTTTTCACTTAGGTAAGGATTAGGGTTAGGGTGAGGATTACTCTGAGGGTGAGGGTTAGGCTGAGGGTTAGGGTTAGGATGAGGGTTCGGGTTAGGGTTAGGTTGAGGGTTAGATTTAGGGTGATGTTTAGGGTGAGGGTGAGGGTTAAGGTTAGGGTGAGGGTTAGGGTTAGTTTTAGGCTTAGGGTGAGGGTGAGGTTGATGGTTAGGGTTAGGGTGAGGGTTAGGATGAGGGTGAGGGTTAAGGTGAGGGTGAGGGTTAGGGTTAGGGTTAGCATTAGGATGAGGGTTAATGTTATGGTTAGGGTTAGTGTGATGGTGAGGGTTAAGGTGAGGGTGAGGATTAGGGTTATGTTTAGCATTAGGGTGAGGGTTAGGGTTAAGTTTAGGGTTAGGGTGAGGGTTAGGCTGAGGGTTAGGGTTAGGGTTAGGGTTAGGCTTAGTGTGAGGATTAGGGTTAGGGTTAGGATTTGGGTGAGGGTAAGGGTTAATATGAGGTTTAGGGTGAGGGTGAGAGTTAGGGTGAGGGTTAGGTTTAGTGTGAGTGTTAGTGTGAGGGTTAGGTTTAGGGTTAGGATTTGGGTGAGGGTAAGGTTTAGGGTGAGGGTTAGGGTGAGAGTGAGGGTTAGGGTTATCGTGAGTATTAAGGTGAGGGTAAGGGTGAGGGTTATGTTTAGGGTTAGAGTTGGGGTTAGGGTGAGGTTTGAGGTTTAGGCTTAGGCTTAGGGTTCGGGTTAGGGTGACGGTTAGTGTTAGGTTTAGGGTTAGGGTGAGGGTTAGAGGTAGGGTTAGGGTTAGGCTTAGGCTTAGGGTTATTGTTACGGTTATGGTGAGGATGAGGGTGAGGGAGAGGGTTAGGGTTAAGGTTAGGTTTAGGGTGAGTGTGTGGGCGAGGGTTAGGGTTAGGATTAAGGTTCGGGTCAGGTTTAGGCTGAGGGTGAGGGTTAGGGTTAGGATTAGGTGAGGGTAAGGGTTAGGGTGAGGGTTAGGTTGAGGGTGGGGGTTAGGGATCTGGTGTGGGTGAGGTTTAGTTTTAGGGTGAGGGCTAGAGTTTGAGTTAGGTTTAGGGTGAGGGTGAGGATGAGGGTAAGGGTTAGGTTTAGGGTTAGGGATAGGTTTAGGGTGAGGGTGAGGGCGAGGGTAAGGTTTAGGATATGGTTAGGGTTAGGCTTAGGCTTAGGCTGCGGGTGAGGGTGAGGGTGAAGGTTAGCGTGATGGTTACTTTTAGGGTTAGGGTGAGGGTTAGGATTAGGAGGATGTTTAGGGTGAGGGTGAGGGTGAGGGTTAGGGTGAGGGTGAGGTTTCAGGTGAGGGTTAGGATTAGGGTGAGGGTGAGGGTGAGGTTTACGGTGAGGGTTAGGGTGACCATGAGGGCTAGGGTGAGGGCTAGGGTGAGGGTGAGAGTTAGGGTGAGGGTTAGCGTTAGGTTTGGGGTTAGGGTGAGTGTGAAGGTGAGGTTTAGCGTTAGATTGGGGATATAGTTAGTGTGAAGATTAGGGTTAGGTTTAGCCTAGCCCTAACCCTCACCCTAACCCTAAGGCTAACCCTCACCCTCACCAGCAACCTAAACCTAAACCTAAACCTCACCCTAACCCTAACCCTAACCCTAATGCTAACCCTAACCCTCACTCTCACCTAACCCCTACCCTAACCCTAACCCTAACCCTAATCCTAACCCTAACCCTCACCCTCACTCTGACCCTAACCCTCACCATTACCCTCACCCTCACCCTAAACCTAACCATAACCCTAATCCTCACCCTATCCATGACCCTAACTCTTATGCTTATGCTAACCCTAACTCTCACCCTAACCCTAACTCTAACCCTCACACTCACCCTAACCCTAATGTTAACCCTAAACCTCACCCTCACCCTAACCCTCACCCTAACCCTTACCCTGACCCTAACCCTAACCCTCAACCTCACCCTAGCCCTCACATTATCCCTTACCGTCACCCTAAACCTCACCCTAACCCTAATCCTAACCCTAACCTTCACCCTAAACCTCACACTAACCCTAACCCTAACCCTAACCCTAACACTCAACCTAACCCTAGCCATCACCCTCAACCTCATCCTCACACTCACCCTAAACCTGACCCTAACCCTAGCACTCAACCTAAACCTAACCCTAACCCTAACCCTCACCATAACGCTAACCCTAACCTAACCCTCACCCTAACCCTCACCGTCACCCTAACACTCACACTAACCTTAACCCTCACCCTAACACTAACCCTTAACCTCACCCTCACTGTAACCTTCATCATCACCCTAAATCTCACCCTAAACCTAACCCTCGCCCACACCCTACCCTCACACTCACCCAAAACGTCACTCTTACCCTAACCTCACCCTCACTCTAATCATTACCTTAATCCTAACCCTCACCCTAACCCTAACCCAAACCCTCACCGTCACCCTAAGCTTCAGCCTAACTCTAACCATCACCCTAACCCTAACCATCACCCTCATCCTAACACTAAACCTAACGCTAACCCTAACCTTCACACTAACCCTCACACTAACACTAACCATACCCCTAACTCTCACTCTCACCCTAAGCCTCACACTAACCCTTAACCTGAACCTAACCCTAACCCTAACCCTAACCCTCACACTAAAACCAAACCCTCACCCTTAAGCTTACCCTGACCCTAAACCTAACTCTAACCCTAACCCTCACCCTAAGGGTCACCCTAACCCTAATGCTAACTTTAACCCTCACCCTCACACTAACCCTCACTCTAACCCCTGCCCTCAACCTAACCCTAACCCTAACCCTAAACCTCACACTAAACCTAACTCTCACCCTAAACCTTACCCTCACACTAAACCTAACCCTCACCCTAAGCCTTACCCTCACCCTAACTCTCACCCTAACACTAAAACTAACCCTAACCCTCACCCTGACCCTCACCCTCACCCTCACCCTAACCCTAAACCTCACCCTAAACCTTACCCTAACCCTAAGCTTAAAGATAACCCTCACACTAATCCTAACCCTTACCCTAACCCTAACCCTACATCTCATCCTAACCCTCATCCTAACCCTAAACCTAACCCTAACCCTAATCCTCACCCGCACCTTAACCCTCAGAATCACCGTAACCCTCACCATAAACCTAACCCTCACCCTTACCCTAACCCTAACCCTAACGCTAAACCTAAGGCTACCCCTAACCCTCAATCTCACCCTAACCCTCACACTAACCCTTAATGTCTACTCAACCCTAACCCTAACCCTAACCCTCACACTAAAACCAAACTCTCACCCTTAACCTTATCCTCACACCAATCGTAACCCTCACCGTCACCCTAACCCTCACCCTCAACCTAACCCTCACCCAAACCTTCAGCCTCACCCTAAACATCTTCCTAACCCTAACTCTCACCCTAACCCTAACCCTTACCTAACCAAAACCCTCACCCTCACCCTCACCGTAACTGTCACCCTCACCCTAGCCCTCACCCTAACCCTAAGCCTAACACTCACCCTCACCCTCACCCTCAGCCTAAACCAACCCTAACTCTAATCCTAACCCTAACCCTCAACCTCACCCTAACCCTCACCTTAAGCCTCACACTAACCATTACACTCACCCTAATCCTAACCCTTACCATAACCCTCACCATCACCCTCACCCTACCTAACCCTTACCCTCACCGTAACACTAACCCTAACTCTCACCCTCGCCCTCAGCCTAAACCTAACCCTCACCCTAATCCTAACCCTAACCCTCACCCTCACCCTCACCCTAAACCTAACCCTAACACTTACCCTCACCCTCATCATCACCATCACACTAACCCTAACAATAACCCTAAACCTAACCTTAACCCTAACCCTCACCCTAACCCTTACCCTAACCCTCACCCTCACCCTAACCCTAACCCTAACACTAACACTCACCCTAACCCTCACACTAACACAATAACTTTAACATTCACTCTCACCCCAACACTCTGGTTAACACTTGCCCTCACATTAACCCTAACCCTAACCCTAAACCTAACCCTCACACTAACAATAACCCTCACCATAACCCTTACCCTCAACCTAACCCTAACCCTAAACCTCACCCTCACCCTATATCTAACCCTAACCCTAACCCTCATTGTAACCCTCACACTAACCCTAACGCTAACCGTAACCCTCACCCTCACCCTAAACCTCACCCTAACCCATAACCACACCCTAACCCTAACGAAAACCATGACCCTCACACTAAACCCTCACCCTAACCCTAATCCCAATGCTCTCCCTCACCTTAAACCTAATCCTCACTCTAACCCTAACCCGAACCCTCACCCTAACTCTCACCCTAACCATAACCCTCACCCTAACCCTCACCCTAACCCTAACCCTAACTCTCACCCTAACCTTAACCCTAACACTCATCGTAACCCTCACACTAACCCTAAGGCTAACCCTAACTCTCACCCTCACCCTAAGCCTACCCCTCACCCTAACCCGAACCCTAACCATAAACCTTACCCTAACCCTGAACCTAACCCTCACCCTCACCCTAACCCTCACCCTAACCTTTACCCTCACGCTAACCCTAACCATAACCATAACCCTCACAATAAACCCTCAGCCTAAACCTAATCCAAATGTTCTCCCTCACCCTAACCCTAATCCTCACCCTAACCCTAACCCGAACCCACACCCTAACCCTCACCCTAACCCTAACCCTAAACCTAAACCTCACCCTAACCCTCAGCCTAACCCTAAACTTAACCCTAACACTCAACCTAACCCTCACCCTAACACTTACCCTAACCATAACCCTCACCCTCAACATAACCCTCACCCTAACCCTTATGCTCACCCTAACCCTTACCCTAACCCTAAGCCTCAACCTAACCATAACCCTCACCCTAACCCTAAACCTAACATTAACCCTCACCTAACCCTCACCCTAAACCTAAGCTTAAAGCTAACCCTTACACTAACGCTAACTCTCAACCTAACCCTAACCCTACCTCTCATCCTAACCCTCACCCTAACACTAACCCTAACCCGCACCCTAAACATAACCCTCACCCGCACCCTAACCCTAACCGTCACCCCAACCCTCACCCTAAACTCAACCCTCACCCACACCCTAAACCTCAGTCTTACCCTCAAACATACCCTCAGCCTAAACCTCACCCTCACCCTAAACATCACTCTAACCTTAATCATCACCCTAACCCTAAGCCTAACCCGCGCCCTAACACTAAACCTCAATATCACCTTCACCCTCACCCTCATCCTAACCCTAAATCTAATCCTAATCCTAACCCTAAACCTAACCCTCAACCTAACCCTCACCCTAATCACACCCTAACCCTAACCCTCATCCTCACCCTCACACTCAAGCTAACACTTACCCTCACCTTAACCCTAACCCTAAATCTAACCCCTCACACTAACAATAACCCTAACCCTAACCCAACGCTCACCCTAACCCTAACACTAATCCTCACCCTCACCCGAAACCTAAACCTAACCCTAAACCTAACCTTCATCAAAACCCTCACACTAACACTAAGACTAACCCTAACCCTCACTCTCACACTAAACCTCACCCTAATCCTTACTCTCACCATCAACCTAACCCTCACCCTACCCATAATCCTAACGCTCACGCTCACCCTAATCCTAATAGTCAACCTAAACCTAACCCTCACCCTCACCCTAACCCTAACCCTCACCCTAAACCTAAACCTCACCCTAACCCTAACACTAACCCTAACCCTCACCCTCACATTAGCCCTCACCCTACCCCTAATCCTAACACTCACCCTAAACCTAACACTAATCCTCACGCTAACAGTAACCCTCACCCTCACCCTAACCCTCACCCTAACACTAACCCTAACCCTCACCCTAACACTATCCCTAACCCTCACCCTTACCCTCACCCTAACACTAACCCTAACCCTAACCCTCATCCTCACCCTAACCCTAACCCTAACCCTCACCCTAAACCTAAACCTCACCCTAACCCTAACACTAACCCTAACCCTCACCCTTACATTAGCCCTCACCCTACCCCTAATCCTAACACTCACCCTAAACCTAACACTAATCCTCACGCTAACAGTAACCCTCACCCTCACCCTAACCCTCACCCTAACACTAACCCTAACCCTCACCCTAACCCTATCCCTAACCCTCACCCTTAACCTCACCCTAACACTAACCCTAACCCTAACACTCACCCTCACCCTAAACCTAACCCTTACCCTCAAACTAACCCTAACACTAACACTAACCCTAACCCTAAACTTAACCCTAACCGAACCCTAATGCTAACCCTAACCCTCATCCTAACCCTTAACCTCAACCCAACCGTAGCCCCAAACCTAACCCACACCCTCACCCTAACCCTCACCTTAAACCTAATCCTCAACCTAACCCTTGCCCTCACGCTAACCCTCAAGATAACCCTAACCCTAACTCAAACCCTCACCCTCAACCTCACCCTCAGCCTAACCCTAACCCTAATCCTAACCGTAACCCTCACCCTCACTCGAACCCTACCCCTAAACCTAACCATAACCCTCACCCTCACCCTCACTCTCACCCTCAGCCTAACACTAACCCTTACCCTAACACTACCATTAACCCTCACCCTAAGCCTCACCCGAAACCTAATGCTAACCCTAACCCACACCCTAACCGTTAAACTCAACCTAACCGTAACCCTAACCCTAACACACACCCTCACCCTAACCCTCACTGAAACCAAATCCTCAAGCTAACCCTTGCCCTCACCCTAACCCTCACCATAACCCTAACCCTAACTCTAACCCTAAACTTCACCCTAACCCCCACCCTCACCCTAAACCTAACCTTAACCCAAACCCTCACCCTCACCCTCCCTAAGCCTAACCCTAAGCATAACCTTAACCCTAACGCTAACCCTCACACTCATCCTCACCCTAACCCTAACCCTAACCCTCACCCTCACCCTCACCCTCACCCTCACCCTAACCCAAACCAATAACCTCAACCTAACTCTCACCCTAACCCTAACCCTCACCCTCACCCTAAACACCACCCTAAACCTAACCCTAACCCTAACCCTAAGCCTAACCCTCACCCTAACCCTTAACCTCAACCTCACCCTAACCCTAAACCTAACACTAACCCTAACCCTCACACTGAACCTACCCTCACCATAACCTTTATACTCACCCTAACACAAACCTAACATTAACCCTCACACTAAACTTAGCCCTCAAAATAACCCTAACCCTCACCCAAACACTAAACCTAACCCTATCCCTCAACTTAACCCTAACCTTCACCCTAACCCTTATACTCACCCTAACACTAACCCTAACCCTAACACTAACACTCACACTAACCTTAGCCCTCACCATAACCATAACCCTCACATTAAACCTAACCCTAACTCTCACCCTAAACCTAACCCTCAACCTAACCCTAACCCTAACCCTCACCCTCACCCTTACCCTCACCCTAAACCTAAACCTAACCCTCACCCTAACTCTCACCCGAAACCTAACTCTAACCCTAACCCTTACCCTAACCTTCACCCTCATCCAAACCCTCACCCTTACGGTATCCCTCACCCTCACCCTAAACCTCAACCTTACCCTTACCCTTACCCTCACCCTAAACCTCACCCTAACCCTAACCCTCACCTTAACGTAACCCTAACCCTCACCATAACCCTAATGCTAAACCTAACGCTAACGCTCACCCTAACACTTACCCTCACACTAACCCTCACCCTAACCCAAACCCTAACCCTAAACCTCAACCTAACCTTAACCCTCACCCTCAACCTAACTCTAAGCCAAACCTTAACCCTCAACCTAACCCTCACCATATCCCTAACCCTAACCCTAACCCTAACACTAACACTAATCCTAACCCTAACCCTTACCCTCACCCAAACCCTCACCCTATTCCTTACCCTCACCTTCACCTTAACCCTAACCCTAACCCTCACACTGAACCTAACCCTCACCCTAACCCTAACCCAAACCCTCAACCTCACCCTAAACCTAACTGTAAGGATCACCCTAAACCTCACCCCAACCGTAACCCTCACCCTAAACCTAACCCTCACCATAAACCTAACCATAACCGAACCTTAATTCTAAACCTACCCGCAGTCTCACCCTCACCCTAACCCTAAACCAAACCCTAACACTCACTGTAACCGCAAACCTAACCCTAATGCTAACCCTAAACCTCACCCTCAAACTAACCCTCACCCTAACCCTAAAATTAACCCTAAACCTCACCCTCACCCTAAGCCTCACCCTCACCCTAACTCTAACCCTCACCCTCACCCTCAACCTCAGCTAAATCCTAACCCTAAACCTAATCCTAACCCTAAACCTCACCCTCACCCTCACCCTCACCCTAACACTAACCCTAACCCTAAGCCTCACCCTCACTCTCACGCACACCATAACACTCACCCTCACCCTCACCCTCACCCTAACTCTAACCCTAACCCACACCCTAAACCTAACCCTCACCCTAACCCTAACGCTAAACCTCACCCTCACCCTCACCCTAAGCCTAAACCTACCCCTCAGCCTAACGCTCACACTAACCCTAACCCTAACCCTAATCCTCACCCTATCCCTAACCATAACGCTAACCCTCACCCTCACCCTAACCCTAACGCTAACGTAATCCTCACCCTCATCCTAATCTTCAACCTAAACCTTACCCTCACCCTAACCTTAACACTAACCCTAAACCTCACACTAACCCGAACCCTCCACTTACCCTAACCATACCCCTCTGCCTAACTCGCATCCTAACCCTAAACCTCACCCAAAACCTAACCGTCACCCTCAACCTAAGTCTAAAACTAACACTAACTCTCACCCTCACCCTAACCCTAACCGTATTCCTAACCCTTACCCTAACCCTAACCCTCACCCTAACCCTAACCCAAACTCTCAACCTCACCCTAAACCTAACCCTAACAATCACCCTAACCCTCACACTAACCCTAACCCTCACCCTAATCCTAACCTTCACCCTAAACCTAATCCTAACCCGAATCTTAACCCTCAACCTAAGTCTAAAACTAACACTAACTCTCACCCTCACCCTAACCCTAACCGTATTCCTAACCCTCACCCTCAACCTAACCATAACCCTAACCCTAATCCTCACACTAATCCTAACCTTAACCCTAAATCTAAACCTCACCCTAACCCTCACCCTAAACCTAATCCTAAATCTAACCCTCACCCTCACCTTAACCCTAACCCTAACCCAACCCTAACCCTAACTCTCACCCTCACGCTAACCCTAATCTGAACCCTAAACCTCACCCTAACAGTAACCTCCACCGTAAACCTAACCCTCACCCTAAACTTAACCCTCACCCTAACACTTACCCTCACCCTAACCCTTACCCTCACACTAACTCTAACCCAAAACCTAACCCTCAACCTGAGAATCACCATAACCCTAACCCTAACCATAACCATCACCCTCACACTAAACCTCACCCTAACTGTTACCCTCACCCTAAACCTAACCCTAACATTAACCCTAACCCTCATGCTAACCCTAAACCTCACCCTCACGCTCAGCCTAAACATCACCGTAACCCTAAACTTAATCCTTACCTAACACAAACCCTCATCCTCACTGTCACCCTCACCCTAAACCTCACCCTCACCCTAGCCCTCAACCTAACCACAACCCTAACACTAACCCTAACCCTCACACTCACCCTCACCCTCAACTTAAACCTAATCCTAACCCTAACCCTAATCCTAAACATAACCCTCACCCTCACCCTCACCGTTACCCTAAACCTAACCCTAAACCTCACCCTAACCCTAACCCTCACCCTAACACTAACCCTCACACTCACCCTAACCCTAACCCTAACCCACACCTTATCGGTCACCCTAAACCTAACCCTAACTCTAACCCTCAAACTAACCCTAACCCTCACCCTAACACTAACCCTACCCCTCATCCTAACCATCACCCTAACCCTAACCCTAACCCTCACCCTAAACCTAACCCTAACCCTAACGCACACCCGCAACCTAAAACTCACTGTCACCCTATCTCTCACCCTAAACCTAACCCTCACCCACATATTAACCCTCAGTCTCACCCTCACCCTCACACTCACCCAAACCCTCACCCTAACTCTCACCCTCACTCTCACCCTCAGCCAAACCCTGAGCCTCATTCTAACCCTAACCCTCACCCTAACCCTAAACCTAACCCTAACCCTCAACCTAACTCTAACACTCCCACTCACCCTCACCCTCAACCTAACCCTAAGCCTAACCCTAACCCTCACACTCACCCTCACCCTAAGCCTAACCCTAACCCTAACCCTCACCCTCACCCTCAGACTAACCCTAACCCAAACCCTCAACTGAACCCTCACACTAACCCTAACCCTCAGCCTAAACCTAAATGTTCCACTCACCCTAAACTTCATCCTAAACCTAACACTAACCCAAACCCTCACTCTAACCCTAACCCTCACACTCACCCTCACCATCAACCTCAGCCTAACCTTAACCCTAACAATAATCCTAACCCTAACCCTCACCCTCATCCTAACCCTAACCCTAACCCTCACCCTAACGCTAAACCTCACCCTAACTCTAAACCTAACCCTCACCCGCACCATAACACTCACTGTCCCTCTAACCCTCCCCCTAAACCTAAACCTCATGTACACCCTAACCTTCAGTCTCACCCTCACCCTAAACATCACTATATCCCTTAACCTAAGCCTAACCTTCAACCTAACCCTCACCCCCACCCTCACCCTCACCCTCAACCTCAGCCCAACCCTACCCGTAATCCTAAAACTAACCCTCACCCTAACCCTAACCCTAACCCTAACCCTAACCCTCACATTCCCTAAGCCTAACCCTAAGCATACCCTAACCCTAACGCTATCCCTCACAATCACCCTCACCCTAACCCTAACCCTAATCCTAACCCTCACCCTCACCCTACCCTCACCCTAACCCAATCCGATAACCTCAACCGAACCCTCACCCTCACCCTAACCCTCACCCTCACCCTCACCCTAAACATCACCCTAAACCTAACCCTAACCCTAAACCTAAGCCTAACCCTCACCCTAACCCTTACCCTCAACCTCACCCTAACCCTAACACTAATCCTAAACCTCACACTGAACCTAACCCTCACCCTAACCATTACACTCACCCTAACACAAACCTAACACTAACCCTCACACTAAACTTAGCCCTCACCATAAGCCTAACCCTCACCCTAACCCTAAAACTAACCCTAACACTCACCCTAACCCTAACCCTAACACTCACCCTAACCCTAACCCTCCCCTTAACCTTAACCTTCACCATAACTCTTATACTCACCCTAACAAAAACCCTAACCCTAACACTAACCCTCACACTAAGCTTAGCCCTCACCATAACCATAACCCTCACCCTAACCCTAACCATAACCCTCACACTAAACCTAACCCTAACCCTAACCATAACCCTAACCTTCACCCTCACCCTTAGCATCACCTTAACCCTAACCCTAACCCTCATCCTAACCCTTACCCAAAGACTAACCCTAACCTAACCCTCACCTTAACCTTCACCTTCAACCTAACCCTCACCCGTACCTTAACCCTCACCATCAACCTAACACTCAGACTTACTCTTACACTTACCCTCACCCTAAACCTCACCCTAACCCTAACCCTCACCTTAACCTAACCCTAACCCTCACCATAACCCTAATGCTGCACCTAACGCTAAACCTCACCCTATCACTTACCCTCACACTAACCCTCACCCTAACCGTATCCCTAACCCTAAACCTCACCCTAAATCTAACCCTCACCCTCAACCCAACCATAAGCCAAACCCTAAACCTCAAACTAACCCTCAGCATATCCCTAACCCTAACCCTAACCCTAATCCTAACCCTAACAGTTACCCTCACCCTAACCCTCACTCTAACCCTTAGGCTCACCTTCACCCTAACCCTCACCCTGAACCTAACCCTCACCCTACGCTAACCCAAACCCTCAACCTCAACCTAAACCTAACTCTAAGGATCACCCTAAACCTCACCCTAACCGTAACCCTCACCCTAACCCTAAGCCTCACCATAAACCTAACCGTAACCCGAAGCTTAACCCTAAACCTAACCCTCAGCCTCACCCTCACCCTAACACTAAACCAAACCCTAACCCTCACCGTAAACGTAAACCTAACCCTAATGCTAAACCTCACCCTCAACCTAAACCTCACCCTAACCCTAACAATAACCCTAAACCTCACCCTAACCCTAATCCTCACCCTCACCCTGACTCTAACCCTCACCCTCAACCTCACCCTCAGCCAAATCCTAACCCTAAACCTAATCCTAACCCTAAACCTCACCCTCACTCTCACACTCACCCTACCCCTAACCCTAGCCCTAAGCCTCACCCTCACCCTCACGCACACCCTAACTCTCACCCTCACCCTCACCCTAACCCTAACTCTAACAATAACCCACACCCTAAACCTAACCCTCACCCTAAACCTAAACCTAACCCTCACCTCACCCTCACCCTAACCCTAAACCTAACCCTAACACTCACCCTAAACCTAACCCTAACCCTAACCCTCACCCTCACCCTAACCCTAACGCTAACGGAAACCTCACCCTCATCCTAACCCTCAACCTAAACCTTACCCTCACCCTAGCCCTAACCCTAACCCTAACCCTCACACTAACCCTAACCCTCACCCTAACCCTAACCTTACCCCTCAGCCTAACTCGCATCATAAACCTAAACCTAACACAAACCCTAACCATCACCCTCACCCTAAGTCTAAACCTAACCCTAACTCTCACCCTCACCCTCACCCTAACCCTAACCGTATTTCTAACCCTTATCCTAACCCTAACCTTCACCCTAACCCAAACCCTCAACCTCACCCTAAACCTAACCCTAACGATCACCATAACCCTCACACTAACCCTAACCCTTACCCTAAACCTAACCCTTACCCAAACCTTAACCCTCACCCTAACCCTCACCTTCACCCTAAACCTAACCCTAACCCTAATCCTCACACTAACCCTAACCCTAACCCTAAATCTTATCCTCACACTAACCAAAACCCTAAACCTAACCCTAACACTAATCCTCCCCCTCACCTTAACCCTAACCCTAACCCAACCCTAACCCTAACTCTCACCTTCACACTAACCCTAATATGAACCCTAAACCTTACCATAACACTAACCTCCACCGTAACCCTAACCCTCACCCTAAACTTAACCCTCACCCTAACACTTACCCTCACCTTAACCCTTACCTTCACGCTAACCCTAACCCAAAATATAACCCTCAACCTGACAATCACCATAACCCTAACCCTAACCCTAACCGTCACCCTCACTCTAACCCTCACCCTAACTTTTACCCTCACCCTAAACCTAACCCTAACCCTAAACCTAAACCTAACCTTCACCCTAACCCTAACTCTGCACCACACCCTAACTCTCATCCTAAACCTAACTCTAACCCTCACCCTCACGCTCACCCTAAACATCACCGTAACCCTAAACCTAATGCTTACATAACACAAACCCTCACCCTCACTGTCACCCTCACCCTAACCCTAACCCTCAACCTAGCCCCACCCTCAGCTTAACCCTAACCCTAACCCTAATCATAACCCTAATCCTAACCCTCACACTAAACCTAACCCTCAAACTAAACCTAATCCTACCCCTCACCCTCTCTATCCCCCGAACCCTCACCCTCAATCTCACTCTAACCCTAAACCTAACCCTAAAACTCACCCTAACCCTAACCTTCACCCTAACCCTAACCCTAACCCTCACCCTCACCCTAACCAACACCCTAACTATGACGCTAACCCTAACCCTCACCCTAAACCTCATTCACACCCTAACCCTCATACTCACCCTCAGCCTAACACTAAGCCTAATACTAACCCACACCCCAACCCTAACCTTCACCCTAAACCTAAACCTAACCCTCACACTCACGCTCACCCTAACCATAACCCTAACCCATAACCTCACCCTAACTCTGACGCCAAACCTAACCCTCACCTTCACCCTAACCCTCACCCTAAACTTCACCCTCACCCTAACCCTCACCCTAACCCTTACCCTCACCCTCACCGTAACCCTCACATGAAACCTAACCCTCAATTTCACCCTAACCCTCACCCTAAACTTCTCCCTCACCCTAACCCTCACCCTAACCCTTAACCTCACCCTAACCCTAACACAAACCCTCACCCCAAACTTAACACTAAAGCTAGCCCTCACCCTGAACCTCATCCTAACCCTAACGCAAACCCAAACACTCACACTCACCTTAACCCTCACCCTAATCCTTACCCTCACCCTAACCCTAACCTTAACCCTAACCCTCACACTAAACCTAAACCTCACCCTAACCCTAATCCTACCCCTCAGCCTAACCCTCATCCTATCCCTAAACCTAACCAAAACCCTCACCCTAATCCTAACCCTAAACCTAACCCTAAACCTCACCCTAACCCTAACCTTCACCCTCCCCCTCCTCACCCCTCCATCTAACCCTAACACTTACCCTAATCCTAACCCTAAGCCTCACCCTAACCCTCACCCTTACCCTCACCCTCACCCTAACCGTAACGCTAACGCTAAACCTCACACAAACCCTAACCCTAAACATAACCCTCACACTCTCCCTAACCATAACCCTCAACCGAAGCCTCACCCAAACCCTCACACTCACCCTAAGCCTTACCCTAACTCTAAACGTAATCCTAAACCAAACCTTCTGCCTCAACCAAACCCTAAACCTAACCCTCAACTTAACCTTAACCCTAACCCTAACCCTCACCCTAACCCTCACCCTAAACCTTATCCTCACCCTAACCTTAACCCTAACCCTAACCCTAACCCTAAGCCTCACATTAACCTTAACTCTGACCCTAACACTAACCCTACCCCTCACCATAAACCTAACGCTAATCCTAACCCTAACCCTTACCTTCACCCTAACCCTAACCCTAAACCTCACCCTCACTATAACCCTTACTGTCACCCTAACCCTCACCCTAAACCTAACTCTCACCCACACCCTAACCCTCACCCTGACCCGAACACGAACCCTCACCCTAAACAAAACCCTAACCCTAACACTTACCCTAACCGTAACCCTAACCCTAATCCTAACCCTCACCATCACCTTCAGCCTCACTCTCAGCCTAACCTTAACCCTAACCCTAATACTAACCATAAACCTCATCCTCACTCTACCCCTCAACCTAACAACCCTAAGAGTAAACCTAATCCTAACCCTCACACGAAACCTAAACCTCACCCTAACCCTAACCCTACCCCTCAAACTAACCCTCCCGCTAAACCAAACCTAACCCTCACCCTAACCCTAACCCTAACCTTAAGCCTCACACTCACCCTCACCCTCACCCTCACCTTAACCCTCACCCTGACCCTAACACTAACCCTAACCCTCACCCTCACCCTAAACCTAACCCTAACCCTAACCCTCACCCTCACCCTCACCCTCACTCTAACCCTAACTCTCACCCTAACCCTCACCCTAATCCTAATGCTTACCCTAACCATCACCCTCACCCTAACCCTAACCCTAATCCTAATGCTTACACTAACCATCACCCTCACCCTAACCCTAACCCTAACCCTAGCCGTAATGTTAACCCTAACCTTCACCCTCACCCTAACCCTCACCCTAACACTTACCCTCACCCAAATCCTAACCCTAACCGTAACCCTCACACTAAACCTAACCCTCAACCTAACCCTAACCCTATCCCTCACCCTCACTAACACCCTAACCCTCACCCTCACTCTCACTCTAACTCTAAACCCAACCCTAAACCACACCCTAACCCTAACGCTCACCTTAACCCTAACTGAAACCCTCACCCTCACCCTAACCCTAACCCTTTACCTCACCCTAACCCTCACCCTAAACCTGATGCTAATCCTAACCCTCAAACTCTCACTAATCCTCACCCTAACCCTCACCCTAACTCTAACCCTAACCCTAACCCTCACACTAAAACCCTCACTGTCACATTAAACCTCACCCTAACCCTAATCCTCACCCACACCCTAAACCTCACCCTCACCTGAAACCTCACCCTCACCTGAAACCTCACCCTCAACCTAACCCTCATCCTCACCCTAAACAAAATCCTAACCCTAGCGGTCAACCTAACCCTATCCCTACCCCTCAGACTAATGCTCACCCTAAACCTAACCCTAACCCTAATCCTCACCCTATCCCTAACACTAACCCTCACCCTCACCCTCAGCCTAACCCTAATCCTAACTCTATTCCTAACCCTAACTCTCACCCTCAACCTCACCTCAGTCTCACCCGAACCCTAAACCTCACCCTCACCCAAACCCTAAACCTAACCCTTACCCTCACTCTAACCCTTAATTTCACCCTCATCCTAACCCTAACCCTAACCCTAAACCTCCCCCTAACCCTCCCCTACCCCTAAACCTCACCAGAAATGTAACGCTAGCCCTCACCCTCATTCTCACCCTAACCCTAAACCTAATCCTAACCGTAACCCTAACCCTAAACCTCACCCTAACAATCACACTCACCCTAACCATAACCCAAACGTAACCCTAAACCTAACCATCACCCGAAACCTCACCCACACTCTCACCCTCACCCTAATCCTAACCCTAAACCTAACGATCACCCTAACCCTAACACTCACCCTAACCCTAACTTTAACCCTAAACCTAACCCTCACCCTAAACATAATGCTAACCCTAACCCTCACCCTAAACCTTAACCTCACCCTATCCCTAACCCTAACCCTCCCACTACCCCTAACTCTCACCCTAACTATAACCCTAAACCTCAACCTCTCCCTCACCCTAACCCTAACCCTAATCCTAACCCTAACCCTCACCCTCACACCTCACTCTAAACCTAATCCTCAATTTCACCCTCACCTTCATCCTAACTCTAACTCTACCCCTCACCCTAACCCTAATCATCACCCTAACCCTAAGCTTCAACCTCACCATAAACCTAACCCTAACCCTAACCCTAAACCTCACCTTAAACCTCACATTAACCGTAACGCTAACCCTAACCCTCACTCTCACCCTAACCGTCACCCTAGTCCTTACCCTCACGCTAACCCTAACCCTAACCCTAACCTTCACACTAAACCTGACCCTCACCCTAACCCTAACCCTACCCCTCACCATAACAATAACCGTAACCCTAACCCTAACCCTCACCCTCACCCTAACCCTCACCCTAACCCCAACCTTCACTCTAACACTCACCCTCACCCTAATCCTCACCCTAACCCTAACCCTAACACTTACCTAAACCAAACCCCCACCCTCACTCTCACCCTAACCCTCACGCTCACCCTAGCTCTGACCATAACCCTAACCCTAACACTAACACTAACGCTCACCCTCACCCTCACCCTCACCCTCACCCCTACCCTAACCCTAAACTTTACCCTAATCCTAACCCTAAACTTCACCCTCACCCTCACACTAACCCTAACCCTCACACTCACCCTCACCTTAACCCTAACCCTAACCCTCACCCTAACCTAAACCTAACCCTCACACTAACCCTAACCCTAACCCTCACCCTAACCCTAACCCTCACTATAACCCTCACCCTCTCCCTCATCCTAATCCTCACCCTTACCCTAACCCTAACCATTACCTAAACCAAACCCTCACACTCAGACTCACCCTAAACCTCACCCTCACCCTAGCCATCATCGTCAACGTAATCCTAACACTAACCCTAACCCTAACCCTCACACTAACCCTTAACTTCACCCTAATCGTAACACTACCTCTCACCCTAATTCTAACCATAACCCTCACCCACACCCTAACACTCACCGTCCCCCTACCCCTCACCCTAAACCTAAACCTCACCCAAACCCTAACCCTCACGCTCACCCAAAACCTCATCCTCACCCTAACCCTAAACCTCACCCAAAACATCACACTAACCTTAACCGTCACCGTAACCCTATGCCTAAACCTCAACCTAACCCTAACCCTCACCCTCACACTCACCCTAGCCCTCTCCCTAACACTAACCCTAAATTTAAACCTCACCCTCATCTTCAGCATCAGCCTAACAACCCTAAAGCTGATCCTAACACCCAACCTCACCCTCACCCTCAGTCTCATCCAAAACCTCACCCTCACCCTCACCCTCACCCTCACCCTAACCTTCACCCTAAACCTAATCCTCACCATCACCCTCACCCTAACCCAAACCCTAACCTTAACCCTCAACCTAACCCTCACTGTAACCCTAATGCTAACCCTCACCCTCAACCTCACCCTAACCCTTAACCTCACCCTAACAATAACCCTAACCCTAACCCTCCTCCTAACCCTCCCTCTAACCCTAACCCTCACCCTAAGCTTAACCCTAACCCTCACCATCACCTTCAACCTAACCCTAATCCTAACCCTAACCCTCACCCTCACACCTCACTCTATCCTTAACCCTCACACTCACCCTCACACTAACCCTAATCTTAAACCTCACCCTAACCCTAACCCTCATGCTCACCCCAACCCTAACCCTAACACTCACCCTAACCCTCACACTAACCCAAACTCTAACCCTAACCCTCACTCTCACCATAACCGTCACCCTAATCCTTAACCTCACCCTAACCTTAACCTTCACACTAACCCCCACCCTAACCCTAACCCTCACTCTAACCCTCACCCTCAGTCTAATCCTCACCCTAACTGTAACCCTAAAACTTACCAAAAACAAACCCTAACCCTAAAACTCACTCTCACCATAACCGTCACCCTAATCCTCACCCTCACCCTAACCCTAACCCTAACCCTACACCTCACCATGACACTCACCCTAAACCTAACCCTAACCCTCACCCTAACCTGCACCCTAACCCTACCCCTCATCCTAACCATCACCCTCACCATAATCCTCACCCTAACAGTAACCCTAACACTTACCTAACCCTCACCCTAACCCTCAAAGTAACCCTACCCCAAATCCTAACCCTCACCCTAATCCTAACCTCCACCCTAAACCTAACCCTCAGCCTAACCCTAACCATAACGCTAACCCTAACCCTCACCCTAACCCTAACCCTCACCCTAACCCTAACCCTCACCCTAAAACTAAAGCTAACCCTCACACTAACCCTAAAATTCACCCTAACCCTAACCATCACCCTAACCATAACCCTGACCCTAACCCTCAATCTCAACCTAACCCTCACACTAACCCGAACCCAAACCCTAACCCTCAAACTAACCCTAAACCTCACCCTAAAACTAACACTACCCCTCATCCTAACAGTCATCCTAATCCTAACCCTAACCTTCACCCTAACCTTAACCCTAACCCTAACCCCCACCCTAACACTCACCATCACCGTAACCCTCACCCAAACCTAACTCTCAGCCACACCCTAACCCTAAATCTCACCCTCATCCTCACCCTCACCTTAACTCTCACCCTCACCCTAAACATCACCCTATCCCTTACCCTCACACTAACCCTAAGCCTAACCCTCACCCTCAGCCTAACCCTAACCCAAACCCTCATCCTGACCCTGAACCTCACCCTAGTTCTCATCCTAACCCTAACCTTAACACTCACACTCACTCTCACACTCACACTCAGCCTAACCCTAACCCTAAACCTAATCCTAGCCATAACCCTCACCCTCACCCTCACCTTCACCCTAAACCTAACCCTAACCTCACCCTCACCCTGACCCTCACCCTAATCCTAACCCTAACCATCAACCTAACCCTAAACCTAATACTAGCCCACACCCTAAACCTAACCCTCACCTTAATCCTGACGATAACCCTAACCCTCACTCTCACTCACCCTAACCATCATCCTAAACCTCACCCTCACCCTAACCCTCACAATAAACCTTATCCTCACCCTCTCCCTAAACCCCACATGAAACCGAGCCCTCACCCTAACTCTAACCAGAACCTTCACCATCACCCTAGCCTAACCTTAATCCTAAACTTAATCCTAACCCTAACCCTCACCCTCACCCTCACCATCACCCTAACCCTAACTGGAACCCTCACCCTCACCCTAACCCTCATCCTCACCCTCACTCTAACTCTAAACCTAACCATAAATCACACCCTAACCCTTAAGCTAACCCTAAACCTCACACTCACACTAATCCTCACCCTAACCCTTACACTCACCCTAACCCTAACCCTAACCCTAACACTCACACTAAACCTAACCCTCAGCCTAACCCTAACCCTACCCCGAAGCCTAATGCACACTCTTACCCTAACCCTAACCCTAATCCTAAGGCTAACCCTAAAACTAACCCTAACCCTCACCCTCACCCTAGGCCTTACCCTAATCCTAACCTAAACCTCACCATCACCCTAACCCTCACAGTCACCCTAAACCTCACCCTAACCCTAAACCTCTCCCAAACCCTAACCCTCACCTTCACCGGAACCCTCACACTCACCCTAAAGCTAACCTTAACCCTAAAGCTCACCCTAACCCTAACCCTCACCTTAACTCTAACCCACCACCACACCCTTAACCTAATTCTAACCCTAATCCTAACCCTCTCCCTGACCATAATTCTAACCGTTACTCTCACCCTAACCCTCATCCTAACCCTCATCCTAACCCTCACCCTCACCCTAAACAAAACCCTAAACCTAGCCCTCAGCCTAACCCTACCCTAATCCAAACCCTCACCCTCACCCTAACCCTCACCATCACTCTAACCCTCAACCTAAACAAAACCCTAACCCTGTCACCCTAACCCTCACCTAACCCTCACCATAACCCTTACCCTCACCCAAACGCTCACCCTAACCCTAACCCTCACCCTATCCTTAACCCTACGCCTCAAGCCAACCCTCATACAAACCCTAACCATAACACTCCCCCTAACCCTAACCTTAACCCTAACCCTCACCCTCACCCTAAATCTTACCAACACCCTAACCCTCAAACGAACCCTAATCCTCACCCACACTCTAGCTCTCACCCTCACCCAAACACTCACCCTCACCCTAACCCTCACCCTCACCATAAACATCACCCTAACCCTAATCCTCAGCCTAAAACTAACCCTAACCCTTAACCTAACCCTAACCCTCAACCTAACCCTCACCCTCACCCTAAGCCTCATCCTAAACCTAACCCAACCCTTACCTAACCCAAACCCTCACCCTCAGCCTCAACTTCACCGTCACTGTCACCCTAACCCTCACCCAAAACTAATCCTAACCCTAAAAATCACATTCACCCTAGCCCTCACCTTAAACCTAATCCTAACACTAACCCTAACCCTAATCTTTACCCTAACCCTAACTCTCACCCTAACCCTAACCCTCAACCTCACCATAAACCTAACCCTAACCCTAACCCTAACCCTCACCCTAAACCGCACACTAACCCTAACGCTAACGCTAACCCTCACTCTCATCCTAAACCTCACCCTAACCCTAAAGCTCACCCTAACCCTAACCCCAATCCTAACCCTCAAACTAAACTTAACCCTCAAACTAACCCTAACCCTACCCCTCAACCTAACAGTCACCCTAACCCTAACTCTAACCCTAAACCTCACCTTAACCATATCCCTAATCCTAACTCTCATCCTCACCCCAGCCCTCACCCTAACCCTAATTCTATCACACACTCTCACCTAACCCTAACCTTCACCCTCACACTAACCCTCACCCTCACCCTAAACCTCACCCTATCCCTAACCCTCAACCTAACCCTAACCCTCACACGAACGCTAACCCTAACCCTAACCCTAACTATAACCCTCACTCTCACCCTCAACCTAATCCTCACCTTAACCCTAACCCTAACCCTTACCTAACCCACACCCTCACACTCAGCCTCAACCTAACCCTCACCCTCACCCTAGCCGTCACCCTCAACGTAACCTTAAACCTAACCCTAAATCTAACCCTCACCGTCTCCCTCATCCTCAGCCTAATCTTAAACCTAAACCTAATCCTAACCCTAATCCTCATACTCACCCTCACCTTCACCCTAACCCTAACCCTCACCGTCACCCTAAACCTCACCCTAACCCTAACACTCACCCGCATCCTAACCCTCACCCTAACCCTAACCCTAAATATAAGCATAAACTTCATGCTAACCCTCACCCTAACCCTAAACCTAAACCTAAATCTAACTCTCACCATAACCCTAAACTTAACACTAACCCTTACCCTATTCCTAACCCTCACCCTCAACCTAACCATCACCCTAACCCTTAACCTCACCCTAACCCTAACCCTAACCCTCACACTAAACCTAATCTTCACCCTCAACCCCACCCTAACCCTAACCCTAACCCTAATCCTAACACTAACCCTCAACCTCAATCTAAAACTAAACCTCTCCCTCACCCACAACCTCACCCTAACCCTAACCCCCAACCAAACCTTCACGCTAACCCAAAGACTCACACTAAACCTAACCCTAACCCTAACCCTAACCCTAACCCTCACCCTAACATCACTGTCACCCTAACCCTAACCCAAACCCTAACCCTCACCCGAACACTCACCCTAGCCCTAACCCTCACCATAACTCTCACAATTACACTAAACCTGACCCTAAACCTTACCCTCACCCTAAACCTAACCCTAACCCTAACCCCAACCCTCATACTAACCCTCACCCTAACCCTAAACTTCACCATAATGCTAAACCTAACCCTAAACCTCACCCTCACCTTAACCCTCACCGTCACCCAAACCCTCACCCTTACCCTAACCCTCACCCACACACTAACCCTCACCCTCACCCTCACCCTAAATCTCACCCTAACACCCTCACCTGGATCTTCACCCTAAGCCTACCCTTAAGTCTAAACCTAACCCTCACCCTCACACTAAACATCACCCTTAACTTAACCCTCATCCTAACACTCACCCTCAGCCAAATCCTACCCCGAACACTAATCCTACCCTAACCCTCACCCTCACCCTACCCCTAACCCAACTCTAAACCTTACTCCTACCCTCACCCTAACTCTCACCCTCACCCTCCACCGAACCCTAACCTATCCCACACCCTAACCCTAAAACTCACTCTCACCCTAGCCCTCACCCTACCACTAATCCTAACACTCACCCTCAACCTAACACTAACCCTCACCCTAACCCTTACACGAAACTGAAAGCTAACCCTAACCCTTATTCTCACCCTAAACCTCACCCTAACCCTCACACTAAACCTAACGCTCAACCTAATTCTAACCCTATCCCTCAGCCTAAAGCAAAGACTAACCCTAACCCTAACCCTAACACTAACGCTAACCCAGACCCTAAACTCACCCTCACCCTAAACCTCACCCTAACCCTCACCCTAACCGTAACCCTAAACATAAGCCTCACCCTCACTCTCACTCTAACACTAACCCTAACCCTCACCCTCACCCTCACTCTAACCCTCACACTAAACCTAACCCTAACCATAACCCTAACCCTAACCATAAACCTCACACTAACCCTCACCCTAAGCCTAACCCTAACCATAACCCTCACCCTAACCTTCACCCTAACTCTAACATTAACCCTAAACTTCACCCAGACCCTAACCCTCACCCCAACCCTAAACCTAACCCTCACCCTCACCCTCACCCTCAGCCAAATCTTAACCCTAACACTAATCCTAACCCTAACCCTCACCCTCACCCTCACCTAACCCTAACCCTACCCTAACCCTCACCCTTGCCCTCACGCTCACCCTAAACCTCACCCTCACCCTCAACCTAACCCTAACCCTATCCCACACCCTAAGCAAAACCATCACTCTAACCCTAAACCTAATGGTCACCCTCACCCACACCCTAATCCTAAACGTAACCCTAACACTAACCCTAACCCTAAACCTATTGCTAAACTTAACCCTCACCCAAGCCCTCAACCTACACCTAATCCTAACACTCACCCTCACCCTAACCCTAACCCTCACCCTAAACCTCACACTAACCCTAAGGCTAACCCTAACCCTAACTCTAAACCTAAACCTCACCCTAACCCTTACCTTCAGTCTAACACTTACCCTAACCCTAAACCTCACACTAAACCTAACCCTAACACTAACCCTTACCCTGCCCCTCACCCAAACCCTAACCCTAACCCTAAACCTTACCCTAACCCTGAACCTAACCCTCACCCTCACGCTAGCCCTCACCCTAACCCAATAGTAACCCTAACCCTCACTCTTACCCTAACACTCACCCTCAACCTAACCCTCATACTCACCCTAACCCTCAACCTAACATTCACACTAACACTAACCCTCACCCTAAACTTCACACTAACCCTAACCCTAAACCTAACCCTCACCCTAACCCTAACGCTAACATTAACATTAACCCTAACCCTCACCCTCACCCTAACCCTCACACGAACCATAACCATAACTCTCACCCTCACCTTCACCATCAGCCAAATCCTAAACCTAACACTAATCCTAACCCTAACCCTCACCCTAAACTTAACCCTAACCTTAACTCTCACACTTACCCTCACCCTAACCCTCCCTCACCCTCACCCTAACCCTAACCCTAAACCTAACCTGACACTCACACTAACCCTAACCATAATCCTAATGATAACCGTAAACCTAACCCTCACCCTAACCCTAACACCAATCATAAACCTCAACCTCACCCTCACCCTAAACCTCAAACTAACCCTCACCCTAAAACTCACAATAACCCTAACCCGCACTCTCACCCTAACCCTCAACCAAACCATTACCCTCACCCAAACCCTAACCCTAACCCTAACCCTCACACTAAACCTAACCCTCACCCTAACTCTAACCCTAACTGTAACCCTCACCCTTACCCTCACCCTAAAGCTCACCCTCACCCTATCCCTAACCTTACCCCTAATCCTAATACTCACCCTCACCCTCACCCTAACCCTACCCCTCATCCTAACCCTCATTCTAACACTAAACCTAACTCTAACCCTCACCCTTGCCAAAATGCTAACCCTCATGAAAACCCTAGCCCTAAACTTACCCCTAATCCTAACACTCAACTTCAACCTAACCCTAATCCTAACCCTAACCTTAGCCCTCACCTTCACCCTAACCCTCACCCTAACCCTAACACTAAACATAACACTCATCCTCACCCTCACTGTAACCCTCACCCTAACCCTAACCCTCAACCTAACCCTCACCCTAAACCTAACCCTAACCCTCACCCTAAACCTAAACCTAACCCTAACCCTCACCCTAAACCTAAACCTAACCCTAACCCTCACATTAACCATAACCCTCACACTAACCCTAACCCTATCCCTCATCCTAAACTTCATCCGAACCCTAAACCTAACCCTCAACCTAGCCCTAACCCTAACCCTCACCCGCACCCTAAGCTTCACCATCACCCTAACCCTCACCCTAACCCTAACCCTAACTCTCACCCTACCCCTAACCCTCAACCTAATCCTAACACTAATCCTCACCCTAAAACTCACCCTAACCCTAACCCTAACCCTCATGCTCACTCTAACCCTCACCCTAATCCTTACCCTCACCGTAACCTTAATCCTAACCCGCACCCTCAGCCTAACCCTAAACTTAACCATAATCCTAAACCTAACCGTCCCCCTCATCCTTACCCTAAACCTCACACTAACCCTAACCCTCACCCTCACCCTCAACCTCACCCTCACCCTAACCCTAACAATAACCCTAACTTTAACATTAACCCAAACTCGAAGCCTCACCCTAACCCTAACCCTAACAATTCACCTCATGGTAACGCTAAACCTAACCCTCGCCCTCACCATAACCCTAACCCTAACCCTCACCCTAACACTCACGATAACCCTAACCCTCACTCTCACCCTAACCCTCACCCTAATCCTTAACCTCATCCTAACCCTAACCCTAACCCTCACAATAACCCTAACCCTCAACCTCACCCTAACCCTCACCCATACCCTAAACCTAACGCTAACCCTACCCCTAACCCTAACTCTCATCCTAACCCTCACACTAACCCTAAGGCTAATTCTCACCCTCACTCTCACCCAAACCCTCACCGTAACCCTTACCTCAAACTAACCCTAACCCTAACCCTAACCCTCACACTAAACCTAACCCTCACCTTAACCCTAACCCTACACCTCATACTAACCCTCATCGTAACCCTACGACTAACCCTCAAACTAACCCTAACCCTAACCCTCACCCGACTACTAACCTTCACCGTCACCCTAACCCTCACCCTAAATCTAACCCTCACCCACAACCTAACCCTCAGTCTCACCCGAACCATCACCCTCACCCTAACCCTCACCCTCACCCTAAACATCACCCTAAACCTTACCCTTTCCCTAACCCTAAGCCTAACCCTCACCCTAACCCTAACCTTCACCCTCACCCTAACCCTCACCCTAAACCTAAACCTAACCCTAAACCTCACCCTAACCTTAATGCTAACCTTAACGCTAACCCTAACCCTAACCCTAACCCTAACACTCACCATAACCCTCACACTTACCCTCATCCAAACCCTCATCCTAACCCTTAGCCTCAACCTAACCCTCACCCTAACCCTAAACCTAACCCTAACCCTAACCCTCACGCTCACCCTCAACCTAACCCTAACCCAAACCCTAACCCTAACCCTAATCCTCACCCTATCCCTAAACCTAAACCCAACACTCACCCTGACCTTAGTCCTCAACCTAACCCTCATCCTAACCCTCACCATAACCCTAACCCTAACCCTAACCCTCATTCTAACCCTCACCCTAACCCTAAACCAACCCCCAGCTTAACCCTAATTGTAACCCTAAACCTAACCCAAAACTTCACCCTAACCTTCACCCTAACCTTAACCCTCACCGTAACCAGAACCCTCACCCTCAACCTCACCCTCAACCTAACACTTACTCTAACCCTAATCCTAACACTAACCCTCATCCTCACCCTCATCCTAAACCTAACCCGAAACCTAACACTTACCCTAAATGTAAGCCTCAACCTAACCTTAACCCAAACCCTCACCGTCACCATAACCCTAACACTAACCCTCACGGAACCCTTACCCTAACCCTCATCCTAACCCTCACCCTCACCCTCACCCTCACCCTAAGGCTAACCTTAACCCTAACCCTAATCCTAAACCTAACCCTCACCCTCAGGCTCACCCTCACCCTATCCCTAACCCTAACCCTAACCCTCACCCTAACCCTCACCCTAAAACTAAACCTAACCTTAAGCCTCACCCTAACACTAATCCTCACCCTCACCCAAACCCTAACACTCACCTGCAACCTAACCCTTACCCTAACCCTAATCCTCACCCTAAGAGTAACCCTAACCCTAACCCTCACACTAACACTAACCCTCACCCTAACCCTAACTCTACCCCTCACCCTAACCCTCACCGTAACCGCAACTCTAAACCTAAACCTCACCCTAACCCTAACACTAACCTTCACCCTCACCAGAACCCTCACTGACACCCTAACACTCAACCTAACCCTAAACCTCACCCACACACTAAACCTCACCCTCAAGCTCACCCTCACCCTAACCCTCACCCTCACCCTAAACATCACCCTCACCCTAACCCTCAACCTAACATTAACCCTATCCCTCACCCTAATCCTAACCCTCACCCTAACACTCACCCTCACCCTAATCCTCACCCTAACCCTAATTCTTACCTAACCGAAACCCTAACTCTCACCATCACACTAACCCGCACCCTAACCATTAGACTCACCCTAACCCTAAGCCAAAACCTAACCCTCACCCTCACCGTGAACCTAACCCTCAGCCTAACCTTCACCCTAACCCTAACCCTCACACTAAACCTCACCCTAACACTAACCCTAAACATAACCCTCACCCTCACCATAACCCTCACTCTAACCCTTACCCTCACCCTAACCCTAAACCTAACCCTAACCATTACACTAACTAAACCTCACCATAACTCTAACCCTACCCCTCAGCCTAAACCTCATCCTAACCCTAAACCTAACCCCAAACCTCACCCCCACCCTCACACTCACCCTCACCCTAACCCTCACCCTCACTCTCACCCTAAACCTAACCCAAACCCTAACCCTAAACCTCACCATAAACATCACCCTAAACCTAACCCTCACCCTAACCCTTAATCTAACCCTCATCCTAACCCTCACCCTCACCCGAACCCTATCCCTAACCTTAACCCTAACCTTCACTCTAACCCTCACCGTAAACCTCACACTAACTCTAAGGCTAAACCTAACCCTCACTCTCACCCTAACCCTTACCTTCACCCTAACACTTACCATAACCCTAACCCTCACCCTAACCCTAAGCGTAAACCTTACCCTAACCCTGAACCTAACCCTCACCCTCACCCTAGCCCTCACCCTAACCCTTACCCTCACCCTAACCCTAACCCTAACCCTCACACTCACGCTAAACCTAAAACTAACCGTAACCCTAACCCTCACCCTGACCGTCGGTGGGGTGGGGGAGAAAATGGGGGAAGGAGAAGGATTGGGATTGGGGGGGAGGAGGGAGGATGTGAATGGTAAACCAAAGGAGATGGCTACAATGCTTGGTAAGAAATGTACACATTATCCAGCCCCTGTAATTGTAACCCCTCTGTACAGTATGTTCACAAATTAAATTAAATTAAATTAAAAAAAAAGAACAAAACAAAAAAAAACCTAACCCTAACTTTAACCCTAACCCTCACCCTAAACGTCACCCTAAACCTAACCCTAACCGTCACACTCACCCTAACCCTCAACCTAACCTTTACCCTCACCCTAACCCTAACCCTAAACCTAACCCTCACCCTCAAACTGACCCTCAACCTATACCTCACCTACACCCTCACCCTAACAATAACCCTAACCCTAACCCTAACCTTAACTCTAACCCTCACCGTAACCCTAACCATAACCCTAACCCTCACCCTAACCCTAAACCTAACCCTCACCCTAACCCTAACCCTAAACCTAACCCTCACCATAACCCTCACCGTAACACTCACGAAAACCCTAACCCTCACTCTCACCCTAACCCTCACCCTAACCCTTACCCTCACCCTAACCCTAACCCTAACCCTCACACTCACGCTAAACCTAAAACTAACCGTAACCCTAACCCTCACCCTGACCGTCACACTAGCCGTAAGGCTAACCCTAACCCTCACTTTCACCCTAACCCTCAACCTAACCATTACGCCCACCTAACCCTAACCCTAATCCCAACCCTCACTCTAAACCTAACCCTCACCCTAACCCTAAACCTATCCCTCCCCCTAACCATCACCCTAACCCTACCCGTAACCCTAACTCTAACCCTAAACCTTACCCTAACCCAAAACCCATCGCTCACACTCACCGTAGACCTCACCCTACCCCAAATCCTACAACTCACCCTCACCCTAACCCTGAATCTCACACTAACCCTGAGGCTAACCCGAAACCTCACTGTCAGCCTAAGTCTCACCCTAATCCTTACACTCCCCTTAAAAATTACCCTAACCCTAACCCTCACACTAAACCTAACCCTCACCCTAACCCTAACCCTAACTCTACCCCTCAACCTAACACTAACCCTAACCCTAAACCTTACCCTAACCCTAAACCTAACCCTCACACTCACCACAGCCTTCACCCAAACCCAATCCAAACCCTAACCCTCACCCTAATCCTAACCCTCACCCTCACCTCACCCTAAACCTCACCCTCAGCCTAACCTCAGCCTAACCCTCACCCTAACCATAACCCTCACCCTAACCCTCACCATAACCCTCACGTAACCCTAATATTAACCGTAAACTTCACCCTCACCCTAACCCTCACCCTAACCCTAACGATAACCCTCAACCTCACCCGCACCCTCACCCTTAGCCAAATCCTAACCCTAACACTAATCCTAACCCTAACCCACACCTTCACCCTCAACCTAACCCTAACCTTAACAAAAATCTCACCCTTACCCTCACCCTCACTCTCATTCTCAACCAAACCCTAACCTAACACTAAACCTCACCGTAATCCTAACACTCACCCTCACCCTCACCATAAACGTAAAAATAACCCTAACCCTCACACTAACCCTAACCCTAACCCTTCCCTCACCCTCAACCTAAGCCTAACCCTAATCCTAACCCTCACCCTAAACCTAATCCTAACCTTAACCCTAACGCTCCCCCTAAAATTCATCCTAACCCTAACCTTAAACCTGACCCTAACCCTAACCCTCAACCAAACCCTTACACTGACCCTAAGCCTAACACTAAACCTAAACCTAACCCTCACCCTAACCTTCAACCTAACCCTAACCCTAATCCTCACCCTAAACCTCACCCTAACCCTAATGCTGAACCTTACCCTCACTCTAACCCTAACCCTTAAACCTGACGTTAATCCTCACCCTCACCTTAATCCTCACCCTAAAACGAACCCTAACCCTAACCCTCACCCTCACCATCAACCTCACCCTCACCCTAAACCTAACAATAACCCTAACCCTAACCCTAACTCTAAACTTCGCCCTAACCTTAACCCTAACCCTAAACATCACCCAAACCCCAACCCTAACCCTCACCCTCAACCTAATCCTAAACCTAACCCTCACCCTAACACTCACAATAAGCCTAACGCTCACTCTCACCCTAACCCTCACCCTAATCTTTACCCTCACCCTAACCCTAACTCCAAACCTAACCCTCACACTAACCATAAGCCTCGCCCTAACCCAAACCTTCACCCTAAACCTAACCTTAACCCTCACCCTCACCATAAACCTAACCCTAACCCTAACCCTCCACCTAATCGTAACCCTAACCCTAACCCTGACCCTCACCCTAGCTCTCAACCTAACCCTAACACTAACACTCACACTAAACCTAACCCTCACCCTAACTCTAACCTTACTCCTCATCGTAGCCCTCATCCTAACCCTAACCTTAACCCTCAACCTAACTCTAACCCTAATCCTCACCCGCACCTTAATCTTCACTGTCACCCTAACCGTCGCCCTAAACCTAACCCTCACCCACACCCTAACCCTCAGTCTAACTCGAACCCTCAAACTCACCCTAACCCTCACCCTCAACCTTAACATCACCCTAACCCTAACCCTCACCCGAAGCCTAGCCCTCACCCTCACCCTCACCCTAACCCTAACCCTAAACCTAACCCTGATCCTAAACCTAAACCTCACCCTCACCCTAACCCTCACCCTAACCCTAACACTAACCTTCACCCTAACCCTAACCCTCACCCTCACCATCAGCCTAACTGTAACCCTAAACCTAATCCTAACCTTAACCCTCACCCTCACCCTCAACCTAACTCTATCCCTAACCCTTAAACCCAACCTAAACTAAACCTAACCCTCAACCTCACCCTCACCCTAAACTTCACCCTAACCCTAACCCTTACCTTACACTAACCCTAAACCTCACACTCACCCTAACCGTAACCCTAACCCTAACCCTAACCCTCACCCTAACCATCACCCTAACACTCACGGTAACCCTAACCCTCACTCTCACCCTTAACCTCACCCTAACCCGTACCCTCACCCTAACGCTAACCCTTCCACTCACCCTAACCCTAACCCTAAACCTTACACTAACCCTAAACCTAACCCTCACACTCACCTTAGCCTTCACCCTAACCCAATCCTATCCCTAACCCTCACCCTAACCCTAACCCTAACCCTCTCCCTCACCCACACCCTGAACCTCACCCTCAGCCTAACCCTCAGCCTAACCCTCACCCTAACCATAACCATCACCATCACCCTAACCTTCACCCTAACAGTAATAATAACCCTAAACCTCACCCTCACCCTAACCCTCACACTAACCCCGAGGCTTACCCTAACCCTCACTCTCACCCTAACCCTTACCCTCAGCCTAACAATTACCCTAATCCTAACCCTCACACTAAACCTAACCCTACCCTAACCCTAAATCTAACCGTCACCCTAACACTAACCCTAACCCTAAACCTTACCCTAACCCTAAACCTAACCCTCACACTCACCCTAGCCTTCACCCTAACCCAATCCAAACCCTAACCCTCACCCTAATCCCTCACCCTAATCCTCACCCTAACCATAACCCTCACCCTAACTCACACCATAACCCTCACCCTAAACCTAATATTAACCCTAAACTTCACCCTCACCCTAACCCTCACCCTAACCCTAACCATAACCCTCACCCTCACCCTCACCCTCACCCACAGCCAAATCCTAACCCTAACCCTAATCCTTACCCTACCCTGACCCTCATCCTCAACCTAACCCTAACATAACCCTAAACCTCACCCTAATCCTAACACTCACCCTCACCCTCACTGTAAAGGTAAACTAAACCTAACCCTCACCCTAACCCTAGCCCTAACCCTTACCCTCACCCTCACCCTAAGCCTAACCCTAACCCTAACCCTCACCCTAAACCTAACCCTAACCTTAACCTTAACGCTCCGCTTATACCTCATCCTAACCCTAACCATAAACCTCACCCTCACCCTAACCCTCACCCTAACCCTTACCCTCACCCTCACCCTAACCCTAACCCAAAACCTAACCCTCACCCTAACCCTAACCCTCACCCTAAATCTCACCATAACCCTAAAGCTGAACCTTACCCTCACTCTAACCCTCACTGTAATCCTTACCCTCACCCTAATCCTAACCCTTAAACCTCAAGCTCAGCGTATTCCTAAAACTAACTGTCACCCTCACCTTAATCCTCACCCTAAAACTCACCCTAACCCTAACCCTCACCTTCAACCTCAACCTCACCCTCACCCTAAACCTAACAATAACCCTAACCCTAACCCTAAACATCACTCTAACCCCAACCCTAACCCTCACCTTCACCCTAATCCTAACACTAACCCTCACCCTAACACTCACGACAACCCTAAAGCTCACTCTCACCCTAACCCTCACCCTTACCCTTACCCTCACCGTAACCCTGACCGTAAACCTACCCTCACACTAACCTAAGCCTCACCCTAACCCAAACCCTCACCCTAACCCTAACCTTAACCCTCACCCTCAACTTAATCCTAACCCTAACCCTAAACCTCCACGTAAATGTAACCCTAACCCTAACACTGAACCTCACCCTAGCCCTCACCCTAACCCTATCACTAACACTCACACTAAACCTAACCCTAACCCTAACCCTAACCCTAATCCTCACCCTAAACCTAACCTTAATTCTCACCTTAAACCTAACCCTAACCCTAACCCTAAACCTAACCCTCACCCTAAACCTAATCCTAACCCTAATCCTCACCCTCACCATAACCCTCACCCTAAACCCAAACCTAACCCGCACCCTAACCCTAACCCTCACCCTAACCCTCAATCTAACCCTAACCCTAACCCTCACTTTAAACCTCACCCTAACTGTAACCTTAACCCTCACCCTCACTCTAACCCTCACCCTAATCCTTACCCTCACACTAACCCTAACCCTAAACCTCACCCACAGACTAACCCTAACACTAACCCTAATCCTAACCCTAACCCTCTCCTCACCTTCACCCTAAACCTCACCCTAACCCTAACCATCACCCTTACCCTCAACCTCACCATCAATGTAACCTTAACAATAACCCTAACCCAAACCCTAATCCTAAATCTAACCCTAACCCTAAGCCTAACCCTAACCCTCACCCTAACCCTAACCCTAACCCTCACACTCACCCTAACCCTAATCCTAACCCTCACCCTAACCCTCACCCTAACACCCCCGATAACCCTAACACTCACTCTCACCCTAACCCTCAACCTAACACTTAACCTCACCCTACCCCTTAACCTAACCCTAACCCTAACCCTCACACTTACCCTAACCCTCACCCTAAACCTAACCCTCACCCTATCCCTAAACCTAACCCTTACCCTCACCCTAGCCCTCACCCTAAACCAATCCTAACCCTAACCCTCACCCTTACCCTATTCCTGACATCACCATCCCACTAACCCTCACCCTCACCCTAACCCTCACCGTAACCCTCAACCTAACCATAACCCTCACCCTAACCCTAAACCTAAACCTAAACCTAACGCTAATCCTCACCCTAACCCTCACCCTAACCCTAACATTAACCCTAAACCTCACCCTCACCCTAACCCTCACCCTAACACTAACCCTAACCCTCACCCTCACTCCCATGCTCAGCCAAATCCTAAAACTAACTCTAATCCGAACCCTAACTCTCACCCTTACCCTAAATCTAACCCTCACGTAACCCTCAACCTAACCCTAACCCTCACCCTAACCCTAAAGCTACCCCTCAGCCTAACCCTCATCATAACCCTAAACCTAATCCAAACCCTCACCTTCACGTCACCCTCACCCTATGCCTCAACCTCACCCTTCCCCTCAACCTCACCATAGCCCTCAATCTAACCCTAACCCTCACCTTTACCCTCACCCTCAGCCTAACCCTAACCCTAACACTAATCATAACCCTCACCCTCAGCCTAACACTCACCCTCACTCTCACCCTAACCCTAACCCTCACCCTAACCCTAATCCTAACCATAACTCTCATGCTAACCCTCGCCCTAACCCTGACTCTAAACCTTACCCTCAAGCTAACCCTCACCGTAATTCTAACATTAACCCTAAACCTCACCCTCACCCTAACCCTAACTGTAAACTTCACCCTATCCCTAACCCTAACCCTAAACCTCACCCTCACCCTAGCCTTCACCCTAAACCTAACCCTAACCCTCAACCTCACCATGACCCTAACCCTAACCCTTACCCTCACCCTAACCCTCACCCTAACTCTAACATTAACCCTAAACCTCCCCCTACCCCTAACCCTCACCATAACCCTAACTCTCACCCTCACCCTCACCTTCACTCTCATCTGCAACCTGAACCTAACCATAACACTCACCCTAACCGTTACCCTCGCCCTAGCCCTCACCCTAACCCAAATCCTAACACTAACCCTCACCCTAACCCTCACCCTCACCCTAACCCTCACCCTAACCCTCACCCTAAACCTCACCCTAACCCTAATCCTAACCATAACTCTCACCCTAACCCTCACCCTAACCCTATCTCTAAACCTTACCCTCACGCTAACCCTCACCCTAACTCTAACATTAAACCTAAACCTCACCCTCACCCTAACCATAACCCTACACCTCACCCTATCCCTAACACTAACCCTAAACCTCACCCTCAACCTAGCCCTCACCCTAAAACGAACCCTAAACCTCACCATCACCCTAACCCTTATGCTAACCCTAACCCTCAACCTAACCCTAACTCTCACCTTAAGCCTAACCCTAACCCTAACCCTCACCTTAACCCTAACCCTAATCCTCACCCTCATCCTAACCCTCACATTAAAAATCACCCTAACCCTAATCCTAACCATAACTCTCACCCTAACCCTCACCCTAACCCTAAAACTAAACCTTGGCCTCACCCTGAACCTCACCCTATCTCTAATATTAACCCTAAATCTCACCATCACCCTAACTCTAACCCTAAACCTAACCTTCACCCTCACCCTCAACCTAATCCTAACCCTATCCCTAACCCTCACCCTAACCATAACTCTCACCCTAATCCTAACCCAAACCCTCACCCTCACCCTAAATCTAACCCTCACGCTAACCCTCAACCTAACCCTAACCCTAACCCTCACCCTAACTCTCACCCTCACCCTAAACCTCTCACTAACCCTTACCCTCACCCTCACCCTAACCCTAACCCTAATCCTCACACTAACCCTAAACCTAACTCTAACACTAACCCTCACAGTAGCCCTCACCCTAACCCTAACCCTATTCCTAACCCTCACCCAAATGCTAACCCTAACACTAATCCTCACCCTCACCTTAAACCTCACCGTCACCCTAACCCTCACCCTAACCATAACACTCACCCGCAAACTAACCCTCAGCCTCACCCAAAACCTCACCCTCACCGTAACCCTCAACCTCACCCTCACCCTCACCCTAAGCCTAAGCCTAACCCTACCCCTAACCCTCACCCTAAACATCACCCTTACCCTAACCCTCACCCTAAGGCTTACCCTAACCCTCACCTAACCCTCACACTCACGATCACCCTAAGCCTAACCCTAATCCTTACCCTAATCCTAAAACTAACCCTCTGCCTCACCCTCACCCTAACCCTATCCATAAACCGAACCCTAACCCTCACTCTCACCATCACACTAAACCTAACACTAACCCTAACCCTAACACTAATCCTCACCATCAGCCTAACCCTAACACTCACCCTCACCCTAACCCTCAACCTAAACCTGATCCTCACCCTAACCCTAACCCTAATCCTCACACTAACCCTAAGCCTCACCCTAACCCTAACCCTAACCGTCACCCTAACACTCACCGAAACCCTAACTTTAAACCTGAATCTCACCCTAACCCGAACCCTAACCCTCACCTTCACCGTAACTGTCACTGACACGCTAACACTCACCCTAACCCTCACCCTCACCCAAACCCTAACCCTCACCCTCACCCTAAACTTAACCCTCACCCTAACCCTCAAGCTCAACATAATACTCACCCAAACGCTAATTCTTACCTAACTGAAACCCTCACCCTCACCCTCAACCTCCCGCTAAACCTCACCACCTCCCTGGGCCTCAGGCCTAGCCTAACCCTAAACCTCACCCTCACCCTCGCCCTCACCCTCACCCTCAGCCTAACATGAACCCTAACCCTAATCCAAACCCTAACCCTCACTCTCACCCTAACCCTCACCCTAACCATTACCCTCATCCTAAACCTAACCCTAACCACCCTCGCCGTCACCATCACCTCAGCCTAACCTTAACCCTAACCCTAACACTAACCCTCACCCTCACCCTCACTCTAAACGTCACCCTAACCCTTACCTTACACTCACCCAAACCCTAAACATAACCCTCACCCTCAGTTTAAACCTAACCCTAACCCTAATACTAACCCTAACACTCACCATCACCCTCACCTTCACCCTCATCCTTGCCCTAACAACAACCCTAACCCTAACACTAACACTAACTCTAACCCTCACCCTAACCGTAACCCTAAACCTGACCCTAAACCTCATCCTAAAGCTAACCCTAACCCTCACCCTCACCCTAACCCTAACCCAAACCCTAAACCTAAACCTCACCGTAACACTCACCCTAACACTCACCCTAACCCTTACCCTCAACCTAACGCTAACCCTAACCCTAACCCTCACATGAAACCTAACCCTCACCCTAGCCCTAACCCTATTCCTCCCCCTAACCCTCACTCTAACCTTAACCCTAACCCTAACCCTCACCCTCACCCTTGCCCTCACCCTACCCCAAATCCTAACACTCACACTCACCCTAACCCTAATGCTCCCCCTAACCCTCACACTAATCCTAAATCTAACCCTAACCCTAATCCACAACCTAACACTAAACCTAATCCTCACCCTCACCCTAGCTCTCACCCAAACCCTAATCCTAACCCTAACCCGCACCCTTACCCTCACCCTAACCCTAAACCTAAGCCTAATCCTCACCCTAAACATAACCCTAACCATAAGCCTAAATCTAACCCTAACCCTCACACTCACCCTAACCCTCACCCTAACCCTAAGCCTCAACATAACCCTCACCCTAACTCTAACATTACCCTAAAACTCACCCTCACCCTAACCCTCACCCTAACCCTAAACCTAAGCCTCACCATCACCCTCACCCTCACCCAAATCTTAACCTTAACATGAATCCAAACCCAAATCTTCACCCTCACCCTCACCCTGACCCTAACCATAACCCTAAACCTCACGCTTACCCTCACCCTCAACCTAAACTTCACCCTCATCCTCAACCTAACCCAGACCCTAACCCACACGCTAACCCTACCCTTAGCCCTAACCCTAATGCTAAAGCTAACCCTCATGCTCACACTAACCCTCACCCTAACCCTTACCCTCAACCTAACCCTAACCCTAACCCTAACCTTAAACTTCGAACTAAACCTAACCCTCAACCTAAGCCTGACCCTAACTCTCAGCCTAACACTCACATTAACCCTAACCCAGACCCTAATCCTCAACCTATCTCTAAACCTAACCCTAAACCAAACTCTCACCCTAGCCCTCACCCTAACCCTAACCCTAACCCTCACCCTCACCCTAACCCAAATGATAACCCTAACCCCACCCTCACCCTAACCATAACCCTAACCCTAACCCTCACCCTAACCCTAAACCTAACCCTCACCCTAACCCTAACTCTAACCCTCACCCTAACCAACACCCTAACCCTAACCCTAAACCTCACACTAAACCTAACACTAACCTTAACCCTAACCCTCACCCTAAACCTAACCCTAACCCTAAACTTCACCCTCACCCTTACCCTCACCCTAAAACTTACAGTCACCCTAACCGTAACGCTAACCCTAAACCTAACCCTCACCCTAACTCTAACACTCACCCTAACCCTCAACCTAACCCGAAACCTAACCCTAACCCTCACGTTAAACCTCACCCTAACCGTAACTGTAACCCTCACCCTCACTCTAACCCTCACCCTAATCCTTTTCACCCTAAAACTAACCCTAACCCTCACCCACAGACTAACCCTAACACTAACCCTAATCCCAACACTAACCCTCACCCTCACCCTAAACCACACCCTAACCCTAACCCTCACCTTCTCCCTAAACCTCATCCTCACCCTAACCCTAACAATAACCCTATACCTAACCCTAAACCTAAATCTAATCCTCACCCTAACCCTAACACTAACCCTAACCCTCAGCCTAACCCTAACCCTAACCCTCATCCTCACCCTAACGCTAACCCTAAACCTAACCCTAACCCTCACCCTAACCCTCACCCTCACCCTAACCCTTACCTTCACCCTACTCCTAACCATAACCCTAACCCTAACCCTCACACTAACCCTAACCCACACTCTAACCCTAACCCTCACCATAACCCTAACCCTAACCCTCACCCTAACCCTAAACCTCACCCTAACCCTCACCCTCACCCTAATCCTCACCCTAACCCTAATTCTTACCTAACCGAAACCCTCACCCTAACCCTCACCCTCAACCTAATCCTCACCCTAACCCTAATTCTTACCTAAACGAAACCCTCACCCTCAACCTCACCCTAAACCTCACCCCCACCGTGGCAATTACCCTAACCCTAACCCTAACACTCACCCTCACCCTCACCCTCACTGTCAGCCTAACCCTAACCATAACTCTAATTCTAACTCTAACCCTCACTCTCAACCTAACCCTCACCCTAACCCTTCACCTCACCCTACCCCTAAACCTAAACCTAACCCTAACCCTCACACTAACACTAACCCTCACCCTAAATCAAACCCTCACCCTAACCCTAACCCTAAATCCTCACCATCACCCTAAACCTAACTCTAACTCTCACCCTAACGCTCAAACTAACCCTAAGGCTAAACCTAAACCTAACTCTCACCCTAACCCTCACCCTAACCCTTACCCTCAACCTAACCCTAACACTAACCCTAACCCTCACGCTAAAACGATCCCTCAACCTAACCCTAACCCTATCCCTCACCCTAACCCTCACCCTAATTCTAACCCTAACCCTCACCCAAACCTTAACCCTAACCCTAACCCTCAGCCTCACCCTCACCCTCAACCTACCCCTAATCATAACACTCACCCTCACCCTAAACGAACACTCACCCTAACCCTAAGGCTAACCCTAACACTCACTCTCACCCTAAACCTCAGCCTAACCCTTACTCTCACCTTAACACTTGCCCTAACCCTAACCCTCACACTAAACCTAACCCTCACCATAACACTAACCGTAACCCTAAACTTTACCTAACACTAAACCTAACCTTCACCCTCACCCTAGAACTCACCCTAAACCAATCCTAACCCTAACCCTCACCCTAACACTAATCCTCACTCTTAACCTCACCCTAACCCTCACCCTCACCCTAACCCTCACCCTAACCCTTACACTCACACTAACACTAACCCTAACCCTAAACCTCACAATAAACCTAACCCTCTAACTAACCCTCACCCTAACTCTAATCTTCAACCTCACCCTAAACCTAACACTCACCCTCACCCTAACCCTCACCCTAACACTTATCCCCACCCTAACCCTAACTCTAACACTCACTCCCACCCTAACGCTCACCCTAACTCTTATCCTCACCCTAACCCTAACCCTAACCCTCACACTAACCCTAACCCTCACCCTAACACTAACCCTATCGCTGACCCTAATCCTCACCCTAACCCTAACTCTAAACCTAACCCTCACCCTCACACTCACCCAAACCCTCAGCCAAATCCTAACCCTAACAGGAATCCTTACATAACTGAAACCCTTACCCTCACCCACACACACACCCTAACCCTCACCCGCACCCTAGCCCTCACCCTAACCCTAAACCTATCCCTCACCCTCATCCTCACTCTCACCCTCAGCCTAATCCCAACCCTAACCCTAATCCTAACCATAACCCTAACCATAACTCTCAAGCTTACCCTAACCCTAACCCTAACCCTCACCCTAACCCTCACCCTAACTCTAACATTAACCCTAAACCTCACCCTCACCCTAACCGGACCCTAACCCTAATCCTAACCCTCACCCTCACATTCACCCTCACCCTCAGCCAAATCCTAACCCTAACACGAATCCTAACCCTAACTTTCACCCTCACCCTCGCCTAACACTAACCCTAACCCTAACCCTCACCCTTATCCTCACCGTCACCCTAACCCTCACCCTCACACTCAACCTAACCGGAACCCTAACCCACACCCTAACCCTAACCTTCACCCTAACCCTAAACCTAACCCTCATCCTCATCCTCACCCTAACCCTAACACTAACCCTAACCCTCACCCTAACCCTAACCCTAACCCTAATGCTAACCCTAACCCTCACCCTCACCCTAACCCTCACCCTAACCCTTACCCTCGCCCTAACCCTAACCCTAACCTTAACCCTCACACTAAACACCTTAACCTTAAGCATAAAACACACACCTTAACCTTAAGCCTCATCCTAAACCTCAACCTAACCCTAACCGTAACCATAACCTGTTGGGTCTTCGTCCGTCCCATAAAAGATGGACGGGGTCCGAGGAAAGGTAAGTGTGGTGCTCGCCTGTTCCCTAGCCTCCCTCAACACAGGAGACAATGACACAGCGGGGAGCCAAATCCAGCAGGTAGAAAAACTCATTTATTAACAGAGAGCAGCCCCTTTTAAAGACAAAAAGGGTGGATGGTATGGTAAGGGAGGAAGAGGAACCAATCACTCAAGGTCAAACCCTATCATTCACCTGAGCCTTCACAGGCTGGTTAGGTACTGATCAGAACATCAGTTGGGGTCTGCCCACTCTACTCTCTCCCAGAGCCATCTTGGCTGGCCATCTGCTCTATAGTAAATTAGGCTCTGCCCAATCAACCCCATCCCAGCGCCATCTTTGCTGCCCTGGTGCTCCACAATAACCCTCAACCTAAACCTCACCCTAACACTAACCCTAAACCTCACCCTCACTCTAACCTCATCCTAGTACTTTCCCTCATGCTAACCTTAACCCTAAACCTCACCCACAGCCTAACCCAAAACCTAACCCTAATCTTAACCCTCAGCCTCACCCTAACCCTAATGGTAACCCTAACCCTCACACTCACCCTAAACCTAATCCTAAACTTAACGCTAACCCTCACCCTAAACCTCACCTTAAACCTAACCCTAACCCTAACACTCACCCTCACCCTAACCCTCACTCTAACCCTTACCCTCACCCTCACCCTAACCCTAACCCTAACACTGACACTAACCCTAACCCTCACCCTAATCCTAACCTTCACCATAACCCTAACCCTAACTCTCACCCTAATCCGCACACTAACCCTAAGGCTAACCCTAACCCTCACTTTCACCCTAACCCTCACCCTAAACCTTACCCTCAACCTAACACTAACCCTAACCCTAACCCTCAGATTAAACCTAACCCTTACTCTAATCCTAACCCTATCCCTCACCTAAACCTAAACCTAACCCTCACCCGAAACCTAACATTAACCCTAACCCTCACCCTCACCCTAGCCCTCACCCTACCCCTAAACCTAACCCTCACCCTTACCCTAGCCCTCACCCTAACCCAATCCTAACCCTAACCCTCACCCTCACCCTATTCGTGACCATCACCCTCACCCTAAACCTTACCCACACCCTAACCCTCACCGTAACCCTCACCCTAACTGTAACCCTCACCTGAACCCTAAACCAAAACCTAAACCTAACCATAATCCTCAACTTAACGCTCACACTAACCCTAATATTAACCCTAAACCTCACCCTCACCCTAACCCTCACCCTAACACTAACCCTAACCCTCACCCTCACACTCACTCCCATGCTCAGCCAAATCCTAACCCTACCACTAATCCGAACCCTAACCCTCACCCTCACCCTCACCCTAACCCTAACCCTAACCCTAAACCTAACTCATACCCTCACACTAACCCTAACCCTAATACTAACCTTCACACTAACCCTAACCCCCACCCTAACCATAAACCTACCCCTCAGCCAAAACCTCATCCTAACCCTAAACCTAACCCAAACCCTCACCTTCACCCTCACACTCACCCTACCCCTCACCCTCAGCCTAGCCCCCACACTAACCCTAACACTCAGCTTAACCCTCACCCTCAGCCTAACCCAAACCCTAACACTAATCCTAACCCTCACCCTCAGCCTAAACCTCACCATCGCCCTAACCCTCATCTTAAACCTTAACCTCACCCTAACTCTAAACCTAACCTTTACTGTCAGCCTAACCTTAAATCTAACCCTAATCCTAACCCTAAACCTCACCCTCACCCTCACCCTAAACCTAACTCTAACCCTAAAACTCTCCCTCACCCTCACCCTCACCATAACCCTAAAAATAACCCTAAACTTAACCCTAAACCTAACCCTCATTATAAACCTAACCCCAACCCTAAACTTCAACCTCACCTTAACTCAAACCCTAACCCTAACCCTATACTTCACCCTCACCTCACCCTAACCCTAACCCTAACACTAACACTAACCCTCACCGTAACCCTCATCCTAACCCTAAACCTAACCCTAACCCTCACCCTAAACCTAACCCTAACTTTAACCCTAAACCTCACCCTAAAACTAACCCTAACCCTCACACTAACCCTCAACCTAACCGTTACGCTCACCCTAACTCTAACCCTAAACCTAACCCTCACCCTCAAACTAACCCTCACCCTATACCTCAACTACACCCTAACCCTAACCTTAACTCTAACCCTCACAGTAACCCTAACCATAACCCTAACCCTCACCCTAACCCTAAACCTAACCCTCACCCTAACCCTAACCCTAACACTCACCCTAACCCTAACCCTAACCCTCACCCTAACCCTCACCGTAACACTCACGAAAACCCTAACCCTCACTCTCATCCTCACCCTCACCATAACCCTTATCCTCACCCTAATCCTAACCCTAACCCTCACCTCACACTATCACTAACGCTCACCCTAACCCTAACCGTCACCCTAACCCTAACCCTAACCCTCACACTAACCCTAAGGCTAACCCTAACCCTCACTTTCACTCTAACCCTCATCCAAACCCTTACGCCCACCTAACCCTAAGCCTAACCCCAACCCCAACTCTAAACCTAACCCTCACCCTAACCCTAACCCTAACCCTAACCCTAAACCTTATCCTAGCCCAAAACCTAACACTCACAGTCACCGTAGACCTCACCCTAACCCAAATCCTAACACTAACCATCACCCTAACCCTAACCCTCACCCTAACCCTCACTCTAACCCTGAGGCTAAAGCTAACCCTCACTCTCAGCCTAATGCTCACCCTAACCCTAACCCTCACCCTAACAATTACCCTAACCCTAACCATCACACTAAACCTAATCTCACCCTAACCCTAACTCTACCCCTCACCCTAACACTAACCCTAACCCTAAACCTAACCCTCACACTCACCCTAGCCTTCACCCTAACCCAATCGAAAACCTAACTCTCAACCTAATCCTGACCCTAACCCTCACCTCACCCTAAACCTCACCCTCAGCCTAACCCTGAGCCTAAGCCACACCCTAAACGTAGCCCTCACCATAACCCGCACCGTCACCCTCAACCTAACACTAATATTAACCCTAAACTTCACGCTCACACGAACCCTCACCCTCACCCTAACCATAACCCTCACCCTCACCCTCAGCCAAATCCTAGCCCTAACACTAATCCTAACCCTAACACTCACCTTCACCCTCAACCTAACCCTAACCTTAACAAAAATCTCACCCTTACCCTCACCCTCACCCTAACCCTCACCCTCAACCACAACCTAACACTAACCTAACCCTAAACCTCACCCTAATCCTAACACTCACCCTCACCCTCACCGTAAATGTAAACCTAACCCTAACCCTCACCCTCACGCTAACCCTAAACCTTACCCTCACCCTCACCCTAACCCTAACCCTCATCCTAAGCCTAACCCTCACCCTAAACCTAACCCTAACCTTAACACTAACGATCCCCCTAAACCTCAGCCTTAACCTAACCCTAAACCACACGCTCCCCCTAACCCTCAACCTATCCCTTACTCTCACGCTAACCCTAATCCTAACCCTAAACCCAACCCTCACCCTAACCCTAACCCTCACCCTAACCCTCAACCTACCCTAACCCTAACCCTCACCCTAAAACTCACACTAACCCTAAAGCTGAACCTTACCTTCACTCTAACCCTCACTCTAATCCTTAGACTCACCCAAACCCTAACCCTTAAACCTCACCCTCGGCATAACCCTAACCCTAACTTGCACCCTCACCTTAATCCTAACCCTAAAACTCACCCTAACCCTCACCCTCACCCTCAACCTCACCCTCACCCTAAACCTAACAATAACCCTAACCCTAACCCTCACCCTAACCCCAACCCTAACCCTCACCCTCACCCTAATCCTAACCCTAACCCTCACCCTAACACTCAAGATAACCCTAACGCTCACTCTCACCCTAACCCTCACCCTAACCCTTACCCTCACCCTAACCCTAACCCTAAACCTAACACTCACACTAACCCTAAGCCACACCTTAACGCAAACCCTCACCCTGATCCTAACCTTAACCCTCACCCTCACACTAAACCTAACCGTAACCCTAACCCTCCACCTAACCGTAACGCTAACACTAACCCTGAACCTCACCCTAGCCCTCACCCTAACCCTAACACTAACACTCACAATAAACCTAATCCTCACCCTAACTATAACCTTACTCCTCATACTAGCCCTTATCCTAACCCTAACACTAATCCTCAACCTAAACCTAACCCTAACCCTCACCCCCACTGTAATCTTCGCTGTCACCCTGCCACCCTAAACCTAACCCTCACCCAAACCCTAACGCTCGTTCTAACTCGAACCCTCATCCTCACCCTAACCCTCACCCTCAACCTTAACATCACCCTAACCCTAACCCTCACCTGAAGCCTAACGCTCACCCTCACCCTCACCCACACGCTAACCGTAAACCTAACCCTACTCCTAAAACTAACCCTCACCCTCACGCTAACCCTCACCCTAACCCTAACCCTAACCTTCACCCTCACCCTAACCCTCACCCTAAAACTCACACTCACCTCAGCCTAACTGTAACACTAAACCTAATCCTAACCTTAACCCTCACCTTCACACTCACCCTAACCCTATCCCTAACCCTAACCCTAACTCTAAACTACCCCTTAAACTCAACCTAACCTAACCCTAACTCTCACCCTCATCTCACCCTAAACTTCACCCTAATCCTAACCCTTACCTTACAGTAACCCTAACACTCACACTCACCCTAACCATAACCCTAACCCTAAACCTAACCCTCACCCTAACCATCACCCTAACACTCACGATAACCCTAAAACTCACTCTTACCCTAACCCTTACACTAACCCTTACCCTCACCCTAACCCTAACCCTTCCACTCACCCTAACTCTAAACCTTACACTAACACTAAAGCTAACCCTCACACTCACCCTGGCCCTCACCCTAACCCAATCCTAACCCTAACCCTCACCCTAACCCTAACACTCCACCTCACCCTCACCCTAAACCTCACCCTCAGCCTAACCCTCAGCCTAACCCTCACCCTAAACATAACCCTCACCCTAAATCTCACCCTAACCCTAACCCTCACCATCAACCTAACGCTCACCCTAACAGTAATATTAACCCTAAACCTCACCCTCACCCTAACCCTAATCCTAACCCTAACCATAACCCTCACACTCACTCTCACCCTCCACCTCAGCCAAATCCTAACCCTAACACTAATCCTAACCCTAAACTTCACCCTCTTCCTCACCCTAACCCTAAACTTAACCCTAAATCTCACCCTTACCCTCACCCTCACGCTAACCCTCTCCCTCACCCTCAACCTAACCCTAACCTAACCGACACCCTAATCCTAACCCTAACAGTAAACTTAACCCTCAACCTCCCCCTCACCCTAAACCTAAACCTAACCTTAACCCTCACCCTAACCCTAACCCTAACCCTAATGCTAACCCTAAACATCACCATAACCCTAACCTTCAACCTAACCCTTACTCTCAACCTAACCCAAACCCTAAACCTAAACCTAACCCTAACCCTCACACTAAACCTATTCCTCAACCTAACCCTAACCATACCCCTCAGCCTAACACTCACACTAACCCTAACACTAAACCTTATCCTCACCCTATCCCTAACCCTAACCCTAACCCTCATCCTCACCCTAGCCCTCGCCCTAACCGTAACCCTAATCCTCACCCTCACCCTAACCCTAATCCTAAACCTAACCCTCACCCTCATCCTAACCTTAATGCTAACCCTAACCCGCACCTTTACCCTAACCCTCACCCTAATCCTCACACTAACCCTCATCCTAACCCTAACCCTCACCCTAAACCTAACCCTAACCTTAACAATATCCCTCACCCTAAGCTTCACCCTAACCCTAACCCTAACTGTAATGTTAACCCTCACCCTAACACTAACACTCAGCCTAACTCTAAACCTAATCCTCACCCTCACGCTAAACCTAACCCTAACAAAACCCTAACCCTCACAATAACCCTAAGGCTAATCCTAACACTCACTTTCACCCTAAGCCTCAACCTAATCCTTACTTCCAACCTAACCATAACCCAAACCCCTAAACTCACTCTAAACCTAACCCTTACCCTAACCCTCACCCTAAACCTAACCCTAACCCTAACCCTAACCCTAAACCGTACCCTAACCCAAAATCTAAAGCTCACACTCACCCTAGACCTCACCCTACCCAAATCCTCACCCTCACCCTCACCCTAACCCTAACCCTCACACTAACCCTGAGGCTAACCCTAACCCTCACTCTCACCCTAACTCTCACCCTAACCCTTACTCTCAACCTAATTACCCTAAACTTAACCCTCGCAGTAAACCTAACCCTCACCCTAACTCTAACTCTACCCCTCACCCTAACACTAACCCTAACCCTAAACCTTACCCTTACACTAAACCTAACCCTCACACTCACCCTAGCCCTCACCCTAACCCAATCGAAACCCTAACCCTCACCCGAACCCTAACCCTCAAACTCACCCTCATCCTAAACCTCACCCTCAGTCTAACCCTCACCCTAACCCTCACCCTAACCAAAACCCTCCCCTAACCCACACCCTAACCCTCACCCTAACCCTAACATTAACCCTAAACTTCACCCTCACCCTAACACTAACCATAACCCTCACCTTCACACTCCACCTCACCCTCCGCCAAATCCTAACCCTAACACAAATCCAAACCCTAACCCTCACCCTCAACCTCACCCTAACCCTAACCTTAACCCTAAATCTCACCTTTACCCTCACCCTCACCCTAACCCTCACCCTCACCCTCAACCCAACCCTAACCTAACCCACACCCTAACCCGAAACCTTACCCTAAACCTAACACTCACCCTCTCCCTCACCCTAAACCGAAACCTAAACCTAACCTCACCCTAACGCTAACCCTAACCGTAATGCTATCCTTAACCCTCACCCTCACCCTAACCCTCAACCTAACCCTTACCCTAACCCTCATCCTAACCTTAACTCTAACCCTAACCCTCACCCTAAATGTAACGGTAACCTTAACCCTAACACTCACCCTAAACCTCACTCTAACATTAACCCTAAACCTCACCCTCACCCTAAACTTCAACCTAACCCTTACCCTCACCCTACCACTAACATTAACCCTAAAACTCACCCTCACCATAACCCTCACCCTAACACTTACCCTCACCCTAACAATTATCCTAATCCTAACCCTCACACTAAACCTAACCCTCACCCTAACCCTAACCCTTCCACTCCCCCTAACCCTAAACCTAAACTTTATACTAACCCTAATCCTAACCCTCACACTCACCCTAGCCCTCACCCTAGACCAATCCTAACCTTAACCCTCACCCTAACCATAACCCACACGCTCACACTCACCCTAAACCTCACCCTCAGCCTAACCCTCAGCCTAACCCTCACCCTAACCATAACCCTCACCCTAAACCTCACCCTAACCCTAACCCTAGCCATCACCCTAACCCTCACACTAACACTAACATTAACCCTAAAACTCACCCTCACCATAACCCTCACCCTAACCCTAATGATAACCCTCACACTCACCCTCACCCTAACCCTAACCTTAACCCTAAATCTCACCCTTAGCCTCAACCTCACCCCAACCCTAAACGTAACCCTAACCCTAAAGCTAACCCTAACTCTCACACTAACCCTAACCCTCACCCTAACCCTAACCCTAACCCTAACCCTAACCCTAACCATCATACTCACGCTAAACCTAACCCTAACCCTAACCCTCACCTTCATCCAAACCCTCACACTAACCCTAAGGGTAACCCTAACCCTAACTTTCACCCTAACCCAAAACCTAACCCTAACACTCACACCAACCTTAACCCTGACCCTAAACCTCACCCCCACCCTAGCCCTCGTCCTACCCCAAATCCTAACACGCACCCTCACCCTAACCCTAAACCTCACCTTAACCCTCACACTAACCCTGAGGCTAACCCTAACCCTCACTCTCACCCTAACTCTCTCCCTAACCCTTACCCTCACCCTAACAATTACCCTCACCCTAACCCTCACATTAACCTAACCCTAACACAAACCCTAACTCTACCCCTCACCCTAACATTAACCCTACCCCTAAACCTTACAATAACCCTAAACCTAACCCTCACAATCACCTGAGCCTTCATGCTAACCCAATCCAACCCTTAACCCTCACCCTAATCCTAACCCTCACCCTCAACTCACCCTAAACCTCACCCTCAGCCTAACCCTCTCCCTAACCCTCACCCTAACCCGCACCGTGATCCTCACCCTAACCCTAATATTAACCCTAAACTTCACCCTCACCCTAACCCTAACCATAACCCTCACCCTCACCCTCACCCAAATCCTAACCCTAACACTAATCCTAACCCTAACCTTCACCCTCATCCTCAGCCTAACCCTAACCTTAACAAAAATCTCACCCTAAACCTCACATTCACCTTCACCCTAACCCTCAACCTCAACCTCAACCTAACCCTAACCTAACCCTAAACCTCACCCTAATCCTCACACTCACCCTCACCCTTACCATAAAGGTAAACCTAACCCTAACCCTCACCCTAACCCTAAACCTAACCCTTACCCTCACCCTCACTCTAAGCCTAACCCGAACCCTAACCCTCACCCTAAACCTAACCCTAACCTTAACCATAACGCTCCCCCTAAACCTCAGCCTAACCCTAAACCTAACGCTCACCCTCACCCTCACCCTAAGCCTAACCCTAACCCTAACCCTCACCCTAAACCTAACCCTAACACAAACCCTAACTCTACCCCTCACCCTAACATTAACCCTACCCCTAAACCTTACAATAACCCTAAACCTAACCCTCACACTCACCTGAGCCTTCACGCTAACCCAATCCAACCCCTAACCCTCACTCTAATCCTAACCCTCACCCTCACCTCACCCTAAACCTCACCCTCAGCCTAACCCTCTCGCTAAACCTCACCCTAACCCGCACCGTGATCCTCACCCTAACCCTAATATTAACCCTAAACTTCACCCTCACCCTAACCCTAACCATAACCCTCACCCTCACCCTCACCCAAATCCTAACCCTAACACTAATCCTAACCCTAACCCTCACCCTCATCCTCAGCCTAACCCTAACCTTAACAAAAATCTCACCCTAAACCTCACATTCACCCTCACCCTAACCCTCACCCTCAACCTCAACCTAAACCTAACCTAACCCTAAACCTCACCCTAATCCTAACACTCACCCTCACCCTCACCATAAAGGTAAACCTAACCCTAACCCTCACCCTAACCCTAAACCTAACCCTTACCCTCACCCTCACCCTAAGCCTAACCCTAACCCTAACCCTCACCCTAAACCTAACCCTAACCTTAACCATAACGCTCCCCCTAAACCTCAGCCTAACCCTAAACCTAACCCTCACCCTCACCCTAACCCTCACCCTAACCCTCAACCTAACCCTAACCCTTAAACCTCACCCTCGGCGTAACCCTAACACTAACCCTCACCCTCACCTTAATCCTCACCCTAAAACTCAACCTAACCCTAACCCTCACCCTCACCCTCAACCTCACCCTCACCCTAAACCTAACAATAACACTAACCCTAACCCTAACACTCACCCTCACCCCAATCCTAACCCTAACCCTCACCCTAACACTCAAGATAACACTAAGGCTCACTTGCACCCTAACCATCACACTAACCCTTAGCCTCACCCTAACCCTAAACCTAAACCTAACCCTCACACTAACCCTAAGCCTCACCCTAACCCAAACCCTAATCCTAACCCTAACCTTACCACTCACCCTAACCCTTAACCTAACCCTCCACCTAACTGTAACCCTTACCCTAACCCTGACCCTCACCCTTGCACTCACCCTAACTCTAACACTAACACTCACACTAAACCTAACCCTCACCGTAATTCTAACCTTACTCCTCATCCTAGCCCTCATCCTAAACCTAACTCTAACCTTCACCCGCACTGTAATCTTTACTGTCACCCTAATCGTCACCATATACCTACGGCTCACCCACACCCTAACCCTCAGTATAACACGAACCCTCACCCTCACCCTAACCCTCATCTTCAACCTTAACATCACCCTAACCCTAACCCTCACCCTAAGCCTAACGCTCCCCTTCACCCTCACCCTAAGCCTAACCCTAACCCTAACCCTAATCCTAACCATAACCCTCACTCTCACGCTAACCCTAACCCTAAACTTCACCCTAACCCTAACCCTCACCCTCAACCTCACACTCACCCTCAGCCTAACTGAAACCCTAAACCTAATCCTAACATTAACCCTCACCCTCACCCTCACCCTAACCCTATCCCTAACCCTAACCCTAACCCTAAACTAACCCTTAAACTCAACCTAACCTAACCTTAACCCTCACCCTCACCCTCACCCTAAACATCACCCTAACCCTAACCCTTACCTTACACTAACCTTAACCCTCACACTCACCCTAAGCATAACCCTAACCCTAAACCTCACCCTAACCCACACCCTAACACTCACGATAACCCTAACCCTCACTCTCACCCTAACACTCACGATAACCCTAACCCTCACTCTCACTCTAACCCTCACCCCAACCTTTACCCTCACCCTAACCCTAACCCTTCTACTCACCCTAACCCTAACCGTAAACCTTACGCTAACCCTAAACCTAACCCTCACACTCACCCTAGCCCTCACCCTAACCCAATCCTAACCCTAACCCTCACCCTAACCCTACCCTCTCCCTCAACCTCACCCTAAAACTCACCCTCAGCCTAACCCTCAGTCTAAACCTCACCCTAACCGTAAACCTCACCCTAAACCTCACCATAACCCTCACCCTCACCCTCACCCTCAGCCAAATCCTAACCCTAACACTAATCCTAACCCTATCCCCACCATCACCCTCACCCTAACCCTAACCTTAACCCTAAATCTCACCCTTACAATCACCCTCACCCTAATCCTCAACCTAACCCTAACCTAACAGACACCCTAACCCTAACCCTCACCCTAACCCTCACCCTCACCCTCACCCTCACCCTAAACCTAAACCTAACCCTCAAACTAACCCTAACCCTAACCCTAACCCTCACACTAAACCTAATCCTCAACCTAACCCTAACCCTACCCATCAGCCTAACACTCACACTAACCCTAACCCTAAACCTAATCCTCACCCTATCCCTAACCCTAACCCTAGCCCTCACCCTCACCCTAGCCCTCACCCTAACCCTAACCCTAACCCTCACTCACACCCTAAACCTAATCCTAATCCTAACCCTCACCCTCACCCTAACCCTAATGCTAACCCTGACCCGCACCCTAACCCTAATGCTCACCCTAATCCTCACCCTAAACCTTACCCTAACCCTAACCCTCACCCTCAACCTAACCCTAACCTTAACACTAACCCTCACCCTAAGCCTCACCCTAACCCTAACTCTAACCCTAATGTTAAACCCTCACCCTAACCCTAACCCTCATCCTAACCCTAACATTAACCCTCACCCTCACGCTGAACCTAACCTTAACCCTAACCCTAATCCTCACCCTAACCCTCACACTAACCCTAAGGCTAACCCTAACCCTCGCTTTTACCCTAACCCTCACCCTAACCCTTACTTCCAACCTAATCCTAACCCTAACCCCAAACCTCACTCTAAAACTAAACCTTACCCTATCCCTCACCCTAACCCTCACCCTAACCCTAACCCTAACCCTAACCCTAAACCTTACCCTAACCCAAAACCTAACGCTCACATTCATCCTAGCCCTCACCCTACCCCAAATCCAAACACTCACCCCCACCCTAACCCTAACCCTCACCCTAACCCTAACAATAACCCTGAGGTTAACCCTAACCCTCACTCTCACCCTAACTCTCATCCTAACCCTTACCCTCACCATAACAATTACCCTAACCCTAACCCTCACACTAAACCTAACCCTCCCCCTAACCCTAACTCTACTCCTCACCCTAACACTAACCCTTACCCTAACCCTAAACCTAACCCTCACACTCACCCTAGCCTTCACCCAAACCCAATCCAAACCCTAACCCTCACCCTAATCCTAACCCTCACACACACCTCACCCTAAACCTCACCCTCAGCCTAATCCTCACCCTAACCCTCACCCTAACCATAACCCTCACCCTAACCCGCAACATAACTCTCAGCCTAACCCTAACATTAACCCTAAACTTCACCCTCACCCTAACCCTCACCCTAAACCTAACCCTCACCCTCACCCTCACCCTCACCCTCACCCTCAGCCAAATCTTAACACTAACACTAATTCTAACCCTAACCCTCACCTTACCCTCAACCTAACCCTAATCTTAACAAAAATATCACCCTTACCCTCACCCTCACCCTAACCCTCACCCTTACTCCCAACCTAACCCTAACCTAATCCTAACCCTCCCTCTAACCCTAACAATCATCCTCACCCTCACGGTAAACGTAAACCTAAACCTAACCCTGACCCTAAACCTAACCCTAACCCTTACCCTCACCCTCACCCTAAGCCTAACCCTAACCTTAACCCTCACCATAATCCTAACCCTATCCTTAACCCTAACCTTAACCCTCACCCTCAACCTAAAGCTAACCTTAACCCTAACCCTCACCCTAAACCTCACCCTATCCCTAAACCTAACCCTAATGCTAAACCTCAGCCTAACCCTAACCCTAACCATCACACTCACGCTAAACCTAACCCTAACCCTAACCCTAATACTCACACTAACCCTCACACTAAACCTAACCCTAACCCTAACCCTAACCCTAATCCTAACCCTAACCCTAACCCTAACTCTACCCCTCACCCTAACACTAACCCTAACCCTAAACCTTACCCTAACCCTAAACCTAACCCTCACACTCACCCTAGCCCTCACCCTAACCCAATCCAAACCCTAACCCTCACCCGAACCCTAACCCTCAAACTCACCCTCATCCTAAACCTCACCCTCATCCTAAACCTCACCCTCAGCCTAACCCTCACCCTAACCCTCACCCTAACCCTAACATTAACCCTAAACTTCACCCTCACCCTAACACTAACCATAACCCTCACCCTCACACTCAACCTCACCCTCCACCAAATCCTAACCTTAACACAAATCCTAACCCTAACCCTCACCCTCACCCTAACCCTAATCCTAACCGTAACCCTAAATCTCACCCTTACCCTCACCCTCACCCTAACCCTCACCCTCACCCTCAACCTAGCCCAAACCTAACCCACACCCTAACCCTAAACCTCACCCTAAACCTAACATTCACCTCTCCCTCACCCTAAACCTAAACCTCACCCTCACCCTAATCCTAACCCTAACCATTATGCTAACCCTAACTCTAACCTTCACCCTCACCCTAACCCTTACGCTCACCCTCATCCTAATCTTAACCCTAACCCTAACCCTCACCCTAAATGTAACCGTAACCTTAACCCTAAAGCTCACCCTAAACCTCACTCTAACCCTAATCCTAAACCTCACCCTCACCCTAAACCTCAACCTAACCCTTACCCTCACCCTAAACCTAACCCCAACCCTAAACCTAACCCTCACCCTAAACCTAACCCTCACCCTAAACCTCACCCTAACCCTAACCCTAACCCTCAGCCTAAACCTCACACTCACCCTCACCCTAAACCTATCCCTAACCCTAACCCTAACCCTAATCCTAACCATAACGCTCCCCCTCACCCTCACCCTAACCCTAACCCTAACCCTCAACCTCAAACTAAACCTAACCCTAACCCTAACCCTCACCTTCATCCAAACACTCACACTAACCCTGAGGCTAACCCTAAACCTGACTATCACGCTAACCGTCACCCTAACCCTTACCCTCACCCTAACAATTAACCTAACCCTAACCCTTCCACTCACCCTAACCCTAACCCTAAACCTTACATTAACCCTAATCCTAACGCTCACACTCACCCTAGCCCTCACCCTAGACCAATCCTAACCTTAACCCTCACCCTAACCCTAACCCTCACGCTCACCCTCACCCTAAACCTCACCCTCAGCCTAACCCTCAGCCTAACTCTCACCCTAAACATAACCCTCACCCTAAACCTCACCCTAACCCTAACCCTAACCATCACCCTAACCCTCACCCTAACACAAACATTAACCCTAAAACTCACCCTCACCATAACCCTCACCCTAACCCTAATGATAACCCTCACCCTCACCCTCAACCGAACCCTAACCTTAACCCTAAATCTCACCCTTACCCTCAACCTCACCCTAACCCTAAATGTAACCCTAACCCTCACACTAACCCTGACCCTCACCCTAACCCTAACCCTCACCCTAACTCTAACCCTAACCCTCAGCCTCAAACTAAACCTAACCCTAACCCTAACCCTCACCTTCATCCAAACACTCACAATAACCCTAAGGCTAACCCTAACCCTCACTTTCACCCTAACACTCACCCTAACCCAAAACCTAACCCTACCCTCACACTAACCTTAATCCTAACCCTCATCCTCACCCTAGCCCTCACCCTACCCCAAATCCTAAGAAGCACCCTCACCCTAACCCTAACCCTCTCCTTAACCCTCACACTAACCCTGAGGCTAACCCTAACCCTCACTCTCAGCCTAACTCTCACCCTAACCCTTACCCTCATCCTACCCCAAATCCTAAGATGCACCCTCACCCTAAACCAAATGCTCACCTTAACCCTCACACTAACCCTGAGGCTAACCCTAACCCTCACTCTCAGCCTAACTCTCACCCTAACCCTTACCCTCACCCTAAAAATTACCCTAAGCCTAACCCTCACATTATCCTAACCCTAACCCAAACCCTAACTCTACCCCTCACCCTAACACTAACCCTAACCCTAAACCTTACCCTAACCCTAAAACTAGCCCTCACACTCACCACAGCCTTCACCCTAACCCAATCCAAACCCTAACCCTCATCCTAATCCTAACCCTCACCCTCACCTCACCCTAAACCTCACACTCAGCCTAACCCTCTCCCTAACACTCACCCTAACCATAACCCTCACTCTAACCCGCACCTTAACCCGCACCCTAACCCTAATATTAACCCTAAACTTCACCCTCACCCTAACCATAACCATAACCCTCACCCTCACCCTCAGCCAAATCCTAACTCTAACGCTAATCCTAACCTAACCCTCAACCTAATCCTCAACCTAACCCTAACCTTAACAAAAATCTCACCCTTACCCTCACCCTCACCCGAACCCTCACCCTAACCTTCAACCTAACCCTAACCTAACCCTAAACTTCACCCTAATCCTAACACTCACCCTCACCCTCACCGTAAACATCACCCTAAACCTAACCCTCACCCGAAACCTAACCCTAACCTTAACCCTAACGCTCCCCCTAAACCTCAGCCTAACACTAACCCTAAACCTCACGCTCACCCTAACCCTCAGCCTAACCCTTACCCTCACCATAACCCTAACCCTAAACCTAAACCTAATCCTCACCCTAACTCTAACCCTCACCCTAACCCTCAACCTAACCCTAACCCTAAACCTCACACTAACCCTAAAGCTGAACCTTACCCTCACTCTAACCCTCACTCTATTCCTTACCCTCACTCTAACCCTAACCCTTAAACCTCACCCTCAGCGTAACCCTAACCCTAACCCTCAACTTCACCTTAATCCTCACCCTAAATCTCAACCTAAACCTAACCCTCACCCTCACCCTCAACCTAACCCTCACCGTAAACCTAACAATAACGCTAATCCTAACCCTAACCCTCACCCTCACCCTAATCCTAACCCTAACCACACCCTAACACTCACGATAACCCTAAGGCTCACTCTCACCCTAACCCTCACACTAACCCTTACCCTCACACAAACCCTAACATTAAACCTAACCCTCACACAAACCCTAAGCCTCACCCTAACCCAAACCCCAATCCTAACCCTAACCTTAACACTCACCCTCACCCTAAACCTAACCCTAACCCCAACCTTCCACCTAACCGTAACCCTAACCCTATCCCTGACCCTCACCCTAGCCCTCACCCTAACCCTAACACTAACACTCACACTAAACCTAACCCTCACCGTAACTCTAAACTTACTCCTCATCCTAGCCCTCATCCTAACCCTAACCCTAACCCTCAACCGCACCTTAATCGTTATTGTCACCCTAATCATCAACCTAAACCTAACCCTCACCCACACCCTAACCCTCAGTCTAACACGAACCCTCACCCTCACCCTAACCCTCAACTTCAACCTTAACATCACCCTAAACCTAACCCTCAGCCTAAGTCTAACCCTCACCCTCACCCTCACCCTAATCCTAACCCTAACCATAACCCTAACCCTCACCCTCACTCTATCCCTCACCCTAATCCTAACCATAACTCTCACCCTCATCCTCACCCTAACCCTAAACCTAACCATAATCCTAACCCTAACCCTCACCCTCACCCTAAACCTCACCCTAACTCTAACCCTAACCTTCACCCTAACCATAACCCTCACCCTCACCCTCACCCTCACCCTCAGCCTAACTGTAACCCTAAACCTACTCAAAAACTTAACCCTCACACTCACCCTCACCCTATCCCTAACCCCAACCCTAAACTAACCCTCAAGCTCAACCTAACCTAACCCTAACCCTAATACTCACCCACACCCTAAACTTCACCCTAACCCTAACCCTTACCTTACACTAACCCTAACCCTCACATTCAACCTAACCGTAAACCTAACCCTCACCCTCACCCTAACCCTAAACGTAACCCAAACCCTAAACCTAACCCTAACCCTCACACTAACCCTAAACCTCACCCTAACCCTAACCCTCACAATAACCCTAACCCTAGTCCTCACCCTCACGCTAACCCTAACCCTAACCCTTACCCTAACCTTCATCCAAACCCTCACAGTAACCCTGTCTGACCCTACACTCACTTTCACCCTAACCCTCACCCTAACCCTAAAACTAACCCTAACCCTAACCCTAACCCTCACTCTCACCCTAGCCCTCACCCTACCCCAAATTCTAACACGCACCCTCACCCATACCCTAACCCTCACCTTAACCATCACAGTAACCCTGAGGCTAACCCTAACACTCACTCTCACCCAAACCCTCACCCTAACCCTAACCCTCACCCTAACCCTAACCCTCACACTAAACCTAACCCTCACACTAACCCTAACCCTTCAAACTCACCCTAACCCTAACCCTAAACCTTACACTAACCCTAATCATAACGCTCACACTCACCCTAGCCCTCACCATAAACCAATCCTACAACAAACCCTCACCCTAAACCTAACCCTCTCCCTCACCCTCAGCATAAACCTCAACCTCAGCCTAACCCTCAGCCTAACCCTCACCCTAACCTAAACCTCACCCTAAACCTCACCCTAACCCTAACCCTAACCATCACCCTAACCCATACCCTAACACTAACATTAACCCTAAAACTCACCCTCACCCTAAGCCTAACGATAACCCTCATCCTCACCCTCACCATAGCCCTAACCTTAACCCTAAATCTCACCCTTAACCTCATCCTCAACCTAACCCTCACCCTCACCCTCTACCTAACTCTAACCTAACCGACACCCTAACCCTAACCCACACCCTGACCATAACCCTCACCCTCACACTCGACCTAAACCTAAACCTAACCCTAACCCTCACCCTAACACTAACCCTAACACTAATGGGAAGCCTAACCCTCAAAATCACCCTAAACCTCAACCTAATCCTTACCTTCACCCTAACCCTAACCCTAACCCTCACACTAAACCTAATGCTCAACCTAACCCTACCCTACCCCTCAGCCTAATACTCACATTAACCCTAACCCTAAACCTAATCCTCACCCTAAAATTAAACCTAACACTTGCCCTCACCCTCACCCTAACCCTAACCCTAACCCTACCCTCACACTAACCCTAATCCTAACCCCAAACCTCACACTCACCTTATCCCTAAAGCTAAGCCTAACCCGCACCCTAACCCTAACCCTCACCCTAACCCTTACCCTAACCCTAAACCTCACGCTAAACCGAACCCTAACCTCAACACTAAGCCTCATCCTAAACCTCACCCGAACTCTAACCCTAACCCTCAACCTAACTTAATCCTAACCCTAAACCTCACCCTCACCCTAGCACTAACCCTAACCCTCACCCTAACCCTAACCCTCACCCTCTCCCTCCTCCTCAGCCTAACCCTAAACTTAACCCTAATCCTAACCCTAAACCTCACCCTAACCCTAACCCTAACAATAAAACTAACATAATCCTAACCATAACCCACTGCCTCAGCCTAAGCCTAACCCAAACCCTAATCCTAACCCTAAACCTCAACCTCACCCTTACCCTAAACCTCACGCTATCCCTAATCCTAACCCTAATGCTAACCCTAACATTCAGCCTAACATTAACCCTAACCATCACACTCATGCTAAACCTAAACATATCACTAACCATAGCCCTCACCCTAACCCTCACCCTAAACAAAACCCTCACCCTAACCCGCACCCTAACCCTCACCCTAACCCTAACATTAACCCTCACCCTCACACTTATCCTCACCCTCACACTCAGCCAAATTCTAATACTAACACTAATCCTAACCCTAACCCTCACCCTGACCCTCACCCTAAACCTAAACTTAACACTAAATTTCACACTTACCCTCATGCTCACCCTAACCCTCACGCTCACGCTCAACCTAACCCTCACACTCACCCTAAACCTAAACCTATCCCTAACCCTCACCCTAAACCTAACCCTCACCCTAACCCTTACCCTCACCCTCACCCTCACCCTAACCCTAACCCTAAACCTCACCCTAACCCTAATCCTAAACCTCACGCTCACCCTAACCGTCAACCTAACCCTTACCCTCACCATAACCTTACCCTAACCCTCAACCTAACCCTAACCCTAACCCTAACCCTAAACCTCAACCTAACCTTAACCATGACCCTCAACCTTAACCTCACCCTAACCCTAACCCTAAACCTTACTCTCACTCTAACCCTCACTCTAATCCTTACCCTCAATCTAACCCTAAACCTAAACCTCACTGTCACCGTCACCCTAACCCTAAACCTTACCGTCAACCTCACCCTCACCCTAACCGTCACCCTAAACCTAACCCTAACCATAACCCTAACCCTAACAATAAACCTCACCCTAAACCTCACCCTAAACCTAACCCTAACCATAAGCCTCACCCTAACCTTCAACCAAACTCTAACATTAACCAAAACCTCACCCTCACACCAACCCTGACCCTAAGTCTAAACCTAACCCTCACCCTCACCCTCACCATCAGCCAAATCTTAACCCTAACACTAATCCTAACCCTAACCTTCACCCTCACCCTCACCTATTCGTAACCCTAACCCTAACCCTAACCCTCACCCTTTCCCTCACCGTCACCCTAACCCTCACCCTCACCCTAACCCTAAATGTAAACCTAACACTCAACCTAACCCTATCCCCATTGCTAACCCTAACCCTCACCCTCACCCTAACCTTCACCCTAACCATTACCCTCACCCTGACCCTAACCCTAACCCTCACACTAAACCTAACCCTCAATCTAACCATAACCCTATCCCTCAGTCTAACCTTCACACTAACACTAATGCTAACTATAATCCTCACACTATCCCTAACCCTAAACCTAACCCTAACGCTCACCCTCACCCAAAGCTAACCCTAACCCTCACCCTAACCGGAACCCTAAACCTCAGCCTCAGCCTAACCATAATCATAACCCTAACCCTCAAAGTAACCTTAACCCTCAACCTAACCCTCACCCTAAACCTGACCCTAAACCTGACCCTATCCCTAACCCTCACCGTCAACATAACCCTCACCCTAACCCTTACCCTTACCCTCACCATAAACCTCACCCAACCCTTACCATCCACCGAACCCTAAACCTAACCCTAACCATCACACTAACCCTAACCCTCACCCTAACTCTAACCCTACCCCTCAGCTGAACATTCATCCTAACCCTAACCCTTACCCTAACCCAAAACCTAACCTTAACACTCACCCTCAGCCTAACCCTAACCATAACTCTAATCCTAACCCTAACCCTAACCCTTACCCTCACCCTAACCCTAACTCTAACAGTAAACCTCAGCCTAACCCTAACCCTTACCCTAATCCTAACCCTAATCCTTATCCTCACACTAACCCTAAACCTAACCCTAACCCTAACCCTCTGGCTCACCCTCACCCTAACCATATCCCTAACAATAACCCTAACCCTAAACCCAACCCTAACTCTAACCCAAACCCTAACCCTAACCCTAACCCTATCCCTCACCCTAACCCTAACCCTAACCCTAAAACTCAAACTCACCCTAACCCTAACCCTAAACCTAACCCTCACACTAACCCTCACCCTAAAACTCACGATAACCCTAACCCTTCCTCTCACCCTAAACCTAACTCTAACTCTTACCCTCACCCAAACCGTAAACCTAACCATAACCCTCACACTAAAGTTAAACCTCACCCTAACTCTAACCCTACCACTCACCTTAACCCTTACCCTTACACTAACACTAACCCTCACACTCACCCTACCCCTAAGGTTACCCCTAATCCTAACATTCACCCTCACCCTCACCCTAACCATAATCCTAGCCCTCAACCTCACCCTAACCCTCACCCTAACTCTAACCCTAACCCTAACCCTTAGCCTCAACCTAACCCTCACCCTCACCCTCACCCTAATCCTAACCCTAACCCTAACCCTCAACCTAACCGTAAACCTAACCTAACCCTGACCCTCACCCTAGCCTTAACACTAAACCTAACACTAACACTCACACTAAACCTAACCCTCACCCTAACCCTAACCTTACCCCTCATCCTAAACCTCAACCTAACCCTAACCCTAACCCTTAACCTAACCCAAACCCTAATCTTCAACCACATCTTAACCTTCACTGTCACCCTTACCGTCACCCTAAACCTAACCCTCACCCACAGCCTAACCCTCAGTCTAAATCAAAACCTCACCCTCACCCTTACCCTCACCCTCAACCTTAACATCAGCCTAAACCTAACCCTCAACCTAAGTCTAACCCTGAACCTCACCCGCACCCTCAGCCTAACCCTAAACCTAACCCTAAACCTAACCCTAACACTGATCCTCACCCTAACCCTCACCCTAAACCTAACCCTAACCATAAGCCTAACACTAACCTTAACCCTCAACCACAGCCTAACTGTAACCCTAACCCTAATCCTATCCCTAAAAATCATCCTCAACCTAACCCTTAACCTCAACCTAACACTAACCCTAACCCTCCCCCTCACCCTCACCCTAAACTTCACTCTAACCCTAACCCTTACTTTTCACTAACCCTAACCCTCACCCTCACCCTAACCCTAACACTCACGATAACCATAACCCTCACTCTCACACTAACCCTCACCCTAACCCTTATCCTCACCCTAAACCTAGCCCTACCCCTACCCCTAACCCTCACACTAACGCTAACCGTCACCCTCACCCTAACCCTCACCCTAACCCTAACACTAACCCTCACCCTCACGTTAAACCTAATCCTAACCCTAACCCTCACCCTAAACCTAAACCTAACCCTAACCCTCACCATAAACCTAACCCTAACCCAAATGCTAAAACTAAACCTCACCATCACCCTATCGCTCAACCTAACACTTACCCTCACCTTAACACTGACCCTAACACTAACCCTAACCGTCACACTAAACCTAATCCTAAAACTAACCCTAACCCTGCTCCTCAGCCAAACACTCACACTAACCCTAACCCTAACCCTAATCCTCACCCTATCCCTAACCCTAACCCTAACCCTCACCCGCACCCTAGCCCTCACCCTAACCCTAACCCTAACCCTCACCCTCAACCTAACCCTAATCCTAACCATAAACTTCACCCTCACCCTAGCCCTCACCCTAACCCTAACCCGCACCCTAACCCTAAACCTCACCATAACCTTCACCCTAACCCTCACCCTCACCCTAACCCTAACCCTCACCCTAAACCTAACCCTAACCTTAAAACTAACGCTCACCCTAAACCTCACCCTAACCCTAACCCTAACCCTAAACCTCACCCTCACCTTAACCCTCACACTAAAACTTACCCTCACCTGAAACATAACCCTAACCCGAAACCTAAACCTCAACCTAATCCTAACCCTCAACCTAACCCTCAACCGAAACCTAAACCTAACCCCAACCCTCACAATAAATCTCACCCTAACCCTAACCCTAAATCTTACCTTCACTCTAACCCTCAACCCAATCCTTACCCTCACCCTAACGCTAACCCGAACCCACACCCTCAGCCTAATCGTAACCCTAACCCTAATCCTAACCCTAACCCTCACCCTCACCCTCACCCTAAACCTAAACCTAACCCTAACCCTCACCATAACCCTAACCCTAACCCTAATGCTAAAACTAAACCTCACCATCACCCTATCGCTCAACCTAACACTTACCCTCAACTTAACACTAACCCTAACACTAACCCTAACCGTCACACTAAACCTAATCCTAAAACTAACCCTAACCCTGCTCCTCAGCCAAACACTCACACTAACCCTAACCCTAACCCTAATCCTCACCCTATCCCTAACCCTAACCCTAACCCTCACCCGCACCCTAGCCCTCACCCTAACCCTAACCCTAACCCTCACCCTCAACCTAACCCTAATCCTAACCATAAACTTCACCCTCACCCTAGCCCTCACCCTAACCCTAACCCGCACCCTAACCCTAAACCTCACCATAACCTTCACCCAAACCCTCACCCTCACCCTAACCCTAACCCTCACCCTAAACCTAACCCTAACCTTAAAACTAACGCTCACCCTAAACCTCACCCTAACCCTAACCCTAACCCTAAACCTCACCCTCACCTTAACCCTCACACTAAAACTTACCCTCACCTGAAACATAACCCTAACCCGAAACCTAAACCTCAACCTAATCCTAACCCTCAACCTAACCCTCAACCGAAACCTAAACCTAACCCCAACCCTCAAAATAAATCTCACCCTAACCCTAACCCTAAATCTTACCCTCACTCTAACCCTCAACCCAATCCTTACCCTCACCCTAACGCTAACCCGAACCCACACCCTCAGCCTAACCGTAACCCTAACCCTAATCCTAACCCTAACCCTCACCCTCACCCTCACCCTAAACCTCACCTGAAGCCGAACCCTCACACTCACCCTCAACCTCACCCTCACCCTAACCCTAACAATAACCCTAACCCTAACCCTAACCCTAAACCTCACCCTAACCCTAACCCTAAACCTGACTCTCACCCTCACCCTAAACCTAAACCTAACCCTAAGCCTCAACATAACCCTAACCCTAAACCGAATGCTAACCCTTAACCTCACCATCACCCTAACCCTCAACCTAACCCTTGCCTTCACCCTAACCCTAACCCTAACCTAACACTAACCCTCACACTAAACCTAATCCTAAACCTAAACCTACTCCTCAGCCTAACACTCAAACTAAACCTAACCCTAACCCTAATCCTCATCCTATCCCTAAACCTAACCCTCAACCTCACCCTAGCCCTCACCCTAACCCTAACCCTAACCCTCACCCTGAACCTAACCCTAATCCTAACCATAACCCTCACCCTCAACCTAACCTTAATAATAACCCTAACCGACCACCTAACCCTAACCCTCATCATAACCCTCAACCTAACCCTCACCCTCACCCTAACCCTAAACCTCACCCTAAACCTAACCCTAACCTTAACATTATAACTCACCCTAAACTGCACCCTAACCCTAACACTAACCCTAAACCTCACCCTCACCCTAACCCTCACTCTAATCCTTACCCTCACCCGAACCATAACCCTAACCCTAAACCTAACCCTCAACCTAACCCTAACCCTCAACCTAACCATCAAACGCACCCTAAACCTAACCCAAACCCTCATCCTAAATATCACCCTAACCCTAACCCTAATCCTTACCCTCACTCTAACCCTCAACCCAATCCTTACCCTAACCCTAATCCTAACCCTAACCCCCACCCTCACCCTCACCCTAAACCTCAACCTAATCCGAACCCTCACACTCACCCTCAACTTCACCCTCACCCAAACCCTAACAATAACCCTAACCCTAACCCTAAATCTAAACGTCACCCTAACTTTAATCCTAACCCTAAACCTCACCCTCACCCTCACCCTAAACCTCAGCCTAAGCCGAAGCTTCACACTAACCCTCAACCTCACCCTCATCTAACCCTAACAATAACCTTAACCTTAACCCTAAATCTAAAACTCACCCTAACTTTAACCCTAAATGTAAACCTTACACTAACCCTAACCCTAAAACTCACCCTCACCCTCACCCTCACCCTAACACTCACCATATCCCTAACCCTCACTCTCACCCTAACCCTCACCCCAACCCTTACCCTCACCCTAAACCTAACCCTAACCCTAACCATAAACCTCACACTAACGCTAACACTCACCCCAACCATAACCCTCACCCTAACCCTAACACTAACCCTCACCCTCCCTCTAAACCTAACACTAGTCCTAACCCTAAACCTCACCCTCACCCTCACCCTAAACCTAAACCTAACCCTAACCCTCAGTCTAACCCTAACCCTAAACCTAGCAATAACCCTAACCCTAACTCTAAACTTCACCCTAACCCTAACACTAACCCTAAACCTCACCCTTACCCTAATCCTAACCCTCACCCTCACCCTAATCCTAACCTAACCCACACCCACACCCTAACCCTCACCCTCACCCTAACCCTCACCCTAATACTCACAATAACCCTAACGCTCACTCTCACCCTAACCCTCACCCTAAACCTTACCCTAACCCTAACCCTAAACCTAACCCTCACACTAACCTTAACCCTCACCATAATCCAAACCCTCACCCAAACCCTAACCTTAACCCTCACCCTCACCCTAAACCTAACCCTAACCCTAACCCTCAACCTAACCATTAACCTAACCCTAACCCTCACCCTAGCCTTAACCCTAACCCTAACACTATCACCCACATTAAACCTAATCCTCACCCTAACCCTAACTTTACCCCGCATCCTAAACCTCATCCTAACCCTAACCCTAACCCTTACCCTAACCCTAACCCTAACCCTCAACCGCATCGTAACTTTCAGTCACCGTAACCGTCACCCGAAACCTAACCCTCACCCACAGCCTAACACTCAGTCTAACTCAAACCTTCACCCTCCCCCTAACCCTCACCCTCAACCTTAATATCACCCGAACCCTAACCCTCACCCTAAGCCTTACCTGACCCTCACCCTCACCCTCAGCTTAACCCTAATCCTAACCTTAAATCTAACCCTAACCCTGACCCTCACCCTAACCCTCACCCTAACCCTAACCCTAACCATGAGCCTAACCCTAACCTTAACCCTCACCCTCAGCCTAACTGTAACCCTAAGCCTAATCCTAACCATAAACCTCACCCTCACCCTAACCCTAACCCTCAACCTAACCCTTAACCTCAACCTAACACTCACCCTAACCCTCACACTCACCCTCACACAAAACTTCACCCTAACCCTAACCCTTATTTACACTAACCCTAACCCTCACCTTCTCCCTAACCCTAAACCTAAACCTCACCCTAAGTCGCACCCTAACACTCCTGATAACCCTAACCCTCACTCTCACCCTAACCTATACCCTAACCCTTACCCTCACCCTAAACTAACCCTACCCCTAACCCTATCCCTCACACTAACGCTAAGCCTCAACCTAACCCTAACATTCAGCCTAACCCTAACACTAACCCTCACACACACGCTAACCCTAACCCTAACCCTAACCCCAAACCTCACCCTCACCCTAAACATAAACCTAACACTAACCCTCACCATAACCCTAACCTTAACACAAATGCTAACCGAAAACTTCACCATCACCCTAATCCTCAACCTAAACCTTACCCTCATCCTAATCCTAAACCTAACCCTAAACCTAACCCTCACACTAAACCTAATCCTAAACCTAACCCTAACCCTACTCCTCAGCCTAACACTCACACTAACCCTAACCCTAACCCGAATTCTCACCCTATCCCTAACACTAAACCCTAACCCTCACCCTCACCCTAGACCACACCCTAACCCTAAACCAAACCCTCACCCTCAACCTAACCCTAACACTCACCAGAACCTCACCCTAACCCTCACCCTCACCCTAACCCTAAACCTCACTCTAAAACTAACTCTAACCTTAACACTATCCCTCACCCTAAACCTCACCCTAACCCTAACCCTAAACCTCAACCTCACCCTAACCCTCACCCTAATCCTTACCCTCACCTGAACCATAACCCTAACTCTAAACCTAACCCTCAACCTAACCCTAACCCTCAACCTAACCCTCAACCGAATCCTAAACCTAACCCCAAACCTCACCATAAATCTCAGCCTAACCCTAACCCTAAACCTTACCCTCACTCTAACCCTCAACCCAAACTTTACCCTAACCCTAATCCTAACCCTAACCCTCACCCTCACCCTCACCCTAAACCTCACCCTAAGCCAAACCCTCACACTCACCCTCAACCTCACCATCACCCTAACCCTAACAATAACCATAATTCTAACCCTAAATCTAAACCTCACCCTAACTTTAACACTAACCCTAAACCTCACACTCACCCTCACCCTAAACCTCACCGTAAACCAAACCCTCACACTCACCCTCAACCTCACCCTCATCTAACCCTAACAATAACCTTAACCCTAACCTTAAATCTAAAACTCACCCTAACTTTAACCCTAACCCTAAACCTCACCCTAAACCTAACCCTAAACCTCACCCTCACCCTCACACTAACACTCACCATATCCCTCACCCTCACTCTCACCCTAATCCTCACCCCAACCCTTACCCTCACCCTAAACCTTACACTAACCCTAACAGTAACCCTCACACTAACGCTAACCCTCACCCTAACCATAACCCTCAGCCTAACACTAACACTAACCCTCACCCTCCCTCTAAACCTAACCCTAACCCTCAACATAAACATAACCCTCACCCTAATGCTAATCCTAAAACTCACCCTAACCCTCAAACTAAAACTTACCCTCACCCTAAACCTAACCCTAAACCTAACCCTCACACTAATCCTAAACCTAAACCTAAACCTAAGCCTACGTGTCAGTGTAACACTCACACTAACCCTAACCTTAACCCTAATTCTCACCCTATCCCTAACCCTAACCCTAACCACACCCTCACTCTAGCCCTCACCCTAACCCTAACCCTAACCCTCACCCTCACCCTAACACTAAAACTAACACTAACCCTCACCCTAACCGTAAGCCTAACCCTAATGCTAACCGTAACCCTCAACCTCACCCTAACCCTCACCCTCACCATATCCCTCACCATAACCCTTACCCTCACCCTAACCCTAACTCTCACTCTAAACCTAACCCTCACCCTAAACCTAACCCTAACCCTAACCCACCCTCACACTAAACCTAACCCTCACCCTACCTCTCAGCCTAACACTCACACTAACCCAAACCCTAAACCTAGTTCTCACCCTATCCCAAAATCTATCCCTAACACTCACCCTCACCCCAGCCCTCACCCTAATCCTAACCCGCATCCTAACCCTAATCCTCACCATAACCCTCACCCTAAACCTCACCCTCACCCTAACCCTAACACTCAGCCTAAACCTAACCCTAACATTAACACTAACCATCACCCTAAACCTCACACTAACCCTAACCCTAACCCTAAAACTCAACCGCACCCTAACCCGCAACCTTACCCTTACCCTCACGCGAAACATATCCCTAACCCTAAACCTAACCCTCAACCTAACCCTAACCCTCACCCTAACCCTCAACCGAACCCTAAACCTAACCCCAACCCTCACCCTAAATATCACCCTAACCCTAACGCAAAAACGTACCCTCACTCTAACCCTCAACCCAATCTTTACCCTCACCCTAACACTAACCCTAACCCTAAACCTCAGGCTAACCCTAACCCTAACCCTAATCCTAACACTTACCCTCACCCTCAACCTCACCCTAAAACTCACCCTAACACTAACCCTCACCCTCACACTCAAACTCATTCTAACCCTAACAATAACCTTAACCTTAACCCTAACCCTAACTCTAAACTTCACCCTAACCCTAACACTAACCCTAAACCTCACCCTTATATTAACCCTAAACCTCACCCTCACCCTCCACCATAACATCACACTAACCCTAACCCTCACCCTAAGGCTAACCATGACCCTCACCCTCACCCTCAACTTAACCCCAAACCTAAACCTAATCCTAAACCTAACCCTGACCCTCAACCTAACCCTCACCCTAACCATAACCCTAACCCTAACCTAACCCTCACCCTCAGCCTAAATGTAACCCTAACCCTAATCCTACCCCTAAACCTCACCCTCAACCTAACCCTAACCCTCAACCTAACCCTTAACCTCAACCAAACCTTTACCCTAACCCTCACCTTCACCCTCAACCTAAACTTCACCCTAACCTTAACCCTTGCCTTACCCTAACCCTAACCCTCACCCTCACCCTATCCCTAACCCTAACCCTCACCCTAACCCTCACCCTAACACTCACAATCACCCTAACCCTTACTCTCACCATAACCCTCACCCTAACCCTTACCCTCAACCTAAACCTAACACTCACTTTAACCCTAAACCTAAACCTCAACCTAAAACTAAACCTAACCCGAAACCTCACCCTAACCCTCAACCTAACACTAACCCTAACCCTAACCCTCACCCTCACCCTAAACCTCACCCTAACCCTAACCCTCAGCCTAACCCTGCACTTAACCCTAACACTCACCCGAACCCTCACCCAAACCTCATAGTAGCCCTAATCTTCACACTAACCCTCGCCCGCAACCTAACCCTCACTGTCACTCTAACCCTCACCCTAAACCTAACCTTCACCCACACCCTCAGCCTAAACATAACCCAAACCATAATCCTAAACCTAATCCTCACCCTCACCCTTACACTAAACCTCACCCTAACCCTAAACCTCACCCTCACCCTCAGCCTAACCGTAAACTTAACCCTAATCCTCACCCGCATCCTACCCTAACCCTCACCCTAACCCTAACCCTAACCCTAACCCTCACCCGCACCCTAACACTCACCATCACCCTAAATCTCACCCTAAACTTAACCCTCACCCACAAACTAACCCTCAGTCTCACCTGAACCCTCAACCTCACCCTAAGTCTCACCCTAACCCTAACCCTAACCCTAACATCACCCTCACCCCAGCTCTCCCCCTAATCCTAATCTTAACCCAAACCTCATCCCTAACCCTAGCCCTTACCCTAACCGTAATCCTAACCCTAACTCTGACCCTAACCCTAACCGTCACCCTCACCCTAAGTCTAACGCTAAACCTAAAACTCACCCTCACCCTAACCCTTACCCTCACCCTCACCCTAACCCTCACATAACCCTAACCCTCACCCTAACCCTAACCCTAACCCTCACCATCCCCTTCACACTGAACCTAACCCTACCACTAAACCTCACGCTCCCACTCACCAACTCACCATAGCTCTCACTCTCTCCCTAATCCTAACCCTCACCCTCACACTCACCATAGCCCTAACCCTTCCCTTAACCCTAAACCTCAACCTCAACCTAATCCTCACCCTAACCCTAAACATAAACCTAACCCTCACACTAAACCTCAGCCTAACCCTAACCCTACCCTAACCCTCACCCTAACACTCACCCTAACACTAAACCTAACCCTAACCCTCAACCTAACCCTCATCCTAACCCTTACCCTCAATCTAACCCTCACCCTAACCCTAACCCTAAACCTATCCCTAACCCTAACCCTAACCCTGACCCTCACCCTAGCCCTCACCCTCACCCTAACCCTCACCTTCACCCTAACCCTAATGCTAAACATAACCCTAACCCTCAACATAACCCTTACCCTCACCTTCACCCTAACCCTAACCCTAACCCTAACGCTCACACTAAACCTAAACCTAAACCTAACCCTAACCCTACCTCTCAGCATAAGACTCACACTAACCCTAACCCTAACCCTAATCCTCACCCTATCCCTAAACCTAACCCTAGCCCTCACCCTCACCCTAGCCCTCACCCTAACCCTAACCCTAATCCTAAACATACCCCTAACCCTCAACCTAACACTTACCCTCACCCTAACCCTAACCCTCACACTAAACTTAATCCTAAACATAACCTTAACCCTACCTCTCAGCCTAACACTCACACTAACCCTAACCCTAAACCTAGTCCTCACCCTATCCCGAACCCTAACCCTAACCCTCACCCTAAACCTAGCCCTCACCTGCACCCTAACAATAACCCTCACCATAACCCTCACCATAACCCTAACCCTCACCCTAACCCTAACCCTCAGCCTAAACCTAACCCTAACCTTAACACTAACACTCACACTAACCCTAACCCTAACCCTAAACCTCAACCTCACCCTAACCCGCACCCTAACACTTACCCTCACCCGAACCATATCCCTAACCCTAAAACTAACCCTCAAACTAACACTAACACTCACCCTAACCCTCAACCGAACCCTAAACCTAACCCCAACCCTCACGCTAAATCTCATGCTAAACCTAATCCTAAACCTTACCCTCACTCTAAACCTCAACCCAATCCTTACCCTCATCCTAGCACTAACCCTAACCCTCACCCTCAACCTAACCCTAACCCTAACCGTAATCCTAACACTTACTCTCACCCTCACCCTCAGCCTAACCCTAACCTTCACGCTCACACTCAACATTACTCTAACCCTAACCCTAACACTAACAATAACCTTAAACCTAACCATAACCCTAACTCTAAACTTCACCCTAACCCTAACACTAACCCTAAACCTCACCCTAACCCTAAGCCTCAACCTAACCCTTAACCTGAACCAAACCCTAACCCTAAACCTCACCCTCACCCTCACCCTAAACTTCACCCTAACCCTAACCCTTACCTTACACTAACCCTAACCCTCACCCTCACCCTATCCCTAAACCTAACCCTCACCCTAACCCTCACCCTAACACTCACAATAAACCTAAACCTTACTCTCACTCTAACCCTCACCCTAAAACTTACCCTCACCCTAAACCTCACACTCACATTAAACCTAACCCTAAACCTCAACCTAAACCTAACCCTAACCCTAAACCTCACCCTAATCCTCACCCTAACACTAGCCCTAACCCTAAACCTCACCCTCACCCTAAACCTCACCCTAACCCTAAGCCTCAGCCTAACCCTACACTTAACCCTAACCTTCACCCGAACCCTGACCCAAACCTCACACTAGCCCTAATCTTCACACTAACCCTCACCCGCACCCTAACCCTCACTGTCACTCTAACCCTCACCCTAAACCTAACCCTCACCCACACCCTCAGCCTAATCATAACCTAAACCCTAATCCTAAACCTAACCCTCACCATCACCCTTACACTAAACCTCACCCTAACCCTAACCCTCATCCTCACCCTCAGCCTAACCATAAATTTAACCCTAATCCTCACCCGCACCCTACCCTAACCCTCACCCTAACCCTAAACCTAACCCTAACTCTCACCCGCACCCTAACACTCACCGTCACCCTAACTCTCACCCTAAACTTAACTCTCACCCACAAACTAATCCTCAGTCTCACCAGAACCCTCAACCTCACCATAAGCCTCACCCTAACCCTAAGCCTAACCCTAACATCACCCTCACCCCAGCTCTCCCCCTAATACTAATCTTAACCCAAACCTCCACCCTAACCCTAGCCCTCACCCTAACCATAATCCTAAACCTAACTCTGACCCTAATCCTAACCGTCACCCTCACCCTAAGTCTAACGCTAAACCTAAACCTCACCCTCACCCTAACCCTTACCCTCACCCTCACCCTAACCCTCACATAACCCTAACCCTCACCCTAACCCTAACCCTAACCCTCACCATCCCCCTCACACTGAACCTAACCCTACCACTAAACCTCACGCTCCCACTCACCAACTCACCATAGCTCTCACCCTCTCCCTAATCCTAACCCTCACCCTCACACTCACCATAGCCCTCACCCTCCTCCTAACCCTCAAACTCAACCTCAACCTAACCCTCCCCCTAACACTAACCCTAACCCTAACCTCACCCTAAACCTCAGCCTAACCCTAACCCTACCCTAACCCTCACCCTAACCCTCACCCTAACACTAAACCTAACCCTAACCCTAACCCTCATCCGAACCCTCATCCCAACCCTTACCCTCAATCTAACCCTCACCCTAAATCTAACCCTAACCCTATCCCTAACCCTAACCCTAAACCTCACCCTCAACCTAGCCCTCACCCTAACCCTAATCCTAACCCTCACTCTCACCCTAACCCTAATCCTAAACATAACCCTAAAACTCAACCTAACCCTTAACCTCACCCTCACCCTAATGCTAACCCTAACCCTAACCCTCACATTAAACCTAAACCTAAACATCTCAGCGTATCACTCACACTAACCCTAACCCTCACCCTCACACTCACCCTAATCCTAAACATAACCCTAACCCTCAACCTAACCCTTACCCTCACCCTAACCCTAACCTTAACCCTCACACTAAACCTAAACCTAAACCTAACCCTAACCCTACCTCTCAGCCTAACACTCACACTAACCCTAACTCTAACCCTAGTCCTCAGCCTATCCCGAAACCTAACCCTCACCCTCACCCTCACCCTAGCCCTCACCCTAATCCTAACCCACACCCTAACCCTAACCCTCACCATAACCCTCACCATAACCCTCAACCTCACCCAAACCCTAACCCTCAACCTAAACCTAACCCTAACCTTAACACTAACCCTCACCCTAAACCTCACACTAACCCTAACCCTAACCCTAAACCTCAACCTCACCCTAAACCGCACCCTAACCCTTAAGCTCTCCCGAACCATATCCCTAACCCTAAACCTAACCATCAGCCTAACTCTAACCCTCACCCTAACCCTCAACTGAACCCTAAACCTAACCCCAACCATCACCCTAAATCTTTCCCTAACCCTAACTCTAAACCTTACCCTCATTCTAACCCTCAACCCAATCCTTACCCTCACCCTAACACTAACCCTAACCCTCACCCTCAACCTAACCCTAACCCTAAACCTAATCCTAACACTTACCCTTACCCTCACCCTCACCCTAAACCTCACCCTAACCCTAAACCTCACCCTCACACTCAACCTCACTCTAACTCTAACCCTACCCCTAACAATAACCTTAACCCTAACCCTAACCATAAATCTAAACTTCACCGTAATCCTAACACTAACCTAAACCTCACCCTTACCCTAACCCTAACCCTCACGCTCACCCTCCACCTTAACATCACCCTAACCCTAACCCTCACCCTAAGCCTAACCCTGACCCTCACCCTCACCCTTAGCTTAACCCTAAAACTAACCCTAATCCGAACTCTAACCCTGACCCTCACCCTAACCCTCACCCTAATCCTCACCCTAACCATAACCCTAACCCTAAGCCTAAGCCTCACCCTCAGCCTAACTGTAACCCTAACACTAATCCTAACCCCAAACCTCACCCTCACCCTAACCCTAACCCTCAACCTAACCCTTAACCTCAACCAAACCCTAACCCTAATCCTCACCCTCACCCTCACCCTAAACTTCACCCTAACCCTAACCCTTTCCTTACACTAACCCTAACCCTCACCCTCACCCTATCCCTAAATCTAACCCTCACCCTAACACTCACAATAACCCTAAACCTTACTCTCACCCTAACCCTCACCCTAACCCTTACCCTCACCCTAAAACTAACACTCACCTTAACCCTAACCCTAAAACTCAACCTAAACCTAACCCTAACCCTAAACCTCACTCTAACTCTCACCCTAACACTCATCCTAACCCTAACCCTCACCCTCACCCTAAACCTCACCCTAACCCTAAACCTCAGCCTAACCCTACACTTAACCCCAACCCTCACCCGAACCCTCTCCCAACCCTCACCCTAGCCCTAATCTTCACACTAACCCTCACCCTCCCCCTAACTCTCACCATCACTCTAACCCTCACCCTAAACCTAAGCCTCACCCACACCCTCAGCCTAATCCTAACCCAAACCCTAATCATAAACCTAACCCTCACCCTCACCCTTACACTAAACCTCACCCTAACCCTAACCTTCACCCTCACCCTCAGCCTAAATGTAAATTTAACCCTAATCCTCACTCGCACCCTACCCTAACCCTCACCCTAACTCTAAACCTAACCCTCACCCGCACCCTAACACTCACCGTCACCCTAACTCTCACCCTAAACTTAAACCTCACCCACTCACTAACCCTCAGTCTCACCTGAACCCTCAACCTCACCCTAAGCCTCACCGTAATCCAAAGCCTAACCCTAACATCACCCTCACGCCAGCTCTCCCCCAATCCTAATCTTAACCCAAACCTGCACCCTAACCCAGCCCTCACCCTAACCGTAATCCTAACCCTAACTCTGACCCTAACCCTAACCGTCACCCTCACCCTAAGTCTAACGATAAACCTAAAACTCACCCTCACCCTAACCCTTACCCTCACCCTCACCCTAACACTCACATAACCCTAACCCTCACCCTAACCCTAACCCTAACCCTCACCATCCCCCTCACACTGAACCTAACCCTACCCCTAACCCTCATGCTCCCACTCACCAACTCACCATAGCCCTCACCTTCTCCCTAAACCTAACCCTCACCCTCACACTCACCATAGCCCTCCCCCTCCCCCTACACCTCAACCTCAATCTCAACCTAACCCTCACACTAACCCAAACCCGAACCCTAACCCTCACCCTAAACCTCAGCCTAACCCTAACCCTAACCCTAACCCTCACCCTAACCCTCACCCTAACACTAAACCTAACCCCAACCCTAACCCTAACCCTCACCCTAACCCTCACCCTAACATTATCCCTAACCCTCACACTAACCCTAAACCTAACCCTAACCCTCACCCCAAGCCTAACCCTAACCCTAATGCTAACCCTAAATCTCACCTCACCCTAACCCTCACCCTAACCCTCACCCTCACCCAAACTATTACCCTAACCCTAACACTCACCCTAACCCTATGCCTAACACTCAACCTCACCCTCAAGCTCACCCTCAGCCTAACCCTAAACCTATATCTAACCCTCACCCTCACCCACACCCTCACCCTGACTCTAACCCTCACGCGAACTCTCACCCTCACCCTTAGCCTAACGCTCATCCTCACCCTAAACATCACCCTAACACTAACCCTCACCCTATCCCTAACTGTAACCCTCACCCTAAACCTTACTCTCACCCTAACCCTCACACTCATCCTGATCCTCACCCTAAACCTAACCCTAACCCTTATCCTAACCCTAACCCTCATCCTCGCCCTCACCCTCACCCTAACCCTCACCTGCACCCTATCCCTCACCCGAACTCTAACCCTAACCCTAAACCACACAATCACTCTCACCCTCAGCCTAAACCTAATCCTAATCCTAAGGCTAACCCTCACCTTCAACCTCAACCGAACCCTTACCCTAACCGTAACCCTAAACCTCACCCTCAACCTCACCGTCACCCTAAACTTAACTCTAAATCTCACACTATCCCTAACCTCCACCCTAAACCTAACCCTCACCCCAACCCTAACCCTAATCCTCACCCTCACTCTAACCCTCACCCTAACTCTTACTTGACCCTAACCCTAACACTAATCATAAGCCTAACCCTAACCCTAAACCTCATCATCAACCTAACCCTAATCCTAACCGTAACCCTCACCCTCACCCTAGCCTTCACCCTAACCCTAAACCACACCCTAACCCTAACCCTCACCCTAACCCTCACCCTCACCCTAACCCTAAATCTCACCCTAAACCTAGCCCTAACCTTAACACTAACCCTCAGCCTAAACCTCACCCTAAACCTAACCCTAACACAAAATCTCACCCTCACCCTAACCCTCACCCTAAACCATACCCTCACCCGAACCATAACCCTAACCCTAAACCTAACCCTCAACCTAACCCTAACCCTCAACCGAACCCTCAACCGAACCCTAAACCTCAACCTAACCCTCAACCGAACCCTAAACCTAACCCCAACCCAAAATAAATCTCACCTTAAGCCTAATCCTAAACCTTACCCTCACTTTAACCCTCAACCCAATCCTTACCCTCACCCTAACACTAACCCAAATCCTCACCCTCAGCCTAACCATAATCCTAACCCTAATCCTAACCCTAACCCTCAGCCTCAACCTCACCATCACCCTAAGCCTCACCCGAAGCCGAACCCTCACACTCAACGTCAACCTCACCCTCACCCTAACCCTAACAATAACCCTAACCCTAACCCTAAATCTAAACCTCACCCTAACTTTAACGCTAAACCTAAAGCTCACCCTAACCCTAACCCTAAACCTCACACTCACCCTCAACCTCAGCCTAACAGTCACCATATCCCTAACCCTCACTTTCACCCTAACCCTCACCCCAACCCTTACCCTCACCCTAAACCTACCCCTAACCCTAACCCTAATCCTCACACTAACGCTAACACTCACCCTAACCATAACCCTCACCCTAACACTAACACTAACCCTCACCCTCCCTCTAAACATAACCCTAACCCTAACCCTAACCCTCACCCTCACCCTCACCCTAAACCTAAACCTAACCCTAACCCTCACTCTAACCCTAACCCTAAACCTAACAATAACAGTAACTGTAAACCTAACCCTAACTCTAAACATCACCCTAACCCTAACACTAACCCTAAAACTCACCCTTACCCTAACCCTAACACTCACCCTTACCCTAATCCTAACCTAACCCACACCCTAACCCTAACCTTCACCCTCACCCTAGCCCTCACCCCAACACTCACAATAACCCTAACCCTCACTCTCACCCTAAGCCTCACCCTAAGCCTTACCCTCACCCTAACCCTAACCCTAAAAATAACCCTCACACTAACCCTAACCCTCACCCTAATCCAAACCCTCACCCTAACCCTAACCTTAACCCTCACCCTCACCCTAAACCTAACCCTAACCCTAACCCTCAACCTAACCATAAACCTAAACCTAACCCTGACCCTCACCCTAGCCTTAGCCTAACCCTAACACTAACACTCACACTAAACCTAATCCTCACCCTAACCCTAACCTTACACCTCGTCCTAAACCTCATCATAACCCTAACCCTAATCCTTCCCCTAACTCTAACCCTAACCCTCAACCGCATCTTAACATTCACTGTCACCGTAACCGTCACCCTAATCCTAACCCTCACCCACAGCCTAATCCTCAGTCTAACTCGAACCCTCTCCCTCACCCTAACCCTCACCTTTAACCTTAACATCACCCTAACCCTAACCCTCACCCTAAGCCTAACCCTGACCCTGACCCTCACCCTCAGCTTAACCCTAAACCTAAACCTGACCACAAGCCTAACCCTAACCTTAACCCTCACCCTCAGCCTAACTGTGACCCTAACACTAATCGTAACCATAAACCTCACCCTCACCCTAACCCTAACCCTCAAACTAACCCTTAACCTCAACCAAACCCTAACCCTAACCCTCACCCTCACCATCAACCAAAACTTCACCCTAACCCTAACCCTTACTTTACACTAACCCTAACCCTCACCCTCACCTTAACCCTAACCCTAAACCTCACCCTAACCCTCACCCTAACACTCCCGATATCCCTAACCCTAACTCTCACTCTAGACCTCACCCTAACCCTAACCATTACCCTCACCCTAAACCTAAACCTAACCCTAACCCTAACCCTCACACTAACGCTAACCCTCACCCTAATCCTAACCCTAACACTAACCCTCACACTCACACTAACCCTAACCCTCACCCTCACCTTAACCCTAACCCTAAACCTCACCCTAACCCTCACCCTAACACTCCCGATATCCCTAACCCTAACTCTCACTCTAGACCTCACCCTAACCCTAACCATTACCCTCACCCTAAACCTAAACCTAACCCTAACCCTAACCCTCACACTAACGCTAACCCTCACCCTAATCCTAACCCTAACACTAACCCTCACACTCACGCTAAACCTCACCCTAACCCTAACTCTCACCCTCACTGTCACCCTAAACTTAAACCTAACCCTAACCCTCACCATAACCTTAACCCTAATGCTAAACCTAAACCTCACCAGCACCCTAACCCTCAACCTAACCCTTACCCTCACCGTAAACCTAACCCTAACCCTAACCCTAACCCTCACACTAAACCTAATCCTAAACCTAACCCTAACCCTACGCCTCAGCCAAACACTCACACTAACCCTAACCCGAACCCTAATCCTCACCCTATCCGTAAGTCTAACCTTAACCGTCACCCTCACCCTAGCCCTCACCCTAACCCTAACCCTAACCCTCACCCTCAACCTAACCCTAATCCTAACCATAACCCTCACCCTCAACCTAACCCTAACCCGCACCCTAACCCTAACCCTCCCATAAACCTCACCTTAACCCTCACCCTCACCCTAAACCTAACCCTAACCTTAACACTAACCCTAACCCTAAACCTCACCCTAACCCGCACCCTAATCTTTACCCTCAATCGAACCATAACTCTAACCCTAAATCTAACCCTCATCCTAAACCTAACCCTCAAACTAACCCTCAAGCGAACCCTAAACCTAACCCCAAACCTCACCATAAATCTCACCCTAACCCTAAGCCTAAAACTTACCCTCACTCTAACCCTCAACCCAATCCTTACCCTAACCCTAATCCTAACCCTAACCCTCACCCTCACCCTCACCCTAAAACTCACCCTAAGCCGAACCCTCACACTTACCCTAAAACTCAACCTAACAATAACCCTAACGCAAACTCTAAATCTAAACCTCACCCTAACTTTAACCCTAACCCTAAACCTCACCCTAACCCTAACCCTAAACCTCACCCTCACCCTCACCCTCAACCTAACACTCACCATTTCCCTAACCCTCACTCTCACCCTAACCCTCACCCCAACCCTTACCCTCACCCTAACCTACCCCTAACCCTAATCCTAACCTTCACATTAATGCTAACCCTCACCCTAACCATAACCCTCACCCTAATCCTAACACTAACCCTCACCCTCCCTCTAACCCTAACCCTAACCCTAATGCTAACCCTAAACCTCAACATCGCCCTAACCCTCAACCTAACCCTTATCCTCACCCTAACCCTAAGCCTAAATTAACCCTAACCCTCACACTAAACCTTATCCTAAACCTAACCCTAACCCTACTCCTCAGCCTAACACTCACACTAACCCTAACCCTAACCCTAATCCTCACCCTATCCCTAACCCTAACCCTAACCCTCACCCTCACCCTAGCCCTCAGCCTAACCCTAACCCTAACCCTCACCCTGAAACTAACCCTAATCCTAACCATAACCCTCAACCTGAACCTAACCCTAATGCTAACCCTAACCCACAACCTAAACCTAACCCTCAACATAAACCTCAGCCTAACCCTCACCCTCACCCTAACCCTAAAACTCACCCTAAACCTAACCCTAAACTTAACACTATCCCTCACCCTAAACCTCACCCTAACCCTAATCCTAAACCTCACCCTCACCCTAACCCTCACCCTAATTCTTACCCTCACCCGAACCCTAACCCTAACCCTAAACCTAACCCTAACACTCAACCTAACCCTAACCCTCAATATAACCCTCAACCGAACCCTAAACCTAACCCCAACCCTCACCCTAAATCTCACCCTAACCCTAACCCTAAACATTACCCTCACTCTAACCCTCAACCCAATCTTTACCCTAAACCTAATCCTAACCCTAACCCTCACCCTCACCCTCACCCCAAAGCCGAACACTCACACTCACCCTCATCCTCACCCTCACCCTTACCCTAACAATAACCCTAACCCTAACCCTAAATCTAAACCTCACCCTACCTTTAACCCTAACACTAAACCTAACCCTAAACCTAACACTAAACCTCACCCTCACCCTCACCCTCAGCCTAACAGTCACCATATCCCTAACCCTCACTTTCACCCTAACCCTCACCCCAACCCTTACCCTCACCCTAAACCTAAACCTAACCCTAACCCTAACCCTCACACTAACACTAACACTCACCCTAACCATAACCCTCACCCTTACCCTAACACTAACCCTCACCCTCCCTCTAAACCTAACCGTAACACTAACCCTCACCCTCACCCTAAACCTAAACCTAACCCTAACTTTCACTCTAACCTTAACCCTAAACCTAACAATAACCCTAACCCTAAACCTAACCCTAACTCTAAACTTCACCCTAACCCTAACACTAACCCTAAACCTCACCCTTATCCTAACCCTAACCCTCACACTCACCCTAATACTAACTTAACCCACACCCTAACCCTAACCTCACCCTCACCCTAGCCCTCACCCTAACCCTCACCCTAACACTCACAATAACCCTAAAACTCACTCTCACCCTAACCCTCACCCTAAGCCTTACCCTAACCCTAACCCTAACCCTAAACCTAACACTCACACTAACCCTAACCCTCACCCTAATCCAAACCCTCATCCTAACCCTAACCTTAACCCTCACCCTCACCCTAAACCTAACCCTAACCCTAACCCTCAACCTAACCGTAAACCTAACATTAACCCTGACCCTCACCCTAGCCTTAACCCTAAACCTAACACTAACAATCACACTAAACCTAATCCTCACCCTAACCCTAACCTTACCCCTCATCCTAAACCTCATCCTAACCCTAAATCTAACCCTTACCCTAACCCTAACCCTAACCATCAACCGCATCGTAACCTTCACTGTCACGCTAACCGTCACCCTAAACCTAACCCTCACCCACAGCCTAACCCTCAGTCTAACTCGAACCCGCTCGCTCACCTTAACCCTCACCTTCAACCTTAACATCACCTTAACACTAACCCTCACCCTAAGCCTAGCCTTGACCCTCAACTTCACCCTCAGCTTAACCCTAAAACTAACCCTAACCCTGACCCTCACCCTAACCCTCACCCTAAACCTAACCCTAACCATAAGCCTAACCCTAACCTTAACGCTCACCCTCAGCCTAACTGTAACCCTAACATTAATCCTAACTCTAAACCTCACCCTCACCCTAATCCTAACCCTAAACTTAACCCTTAACCTCAACCAAAACCTAACCCTAACCCTCACCCTCACCCTCACCCAAAACTTTACCCTAACCCTAACCCTTACTTTACACTAAACCTAACCCTCACCTCACCCTAACCCTAACCCTAAACCTCACCCTAACCCTCACCCTAACACTCCTGATAACCCTAACTCTCACTCTCACCCTAACCCTCACCCTAACCCTAACCTTCACCCTCACCCTAAACCTAAACCTAACCCTAACCCTAACCCTGACACTAACGCTAACCCTCACCCTAACCCTAACCCTCACAGTAACCCTAACACTAACCCTCACACTTACGCTAAACCTCATCCAAACACTAACACTAACCCTAACCTCACCCTCACCCTAAACCTAAACCTAACCCTCACCATAACCCTAACCCTAACCCTAATGCTAACCCTAAACTTCACCAGCACCCTAACCCTCCACCTAACCCTTACCCTCACCCTAACCCTAACCCTGACCCTCACACTAAACCTAATCCTAAACCTAACCCTAAACCTACTCCTCAGCCTAACACTCACACTAACCCTAACCCTAACCCTATTCCTCACCCTATCCGTAAGCCTAACTCTAACCTTCACCCTCAACCTAGACCTCACCCTAACCCTAATCCTAACCCTCACCCTCAACCTAACCCTAATCCTAACCATAACCCTCACCCTCAACCTAAACCTAATGCTAACCCTAACCCACACCCTAACCCTAACCCTCACCATAAACCTCACCCTTACCCTCACCCTCACCCTAACCCTAACCCTTACCCTAAACCTAACCCTAACCTTAACACTATCCCTCACCCTAAATCTCACCCTCACCCTAACCCTAAACCTAAACCTGACCCTCACCCTCACCCTCACCCTAATCCTTACCCTCACCCAAACCATAACCCTAACCATAAAGCTAACCCGCAACCTACCCCTAACTCTCAACCTAACCCTCAACTGAACCCTAAACCCAACCCCAACCCTCACCCTAAATCTCACCCTCACCCTAACCCTAAATATTACCCTCACTCTAACCCTCAACCCAATCCTTACCCTAACCCTAATTCGAACCCTAACCCTCACCCTCACCCTCACCCTGAAACTCACCCTAACCTGAACCCTCACACTCACCCTCAACCTCAATATAACCCTAACCCTAACAATAACCCTAACCCTAAGCATAAATCTAAACCTCAACCTAACTTTAACCCTAACCCTAAACCTCACCCTCACCCTCACCCTCACCCTAACTCTCACCACAAGCCTTACCCTCAACCTAAACCTAACCCTAACACTAACCCTAACCCTCACACTAACGCTAACACTCACCCTAACCATAACCCTCACCCTAACCCTAACACCATCCCTCACCCTCCCTCTAAACCTAACCCTCACCCTCACCCTAAACCTAAACCTAACGCTAATCTTCATCATAACCCTAACACTCACCCTCACCCTAACCATAATCCTAAACATAACCCTAACCCTCAACCTAACCCTTACCTCACCCTCACGCTCACCCTAACCCTAACCTTAACCCTCACACTAAACCTAAACCTAAACCTAACCCTAACCCTACCCCTCAGCATAACACTCACACTAACCCTAACCCTAAACCTAATCCTCAACCTATCCCTAACCCTAACCCTCACCCTCACCCTAGCCCTCACCCTAACCCTAACCCTAACCCTCACCTTCACCCTCACCCTAATCCTAAACATAACCCTAACCCTCAACCTAACCCTTACCCTCAGCCTAAACCTCACCATAACCCTCACACTAAACCTAATCCTAAACCTAACCCTAACCCTACCTCTCAGCCTAACCCTCACAATAACCCTAACCCTAACCCTAGTCCTCACCCTATCCCGAAACCGAAACCTAACCCTCACCCTCACCCAAGCCCTCACCCTAACCCTAACCCGCATCCTAAACCTAACCCTCACCATAACCCTCACTGTAACCCTCACCCTCACCCTAACCCTAACCCTAACCTTAACACTAACTCTCACCCTAAATCTCACACTAGCCCTAACCCTAACCCTAAAGCTCAACCACACCCTAACCCACACCCTTACCCTTACCCTCACCCGAACCATATCCCTAACCCTAAACCTAACCCTAACCCTCACCCTCACCCTTAATCGAACCCTAAACCTAAACCCAACCCTCATCCTAAATCTCACCTTAAACCCTAACCCTAAAACTTACCCTCACTCTAACCCTCAACCCAATCCTTACCCTCACCCTAACACTAACCCTAAGCCTCACGCTCAGCCTAACCCTAACCCTAATCCTAAAACTTACCCTCACCCTCACCCTAAAACTCACCCTAACCCTAACCCTCAACCTCACATTCAACCTCACTCTAACCCTAACCCTAACCCTAACATTAACCTTAACCCTAAGCCTAACCATAACTCTAAACTTCACCATAACACTAACACTATCCCTAAACCTCACCCTTATCCCAACCCTAACCCTCACCCTCATCCTCCACCTTAACATCAACCTAACCCTAACCCTCACCCTAAGCCTAACCCTGACCCTCACCCTCACCCTCAGCTTAACCCTAAACCTAACCCTATACCTGACCCTCACCCTAACCCTCACCCTAACACTCACCCTAACCCTCACCCTAAGGATAACCCTAACCCTAACCCTAACCCTAAGCCTCACCCTCAGCCTAACTGTAACCATAACCCTAATCCTAACGCTAAACTTCACCCTCACACTAACCCTAACCCTCAACCTAACCCTTAACCTCAACCAAACCTTAACCCTAACCCTCACCCTCACCCTAACCCTAACCCTTACCTTACACTAACCCTAACCCACAACCTCACCCTATCCCTAACCCTAACCTTCAACCTAACCCTCACCCTAACACTCACAATAACCCTAAAACTTACTCTCACCCTAACCCTCACCCTAACCCTTACCCTCAACCTAAACCTAACACTCACCTTAACCCTAACCCTAAACCTCAACCTAAACCTAACCCTAAACCTAAACCTCACCCTAACCCTTACCCTAACACTAACCCTAACCTTAACCCTCACCCTCACCCTAAACCTCACCCTAACCCTAACCCTCATCCTAACCCTACACTTAACCCTAACCTTCACCCGATCCCTCACCCAAACCTCACCCTAGCCCTAATATTCACACTAACCCTCACCCGCACCCTAACCCTCACCGTCACTCTAACCCTCACCCTAAACCCAACCCTCACCCACACCCTCAGGCTAATCCTAACCCAAACCCTAATCCTAAACCTAACCCTCACCCTCACCCTTACAATAAACCTCACCCTAACCCCAACCCTCACCCTTACCCTCAACCTAACGGTAAACTTAAACCTAATCCTCACCCGCACCCTACCCTAACCCTCACCCTAACCCTAACCCTAACCTTCACCAGCACCCTAACACTCACCGTCACCCTCTCACCCTAAACTTAAACCTCACCCACACAGTCTCACCCGAACCCTCAACCTCACCCTAAGACTCACCCTAACCCTAAGCCTAACCCTAACATCACCCTCACCCCAGCTCTCTCCCTAAACGTAATCTTAACCCAAACCTGCACCCTAACCCTAGCCCTCACCCTAACCGTAAACCTAACTCTATCTCGGACCCTAACCCTAACCCTCACCCTCACCCTAAGTCTAACGCTAAACCTAAAACTCTCCCTCACCCTAAACCTTACCTCACCCTCACCCTAACCCTCATCCTAACCCTTACCCTCAAACTAACCCTCACCCTAACCCTAACCCTAACCCTCACCCTCCCCCTAACCCTCACATAACCCTAACCCTCACCCTAACCCTAACCCTAACCCTCACCATCCCCCTCACACTGAACCTAACACTACCCCTAACCCTCACCCTCACACTCACCATAGCCCTCCCCCTACCCCTAATCCTAACCCTCACACTCACCACAGCCCTCCCCCTCCCCCTAACCCTCAAACTCAACCTCAACCTAACCCTCACCCTAACCCTAACCTTAACCTTAACCCTCACCCTAAACCTCAGCCTAACCCTACCCTAAACCTAACCCTCACCCAAACCCTCACCCTAACACTAAACCTAACCCTAACCCTAACCCTCAACCTAACCCTCATCCTAACCCTTACCCTCAATCTAACTCTCACCCTCACCTTAACCCTAACTCTAAACCTCACCCTCACCCTCACCCTAACACTCACCCTAACATTAACCCTAACCCTAACCCTCACACTAACCCTAAACCTAACCCTAAACCTCACCCTAACCCTAACCCTAACCCTAATGCTAACCCTAACCCTAACCTCATCCTAACCCTCACCCTAACCCTAACCCTCACCCAAACCATTACCCTAACCATAACACTCAACCTATGCCTAACACTCACCCTAACCCTAAACCTCACCCTCAACCTTACCATCACCCTCAGCCTAACCCTAACCCTAACCCTAACCCTAAGCCTAACCCGCACCCTAACCCTCACCCTCACCCTCAACCTCACCCTCAGCCAAACCCTAACCCTAAACCTAACCCTAACCCTTACCCTCACCTTCACCCACCCCCTCACCCTGACCCTAACCCTCACCCGAACTCTCACCCTCACCCTTAGCCTAACGCTCATCCTCACACTAAATATCACCCTAACACTAACCCTCACCCTAACCTTAACCCTAACCCTCACCCTAACCCTAACTCTCACCCTCACCCTCACACTCATCCTGATCCTCACCCTAAACCTAACCCTAACCCTTACCCTAACCCTAACCCTCATCCTCACACTCCCCCTCCCCCTAACCCTCACCCACACACTAACCCTCAACCCAACCCTTACCCTAACCGTAACCCTAAACCCCACCCTCACCCTCACCCTCACCCTAAGCCTAACTCTAAACCTCACCCTAAACCTAACCTCCACCCTAAACTTAACCCTCACCCCAACCCTAACCCTAATCCTCACCCTCACTCTAACCCTCACTCTAACTCTTACCCTCACCGTAACCCTAACACTAATTGTAACCCTAACCTTAACCCTAAACCTCACCCTCACCCTCATCCTAACCCTAACCCTAATCCTCACCCTAACCCTCACCCTAAGCCTAACCCAAACCTTAACTCTCAAACTAAGCCTCACCATAACCCTAACCCTAAACCTCACCCTCACCCTAACCCTCACCCTAACCCTTAACTTCACCCTAACCCTAAACCTAACCCTAATCCTAACCATGACAATAACCCTAAACCTTACCCTAACCCTATCCCTACCACTCACCCTAACCCTCACCCTAACCCTAAACTCCAAATCCTATCCCTAAACCTAACCCTCACCTCACCCTCAGTCTAACCCTAAACCTATTCCTAACACTAACCCTCACCCTCACCCTAACACTCACCCTAAATCTAACCCTATCCCTCACCCTAACCCCAATCCTAAACCTAACAATAATCCTCACACTAACCCTAACCCTAAACCTAACCCTCACCCTAACCCTAACCCTAAACCTAACCCTCAGCCTAACCCTAACCCTAAACCTAACCCTAACCCTAACCCTCACCCTAAACCTAACCCTCACCCTAACCCTCACCCTAACACTCATGCTTACCCTAACCCTCACTCTCAAACTAACCCTCACCCTAGCAGTTATGCTCACACTAACCCCTACCCTAACCCTAACCCTCACACTAAACCAAACCCTCACCCTAACCCTAACCCTAATACTCACCGTAACCCTAACCCTCACCCTAAACCTCACCCTAACCCTAACCCTAACCTTCACCCTCACCCTAAAAACAATCCTCACCCTAACCCTCATCCTGACTCTAACCGCAACCCTCACCCTAACCCTCACTCTCACACTAAACCTCACCTTAACCCTAACCCTAACCCTTACCCTCACCCTTACCCTCACCTTAACCCTAACACTTAGCCTAACCCTCATCCTAAACCTGATCCTTACGTACACACTAACCCTAACCCTCACACTAACCCTAACCCTTATCCTCATCCTCAACCTCACTCTAACCCAAAACCTAAACCTAACCCTCACCCTAACCCTAAGCCTATAGCTAATGCTAACCCTAACCCTTAACCTCAAACTAACCCTAACGCTAACCCTTACCCTCACCCTGACCCTAAGCCTACCCCTCACCCTAACCCTCACCCTAACCCTCACCCTAACCTTCCCCTCACCCTAACCCTCACCCTAACCCTAACTCTCACCCTAACCCTCACATTCACCCTGATCCTCACCATAACCCTAACCTTTACCCTTACCCTAACCCTAACCCTCATCCTCACCCTACCCTCACCCTAACCCTTACCCTCACCCTAGCCCTCACCCTCACTCTAACGCTAACCCTAAACCACACCCTCACTCTCAACCTCAGCCTAACCCTAACCCTAATCCTAATCCTAACCCTAACCCTCACCTTCAGTCTAACCCTAAACCTAACCCTCACCCTAAACCTAACCCTCAATCTAAACCTCACCCTAAACCCAAATCTCACCCTAACACTTACCCTCACACTAACCCTAACCCTAACCCTCACCCTAACCCTAATCCTAACCCTAACCCTGATCCTAAACTTAACCCTTACCCTAACACTAACCATCATCCTCTACCTAACCCTCACCCTAACCCTAAACCTAACCCTCACCCTAAACTTCACCCTCATCCAAACCCTAACCCTAAACCTAACCCTCACAGTAATCCTCTTCCTAACCCTAACCCTAACCCTAACCCTCCCCCTCAACCTAACCCTTACCCTCACCCTCACCCTAACCCTCACATAACCTAAACCTCACAGTAACCCTTAACCTAACCCTCACCCTCATCCTCACCCTCATCCTAAACCTAACCGAACCCTAACCCTAACACTAATCCTGACCCTAAACATCACCCTTATCCTAACCCTCACCCTAACCCTCACCATTAACCTCACCCTCACCCAAAGCCTAACCCTAACGCTAACCCTAATCCTAAACTTAACCCTCTCCCTCACATTCACCCTAAGCATCGCCCTAACCCTAATCCTAACCCTAACCCTCACCCTACACCTAACCTTAACCCGAACCCTCACCCTAACACTATTCTCACCCTCACCCTAAGCCTAACACTCACTCTCACACTAACCCTCACCCTAAAACTTATCTTCACCCTAACCCTAGCCCTCACACTAACCCTATGACTCATCCTAACCCTAACACTACCCCTCACCCTAACCCTCGTCAAGAACCCTAACTATAAAGCTAACCCTCACCCTAACCCTAACGGTAAACATCACCCTCACCCACACACTTACCCTCACCCTCACCCTAACCCTAAACATCACCCTAAACCTAACCCTCACACTAACCCTAACCCTACTCCTCACCCTAAACCTAAACCTCACCCTAAACCTCACCCTCACTCTCATCCTAACACTTACCCTAACCCTTACCCTAACCATAACCCAAACCCTAACCCTCACACTAACCCTAATCCTCACCCGAACCCTAACCCTACCCCTCATCCTAGACCTCAGCCTAACCCTCACCCTAACCCTAAACCTAACCCTCGCTCACACCCTAACTCTAACCCTAATTCTTACCCTGACCCTAATCCTAACCCTAACCCTCAACCTCACCCGAAACCTAACCCTAAACCTACCCCTCTCCCTCACCCTCACACTCACCATAACACTAACAATAACCCTAACCCTAACCCTAACCGTAACTCTAACCCTCACCCTCACCCTAACCCTAACCCTAACACTCATCCTAACCCTAACTCTAACCCTAAACCTCAACCTCCCTATCCTAACGCTAACCCTAGGGCGAAACCTCACCCTAAATCTCACCCAAAAACTCACGATAACACTAATCCTCACTCTCACACTAACCCTCACCCTAAACCTTACACTGTCCCAAACACTAGCACTCAACCTAACCCTAACTCTAACCCTAATCCTAACCCTAACCCTCACCCTCACCCTAACCCTAACCCTCGCATTAAACCTAATCCTCTCCATAACCCTAACCCTATCCCTAACCCTAACCTTCACACTACACCTAAATGTAAACCTAACCATCACCCTCACCCTAACCCTAACCCTCACCCTCACCCTTGCCCTAACCCTCACCCTAACCCTAAACCAACCACTCAGCCTAACACTCATCTTAAACCTAAACCCAAACCTCACCCTAAACCTAACCCTCACACTCACCCTAAACATAACCCTAACCCTAATCCTAACCCTAACCCTCACCCTCACCCTAACCTAAACCTAACCCGAACCCTAGCCCTCACCATCACCCTAACCCTCACCCTCACCCTAAACCACCCCTAACCCGCCCCTAACCCCCACCCAAACACTAACTCTAACCCTAAACTTCACCATAAACCTCACCATCATACTAACCCTAACCCTAACCCTAACCCTTAGCCTCACCCTAACCCTCACCCTAACCCTAACTATAATCCTAACCCTCACTCTCACCCTCACCCTCACCCTAACCCTAACCTTCACCCAAAAACTCACCCTAACCCTAGCCCTAACCATAAACCTCACACTAATCCTAACACTCACCCTAACCCTAACCCTACCCCTCATACTAACCCTCATCCTAACCCTAAAGCTAACCCTCACCCTAACAGTAAACCTAAACCTCACTTGCACCCTAACCTTCAGAGTTACTATAACCCTCACCCTAAACCTAACCCTCACCCTAACCCTAATCCTCACCCTCACGCTCAATCTAACCCTAACCCTAACCCTAACCCTAACCCTAACCCTCACCCTCACCCTCACCCTAACCCTAACCCTATCCCTAACCCTCACCCTAATCCTATTCCTCGCCCTAAACCTAACCCAAAGCTTCACCCTCAAGCTAACCATAACCTAACTGAAACCCTAACCCTCACCCTAAACCTAAACCTCACCCTAACTCTCACCCTCACCCTACAAATCACCCTAACCCTAACCCTCACCCCAACCCAAAACCTAACCCTCATTCTAACCCTCACCCTCACCCTAACCCTCAAATTCACCCTCACCCTCAACCTAACACTAACCGTAACCCACACACTAAGCCTGAGCCTCACCCTAACCCTAAACCTTACCCTAAACCTCACCCTAAACCTAAACCTCACCCTAACCCTAACCCTAATGTTCACCCTAACTCTAACCCTCACCCTAACCCTAATCATTACCCTATCCTTAACACTAAACCTAAACCTCACCCTCAACCTAGTTCTAAACCTAACCCTCACCATAACCCTCACCTAATCCTAAACCTAACCCGCACACAACCCTCACCGTAACACTAACTCTAACACTCAACCTCACCCTCACCCTAAACCTCACCCTAACCCTAACCTTCACACTAAACCTAATCCTCACACTCACCCTCACCTTCACCCTCACCCTAACCCTAACCCTAACCTAAACCTAACCCTCACACTAAACCTAATCCTAAACCTAACCCTAACCCTACTCCTCAGCCTAACACTCACACTAACCCTAATCCTCACCCTAACCCTAACCCTAAGCCTAACCCTCACCCTAACCCTCACCCTAACCCAAAACCTAACCCTAACCCAACCCCTCAGCCTAACCCTCATCTTAAACCTAAACCTACACCAAACCCTCCCCCTAACCCTCATCCTAACCCTAACCCTCACCCTAATCCTCACCCTATCCCTAACCCTAAACCTAAACCTCACCCTCACCCTAGTCCTAAACCTAACCCTCACCCTAACCCTCACCCTAACCCTAATCCTAACCCTAACCCGCACACAAACCCTCACCCTAACCCACACTCTGACCCTAACCCTCACCCTAACCCTAACACAATCCCTCATCCTAACCCTCATCATAACCCTAAACCTAACGCAAATCCTCACCCTAACCCCCACCCTAACCCTAACCCTGACACTAAACCTAATCCTCACACTAACCCTCACCCTCACCCTCAACGTAACCCTAACCCTAACCCTAACCCTCAACCTCACCCTCACCTAAGCCTATCCCTAACCCTCACCCTAACCCTAACCCTCACCATAACCCTAACCCAAACACTCACCCTCACCCTAACCTAACCCTAATCCTGACCCTCAACCTAACCCTCACCCTAACCCTCACCCTAACCCTAACCCAACCCCTCAGACTAACCCTCATCTTAACCCTAAACCAAACCCAAACCCTCACCCTAACCCTCATCCTAACCCTAACCCTCACCCTAACACGAAACCACACCCTCACCCTCACCCTCAACCTAACCCTAAACCTAACCCTAATCCTAATCCTCAACCTCACTCTCAACCTAAATCTAACCCCAACCCTAACCCTAACCCCCACACTCACCCTCACACTAATCCTATCCCTAACCCTCACCCTATCCCTAACATAAACCCTCACCCTCACCCTCAACCTGGCCCTTACCCTCACCCTTGCCCTAAACATCACCCTAAACCTAACCCTCACCCAAACCCTAAACCGAACCCTAAACCTCACCCTAACTCTAACCCTAACCCTAATGTTAACCCTAACCCTAACCCTCACCCTAAACCTCACCCTATCGCTCACCCTATCCCTCACCCTTACCCTAACTCTAAACCTAACCCTCACCCTAACCCTAACTCTCACCCTCACCGAAACCCTCAGCGACAGCCTAACACTCAGCCTAAACCTAACCTCAACCATACCCTAACCCTCACCCTCACCCTCACCCTAACCCTATCCCTAAACTTAACCCTCACCCTAACCCTCACCCTCACCCTAACCCTCACCCTACCCATTACCCACACCCTAAACTTAAACCTAACCCTAACACTCACCCTAACCCTAACCATCACCTTAATTTTTACCCTCACCCTAATCCTAACCGTAATCCTCACACTCACCCTAAACCTACACCTAACCCTAGCCCTGTCCCTCAACCTCACCCTCACCATAACACTAACAATAACCCTTACCCTAACCGTAACCGTAACGCTAACCCTCACCCTAACCTAACCCTAACCGTAACCCTCATCCTAACCCTAACCCAAACCCTAAACCTCCACCTCCTTAATCCTAACCCTAACCCTAAACCTAAAACTCACCCTAATTCTCACCATACAACTCACGATAAACCTAAGCCTCACTCTCACACTAACCCTCACACTAAACCTTACCCTCACCCAAACCCTAACCCTAACACTAACCCTCACACAAAACCTAACCCTCACCCTAACTCTAACCCTACCAATAACCCTAACCTACACCCTTACCCTATCCCTAACCCTCACCCTCACCCTAGCCCTAACCTTACCCCTTATCCTAACACTCACCCTCACCCTAACCCTTAACCTAACCCTAACCCTATAACTCACCCTCACCCTAACCCTAACCCTAACCCTAACCATAAACCTAGACCTCACCATACCCTAACCCTAACGCTCACCCTCACCCTAGCCCTCACCCTAACCACAATCCTAACCCTAACCATAACCCTAACCATAACCCGAACCCTCACTCTAACCCTCACTCTCACCCTAAACGTAACGCTAACCCTAACCCTAACACTAACCCTCACCCTAAACCTAATCCTAACCCTAACCCTCAACCGAACCCGAACCCTAACCCTAACATTAATCTAAACCTCACACTTATCCTAACCCTCACCATAACACGAACCCTCACCCTCACCATCAGCCAAATCCTAACACTAACAATAATCCTAACCCTAACCCTCACCCTCACCCTAACCACAACCCTAACCTTCACCCTTACCCTCACCCTCACCCTAACCTTCACCCTCACCCTAACCCTAACCGTAATTCGAACCCTAACCCTCAACCAAACCCTAACCCTAACCCTAACCCTAATGCTAATGCTAACCCTCACCCTCAACCAAACCCTCAACCTAACCCTTACCCTCACCCTAACCCTAACCCTAATCCTAACACTCACACTAAACATAACCCTCAACATAACCCTAACCCTAACCCTCACCCTAACCCTCACCATAACCCTAAACCTAACCCTACCCCACACCCACACCCTCACCCTCACCCTAGCCCTCACTTTAACACTAAACCTAATCCTAAACCTCATCCTCACCCTCACCTTCAGCCTAACCCTAACCCTAACCTTAATCCTAACTCAAACAATTACCCTTCACCTCAACCTAAACCTTACCCAAACCCTAACCCTATACCTCACCCTCACCCTCACCCTCACTTCACCCTAAATCTAACCCTAAACCTAACTCTTACCATAACCCTAACTCTCACACTAAACCTCAAACTCACCCTATCCCTAACCCAAAACCTCATCCTAATCCTAATTCTCACCATAACCCTTACCCTCACCCTAACCCTAAACCTAATCCTTACACTAACCCTAACCCTAACCTCACCCTCATCCTCAGCTTAACACTAACCCTAACCCTAAACATCACCCTAACCCTAATCCTCACAATAAACCTAACCCTCACCCTGACCCTCACCCTGACCCTCACCCTAACACTCACACTAATCCTAACCCTCACCCTAACCCTAACCTTAACCCTCACCCTAATCCTCACCTTCACCCTAACCCTAAACCAAACACTAACCCTCATCCTAATCCTTACCCTCACCCTAACCCTAACCCTAACCCTCACACTAACCCTAAACTTTACCCTAACCCTAACCCTACCCCTCACCCTAACCCTAATCCTATCCCTAACCCTAATCCTAACACTAACCCTCACCTTCACTCTCACCCTCAGCCTCAGCCTAATCCTAACCCTAATCCTAACCCTAACCCTAACCCTCACCCTCACCCTAACACTAACCCTAAACCTAACCCTATCCCTCCCCCTCGCCCTCACCCAGACCCTAACCCTTGCCCTAACAATAACTGTAACCCTAACCGTAACCCTAACCCCAATCCTAACCCTCACTTCACCCTAAATCTAACCCTAACCCTAATCCTCACCCTAACCCTAAACCTAATGCTCAACCTCACCCTAACCCTATACCTAATACTAACCCTAACCCTCACCTGAGCACTCACAGTAACACTTACCCTCACCCTCACCCTTACCCTAACCCTCACACTAAACCTAACCCTCACACTAACCTTAAACCTAACCCTCACCGTCACCCTAACCATAAACCTAAACCTCACCATACCCTAATCCTAAACCTCACCCTCATCCTAGCCCTCATCCTAACCCTTACCCTAAACCTAACCCTAACCCTAACCCTCACCCTAACCCTAACCCTAATACTAACCCTCACCCTAACAATCACACTAACCCTAATCCTAACCCTGACCCTCAACCGAACCCTCACCCTAGCCCTAAGATTAACCCTAAACCTCACCCTCACCCTAACCCTAACTCTAACCCTCACCCTCACCCTCAGCCAAATTCTAAGGCTAACACTAATCCTAACCCTAACCCACACCATCACCCTAACACTAAACCTAACCCTAACCCTCACCCTCACCCTAACTCTCACCCTATTAGCCTCACCCTAAACCTCACCCTAAACCTAGCACTAACCCTAACCCTCACCCTAACCCTAACCTTACCCCTCATCCTAACCCTCATACTAACAATAACCGTAACCCTCACCCTAACCCTAATTTTAACCCTCACCTTAATCCTCACCTTCCCCCTAACCCTAACCCAAACCCTAACCCTCAACCTAAGCCTCACAATAACCCTAACCCTAACCCTAACCCTAATCCTCAGCCTAACCCTAAGCCTAACCCTCAACCTAACCCTAACCCTCACCCTCAACCTCAGGCTCACCCACACCCTAATACTCAGTCTCACCCAAACCCGAACCCATACCCTAACCCTCACCCTCACCCTCAACCTCACCCTCAGCCTAACCCTAACCCTAACCCTCACCCTAACCCTAACACTCACCCTCACCCACACCCTCACCCTAACCTTAACCTTCACCCAAACTCTCACCCTCACACTTACCCTAACACTCATCCTCACCATAAACGTCACCCTAACACTAACCCTCACCCTAACCCTAACCCTAATCCTCACCCTAACCCTAACTCTCACCGTAACCCTCACACTCACACTGATCCTCACCCTAACCCTAACCCTAACCCTTACCCTAACCCTAACCGTCATCCTCACCCTCACCCTCACCCTAACCCTCACCCTCACCCTAGCCTTCACCCTAACTCTAACCCTAACCCTAAACTACACAATCACTCTCACTCTCAGCCTAAACCTAATCCTAATCCTAACCCTAACCCTCACCTTCACCCTCAACCTAACCCTTACCCTAACCGTTACCCTAAACCTCACCCTCACCCTCACCCGCACCCTAACCCTAACTCTAAACCTCACCCTAACCCTAACCTCCACCCTAAACCTAACCCTCACCCCAACCCTAACCCTAATCCTCACCCTAACCCTAACTCTCACCCTAACTCTTACCCTCACCCTAACTCTCACCCTAACTCTTACCCTCACCCTAACCCTAACCCTAATCCTAACACTAACCCTAACCCTAAACCTCACCCTCACCCTCACCCTCAGCCTAACCCTAACTGAAACCTTAACTCTCAACCTAACCCTCATCATAACCGTAACCCTAAACCTCACCCTCACCCTAACCCTCACCCTAACCCTTACCCTTCCCCTAAACCTAAACCTAATCCTAATCCTAACCCTCACAATAAACCTAACCCTTACCCTCACCCTATCCCTACTACTCACCCTAACCCTCATCCTAACCTTAACCCAAATCCTAACCATATCCCTAAACCTAACCCTCACCTCACCCTCAGCCTAACCCTAACCCTATTTCTAACACCAACCCTCACCCTCAGCCTAACCCTCACCCTAAATCTAACCCTATCCCTCACCCTCACCCTAATCCTAACCCTAACAATAAACCTAACACTAAACCTAACCCCAACCCTAACCCTAACGCTAAGCCTAACCCTAACCCTAAACCTCACCCTCACCCTAAACCTCACCCTCACCCTAAACCTCAATGAAAAACGAACCCTTACCCTAAGACTCACCGTAACACTCACACTAACCCTAACCCACTTTCTCACCCTAACCCTCACCCTAACACTTACCCTCACCCTAACCCATACCCTAACTCTAACCCTCACACTAAACCAAACCCTCACCCTAACCCTAACCCTAAACCTCACCCTAACCCTAACCCTAACCCTCACCCTCACCCTAGCACCGTAACGACAATCCTAACCCTCACCCTAAACCTAACCCTAACCCTCACCCTCACCCTAACCCTAACCCTAAACCTAACCCTCACCATAACCCTCACCCTAACACTCACGCTAACCCTTACCCTCAGTCTCACACTAACCCTCAACCTAGCACTTACCCTCACACTAACCCATACCCTAACTCTAACCCTCACACTAAACCAAACCCTCACCCTAACCCAAACCCTTACACTCACCCTAACCCCAAACCTAACCCTAAACCTCACCCTAACCCTAACCCTAACCCTCACCCTCACCCTAGCCCTCACCCTAACCACAATCCTAAACCTAACCCTCACCCTAACCCTAACTACAACCCTCACCCTAACTCTCACCCTCACACTAAACCTCACCCTAACACTAACCCTAACCCTTACTCTCACCCTAACCCTCACCTTAACCCTAACCTTAAGAATAACCCTCATCTTGTGAAGGTTCCGGGAAGATGGCAGAGGAGAAGCTGAAATCTGAACAAGCTCTCTCATAGAAAGCAGTTTTAGAGTTCCAGTGAACAGTTCTAAGCCAGAGAATCACACCAAGTGTGCCTTCACAGGACAGAGAGTTAGACAAGAGAGGGGAAGCCAAGGCAAAAAGACACATCTGAGCGCCTGCAAGCTGCCGCGGCGGCGGCGGCGGCAGGGTCGCGGCGCAGTCTGCAGCCCGGGCCATAACTGAGCGCTCACACAGACAGTCCGGGACGAAGGAGCCAGACGCAGCAGGCGAGCGGATTCTACTCAACACCAGCAAGAACCGACAAGGAATGGACATCTTCATCCTGTAGTTCGCAGACCAGAGACAACCCAGGATCCAAGACTCAACGTGAGTAGAAGCCCGACGTCCTCACTCCTTCTCAGGGAGCAGAGGAGGGAAGGCCACCCCTCCCCCCCCCAGGACTGGTGATCTCCATCTTGGATACCGACAAAGCTCGGAGGAGCTGCCAGCTCCAACCCAGGCCTTGGAATAAAACGAGTCATTTAGCAGGTCACAAGAACTTAACGGCGAAGTGACCTGCCAGACTCGGCTCCATCCAGGGAAAAGTCACCCAGCTCAGGCACCAGCCATTGGAGTGACTTTCCTCACTGGGTAACCAGAGCTAGAGGCTGCCCCTCCCTCTAGCAGCCTCCACAATCAATTGAAAAACAGAAAACCTGAGAACGGCTCCAGGCTGGGCTCTGTGTTAGCCCCAGGAAAAAGCATCTGATTGTTGAAAGGCCTCAACCCTACCCAGAACCTAGCCTCACCACTGCATCCCCCTCTTTTGTGATTCTCAAAGCAGATCACCCTCCCAGTAAACTAATCTGGGAGGGGGATCTCAAAATCTTGGGTAAAGCAGAGCATTTTTCTGCCTGTTTGAACAAACTGACTTAAGAAACCAATCAAGCCACAGGACCTCAAGCTGACCAGAGACTCCAACAAGAGGCTGGTTACGGACAAAAGGGAGATACAGGATTCTTCCCACCCCTCCCAAAAAAAATTTAAAAAAAATCAAAGAACTTTTTTTTTTCTTCCTCTTCTTTTCTTTTTTTCTTTTTTCTTTTTTTTGGTACCTTATATATATATAAATTTTTTTCCTTTTCTAAAAATTTTATTAATCTTTAATTTTTGCCTTTTTTGAAAAAATAATTGTTTTCCAGAAACTTTTTTTTCCTCTTATAATTTTTATTTTAGGAACACATGAATGTGCATTTTCCTTTCTTTTCTTCTCTTCTTTCTCTTTTTCTTTCTTTCTTAACTATCTTTATGTTTTTTTGTCTAGCTCTACTGAACTTCTGATCTTTTTTCTCCCTTTCTAATCCTTTTCACCTTTTCTTCTCTTTTGATCTTCTGTATGTGATTTAACTCTTGTCCTGCACATCCTCAAATAAACCCGTAGTTAACTAGTAGACCCTATCCCCCATTGTGTACACACTTAATCCACAAATTTATTACTCAATTCAAAACCTCTGAGACTTAAATTCCTTAATAGCAGTACTACCTCTTTATACCTATATAATATTTTAAGCATTTTGTAACGTTTTTCACTTCTCCTCTATGTCCCTACCCTTCTCTTAATATACTCACATTCCTCTCTAAATAGATGGTCTTTTAATCTCCATAATAATATTAATTTTTACGTTTCTATTTTTTTTCTGGTCATTTTCATTTCCCTTTCCCATTCTTCTTTTCGTCTCTCTCTCTACATGCATCCTACCCAACCTATTTCCTGCATTGGGATTAGAACATAGTTAACTCTCCCTGTGCTTCCCCACACCAATCTATTCCTATTTTCTACCCACATCTCTCCCTAACCCTAATAATTTCTGGTTTTCCAAATTCTTCTCTGCGGTTCGAAGCCCATTAACATATAGTTGTTTGATGTTGAATAGATGTATCTGTTGAACTAGATTGTATCTGTAGTCTATTGACTGTACAAATGCAAACTTTGATTGATGGTTGCCTTAAGATAGTGTTCTAGCACAAAACTGGTGCTATTTTCATCTCAAATGGCCAGAGTAAGCCGAAAAAACACTAGAAAAATGGCAAATCCGGATATCTCAAGTTCCAATCTTGATAATCAGGGGTCAGAACAGATAATGAATAATCCAGAGGAGAGTTCCCAAATAGCTCTACAAACACTGCTGGCAAACATGATAACTGAGAAGTTTGACAACTTACAAAGGACTCTGTATGAGCGTGAAAGGGAGAGAGAGGAGGCATCCCATAATATCATAAGCGTGAGGAAGCTACTCAAAAACTGATACAGGATTTGCGTGAACAACTTGAGAATACTCAAAGAGAAAGGGAGGAATGGCGTGAGCAGGCTGAGAACACTCAAAGAGAACTGCAGGAATCCCACGAACGAGAGGAAAGAGAACTACAGGAATCCCATGAACGGGAAGAAGCTAATCAAAGAGTAATACAGAAATTGAGAGACCACAAATTAAGGAAGTAAAGAAATTCATACAAGACCTAAAACAGAGCTTCAACAAAGAACTTGAAGCCATCAAAGCTGACCAACTAGAAGGAAAAGAGATAAAAAACAAAGTAGAGAGTCTTGACAGCAGGTTAGACCATGCAGAAGATCGAATCTCAGGGATTGAAGACAGCCTAGATAATATAGAGAAAGAACATACAACCATCCAAGACAAGTCCAAGAAATATGATAGATCTATCCAACACCTGGAAGACACCATGAGAAGGCCTAATCTAAGGATAATGGGTGTAGAGGAGCACCTAGAAACAGAAGTTAATGGTCTAGGAAATTTGTTTAACAGGATCCTAGCAGAGAACTTCCCAAACTTACAAAAAGATAGGCCTATTCAGATACAAGAAGCTTTTAGAACCCCAAATAGACCAGACCAGAATAGGACATCCCACCGTCACATTATAATCCACACAGGATCAACTCAGACCAAGGAAAAGATCCTTAAAGCTGTCCAGGAGAAAAGGGTAATCACCTATAAAGGGAAATCAAGCCAAATAGAATCACCTCAGATTTCTCAGCAGAGACAATCAAAGCAAGAAGAGCGTGGAATGATGTATGCCATGCCCTAAAAACAAACAACTATCAACCAAGAATACTGTACCCAGCTAAACTCTCCTTCATAACTGAAGGCCAAATAAAAACCTTCCATAGCAAAGAAAAATGGAAACAATACATCTCCACCAAACCAGCCCTACAAAAGATTCTTAAAGATGTCCTACACATAGAAAACCAACAAGACCGCAACAAAGGCCAAGAAACTGCACCCAAACTGAGAATCCAAGAACCATAGGAAGAACCCAGTTTTTGCAGTCCCCCAGAAGGTGGATAACATGGCAGGAACTCCCAAATACCTCTCAGTCCTATCTCTTAACGTAAACGGACTGAACTCTCCAATTAAGCGACATAGAATGTCTAGTTGGATTAAAAAACAAGACCCTTCTATCTGCTGCCTGCAGGAGTCACATCTTGCCCATAAAAACAAACACATTTTCAAAGTTAAAGGCTGGAACAAAATCTACCAAGCAAACGGCCCCCATAAACAGGCGGGAGTTGCAATCCTAATATCAGATAAAATAGACTTCAAAGTAAAATTCGTGAGAAGAGATAAAGAAGGTCACTACATACTAATTAAAGGATCTCTCCTTCAGGAGGATATTACAATTCTAAATATCTATTCGCCAAACAATGGAGCACCCAAATTTATCAAAGAAACACTACTTTCCCTCAAATCCTATATAGATCCAAAGACATTAATTGTTGGGGATTTTAATACACCACTCTCCCCACTAGATAGATCAACTCGGCAAAAACTCAACAGAGAAACCGCAGATCTAAACAGCTCCATAGATCAACTAGACTTAACAGACATCTACCGAACATTTCACCCAGCAGCATCAGAATACACGTTTTTCTCAGCAGCACATGGAACTTTTTCTAAAATAGACCACATTTTAGGCCACAAAGCAAACTTGTCTAAACTCAGAAACATTGAAGTTATACCTTGCATTCTCTCTGACCACAAGGGAATAAAATTAGAACTCAACACCAAAAGCCACCAAAGAAAGTCCGGTATCACATGGAGGCTGAACAACACACTGCTGAACCAAGAGTGGGTCATGGAAGGGATTAGAAAGGAAATTCAAATGTTCATGCTATTCAACAAAAATGAACACACAAATTACCAGCTCCTCTGGGACACAGCAAAGGCAGTACTCAGAGGCAAGCTTATAGCTCTGAGCTCATACATCAACAAATTGGAGAGATCTGAAACTAGCAATTTAATGACACATCTAAACCTCCTTGAAAAAGAGCAGCAAGAAAAACCCCAATCCAGTAGATGGAAAGAAATAATCAAAATTAAATCAGAATTAAATGAATTAGAATCCAAAAAAACTATACAAAGAATCAACAAAACAAAGAGTTGGTTCTTCGAAAAACTTAACAAAATTGACAGACCCTTAGCAAATCTTATCAGAAAAAGAAGAGAACACACCCAAATTAATAAACTCAGAGATGAGAATGGAAACATCACCACGGAAACAACCAAGATTCAGAACATTATAAGGGAATACTTTTCAAAACTTTATGCTAATAAGTTTGAGAACTTGACAGAAATGGACCTCTTCCTAGCAAATATTGACATGTCAAAACTAAACCAAGATGAGTTAAACTATCTTAAATATCTAACCCTAAACCTAACCCTAAACCTCACCCTCACCCTATCCCTAACCCTAAACCTAAACCTCACACTCACCCTAGTCCTAATCATAACACTCACCCTAACCCTAATCCTAACCCTAACCCGCACACTAACCCTCACCCTCACCATAACTCTAACCTTAAACCTCACCCTTACCCTACCCCTCACTCTAATCTTTAAACTCACCCTTACCCTAAACCTAACCCTAACCGACACTCTAAACCTAACCCGAAACCTAACCCAAACCCAACCATCAGCCTAACCCTCATCCTAACCCTAAACCTAACGAAAATCCTCACCCTAACCCTCACCCTAAACCTAACCCTCATCCTCACCCTCACCCTCACCCTAACTCTAACCATAAACCTAACCCTCACCCTCACCCTCACCCTAACCCTATCCCTAAACCTAAACATCACCCTAACCCTAACCATCACCTTAACCCTCACCCTAAACATTACATTCACCCTAACCCTAACCCTAACCCTAACCCTAACCCTAACCCTAACCCTAACCCTAACACTCACCCTAATCCTAACCCTCACCCTAATTTTTACCCTCACCCTAATCCTAAACCTAACCCTCACACTCACCCTAAACCTACACCTAACCCTAAGCCTGTCCCTCACCCTAAAACTCACCATAACGCTAACAATAACCCTAACCCTAACCCTATCTCTAACCCTCACCCTAACCCTAACCCTAACAGTAACCCTCATCCGAACCCTTACCCAAACACTAAACCTCAACCTCCTCAACCCTAACCCTAACCCTAACCCTAAACCTCACCATAACCCTCACCCTAAAATTCAAGATAAACCTAACCCTAACCCTAATACTATCCCTCACCCTAACCCTCACCCTAACCCTAACTGTAACCCTAACCCTAACGCTAATCCTAAACCTAACCCTCACCATCACCTTCACCTAACACTCATCCTAACCCTAAACCTAATGCAAATCCTCACCCTAACCCTCACCCTAACCCTAACCCTGAAACTCACCCTCAGCCTAACCCTATACCTAACCCTCACCCTAACCCTAACACTCACTGTAACTGTAACCCAAACACTCATCCTCACGCTAAAACTAACCATAATCCTAACCCTCACCCTAACCCTCACACTAACCCTAACCCAATCCCTCAGCCTAACCCTCAACTTAACCCTAAACCTAACCCAAACGCTCACCCTAACAAACATCCTAAACCTAACCCTCACCCTAATGCGAAACCTCACCCTCAGCCTCACCCTCAACCTAACCCTAAACCTAACCCTAATCCTAACCCTCAATCACACCCTCACCTAATTCTAACCCCAACCCTAACCCTAACCCTCACCCTCACCCTCACTCTAACCCTATCCCTAACCCTCACCCTAACCCTAACCAAAACCCTCACCCTCACCCTGACCCTCGCCCTAACCCTCACCATCAACCTAAACATCACCCTAACCCTAACCCTCACCCAAACCTTAAACCTAAACCTAAACCTCACCCTAACCCTAACCCTAACCCTAATGTTAACCCTAACCCTCAACCTAACCCTCACCCTACACCTCACCCTATCCCTCACCCTTACCCTAACTCTAAACCTAACCCTCACCCTAACCCTAACACTCACCCTCAACGAAACCCTCATCAACACCCTAACATTCAGCCTAACCCTAACCCTCACCCACACCCTAAACCTTACCCTCACCCTCACCTTAACTCTAACCATAACACTAACCCTAACCCTCACAGTCACCCTAAACCTATCCCTCACCCTAACCCTCACGCTAACGATTACCCTCACCCTAACCCTAAAACTAACCCTAACACTCACCCTAATCCTAAACCTCACCCTAATTTTTACCCTCACCATAATCCTAACCGTAACCTTCACACTCACCCTATCTCTAAACCTCACCCTAACCCTAACCCTAAATGTAACCCTCATCCTAACCCTAACCCAAACACTAAACCTCAACCTCCTTACCCCTAAACCTAACCCTAAACCAAACCCTAACCCTCATCAGACAACTCACGATAACCCTAACCCTCACTCTCACACTAACCCTCACCCTAAACCTTACCCTCACCCAAAGCATAACCTAACCCTAACCCTCACACTAAACCTAAGCTTCACCCAAACTCTAACCCTACCCCTCACCCTAACCAGCACCCTGATCCTAACACTAACCCTCACACTCACCCTAGCCCTAAACTTACCCCTTATCCTAACACTCACCCTCACACTAACCCTAACACTAACCCTAACCCTAGCACTCACCCTCACCCTAAACCTCACCCTAACACTCACCCTTACCCTAACCCTCACCTTAACCCTCACCCGAAACCTAACCCTAACCCTAAACCTCACCCTAACCCTAACCCTTACCCTTACCCTAACCCTGACCCTAAACCTCTCATTAACCCTAACACTAACCCTAACCCTCACACTAACCCTAACCCTCACACTAACCCTCACCTTAACCCTAACACTAACCATAACCATAACCCTTCCCTCACCCTAACCCTCACCCTAACCATGACCCAACCCCTCAGCCTAACCCTCATCTTAAACCTAAACCTAAGCCAAACCTTTACCCTAAACTTCATCCTAATCCTAACCCTCAACCTCACCCTCAACCTCACCCTCAACCTAACCCTAACCCTAACCCTAATCCTAACCTTAACCCTCACCCTCAACCTCATCCTTACTCTAAACCTAACCCTAACCCTAACCCTCAACCTCACCCTCACCCTAACCCTAACCCTATCCCTAACCCTCACCCTAACCCTAAACCTCACCCTAAACCTAACCCAAACCTTCACCCTAACCCTAATTCTGACCCTCACCCTAACCCAACCCTCACCGGAAATCGCACCCTCACCCAACACATCACCCTACCCCTAACCCTCAATCTAACCAAAAGCCTAACCCTCACTCTAACACTCAACCTCACCGTCATCCTCACGCTCAACCTCAGCCTCACCCTAACACTCACCCTAACCCTAACCGTAACTCTAACCCTCACATTAACCCTCACCGTAACTCTAACTCTAACCATAACCTAATACTCACACTAACCCTAAACGTAACCCGTACCCTAACATTCACCCTAACCTCCACCCTAACCCTAACGCTAACCCTCACCCTAATGCTAACCCTAACCCTCACCCTCACCCTCACCTTAACGCTCACTGTCACCCTAATCCTCACCCTAATCCTAGCCCTCACACACACCCTCAACCTCATCCTAAGCCTAACCCCAACCATAACCCTAAACCTCAACCTACACATCACCTTAACCCTAACCCTCACCCTAACCCTAACCCTAACCCTCACCCTAATCCCCACCCTCACCCTCACCCTCACCCTAAGCCTAACGCTAACCCTAACACTAATCCTAAACCTAACCCTCTCCCTCACCCTAACCCTATCCCTGACCCTAACCCTAACCCTAAACCTAATCCTCACCCTAACCCTCACACTAACACTAATCCTCACCCTCACCCTAACCCTAACACTCACCCTCACCGTAACCCTCACCCTAAACCTTATACTCAACCTAACCCTAACACTAACTCTAACCCTAACCCTCACATTAACCCTAACCCTCACCATAACCCTAAACCAATCCCTCACCCTAACACTCACCCTAACCCTAACTCTAAACCAAACCCTCACCTTAAACCTAACCCTAACCCTCACCCTCATTGTAACCCTCACCGACACCCTAACACTCATCCTAACCCTAAATCTCACGCACACCCTAACCCTGACCCTCACCCACACCCTTGCCCTAACCCTCACCCTCACCCTAAACATCACCCTAACCCTAACCCTCACCCTAACCCTAACCCTAACCCTCACCCTAAACCTAAACCTCACACTAACCCTCACCCTCACCCTAACCTCACCCTAACCCTAATCGTTACCAGACTGAAAACCTCACCCTCAACTTCACCATCACACTAACCCTAACCCTCACCCTCACCCTAGCCCTCACCCTAACCCTAACCTAAAACTAACCCTCACCCTCACCCTCATCCTCAACCTCAGCCTAACCATAACCCTTACCCTAATCCTAACCCTAACTCTCACCCTCATCCTAACCCTCACCCTAAACTTTACCCTCACCTTAACCCTAACACTAAACCTAATCCTATCCCTAACCCTCATGCTCACCCTCACCCTAAAGCTAACCCTAACTCTCATATTAACACTCACCCTCACCCTCAACCTAACCCTAACCCTAACCCACACCCTATCCCTCACCTTCACCCTAACCCTCACACTAACCCACACCCTATCCCTAACCCTCACCCTAACCCTAAACTTCACCCTCACCCTCACCCTCAGCCTAAGCCTAACCCTAACCCTAATCCGAACCCTAACCCTCACCCTCACCCTAAATCTAACCCTAACCCTATCCCTAACCCTCACCCTCAACCTCACTCTAACCCTATTCCTAAACTTGACCCTAACCCTAACCCTAACCCTCACCCTAACCCTAACCCAAACCATCACCCAAAACCTCACCCTAACTCTCACCCTCACCCTCACCCTACCCCTAACCCTAAACAAACCCTATCCCTAACCCTCAGCCTAACCCTAACACTAACCCTAATCCTAACCCTAACCCTCACCTTCACCCTCAAACTAATCCTTACCCTAACCCTAATCCTATACCTCACCCTCACTCTCAACCTCACCATCACCCTAACCCTAACCCTAACCCTTACCCTAACCCTAACCCTCACACTAAACCTAACCATCACCCAAACCCTAACCCTAATGCTCATCTTAACCCTAACTCTCCCCATATAACTTACCCTCACCCTAACCTTAAACATAACCTTTACACTAACCCTAAACCTAAACCTCACCCTCACAATCATACTCCCACTAACCCTAACCCTCACCCTAAACCTGACCCTAACTCTAACCCTAACCCTAACCCTCACCCTCAACCCGATCCTCACCCTAACCCAAACCCTAACCCTAAACATCACCCTAACCCTAACCCTCACAATAAACCTAACACTCACACTGACCCTAACTCTCACCCTCACCCTAACCCTCACATAAACCCTAACCCTCACCCTAACCCTAACCTTAAACCTCACATTAATCCTCACATTCACACTAAACTTAAAACAGAACTTAACCCTCAAACTAAACCTCACCATAACCCTAACCCTCACCCTCATCCTAAACCTCACCCTAACCTTTACCCTCAGCCTGACCCTAACCCTAACCCTAACCCTATCCCTAAGCCTCACACTAAACCTAACCCTTATCCTAACCCTACCCCTACACCTCACCCTAACCTTCATCCTAACCCTAACCCTAATCCAAACCCTAACCCTAACCTTAACCCTCACCTTCACTCTCTCCCTCACCCTCACCCTCAGCCTAACATTAATCTTAATCCTAACCCTAACCATAACTCTCATCCTAACCCTAACCCTAAATCTAAACCCATCCCTCACCCTCACCCTCATTGGCACCGTAACCCTAACAATACCCTAACCCTCAGCTCACCCTAATGCTAACCCTAAGCCTAACCCTAACTCTCACCCTCACCCTAACCCTATCCCTAACCTAACCCTCACCCTAACCCTTACGCTAACACTTACCCTCACCCTAACCCTTACCTAACCCTCACACTAAACCTAACCCTCACCCTAAACCTAACCCTAACCCTCACCCTAACCCTAACCCTCATCCTAACCCTCAAGCTAACCCTAACCCTAACCCTCACCCTAACACTCACGCTAACACTAACCTTAATCCTAACCCTCACCCTCACCCTAACGCTAACCCTAACCGTAACCTTAACCCTCACCCTAATCCTAAGCATCATTGTCATCCTCACCCTCACACTCAGCCTAACCCTAAACCTAACCCTAAACCTCAGGTTGAACCAAACCCGAAACCTCACCTTCACCCTAAACATCACCCTAACCTTAAGACTAACCATCACTCTAACAGTAACCCCCACCCTCACCCACAAACTAACCCTCAGTCTCACCCTCACACTCATCCTCACCATAACCCTCACTTTCACACTAACCATCACCCTAAACCTAACACTCACCCTCACCCTCACCCTAACCCTAACCCTAACCCTCACCATAACCCTAACCCTCACCCTCACCCTTATTCTCAGCCTAACCCTAAAACTAACCTAATCCTAACTCTTACCCTCACCCTCACCCTCACCCTAACCCTAACCCTAACACTCACCCTCACCCTAAACCTCAACCTCACCCTAAACATCACCCTAACACTAACCCTCACCCTAACCCTAACAATAACCCTCACCCTAACCCTAAATCTCACCCTAACCCTCATCCTCACCCTGATCCTCACCCTAATCCTAACCCTAAATTACCCTAACCCTAACCCTCACCCTAACCCTCACCCTCACCCTAGTCCTCACCTTAACCCTAAACCTAATCCTAAACCTCACCTTCACCCTCACTTTCAGCCTAACCCTAACCCTAACCCTAATCCTAACCGAAAAACTCACCTTCACCATTAACCTAATCTTTACCCTAACCCTAACCCTATACCTCACCCTCACCCTCACCCTAACCCTAACCCTAACCCTAACCCTTACCTTAACCCTAACCCTCACAGTAAATCTAACCCTCACCCTAACCCTAACCCTAAACCTCATCCTAACTCTAACTCTCACCATAACCCTTACCCTCACCCTAACCCTTATCCTCACCCTAACCCTAACACTAAACCCCACCCTAACCCTAACTCTAAACCTAATCCTCACCCTATCCCTAACCCTAACCCTCACCCTCACCGTAACCCTCACTGACACACTAAAACTCACCCTAAACCTAACCCTCAACCACATCCTAACCCTCAACTTTACCCTCATCCTCACCCCTGCCCTAACCCTCACCCTCACCCTAAACATCACCCTAACCCTAACCCTCACCCTAATGCTAACCCTAACACTCACCTTAACCCTAACCCTCACCCTATCCCTCACCCTCACGCTAATCCTCACCCTAACCCTAATCCTTACCTAACTGAAAACCTCACCCTCAACCTCACCTTCACCCAAACCCTAACCCTCACCCTCACCCTCAGCCTAATCCTAACCCTAATCCTAACCCTAACTCTCAACCTCACCCTCACCCTAAACCTCACCCTAACCCTCAACCTCACCCTCACCCTAAACCTCACCCTAACCCTCATACTCATCCTCCCCCTCCCCGTCAACCTAAACCTAAACCGAACCCACACCGTAAACCTAACCCTCACCCTAACACTAACCCTAACCCTAACCCTCACCCTCACCCTAACCCTAACCCTAAATCTTACCCTAAACCTCACCCTAACTCTAACCCTAACTCTAATGCTAACCCTAACCCTAACCCTAACCCACACCCTAATTCTCACCCTCACCCTCAGCCTCAGCCTAACCCTAACCCTAATCATCAGCCTAACACTAACACTAACCATAACCCTAACCTTAATCCTAACACTAACCCTCACCATCACCCTCACCCTAACTCTAACCTTAACGCTAACCCTCACTCTCACCCTCACCCTAACCCTATCCCTAACCCTCACTGTAACCCTAAACCTAAACCTCACCCTAACCCTAACCCATACCCTATCCCTCACCATAACCCTAAACCTAAACCTAACCCTCACCCTAAAACTCACCCTAAATCTAACCCTCACCCTAACTCTCACCTTCACCCTAAAGCTCACCCTAACTCTAACCCTAACCCTAACCCACACCCTAACCGAAACACTCACAGACACACTAACACTCACCCTAACCCTAAACTTAACCCTAACTCTAACTCTCACCCTCACCCTAACCCTCACCCTAATTCTTACCCTCACACTAATCCAACCCTAATCTTCACACTCACCCTAAACCTACCCCTAACTCTAACCCTGTCCCTCCACATCACCCTCATCATAACACTAACAATAACCCTAACCCTAACCCTAACCCTAACTCTAACCCTAAATCTAACACTCACCCAAACCATAACCCTGACCCTAACCCTCATTCTAACCCTAACCCTAACCCTAACCCTAAACCTCAACCTCCTCAACCATAACCCTAACCCTAACCCTAAACCTCACCCTAACCCTCCCCCTTAAACTCATGATAACCCTAACCCTCACTCTCACACTAACCCTCACCCTAAACCTAACCCTCACCCAAACTCTAACCCTAGCCCTCACACTAATCGTCACCCTTACCCTAACCCTAACCCTCACCCTCACCCTAGCCCTAATTTACCCGTACTCCTAACACTCACCCTCAGCCTAACCCTAACCCTAACCCTAGTACTCACCCTCACAGTAACCCTCATCCTAACCCTAACCCTTACACTAACCCTCACCCTAACCCTCACCCTAAACTTAACCCTAATCCTCACCCTAACCCTAAGCATCATTCTAACCCTTAGCCTCACCCTAACCCTGACCCTAAACCTAACCCTAACCCTTAGCTTCACCCTCAGCCTAACGCTAACAATCACCCTAACCCTCACCCTAAACTTAACCCTAACCCTAAAACTCACACTAAGCCTACCTCTCTCCCTAATCCTTACCCTCACCCTACCCGTAAACCTAACCCTCACACTAAACCTAACCTTTACCCTAACCCTAACCCTACCCCTCACCTTAACCCACATCCTAACCCTAAACCTAATCCTAACCCTAACCCCTACCTTCACACTCACCCTCAGGCTCAGCCTCAGCCTAAACCTAACCCTAATCCTAACCCTAACCCTCACCCTCACCCTAACCCTAACTTTAAACCTAACCCTATCCCTCCCCTTCCCCCTCCCCGTCACCCTCACCCTAACCCTAACCATAACCCTAACCCCAATCCTAACCCTCACCTCACCCTAAATCTAACCCTAACCCTAACCCTCACCCTAACCCTAACCCTAATGCTCAACCTCACCCTAAAAATAAACTTTTCCCTAACCCTAACCCTCACCCTAACAGTCACACTAACACTTACCCTCACCCTAACCCTTACCCTAAACCTCACACTAAACCTAACCCTCACCCTAAACCTAATCCTAACCCTCACCCTAAACCTCACCATACCCTAACCCTAAACCTCACCCTCACCCTAGCCCTCATCCTAACCCTCACCCTAACCCTAACTTAACCCTAAAGCTCACCCTAACGCTAACCTTAATCCTAACCCTCACCCTTAACCCTCACACTAACCCTAATCCTAACCCTAACCTTCAACCTAACCCTCACCCTAACCCTAACATTAACCCTAAACCTCACCCTCACCCTAACCCTCACGCTAACCCTAACCCTGACACTCACCCTCACCCTCAGCCAAATTCTAAGGCTAACACTAATCCTAACCCTAACCTTCACCCTCATCCTAACACTAACCCTAACCCTAACCCTCACCCTCACCCTAACACTCACCCTAACCCTAAACTTACCCCTCATCCAAAACCTCATCCTAACCCTATCCCTAACCCTCACCCTAACCCTAACCCTCACGCTAAATCTAACCCAAACCCTCAGCCTCACTCTAAACCTAACCCTAACTCTAACCCTAACACTCAGCCTAAAACTCACCCTAACCCTCACCCTCACCCTAACTCTAACCTTCACCATAAACATCACCCTAAAACTAACCCTCAGCCTAACCCTCATCCTAACCCTAAACCTAACCCAAACCCTCACCCTAATCCTCACCCTAACCCTAACCCTCACCCTCATCCTCACCCTCACACTAAACCTCACCTTATCCCTAACCCTTACCCTAACCCTTAGGGTTACCCTAACCCTAACCCTGACCTTCACCCTAACCCTCACCCTCACCATAACACTCACTCTAACACTTAGCCTCACCCTAACCCTCACCCTAACCCTAACCCTAACCCTAACCCTCACCCTCACCCTCATGCTAACCATAACCCTTACCCTAACCCTTACCCTAACCCTAACCCTCACACTAACCCTAACTCTGGCCCTACCCTAACCCTAACATTCATCGTAGACCTAATCCTAACCCTCACCCTAAGCATAATCCTAACCCTCACCCTAACACAAACCTTCACTGTCACCCTAACCCTCACCCTAAACCGAACCCTCACCCACGCCCTAACCCTCAGTCTTACCCTCAACCTCACCCTCAACCTATCTCTCACCCTCACCCTAAACATCACCCTAACCCTAACGCTCATCATAACCCTAAGCCTAAATCTCACCCTCACCCTAACCCTCACCCTCACCCTAAACCTAAACATCACCCTAAGCCTACCCTCTCCCTAACCCTAACCCTAACCCTATCCCTCACCCTCACACTAATCCTCACCCTAACCCTAATCCTTACCTAACTGAAAAACTCACCCTCACCCTCACCTTCACCCAAACCCTAACCCTAACCCTCACCCTCGCCCTCACCCTCAGCCTAACCCTAAATCTAACCCTAAACTTCACCCTAACTCTAATGCTAACCCTAAACCTAAACCTCACCCTAACCCTCACCCTAACACTAACCCTTACACTAATACTCACCCTATCCCTAACTATTACCCTAACCCTCACCCTAACCCTCACCCTAACCCTAACTCTAACTCTAACCCTCACCCTCACCCTAACCCTAAACCTATCCCTAAACCTAAATCTAACCTAAATCTCACCTTCACCGTCACACTCACCCTCAGCCTATCCCTAACCCTAACCCTCACCCTGACCCTCACCCTAACCTTCACCCTAATTCTTACCCTCACCCTAATCCAACCCTAACCCTCACACTCACCCTAAACCTACCCCTAACTCTAACCCTGTTCCTCCACATAACCCTCACCATAACACTAACAGTAACCCTAACCACAACATTAACCCTAACCCTCATCCGAACCTTAACCCTAACTCTAAACCTCAACCTCCTTAACCATAACCCTAACCCTAACCCTAAACCTCACCCTAACCCTCCCCCTAAAACTCACAATAACCCTAACCCTCACCCTTATCCTAACCCTATCCCTAACCCTCACCCTCATCCTCACCCTAACCCTAAACCTAACCCTAAACCTCAATCTAACCTTAACAATAACTCTAATGCTAACCCCAAACCTAACCCTCACCCTAACCCTCACCCTAAACATAACCATAACACTAATCCTCACCCTATCCCTATCCCTAACCCTAACCTTTACCCTCACGCTATTCCTCACCCTAACGCTCACACTAAACCTCACCCTAACCCTAACCCTAACCCTAAACCTCACCCGCACCCTCACCCTAACCCTAACTCTAACCCTAACCCTCACCCTCACCCTAAACCTCACCCTCTCCCTAACTGTAAACCTCACCCTAACCCTCACCCTAAGCCTAACCCAACCCCTTAGCCTTACCCTCATCTTAGCCCTAAACCTAACCCAAACCCTCACCCTAACCCTCATCCTAACCCTAACCCTCACCCTAACCCTAACCCTCACTCTCAACCACACCATCAACCTAACCCTAACCCTAACCCTAATCCTAACCCTCACCCTCACCCTAACTCTATGTCTAATACTAACAATAATCCGAAACCTCACCCTCACCCCCACTCTAACCTTATCCTAACCCTCACCCTCACCCTAACCCTAACCCTAAACCTCACGATAAACCTAACCCTAACCCTCACACTAACCCTCAGCCTAACCCTAACCATCACCTTAACTGTCACCCTCACACTAAACCTAACCCTAACCCTTACCCTCACCCTAAGCCTGAACCTAAACCTAATCCCCAAACTAACCCTAAACCTAACCCTAACCCTAACCCTCACCCTAACCCTTATACTAGTGCTAACCCTAACCCTCACCCTAATGCTAACTCTAACCCTAACACTCACCCTCACCTTAACCCTCACCGTCACCCTTACCCTCACCCTAACCCTCACTCTCACCCACACACAAACCCTCTCCGTCACCCGAACATTAATCCTAACCCTAACTCTAACCCTCACCCTCACCCTCATCCTAAGCCTAACCCTAACCCTAACCCTAACCCTCACCCTAAACATCACCCTAACCCTAACTCTCACCCTAACCCTAACCCTAACCCTCACCCTAACCCTCACCTTCACCCTCACCCTCACCCTAAGCATAACGCTAACCCTAACCCTAATTCTAAACAAAACCCTCTCCCTCACCCTCACCCTAACCCTATCCCTTACACTAACCATAACCCTCACCCTCACCCTAAACCTCACCCTCACTCTAATCCTAACCCTTACCCTAACCGTAACCCTAACCCTAACACTCACACTAACCCTAACACTAACCCTAACCCTAAGCCTCACCCTAGCCCTCACCCTCACCATAAACCTAACCCTAACCCTCACCCTAAACCTAACCTTCACCCTAACCCTCACCCTAACACTAACCCTAAACGTAACCCTCACCCTCACCCTCACCCTAACCCTTAGCCTCACCCTATCCCTCACACTAACCCTATTCCTAACCCTGACCCTCACCCTAACCCTAAACCTGACCTTCAACCTTACCCTCACCCTAAACCTAGCCCTAACCCTAAACCTCACACTAACGCTAACACTAACCCAAACCCTACCCCTCATACTAACCCTCATCCTAAACCTGAACCTAACCCTCACTCTAACACTAACCCTAACCCTCACCGGGACCCTAACCTTCACCGTTACCATAACCCTCACTCTAAACCTAACCCTCACCCTAACCCTATCCCTCACCCTCACCCTCACCCTCACCCTCAAACTAACCCTAACCCTAATCCTAACTCTAACCGTCACCCTTACTCTAAACCTAACCCTAAACCTAATGCTGACCATCATCCTCAACCTAAACCTAACCCTATCCCTAACCCCCACCCTAACCTAACACTCACCCTAAACCTAACCAAAAGCCTCACCCTAACCCTAACTCTAAACCTCACCCTAACCCTAACCCTCACCCTAACTCTCACCCTCACCCTACACATCAACCTAACCCTAACCCAAAGCCTAACCCTCACCCTAACCTCACCCTCACCCTCAACGTCACACTAACCCTCACCCTGAACCTAACACTAACCCTAACCCACACCCTCAGAATAAACCTCACCCTAATCCTAACCCTAACCCTAATGTTAAACCTAACCCTAACCCTCACTCTAACCCTAACCCTAACCATAATGCAAACCCTAACCCTAACCCTCAACCTAACGCTAACCCTTACCCTAATACTCACCCTATCCCTAACCCTAACCCTAACCCTCAACCTCACACTAACCTTTGACCTAACCCTCACCCTAACCCTAATTCTAACTCTAACCCTAACCCTCACCCTAACCCTCATCCTAACCCTTAAACTCATCCTAATCCTAAAACTAACCCTAAACCTCACACTAACCCTAACCCTCACCCTAACCCTAACCCTACCCCTCATCCTAGACCTCATCCTAACCCTCACCCTAACCCTAACCCTACCCCTTATCCTCACACTAACCTTAACCCTAACCCTAACCCTAACCCTCCCCCTAACATTCACCCTAATGCTAAACCTAACCCAACCCCTCACCCTCACCTTAATCCTCACCGTAACACTAACCCTCACCCGAACCCTAACACTCACCCACACACTAACCCTCACCCTCACCCGAAATCTCACCCTCACCCTAACCCTCACCCTCACCCTCACCCTCATCCTAAACCTAACCCTAACCATAACCCTAACCCAAACCCTCACTCTAAACCTCACCCTAAACCTAAACCTCACCTTAACACTCACGCTCACCCTAAACCTCAACCTAACTCTTATCCTCACCTTAACCCTAACCCTAAACCTAATCCACATAATAACCCTAACCCTAACCCTAACCCTCACCCTAACCCTCACCCTAACCCTACACTAACGCTCACCCTAATGCTAAGCCAAACCCTAAACCTCACCCTCAACATAACAATCACTGTCACCCTAACCCTCACCCTAACCCTAACCATCACCCACACACTAACCCTCACACTAACCCGAACCCTAACCCGAACTCTAAACCTCAACATCACCCTCACCCAAATCCTAAGCCTAACCCTAACGCTAACCCTAATCCTAAAACTAACCCTCTCCTTCACCCTCACCCCAACCCTGGCTTTAACCCTAACCCGAAACCTCACCCTCACCCTCACCCTAAACCTAACTCTAACCCTCACCCTCACCCTAACACTAATCATCACCCTCACCCTAACCCTAACACTCACCCTTACCCTAACCCTCACCCTAACCCATATCCTCACCCTAACCCTAACACTAACCCTAACACGAACCCTCAGATTAAACCTAACCCTAACCATAATCCTAACCCTAACCCTAATGTTAACCCTAACCCTAACCCTGACCCTAACCCTAATCCTAACCCTAATCCTCATCCTCACCCTAACTCTAACCCTAATCCTAACCCTCACCCTCACCCTTGCTCTAACCATATCCTAACCCTCAAACTAAACCTAACCCTAACCCTAACCCGAACTCGAACCCGAACCCGAACCCGAACCCTAAACCTAAACCTAACCCTCACACTAACCCTCAGCCTAACCCTAACCCTCACCTTAACTCTCACCCTCATTCTAAACCTCACCCTAACCCTTACCCTCACCCTAACCCTAAACCAAAACCTAATCCTCATCCTAACCCTCACCCTCACCCACACACAAACCCTCTTCAACACCCGAACATTAACCATCCCCCTAAAGCTCATCATCACCCTCATTCTCATCCTAACCCTAATCCTAACCCTAACCCTAACCCTCACAAAAAACATCACCCTAAAACCAAACATCACCCTAACCCTAACCCTAACCCTCACCATAATCCTCACCCTCACACTCACCTTCACCCTAAGCCTAACCCTAACCCTAACCGTAATCCTAAACCTAACCCTCTCCCTCACCCTCACCCTAACCCTGTCCCTAACACTAACCCTAACCCTCACTCAGACCCTAAACCTCATCCTCACTCTAATCCAAACCCTTACCCTAACCCTAACCCTAACGCTCACACTAACCATAACACTAACCCTAACCCTAACGCTCACCCTAGCACTCACCCTCACCCAAAACCTAACCCTAAACCGCACCCTAACCCTCACCCTAACCCTAATCCTCACCCAAACCCTAACCCTCACCCTAACCCTCACCCTAACACTAACCCTAACCCTCACCCTCACCCTAACCCTTAGCCTCACCCTAACCCTCACACTAACCCTAACCCTAACCATGACATTCACCCTCACCCGCACCCTAACTCTAACCCTAAACTTCCCCCTAACCTTCACCCTAACCCTAGCCCTAACCCTAACCATCACACTAACCCTAACACTCACCCTAACTCTACCCCTCATACTAACCCTCATCCTAACCCTGAACCTAACTGTCACCCTAAAGCTAACCCTAACCCTCACCGGCACCCTAACCTTCACCATTACCATAACCCTCAATCTAAACCTAACCCTTACCCTAACCCGATCCCTCACCCTCACCATCACCTTCACCCTCAAACAAACCCTAACCCTAACCCTAATCCTAACCCTAACCCTCACCCTCAACCTCAACCTTACTCTAACCCTAACCCTAAACCTAACCCTGACTGACACTCACCCTCACCGTAACCCAAAACCTATCCCTAACCCTCACCCTAATCCTAACCCTCACCCTAAACCTAACCCAAACCCTCACCCTAACCATCACCCTAAACCTCACACTAACCCTAATGCTCACCCTAACTCTCACCCTCATCCTACACATCACCCTAACCCTAACCCTCACCCTAACCCAAAGCCTAACCCTCATCCTAACCTCACCTTCACCCTCACCCTCACACTTACCCTCACCCTCAACCTAACCCTAACCCTAACCCACACGCTAAGCCTAACGCTCACCCTAACACTAACCCTAAACCTAATGTTAACCCTAACCCTAACCCTGACCCTAACCCTAATCCTAACCCTAATCCTCACCCTATCCCTAACCCTAAACCTAAACCTCACCCTTACCCTAGTACTCACCCTAACCCTCACAATAACCCTCACCCTAACTCTAAACCTCACCCTCACCCTAAACCTCATCCTAACCCTTAACCTCATCCTAACCCTAAACCTAACCCTAACCGACACACTAACCCTAATCCTCACCCTAACCCTAACCCACCCCCACAGCCTAACCCTCATCCTGAAACTAAACCTAACCCAAATCCTCACCCTAACCCTCAACCTAAACCTCACCCTCACCCTAAACCTATTCCTCACCCTCACCCTCACCCTCAACCTAAACCTAACCTAACCCTAACCCTCACCCTAACTCTAACCCTAAACCTAACACTAACCATAACCCTCACAGTAACCCTAACCCAAACCCTCACCCTCACCCTAACCGTAACCCTAACCGTAAGCCTCACCCTAACCCTCACCCTAACCCGCACTCTCACCCTAATCCTCACCCTAAACCTAATCCTTACCTAACTGAAAACTTCACCCTCAACCTCACCGTCACCCAACTCTAACCCTCACCCTCATCCTAGACCTCACCCTAACCCTAACCTAAAACTAACCCTCACCCTCACCCTCAACCTAACCAGAACCTAACCCTAATCCTAACCTTAACCCTCACCCTCACCCTCACACTAACCCTCACCCTAACCATTACCCTCACCTTAACCCGAACCCTAACCCTCCCCCTCCCACTCCCCCTCAACATAACCCTAACCCTAACACACATCCTAACCCTAACCCTCACCCTCATCCTCACCCTAACCCTAATCCTAACCCTAAACCTCACTCTCACCCTAACAATAACCCTCATGCTAACCGCAACCCTAACCCTCACCCTCACAATCACCTTCAACCTAACCCTAAACCTTACAACACCCTAACCCTAAGCCTCACCCAAACCCTAACCCTAACCCTAAACCTCACCCTCACCCTAACCTTAACCCTAAATGTAACCTTAAACCTCAGCCTAACTCTAACCCTAACTCTAATGCTAACCCTAACCCTAACCCTCACCCTAACTCTCACCCTAACGCTAACCCTTACCCTAATACACATCCTATCCCTAACCCTAACCCTTACCCTCACCCTAACACTCACCCTAACCCTAACCCTAACCTTATCTCTAACTCTAACCCTAACCCTCACCCTCACCCTAACCCTCACCCTACCCCTTACCCTCACCCTAATATTAACCTATCCCTAAACCTAAATCTAACCCTAATCCTAACCCTAACCCTAACCCAACACCTCAGCCTAACCCTCATCCTAACCCTAAACCTAACCCAAACCCTCAACCTAACCCTCACCTAACCCTAACACTCACCCTAAACCTAACCCTCACCCTCACCCTCAACCTAACGGTAATCCTAAACTTAATCCTAACCCTAACCCTCATCCTCACCCTCAACCTAACTCTAACCTTAACCCTAACCCTCACCCTCAACTTCACCCTAAACACATCCCTAACCCTCACCCTAACCGTAAACTGAATCCTCACCCTAAAACTCACCCTAAATCTAAACCTCACCGTAACTCTCACCTTGACCATAAACCTCATCCTAACTCTAACCCTAACCCTAAACCTCACCCTCATTGAAACTCTCACCGAAACCCTAACACTCACCCTAAGTTTAAACCTAACCCTCGCCCTAACCCTCACCCTCACCCAATCCCTCACCCTATCCCTCACCCTAACCATTACCCTCACCCTAACCCTAACCCTAACACTCACCTTCACCATCACCCTCACCCTCAGCCTAACCCTAACCCTAACCCTCACCCTCAACCTAACCCTCACCCTAATTCTTACCCTCACCCTAATCCTAATCCTAACCCTCACACTCACCCAAAACCTACCCCTAACCCTAACCCTGTCCCTCCACCTCAACCTCACCATAACACTAACAATAACCCTAACCCTAACCCTAACCCTAACAATAACCCTCATCGTAACCCTAACCCTAACCCTAAACCTCAACCTCCTTAACCATAACCCTAACCCTAACCCAAAACCTCAGCCTAACCCTCCCCCTAAATTTCACGATAACCCTAACCCTCACTCTCACACTAACCCTCACCCTAAACCTTACCCTCACACAAACGCTAACCCATACCCTAAACCTCACACTAAACCTAACCCTCACCCAAACTCTAACCCTAGCACTCATCCTAACCGTCACCTTACCCTAACCCTAAACCTCACCCTCACCCTAGCCCTAATGTACCCCTAATCCTAACACTCACCCTCACCCTAACCCGAACCCTAACCCTAGCACTCACCCTCACCCTAACTCTCACCCTAACCGAACCCTTACCCTAACCCTCACCCTAAACCTAACCCTAAACCTCACCCTTAACCTACCCCTCACTCTAACCATGAAGCCTCACCCTAACCCTGACTCTAAACCTAAACCTAACCCTAACCCTTAGCCTCACCCTAACCCTCACCCTAACCCGCACCCTCACCCTAATCCTCACCCTAACCCTAAACCTTACCTAACTGAAAACCTCATCCTCAACCTCACCGTCACCCTAACCCTAACCCTAACCCTAACCCTCACCCCAACCCTAACACATAGCCTCACCCTAACCCTGACAATAACCCTAAACCTAACCCTACTATTAAACCTAACCCTTAGCCTCACCCTCACCCTCAACCTAACGCTAACCCTTACCCTAACCCTAACCCTAACCCTAACCGTAACCCTCACACTAACCCTAGCCCTCAACCTAACCCTAACCCTACCCCTCATCCTAGCCCTCATCCATACTTCACCCTAACCCTAACCCTAACCCTCACCCGCATCCTAAACTTCACCGTCACCCTAACCCTCACCCTAAAGCTAACCCTCACCCTCACCCTAAACATCACCCTAATCATAACCCTCAACCTTACCCTAAGCCTAAACTTCACCATAACCCTAACCGTCAACCGCACCCTCACGCTCAACATAACCCTAACCCTAACCCACATCCTAACCCTAACCTTCACCCTTACGGTAAACCTATCCCTAACCCTCACCCTCATCCTCACCCTAACCCTAATCATAACCATAAACTTTACTCTAACCCTAACAATAACCCTAATGCTAACCGCAACCTTAACCCTCACCCTAACCCTCACCCTAAATCTAACCCTAACCCTAAACCTCATCCTAACCCTCACCCTTACCCTAACTCTAACCCTAACCTTCACCCTCACCCTAACCCTCACCCTAAACCTAACCCTAAACCTAACCCTCACCCTAACCCTAAACCAACCCCTCAGCCTAACCGTCATCTTAAACCTAAACCTAAACCAAACCCTCACCCTCACCCTGATCCTAACCCTAATCCTCACCCTCACCCACACCCTCAACCAAACCCTAACCATAACCCTAACCCAGCCCTCAACCTCACCCTAACTCTAACCCTAATCCTAACCTTCACCCTCACCCTCACTCTAACCATATCCTATCCCTCACACTAACCCTAAACCTAACCCACACCCTAACCCTAACCCGAACTCGAACCCTAAACCGAACCCTAACCCTCACACTAACCCTCAGCCTAACCCTAACCCTCAACTTAACTCTCACCCTCACCCTATACCTCACCCTAACCCTTACCCTCACCCTAACCCTAAACCTAAACCTAATCCTCACACTAAACCTAACCTAAACCTTAACCCTAACCCTAACCCTAACCCTTGCCCTAATGCTAACCCTAACCCTCACCCTAATGCTAACCCTAACCCTAACCCTCACCCTCACCTTAACCCTCACCGTCACCCTAAACCTCACCCTAAAGCTCACCCTCACCCACACACAAACCCTCTTCCTCACCTGAACATTAACCCTCACCCTAAACCTCACCCTCACACTCACTCTTATCCTAAGCCTAACCCTAACCCTAACCCTAACCCTCACACTAAATGTCACCCTAACCCTAACCCTAACCCTCACCCTAATCCTCACCCTCACCATAAGCCTAACCCTAACCCTAACCCTAATTCTAAACTTAACCCTCTCTCTCACCCTCATCCTAACCCTGTCCCTTACCCTAACCCTAACCCTCACCCTCACCCGAAACCACACCCTCACTCTAACCCTAAGCCTAACCATAACCCTAACCCTAACCCTAACGCTCACACTAACCATAACACTAACCCTAACCCTAATGCTGACCCTAGCCCTCACCCTCACCCTAAACCTAACACTAACCCGCACCCTAACCCGCACCCTAACACTCACCCTCACCCTAACCCTCACCCTAACACTAACCCTAACCCTAACCCTCACCCTCAGCCTCACCCTAACCCTTAGCCTCACCCTAAACCTCACACTGTCCCTAATCCTAACCATGAACTTCACCCTCACCCTCACCCAAACCGTAACCTTAACCTTCCCCCGAACCCTCACCCTAACCCTAGCCCTAACCCTAATCATCACACTAACCCTAACACTCACCCTATCAACCTCAACCTACACATCACCGTAACCCTAACCCTCACCCTAAAAATAAGCCTAACACTCACCCTAACCTCACCCTCACCCTCACCCTCACACTTATCCTCACCCTCAACCTATCCCTAACTCCAACCGACATCCTAAGCCTAACCCTCACCCTCACCATAACCCTAACCCTAATGTTAACCCTAACCCTAACCCTGACCCTAACCCTATTCCTAACCCTAATCCTCACCCTATCCCTAACCCTAACCCTAAACCTCAACCTCACCCTAGTACTCACCCTAACCCTCACAATAACCCTTACCCTAACCCTAACCTAAGCCTCACACTAACCTTCACCCTAACCCTAACTCTAACCCTAAACCTCACCCTTACCCTAAACCTCACCCTAACCCTTAAACTCACCCTAACCCTAAACCTAACCATAACCGACAATCTAACCCTAACCCTCACCCTAAACCTATCCCAACCACTCAGCCTAACCCTCATCTTAACCCTGAACCTAACCCAAATCCTCACCCTAACCCTGAACTTAAACCTAACCCTCGCCCTAAACCTATTCCTCACCCTCACCCTCACCCTCAACCTAACCATAACACTAAACCTAACCCTCACCCTAACTCTAACCCTAAACCTAACCCTAACCCTAACCCTCACCGTAACCATAACCCAAACCCTCACCCTCACACTAACCATAACCCTAACCCTAACCCTCAACCTAACCCTCACCCTAACCCTCAACCTAAACCACACCCCCACCCTAATCCTCACCCTAAACCTAATCCTTACCTAACTGAAAGCCTCACGCTCATCATCACAGTCACCCTAACCCTAACCCTCACCCTCACCCTAGACCTCACCCTAAACCTAACCTAAATCTAACCCTCACCCTCACCCTCACACTCACCCTCAGCCTAACCAGAACCCTAACCCTAATCATAACCTTAATCCTCACCCTCACCCTAACCCTCACCCTAACCATTACCGTCACCTTTACGCTAACCCTAACCCTAATCCTAACACTAACCCTCACCCTCACCCTCACCCTCAACATAACCCTAACCCTAACCCATATCCTAAGCCTAACCCTCACCCTTTCCCTAACCCTATACCTAACCCTCACTCTCATCCTCTCCCTAACCCTAATCCTAACCCTAAAACTCATTCTAATGGAAAAAATAACCCTAATGCTAAACAAAACCATAAACCTAACACAAACCCTAACCCTAACCCTAAACCTCACCCTAATCCTCAACCTTACCATAACTCGAACCCTAACCCTCACCCTCACTCTCACCCTCACCCTCAAACCAACCCTAACCCTAACCCACACCCTATCCCTAACCCTCACTCCAACCCTAAACCAAACCCTAACCCTCACCCTCACCCTAACCCTAGCCCTAAAGCTAACCCTAACTCTAACCCTAACCCTAATGCTAACACTTACCCTAACCCTCACCCTAACGTTAACCCTTACCCTAATACTCACCCTATCCGTAACCCTAACCCTAACCCTCACCCTCACCCTAACCTTCAGCCTAACCCTAATTCTAACTCTAAGCCTAACCCTCACCATAACCCTCGCCCTAACACTTAAAATCACTTTAATCCTAAACCTCAACCTAACCCTCACTCTAACCCAAATCCTCAACATTACACTAACCCAACCCCTCAGCCTAAACCTCATGGTAACTCTAAACCTAACCCAAAACTTCACCCTAACCCTCACCCTCACCCTCACCCTAACCCTAACCCTAACCCTAACCCTAACCCTAACCCTAACCCTAACCCTAACCCTCACCCTAAACCTAACCCTCACCATCACCATAACCCTCACCCTCAATCTAACCTTAACCCTAACCCTAAACCTACCCTCAACCTCACCCTACACATCACCCTAACCCTAACCCTCATTCTAACCCTAAACCTAACCCTAAGCCTAACACTAACCCTAACCCTAACCCTAACCCTAACCCTAACCCTCATCCTAGACCTCACCCTAACCCTCACCCTCACCCTAACCCTAACCCTAACACTTATCCTCACACTAACCTTAACCCTAACCCTAACCTTAACCCTCCCCCTAACCCTTACCCTAATGCTAAGCCTAACCCTACCCCTCACCCTTACCTTAACCCTCACCGTAACACTAACCATCAACCGAACCCTAACACTCACCCACACACTAACCCTCACCCTCACCCGAAACCACACACTCACCCTAACCCTCACCCTCACGCTCACCCTCATCCTAAACCTAACCCTAACTCTAACACTAACCCTCACACTAAACATGACACTAACCCTAACCCTCTCACTAAACCTCACAATTTCCCTCACCCTTACCCTCACCCTCACCCTAAGTCTAACCCTAAACCTAACTCTCATCCTAAACCTAACCCTCACCCTCACCCCCACGCTACAACTAACCCTAACCCTAACCCTCACTCTAACACTAATCCTCACCCTCACCCAAATGCTAACACTCACCCTCACCCTAACACTCACCCTAACCCTTATCCTCACCCTAACCCTAACCCTAATCCTAACACTCAAACTAACCCTAACCCTCATCCTAACCCTAACCCGCACCCTAACCATTACCCTAACACTAACCCTAAACCTAACCCTCACACTAACCCTAACCCTCACCCTAAGCCTAACCCTAACCCTCACCATCAACCTAACCCTCACCCTAAATATAACCCTCACCCACAGCCTAACCCTCAGTCTCACCCAAAACCTCACCCTCACCCTAACCATCACCCTCACCATAACCATCACCCTAACCCTAACGCTCACCCTAACCCTCACCCTAAACCTAACCCTAACCCTAACCCTAACCCTCACCCTAATCCTCACCCTAAACCTAACCCTCACAGTTACCCTCACACTAACCCTTACCCTCAACCTAAACCTAACCCTAACCCTCACACTAATCCTAAACCTCACGCTACCCCTACCCCTACCCCTAAGCCTAACCCTCATCCTAACCCTAAACCTAACGCAAAACCTCACCCTTACGCTCACCCTCACCCTAACCCGAACCCTCACCCTAACCCGAACCCTAAAGCTCACCCTCACCCTCACCCTCAGCATACCCCTAAACCTAACCGTAATACTAACCCTCACCCTCATCCTCACCCTCACCCTAACCCTCTTCCTCACTCCCACCTTCACCCAAACACTTCCCCTCACCCTAATCCTAACACTAATCCTCACCCTCAGCCTAACCCTAACCATAACCCTAATCCTAAACCTAACCTTCACCCTCATCCTAAACCTAACCCTAACCCTAACCCTCTCCCTCACCCTCACCCTCACCCTCACCCTCGCCCTAAACCTCACCCTCACCCTAAACATCACCCTAACCCAAACCCTTACCCTAACCCTAACCCTCACCCTCACCCTAACCCTAATCCTCACCCTAACCCTCACCCTCACCCTAATCCTAATCCTTACCTAAATGAAAACCTCACCGTCAACCTCAACATCACCCTAACCCTAACCCTCACCCTCACCCTAGCCCTCAACCTAACCCTAACCTAAAACTAACCCTCATCCTCACCCTCACCCACACCCTCAGCCTAAACATAACCCTAACCCTAATCCTAACACTAACCCTCAACTTACCCTAACCCTCAACCTAAAAATTACCCTCACCTTAACCCTAACTCTAACCCTAATCCTAACCCTAACTCTCACGCTCACCCTCACCCTAAAACTCACCCTAATACTTCCCCTCCCCCTCACACTCACCCTCAACCTAACCCTAACCCTAACACACACCCTATCCGTAAGCCTCACCCTAACCCTAAACCAAACCCTAACCATCAATTTCAGCCTAACCCTAAACCTAAACCTAAACCTAAACCTCACCCTAACTCTAACCCTAACCCTAATGCTAACCCTAATACTAACCCTCACCCTAACACTAACCCTTACCCTACTACTCACCATATCCCTAAATCTAACTCCAAACATCACCCTCAACCTAACCTTCACCCTAACCCTCACCCTAACCCTAACTCTAACTCTAACTCTAACCCTAACCCTCACCCTCACCCTAAACCTCACCCTAACCCTTACCCTCACCCTAACCCTAAACCTAACCCTAAACCTAACTCTAACCCTAATGCTCACCCTAACCCTAACCCCACACCTCAGCCTAACCCTCATCCTAACCCTAAACCTCACCCTAAACCTAACCCTAACCGTAGCCCTAACCTTCACCCTAACCCTCACCCTCACCCTAACCCTCATCCTAACCCTAACCCTAACCCTCACCCTAACCCTAACCCAAACACTCACCCTAACCCTAAGACTAACCCTAATCCTAACCCTCATCCTATCCCTCACCCTATCCCTAACCCTCACCCTAACTCTCAACTTCACCCTAAACCTCAACCTAGCCCTTACCCTCCCCCTAACCCTATCCCTAACCCAAATCCTCACACTAACCCTAACTCTAACACTAACCCTAACCCTCACCCTAACCCTCACCATAACCCTAACCCTAACCCTCACCCTAATGCTAACCTAACCCTAACCCTCAACCTCACCTTAACACTCAATGTCAACCTAAGCCTCACCCTAACCCTAACCCTCACACACACACTAAACCTAACCCTCACCTAAGCCTAACCCCAACCCTAAACCTAACCCTAACCCTCACCCTAACCCTAACCCTCAACAAAACCTAACCCGAAACCTCACCCTAATCCTCACCCACACCCTCACCCTCACCCTAAGACTAACACTAACCCTAACCCTAATCCTAAACCTTACCCTCTCCCTCACCCTCAACCTAACCCTGCCCCTTACCCTAACCCTAACCCTCATTCTCACCCTCAGCCTAACCCTATCCCTTACCCTAAACCTAACCCTCACCCTCACCTTAACCCTCACCAACACCATAACACTCACCTTAAACCTAACCCTCACCTACACCCTAACTCTCAACCTCACCCTCACCCTCACCCTCACCTTAACACTCACCCTCACCCTAAACATCACCCTAATTCTAACCCTCATCCTAACCCTAACCCAAACCCTCACCTTGACCCTAACCCTCACCCTAAACCTCACCCTCAACCATAACCTCACCCGAACCCTCACACTAACCCTAACCCTCACCCTAACCCTACCCGTACCCCTAAGCCTAACCCTCATCCTAACTCTCAACCTAACCCAAAACATCACCCTCACCCTCACCCTAACCCTCACCCTCACCCTAGCCCTCACCGTAACCCTAACCCTAAACCTAAACTTCACGCTCACCCTCACCCTCACTCTAACCCTAACCCTAATCCTAACCCTCACCCTCACTCTCAACCTCACCGTAACCCTCACCCTCACTCTAACCCTCTCCCTAACCCTTAAACTCACCCTATTCCTAACCCTAACCCTCACCCTCAGCCTAACCCTAGCCCTAACCCTAATCCTAACCCTAACCCTCACCCTCACCATAAACCTAAACCTAACCCTAACCCTCTCCCTCACCCTCACCCTCACCATAACCCTAAAAATAAACCTAACCATAACCATAACCATAACTCTAACTCTCACCCTAACCCTAACCCTAACCCTCACCCTAACCCTAACCCTAAACCTAACCCTAAACCTCAACCTCACCCTAACCCTAACCATAACCCTCAACCTAAAACTCATGATAACCTTAACGTTCAATCTCATCCTAACCCTCACCCTAAACCTTACCCTCACCCAAACCCTAAACCTAACCCTAACCCTCACACTTAACCTAACCCTCACCGTAACTCTAACCCTACCCCTCACCTTAACCCTCACCCTTACCGCAACCCGAAACATCACCCTCACACTAACCCTAACCTTACCACTAATCCTACCACTCACCCTCACCCTCACCCAAACCCTAACCCTAACCCTAGCCCTCACCCTTACCCTAACCCTCACCCTCTCCCTAGCGCTAACCTTAACCCGCACCCTAACCCTAACACTAACCCTCACCCTCACTCTAACCCTCACCCTAAACCTAAACCAAACCCTCACCCTCTCCTTAACCCTAACCCTACCCCTCACTCTAACCCTCACTCTAACCCTCACCCTCACCCTAACCCTAAACCTAAACCTCACCCTAACCCTAACCCTAACACTAATGTAAACCCTAAATCTAACCCTCACCCTAACGCTTACCCTAAACCAAATCCTCACCCTATCCCTAACCCTAACCCTAAACCTCACAGTCAAACTAGTCCTCACTAACCCTCAACTTAACTCTCACCCTAAACCTAACCCTAACCCTAACCCTCACACTAACCCTCAACCTAAACCTAAATCTCACCCTAACCCTAACCCTCACCTTAACCTTTAACCTCATCCTAACCCTAAACCTAACGCTAAACCACATTCTAAACTTAACCCTAACCCAAACCCAACCCCTCAGCCTAACCCTCATCCTAACCCTAAACCCAGCCCAAATCCTCACCCGAACCCGAACCCTAACCCTAACCCTCACCCTAAACCTAATCCTCACCCTCAACCACACGCTCACCCTCAACAAAACCCTAACCCTAAACATAACCCTCACCCTAACCCTCACACTAATTCTATCCATAAACCTAACCCTAACCCTCACCCTCACTTCATCCTAACCCTATCCCTAACCCTAACCCTAACCCTCACCCTAACCACCACCCTAACCCTAACCTTCCCCCTAAATCTCACCCTAAACCTCAACCTAACCCTTACCCTCATCCTAAAACTAACCCTAACACTAATCCTCACACTAAACCTAACCCTAACCCTCACCCTGACCCTCACCCTAATGCTAACCCTAACAATACCCCTCACCCTCACCTTAACCCTCACCGTCACCTTAACCCTCACCCTACCCCTAACACTCAGCCAGAGACTAACCCTCAACCTCACCCGAAACCTCACGCTCACCCTAACCCTCAACCTCACCCTAACCCTCACCCTAAGCCTAACCCTAAGCCTAACCCTAACCCTATCCCTCACCCTAAACATCACACTAACCCTAACCCTCACCCTAAACCTAATCCTCAGCCTCACCTTCAACCTCACCCTCACCCTCAACCTCAGCCTAAGACTAACCCTAACCCTAATCCTAAAGCTAACCCTCTCCCTCACCCTCAACCTAAGCCTATCCCTAAACCTACCCCTAAACCTCACCCTCACCCTAAACATCACCCTAACCCTAACCCTCACCTTAAATCTCACCCGCACCCTCACCCTAACCCTAACCCTCACCCTAAGTCTCACCTTCACCCTAAACCTCACCCTGACCCTTACCCTCACCATAAACCTATCCCTAACCCTAATCCTCACACTAACCCTAACCCTAACCGTCACCCTAACCCTCACGCGAACCCTAACCTTAAAACTCACCCTAATGCTAACCCTAACCCTAACCCTCACCGTCACCTTAACCCTCACAGTCACCATAACCCTCACCCAAACCCTAACCCTCACCCACACACTAACCCTCACACGAACTCGAACCCTCACCCTCACCCTAACCCTCACCCTCACCCTAAACCTAAACCTCACCCTAACCCTCACCCTAAGCCTATCATTAACCCTAACCCTAACCCTCAGCCTAAACATCACCCTAACACTAAGCCTGATCCTAACCCTAACCCTCAGTCTCACCCTAAACCTCACCCTCACCCTCACCCTCACACTAAGCCTAACACTAACCCTAACCCTAATCCTAAATCTAACCCTGTCCTTCACCCTCACCCTAACCCTGTTCCTTACCCTAAACCTCACCCTCACCCTCAGCCTAACCCTAACCATCACCCTAACCCTAACCCTCACCCTCACCTTAACCCTCACCGATACCCTAACACTCATCTTAAACCTAACCCTTACCCAGACCCTAACCCTCACCCTCACCCTAAACATCACCCTAAATCTAACCCTCATCCTAACCCTAACCCAAACCCTGACCCTAACCCTAACGCTCACCCTAACCCTCATCCTCACCCAAATCCTCACCCTAACCCTAATCCTTACCAAACTGAAATAATCACCCTAACCGTAATCCTAACCCTCAACTTAACTTTAACCCCAACCCTAAACCTCACCCTCACCCTAACCCTCATCCTACCCCTAATCCTACCGCACACTGTCACCCTAAACCTAACCCTCACCTTAACCCGCAAACTAACCCTAAGGCTAACCCTAAACCTCACCCTAACCCTTACCTACACCATAACAGTTAACTTAACCCTAACCCTCATAAACCTAACCCACATCATGTCCCTAACCCTACCCCTCACCCTAAACATCACCCTAACCCTAACGCTAACCCAAACCCTAAACCTCACCCTCAAACTAAACCTTACCATCAACATAACCCTAACCCTAACCCTAACACTCACACTAACCCTAACCCTAACCCGAACCCGAACCTTCACCCTAGCCCTCACCCTAACGCTAACCCTCACCCTAACCCTCACCGTAACCCTAACCCTAAACCTAAACCTAAACCTCACCCTAAATCTCACCCTAACCCTAAACATCACCCTAACCCTCACACTAAACCTTACCCGCACCCTAACCCTAACCCTAACCCTCACACTAACACTAACCCTAACCCTCACCATAACCCTACCCCTACCCCTATGCGTAACCCTCATCCTAACCCTAAACCTAACCCAAAACCTCACCCTCACCCTCACCCTCACCCTAACCCTCACCCTCACCCTAGCCCTGAGTCTAACCCTGAACCTAACCCTAAAACTCACCCTCACCCTCACGCTCAGCCTAACCCTAACCCTAACCCTAATCCTAACCCTCAACCTCACCCTCAACCTCACACTAACCCTCACACTAACCCTAACCCTAACCCTTACCCTCACCCTAATCCTAACCCTAAACCTCAACCTCAGAATAACCCTAACCCTAACCCTAACCCTAATCCTAACCCTAACCCTAACCCTCACCCTAACCATAATTCTAAACCTCACCCACACCCTAACCCTAACGCTAACCCTCACCCTCACCCTAACCCTAACCATAAACCTCAACCTCACACTAACGCTAACCATAACCGTCACCCTAACCCTCAACCTAAAACTCATGATAACCTTAAGGTTCAATCTCACCCTAACCCTCACCCTAAACCTTACACTCACCCAAACCCTAACCTTCACACTAAACCTACCCCTCACCGTAACTCTAACCCTACCCCTCACCTTAACCCTCACCTTTACGGGAACCCAAACCCTCACCCTCACACTAACCCTCACCTTACCCCTAATCCTAACACTCATCCTCACTCTCACCCTAACCCTAACCCTAGCCCTCACCCTCACCATAACCCACACCCTCACCCTCACCCTAACGCTAAGCTTATTCTGCACACTAACCCTCACCCTAATCCTAACCCTAACCCTAACCCTAAACCTCACCTTAAACCTAACCCAAACCCTCACCCTCACCCTAACCCTAACCCTAACCCTCACCCTAACCCTCACTCTAACCATAACCCTCAACCTAACTCTCACCCTCACCCTACACATCATCCTAACCCTAACCCTCATTCTAATCCAAAGCCTAACCCTCACCCTTACCCTAAACATCACCCTCACCCTCACCCTCACACTCACCCTCAACCTAACCCTAACCCTAACCCACACCCTAAGCCTAACCCTCACCCTAACCCTAACCCTAACCTAATCATAACCCTCACCCTCACCCTAAACCTAACCCCAACCCTAATCCTAACCCTCAACCTAACCGTCACACTAAACCTAAAACTAACCCTAAACCTCACTCTCACCGCAACCCTAACCCTATCCCTTACCCTCAACCAAACCCTAACCCTTACCCTAACCCTCACACTAAACCTAACCCTCACCCTAAACCTAACCCTGTCCATCACCCTAACCCTCACCCTAAACCTATACCTAAGCCTCACCCTAACCTTAACCCTAACCATAACCCTGACCCTCACCCTAGCCCTCACACTACCCCTAATCCTAACACTCACCCTCACCCTAACCCTAACCCTCACACTAACCCTAAGGCTAACCCTAACCCTCACTCTCAGCCTAACTCTCACCCAAACACTTACCCTCACCCTAACACTTACACTACCCCTAACCCTCACATTAAACCTAACCCTCACCCTAACCCTAACCCTATCCATCACCGTAAACCTAAACCTAACCCTAACCCTAAACTTCACCCGAACCCTAATCCTAACCCTCACCCTCACCCTAGCCCTCACCCTAACTCTAATCCTAACTATAAAACTCACCCTCACCCTCACCCTAACCCAAACGCTAATCCGAACCCTAACCCTCACCCTAACCATAACCCTCAGCCTAACCCTCAACCTAACCCTAAACCTCACCCTAACCCTTACCCTCACCCTAACCCTAAGCCTATCCCTAAACCTACCCCTAACCCTCACCTTCACCCTCATCCGAACCATCACCCTAACCCTAAGCCTCACGCTAACTTTCACCTGCACCCTAAACCTCACCCTAATTCTTACCCTCACCCTAACCCTATCCCTAACCCTATTCCTCACACTGACCCTAACTCTAACCCTAACCCTAACCCTCACCCTAACCCTCACCCGAACCCTAACCTTAACCCTCACCCTAATGCTAACCCTAACCCTAACCCTCATGGTCAACTTAACCCTCACCGTCACCCTAACCCTCACCCTAACCCTAACCCTCACCCAAACACTAACCCTCACACGAACTCGAACCCTTACCCTCACCGTAACCCTCACCCTCACCCTCACCCTCACCCTAAGCCTAACCCTAACCCTAACCCTAACCCTAACCATCACCCTGTACATCACCCTAACACTAAGCCTCATCCTAACCCTAAACCTCATCCTCACCCTAATCCTCACCCTCACCTCACCCTAACCCTAAGCCTAACCCTATCCCTATCCCTAATCCTAAACCTAACCCTCTCCCTCACCCTCACCCTAACAATGTTCCTTACCCTAACCCTAACCCTCACCCTCACCCTCAGCCTAACCCTAACCCTCACCCTAATCCTAACCCTCACCCTCACTGTAACCCTCACCGATACCCTAACACTCATCCTAAACCTAACCCTTACCCACACACTAACTCTCACCCTCATCCTCACCCACACCCTCACCCTAACCCTCACCCTCACCCTAACAATCCCCCTAATTCTAACCCTCATCCTAACCCTAACCCAAAATCTCACCCTAGCCTAACCCTCACCCTAACCCTCACCCTCACCCTAATCCTCACCCTAACCCTAATCCTTACCTAAGCAAAACCCTCACCCTAACCCTAATCCTAACCCTCAACTTAACTTTAACCCCAACCCTAACCCTTACCCTCACCCTAGCCATCATCCTACACCTTATCCTACCACACACACTCTCCCTAAACCTAACCCTCACCTTAACCCTCAAACTAATCCTAAGGCTAACCCTAACCCTCACCCTAAACCTTACCTTCACCTTAACACTTACCTTAACCCTAACCCTCACAATAAACCTAACCCACACCCTATCCCTAACCCTACCCCTCACCCTAAACATCACCCTAACCCTAACGCTCACCCGAACCCTAAACCTCACCCGCACCCTAAAACTTACCATCAACATAACCCTAACCCTAACCCTAACCCTCACCCTAACCCTAACACTAAACCTAACCCTAACCCTCACCCTAACCATAACCATCACCCTAACCCTCACACTAAGCCTTACCCTCACCCTCAACCTAACCCTCACCCTAACCCTCACACTAACCCTAACCTTCACCCTACCCCTACCCCTACCCCTAAGCGTAACCCTCATCCTAACCCTAATCCTAGCCCAAAACCTCACCCTCACTCTACCCCTAAAAATAACCCTCACATTCACCCTAAACCTAACACCAAATCTAACCCTAACCCACACCCTAACCCTCACACTAAACCTAAGACTAACCCTAAACCTCACTCTCACCCCAAACATCACCCTATAAGTTACCCTCAACCTAACCCTAACCCTAACCCTCACACTAAACCCAACCCTCACCCCAAACGTAAACCTATCCCTCACCCGAACCCTCACCCTAACCCTAACCTTACCCCTCACCCTAACCTTAACACTAACCCTAAACCTCACCATCACCCTAGCACTCACCGTCACCCTAACCCTAACCCTCACACTAACCCTAAGGCTAACCCTAACCTATACTCTCACCCTAACCCTAACCCTACCCATCACCGTAAACCTAAACCTAACCCTATCCCTAAACCTCACCCAAACCCTAAACCTAACCCTCACCCTCACCCTAGAACTCACCCTAACCCTAATCCTAACTCTAACACTCACCCTCACCCTCACCCTAACCCAAACCCTAATCCTCACCCTAACCCTAACCCTAACCATAACCCTCGGCCTAACCCTCAACGTATCCTTAACCCTAACCCTCACCATCACCCTCACACTCACACTAACCCTCACCCTAACCCTAACCCTACCCCTAAACCAAACCATAACCATCACCCTATCCCTCACCATAAACCTAACCCTAACCCTCACCCTAAACCTAAACCTAACCATAACCATCACACTAAACCTCACCATAACCCTAAACCTAACCTTGACCCTAACCCTCAGCCTAAATCTAATATTAACCCTAACCCTAACCCTCACCCTCACCCTCAGCGAACTCCTAACACTAACACTAATACTAAACCAAACCCTCACACTCAACCTCACCGTAACCATAACACTAACCCTAACCCTCACCCTTACGCTCACCCTCACCCTAACCCTCAATGACACCCTCAACCTAACCCTAACCCTAACCCACAGCCTAACCCTAACCCTCACTCTAACCCTAAACCTAAACCTAATCCTAACCTTCACCCTAACCCTATCCCTAACTCTAACGCTAACCCTAAACTTCACCATCACCCTAACCCTAAACCTAACCCTTACACTCAACCTAACCGTAACCCTAACTCTAACTCTAACCCTCACACTAAACCTAACCCTCAACCTAACTCTAACCCTACCCTCAGCCTAACACTCACAATAACCCTAACCCTAACCCTAATCCTCACCCTATCCCTAACCCTAACCCTAATCCTCAACCTCACCCTAGCCCTCAAACTAAGCCTATCCCTACCCATCACTTTGACCCTAAACCCAATGCTAATCCTAATCCTCATCCTCACCCTAACCCTAACCCTAATCCTAAACCTCACACTAACCCTCAACCTAACCATAACAGTAACTCTAACCCTAACCTTCACACTAACCCTAACTGTCATCCTAACCCTAACCCTCACCCTAACTATTACTCTCACCCTAAACCTAACCCTAACCTTAAAACTCACACTAACCCTAACCCTCACCCTAACCCTAACCCTCACCATAACCCTAACCCTAACACTCACATTAAACCATACTAACCTCACCCTAAACCTAATCCTAAACATAACTATAACCATCACCCTAACACTCACACTAACCCTAAGGCTAACCCTAAACCTCACTCTCACCCTAACCCTCACCCTAACCCTTACCTTCACCCAGCACTTACCCTAACCCTAAACCTCACACTAAACCTAACCCTCACCCTAATCCTAACCCTACCCCTCACCCTAACCCCAACAGTAACCCTAAACCTTACCCTAACCCTAAACCTAACCCTCACCTTCACCCTAGACCTGAACTTAACCCCATTTAACACTAACCCTCACCCTAACCATAACGCTTACCCTCACCCTAACCCTCACGATCACACTAAGCCTCACCCTAACCCTTACACTAACCCTAACACTAAACCTAAACCTAAACCTAAAACAAACCCTCACCCACAACCTAACCTTCAGCCTCACCCTAGCCCTCAACCTAACCCTAACCCTAACCCTAAATCTCACCCTCACACTCACCCTAACACTCAGCCTATCCCTCACCCTTACCCTAACCCTCACCCAAAACCTTACCCTCAACCTAACCCTAACACTAACCCTCATCCTCAGCCTAACCCTAACCCTAACACTAATCCTAACCCGACTATAAAACTCACCCTAACCCTAACCCAAACCCGAACCCTAACCCTCAACATAACCCTCACCCTAAAACTCACGATAACCCTAACCCTCACTTTCACCCTAACCCTCAACCTGAACCATACCCTCACCCAAACCCTAACCCTCACCCTAACTCTCGCACGAAACCTAAACCTCACCCTAACTCTAACCCTACCCCTCACCCTAACCCTCACCCTTACCCTAACCCTAACCCTCACCCTCACCCTAGCCCTAACCTTACCCCTAATCCTAACACTCACCCTCACCCTAAGCCTAACCGTAACCCTAATACTAACCCTAACCCTCAACCTCACCGTTACACTCACCCTAACCCTAACCCTAACCCTCACACTAAACCTAACCCTCAAATTAACCCTACCCCTACCCCTCAGCCTAAAGCTCAGACTAACCCTAAGCCTAAACCTAATCCTCACCCTATCCCTAAACCTAACCCTAACCCTCATGCTAATATTAATGCTAAGTCTAACCCTCACCCCCACCAGAACACTAACCCTAACCCTAACGCTAACCCAAAACATCACCCTAACAATAAGCCTAACCCTAACCTTCACCCTAAACCTCACCCTAAACCTAATGCTAACCCTAACCCACACCCTCACCCTAACCCTTACCCTAAACCTTACCCTCAACCTAAACCTAACCCTAACCCTAACCCTCACACTAAACTTAACCCTCAACTTAACCCTAAACCTACCCCTCAGCTTAACCCTCATCCTAACCCTAAACCTAACACAAACCCTCACCCTCACCCTAACCTTCACCCTCACCCTAGTCCTCAACCTAAACCTAACCCTAACCCTAAAACTCACCCTCACACTCACCCTAACACTCAGCCTATCCCTCACCCTTACCCTAACCCTCACCCAAAACCTTACCCTCAACCTAACCCTAACCCTAACCCTCATCCTCAGCCTAACCCTAACCCTAACCCTAATCCTAACATGACTATAAAACTCACCCGAACCCGAACCCGAACCCAAACCCTAACCCTCAACTTAACCCTCACCCTAAAACTCACGATAACCCTAACCCTCACATTCACCCTAACCCTCAACCTGAACCATACCCTCACCCAAACCTTAACACTCACCCTAACTCTCACACTAAACCTAAACCTCACCATAACTCTAACCTTACCCCTCACCCTAACCCTCACCCTTACCCTAACCCTAACCCTCACCCTCACCCTAGGCCTAACCTTTCCCCTAATCCTAACACTCACCCTCACCCTAAGCCTAACCCTAACCCTAAACATACCACTCACCATCACCCTTACCCTCATCCTCACCCTAACATTAAACCTTACCCTAACACTCAACCTATCCCTAAACCTAACCCTAACCCTCACCCTAACCCTCACCCTAAGCCTAACCCTAACCGTCACCCTAACCCTCACCCTAACCTTAACCATAGCCCTAACCGTCACCTTAATCCTAACCCTCAGCCTAAAACTCACACTAACCCTAACCCTAACCCAAATCCTCACCCTATTCATAAGCCTAATCCTAACCCTCACCCTCACCCTAGCCCTCACCCTAAACCTCATCCTAACCCTAATCCAAACGCTCACCCTAAACCTCACCTTAACCCTAACTATAACCTTCACCCTCAACCTAACCCTAACCTAACCCACACCCTAAATCTAACCCGCACCCTACCCCTAACCCTAACCCTCTCCCTCACCCTCACCCTCACCCTAACCCTAAATCTAAACCTAAGCCTCACCCTAACCCTAACCCTAACCCTAACCCTCACCCTCAGCCTAACCCTAACCCTACCCCTAATCCTAACCCTAACCATCACCCTCACCTTAAACCTTAGCCTAAACCTAACCCTCTCCCTCACCCTCACCTTCACCAAAACCCTAACAATAAACCAAACCCTAACCCTAAACCTAAACCTAACTCTCACCCTCACCCTAACACTAACCCTAAGCCTAACGCTAAACCTCACCCTAACCCTAACCCTAACCCTAAACCTCAACCTCACCCTCTCCTTAACCCAAAACCTAACCCTAACCCTAACCCTCATCCTAAAACTCACGATAACCCTAACCCTCACTCTCAACGTAACCCTCAACCTAACACTTACCCTGACCCAATCCCTAACCCTAACCCTAACGCTCAAACTAAACCTAACCCTCACCATAACTCTAACCCTAATCCTCACGCTAACCCTCACACTAAACCTAAACTTCAACCTAAACCTAACCCTAAGCCTCAGCCTATTGCTCACACTAACCCTAACCCTAATCCTAACACTCACCCTAACCCTAACCCTAAGCCTAATCCTCAACCTCAACCTCACAATAAACATAACCCTAATCCTCACCCTCACCCTCAACGTCACCATCACTCTAACTCTAACAATAAACCTACCCTAACCAGAACCCTAACCCTAACCCTCACTATAACACTCACGGTAACCCTAACCCTCACTCTCACCCTAACCCTCACCCTAACCCTTAACCTCACCCTAAGCCTAACCCTAACCCTCACTCTAAACCTAAACCTAACCCTAACCCTAACGCTACCCCTCATGCTATCCCTCATCCTAACCCTAACCCCTACACTCACCCTAACCCTATCCCTAAACCTAACCCTCACCCTCACCCTAGCCCTCACCCTACCATTAATCCTAACCCTCACCATCACCCTAACCCTAACACTCAACCTAACCCTAAACCTCACTCTCAACCTAACCCTCACCCTAACCCTAAACCTAACCCTAACCCTCACATTAAACCTCAACCTAACCCTCAACCTAAACCTAACCCTAACCCTACCCTCACCTTAACCCTCACCCTAACACTAACCCTAACCCTAACCCTAACCCTCATCCTAACCCTAACCCTAACCCTCACACAAACCATAACACTAACTCTAACACTCACCCGCACCCTAACCCTGACTGTCACCCTAACCCTCACCCTAGACATAACCCCCACCCTCACCCTAATGCTCAGTCTCACCCGAACCATCACCTTCAACCTAACACTCACCCTCACCCTAAACATCACCCTAAACCCTCAACCTAACCCTAAGCTTAACCCTCCCCTTAACCCTAACACTCAACCTCAACCTCACCCTCAGCCTAACTCTAAACTTAACCCTAACCCTCACCTGCACCCTCACTCTAACCCCACCCTAACCCTAACACTAACCCTAAGCCTCAACCGCACCCTAACCCTCACTGTAACCCTAAACCTCACCCTAAACCTAACCCTCACCCACACACTAACCCTCAGGCTCTCCCTCACCCTCACACTCACCCTAAACCTCAAACTAACCCTACGCCTAACCCTAAACCTCAGCCTCACCCCAGCTCTCACCCTAACCCTAATCCTAACCCTAATCCTCACGCTCACCCTAGCTTTCACCCTAACCCTAATCCTAACCCTAACCCTGACTCTAAACCAAAACCTCACCCTCACCCTAACTCTAACCCTAACCCTCAGCCTAACTCTAAACCTATACCAAAACCTCACCCTCACCCTAAACCTTCCCCTTACCCTCACCCTTACCTTCACATAACCCTAACCCTCACCCTAACCCTAACCTAACCCTAACCCTAAACCTCACCCTAATCCTCAAACTAACCCTCACCTAAACGTAACTCTAACCCTATCACCCCAACCCTCAACCTAACACTAACCCTAACCCTAACCCTCACCCTTACCCTAATCCTCACCCTAACCTTAACCCTAACCCTATTCCTAACCCTCACCCTAAAACTAACCCTAACACGAACCCTTACTCTAACCCTCACCCTAACCCTAACCCTCACTCTAACCCTAACAAACACCCTATCCCTAACCCTACACATCATCCTAACCCTCATTCTAACCCTAACCTAACCGAACCCTAATCCTAACCCTAACTCTTACGTACCTCACCCTCACTCTAACCCTCACCCTCACCCTCACGCTAACCCTCACACTCACCCTAACCCTCACCCTAAACCTAACCCTGACCCACACCCTAACCCTCAGTCTCACCCAAACCGTAACCTTCACCCTAGCCCTCACCCTCACCCTAAACATCACCCTACACCCTCACCCTCACCCGAACCCTAAGCCTAACCCTCACCATAACCCTAACCCTGAACCTCAGCCTAACCCTCACCCTCAGCCTAACCCTAACCATAACCATAACCCTAACCCTAACCCTAACCCTCACCCTAACCCTAACCCTCACACTCAACCTCAACCTCAACCTAACACTAACCCTAACCCTAATTCTAACCCTAACCCTCACCCTCAACCTCACCCTAAACCTAACCCTAACCCTCACTCTCATCCACACCCTCACCTTTACCCTAACCCTCACCCGAACTCTCACCCTCACCCTTGCCCTAACACTCATCCTCACCCTAAACATCACCCTAACACTAACCCTCACCCTAACCCTAACTCTAACCCTCACCCTAACCCTAATTCTCACCCTAACCTTCACCCTCACCCTGATCCGCACCCTATCCCTAACCCTAACCCTAAACCTCACCTTCACTCTAGACGTCACCCTAAACCTAACCCTAACCCTCACCCTAATGCTAACCCTAACACTCAACCTCACCCTGAACTGAACCCTAACCCTAACTCTAATCCTAAACCTAACCCTAACCCTCACTCTAACCCTCACCCTCACCTAACCCTAAACATACCCCTCAGCCTTACCCTCATTCTAAACCTAAACCTAACCCAAACCCTCACACTAACCCGAACCCTAACCCTAACCATCACCCGAAGACTAACCCTCACCCTCACACTCACCCTCACCCTAACTCTAACCTTTACTCTAACCCTCACCCTCACCCTCACCCTAACCTAAACCCTATCCCTGACCCTCATCCTAACCCTAACCCTCACCCTAACTCTAACTCAAAACTTCACCCTCACCCTAACCTAACCCTAACACTAACCCTCAACCTAACCCACACTCTAACCCTAACCCTCACCCTAACACTCACCCTCAGCCTAAACCTCACCCTCACCCTAACTCGCACTCTAACCCTAAGCCTAACCCTAAACCTCACCCTCACTCCAGCTCTCACCCAACCCTAATCCTAACCCTCAAACCCTAGCTCTCACTGTAACCCTAAATCAAACCCTAACCCTGACCCTAACCCTCACCCTCACCCTCACCATAACCTTAACCCTAACTCTAACCCTCACCCTTACCCTAACCCATACTCTCACCCTCACCCTAACCCTCACATACACCTAACCCTCACTCTAACACTAACCATAACCTCATTCTAACCCTAAACCTAACCCTCCCCCTCCCCTCCCCCTAAACCTAACCCTAACCCTAACCCTCACCCAAACCCTAAACCTAACTCTAACCCTAACCCTCACGCTAACCCTCACCTTGACACTCACGGTAACCCTAACCCTAACAATAACTCTAACCCATCCCTAACCCTAAACCTAACCCTAAACCTATGTCTAACCCTTACCCTAACCCTGACCCTATCCCTAACCCTAACCCTCACCCTCAGCATAGCCCTCACCCTAACCCTAATCCTATCCCTATCACTCATCTTAAGCCTAACCGTCACCCTAACCCTAAACCTAACACCCTAACCCTAACTCTAAACCTAACCCTCACCCTAACCCTATCCCTCCCACTCAACCTAACCCTCATCCTAAAACTACCCCTCACCTTCACGCTAAATCTCACCCTAACCTTAAACCTCATCCTCACCCTCACCCAAACCCTCACCCTAAACCTTAACCTCACCCTAACCCTAACCCTATAACCCTCACCCTCACCCTAACCCTCAAACTAACCCTAACCCTTACCGTCTCCATAACCCAACCACTCATCATAACCATCAACATCACCCTAACCCTAACCCTAACAATAACCCTAAACCTAACCAGAACCCTAACCCTAACACTAAACCTCACCCTAACCCTAACCCTCACCCTAAACCTAACCCTCACACTCACCCTAACCCTAACCCTAAACCTAACCCTAACCATCACACTAAGCCTCACCCTAACTGTCACGATAACCCTAACCATCACTCTCACCCTAACCCTCACCCTTACCCTTACCCTAACCCCAAACCTAACCCTAATCCTTACCCTCACACTAACCCTAACCCTAACCCTCATATTAACCCTAATCCTAACCCTAACCCTGACCTACAGCTCGGCCTACAGCTCAGCCTAACCCTCAACCTCACCCTCACCCTAACCCTCACCCTAACAGTAAACATAACCCTCACCCTAACTTTCACCCTCAACCTAACACTTACCCTCACCCTCACCCTAACCTTCACATAACCCTAAACCTCAAAGTAACCCTAAACCTAACACTCACCCTCACCCTAAACCTAACCCTAACCTTCACCCTCACCCTCAACCTCATGGTCACCTTAACCTTAACACTAAACCTAACCCTAACCAGAACCCTAACAATAACTCTAAACCTCACCCTAACCCTAACACTAACCCTAACACTCACTCTAAACCTAACCTTCACCCTCAACCTCACCCTAACCCTAACCCTCACCCTAAACCTAAACCTAACCCTAACCATCACCCTCACCCTAAACCTTATCCTCACCCTCACCCTAACCCTCACATAACCCTAACCCTCACCCTAACCCTAACCCTAAACCTAACCCTCACCCTCACCCTCACCCTAAACCTAACCCTAACCCTAACCCTCATCCTCACCCTCATCCTAACACTAAAACTAAAACTAACCCTCACCCTAACTGTAAGCCTAACCCTAATGCTAACCGTAACACCTCACCCTAACCCTCACCCTCACCATATCCCTCACCCTAACCCTTACCCTCACCCTAACCCTAACCTTCACTCTAAACCTAACCCTCACCCTAACCCTACCCCTAACCCTCACCCTAACCTTCACCCTAACCCTAACCCCCACCCTCACCATAGCCCTCTCACTACCCCTAATCCTAACACTCACCCTCACCCTAAGCCTAACCCTCGACCTAACCCTAACCCTAACCATAACCCTAAACCTCACCGTTACCTTCACTCTTACCCTAACCCTAACCCTAACCCTCACACTAACCCTAACCCTTACCCTATCCCTAATCCTACCCCTCATCCTAACCCTAACACTAACCCTCCTCCTAACCCTAACACTAACCCTACCCCTCATCCACACCCTCAACCTCACCGTCACCCTAACCCTCACCCTAAACCTCACCCTCACCCACACCATAACCCTGTCTCACCCGAACACAAACCCTCACCCTAAACATCAACCTCACCCTAAATGTCACCCTAACTCTAACACTCACCCTAACCATAAGCCTAACACTCAGCCTAACCCTCACCCTCACCCTCAACCTCAGCCTAACCCTAAACTTAACTCTAACCCTCACCAGCACCCTAAAACTCACCGTCACCCTAACCGTCACCCTAAACTTAACCCTCACCCACACCCTAAAACTCAGTTGAACCCTCACCCTCACCCTCACCCTAACCCTAAGCCTAACCCTCACTCTACCTCTATCCCTCACGCTCACCCTCAACCTCACCCTAACCCTAATTGTAACCCTCACCCTCACCCTCACCCTCACCCTCACCCTAACCCTAACTCTCATCCTCACCCACACCCTAACACTAATCTTAACCCTAACCCTCACAGTCACCCTCACCCTCACCCTAACACTCACCCTCACCCTAAACATCACCCTAACACTAACCCACACCCTAACCCTAACCCTAAACCTCACCCTAACCCTAACTCTCACCCTAACCCTCACCCTCACACTAAACCTTACCCTAATCCTAACCCTAACCCTTACCCTAAACTTAAACCTCACCCTCAACCTCACCCTAACCCTCACCCTCACCCTATCTCTCACCCTAACCCTAACCCTAACCCTAAACCTCAACCTCACCCTCACCCTAACCCTAACCCTAACCCACACCCTAACCCTCAACCTATCCCTAAACCTAATCCTAATCCTCATCCTAACACTCACCCTAAGCCTAAGCCTAACCCTCACCCTCACCCTCACCCTAACCGTAACTCTAGCCCTAACCGTCACATTAACTATAACCCTTACCATACCCCTAACCCTACCCCTCATCCTACCCCTCATCCTAACGGAAACCTAACCCTCACTCTAACCCTAACCGTAACATTCACCCGCACCCTAACCTTCAGCGTCACCCTAACCCTCACCCTCACCCTCACCCTAACCCTAACCCTAACCCTTACCCCTACCCTCACCGTAATCCTCACCCTCACCCTAACCCTAACCTAGCCCTAACTGTCACATTAACCCTAATCCTCACCCTACCCCTAAACCTACCCCTCATCCTACCCCTCATCCTAACCCTAAAGCTAACCATCACCCAAACCCTAACCCACACTAAACTTCAGCGTCACCCTAACCCTCACACTAACCCTAAGCCTCACCCTAACCCTCAACCTACCCCTAACCCTAACCCTCACCCTAAACCTCACCCTAACCCTCACCCGCAACCTAACCTTCAGCGTCACACTAACCCTCACCCTAATCCTTACCCTCAACATAACAGTAATCCTAACCCTCACCCTCTGCCTAACCTTAACACTAACACTAATCCTAACCCTAACCCTCACTCTCACCCTCACCCTAAACCTCACCCTAACCCTAACCCTCACCCTCACCCTCAACCTCACCCTGACCCTAACTCTAACAATAACCTTAACCCTAAACCTAACCCTAACTCTAAGCCTCACCCTCACCCTAAACCTAACCCTCACCCAACCTCTAACCCTAACCCTCACCCTAAAGCTAACCTTAAGCCTAACCCTCACCCTAACCCTCACCCTAACCCTCACTATAACCCTAACACTCATCCTCACCCTAATTCTTCCCCTCACACTAACCATAACCCTAAAACTAACCCTCACACTAAACCTAACCACCAACCTAACCCCAAACCTACACCTCAGCCTAAAGCTCACACTAACAGTAACCCAGCCCTAAACCTAACTCTCACCCAAACCCTCACCCTAACCTTCACACTAACCCTAAAACTAACCCTAGCACTCACTCTCACCCTAACCCTCATCCTAACCCTTTCCTTCAGCCTAACCCTAATCCTCACACTAAACCTAACCCTCAACCTAAACATAAAGCTACACCTCAGCCTAAAGCTCAAACTAACCCTATCCCTAAACCTAATCCTCAACCTCACCCTAGCCCTCACCCTAACCCTAACCCTACTCCTCATTCTCACCCTAACCCTAATGTTAACTCTAAACCTCACCCTCACAGTAACCCCAAACCTAACGCTAACCCTCACCCTACCCCTAACCCTACCCCTAACCCTCACCCTAATCCTCACCCTCACCCAAATCCTAAACCTAACCCTAACCCTCACACTAACTCTAACCCTCAACTTAACCCTAAACCTATCCCTCAGCCTAACCCTCATCCTAAGCCCAAACCTAACGCAAACCCTCACCCTCACCCTCACCCTAGCACTCACCCTAAACCTAACCCTAACCCTAAATCTCGCCCTCAACCTGCCCCTCACTCAAACCCTCAGCCTAACCCTCACCTTCACTCTAACCCAAACCCTAACCCTAACCCTCACCCTAACTCTAACCCTAACCCTCACCCTCAGCCTAACCCTAAACCTAACACTAATCCTAACACTAACCCTCACCCTCACCCTAAACCTAAACCTAATGCTAACCCTCTCCCTCACCCTCACCCTCACCATAACCCTAACAATAAACCTAACACTAACCCTAACCCTAACTGTAACCATCACCCTAACCCTAACCCTAACCCTACCCCTCACCCTAACCCTAACCCTAAAACTCAACCTCACCCTCAACCTAACCCAAACCTTAATCCTAACCTTAACCCTCAACCTAACCCTCACCCTAAAACTCACAAAAACCCTAAACCTCACTCTCACCCTAACCCTCAACCTAACCCTTACCCTCACCCAAACCCTAATCCTACCCCTCAAACTAAACCTAAACCTCCCCCTAACCTAACCTTACCCCTCACCCTAACCCTCATACTAAACCTAACCCTCATCACATACCTAACCCTAAGCCTCAGCCTATTGTTCACACTAACCCAAATCCTAACCCTGATCCTCACCCTAACACTAACCATAACCCAAAACCTCACCCTCACCCTAGTTCTCAACCTAACCCTAACCCTAACGCTCACCCTCACCCTAACCCTAATGCTAACTCTAACACTCACTCTCACCCTAACCCTAACCCTAATCCTAACCCTAATCCTCACCCTCACCCTCACCCTATCTGTAACCCTAATGCTAGCCCTAACCCTCACCCTCACCCCAACCCTAAACCTATCCCTGACCCTCACCCTAACCCTAACCCTCACCGTAACCCTAACTCAAAACCTCACCCTCACCCTCATGCTAACCCTAACACTAACCCTCACCCTTACCATAACAGTAACCCTAACCCTCCCCCTCACCCTAAACTTTACCCTCACCCTCAACCTAACCATCACATGACCCTAAAAATCACCCTAACCCTAACTCTAACCCTCCCCCTCCCCCTCACCATAACCCTAACAATAAACCTAACACTAAACCTAACCCTAACCCTAACTCTAACCCTCACCCTAACCCTAACTCTAAACCTACCCCTCACCCTAACCCTAACCCTAACCCTCACCCTAAACCTAACCCTAACGCTAACCCTAACTCTAACCCTAACCGTCAACCTAAACCTCAACCTAAACCTAACCCTAACCCTAACCCTCACCCTAACCCTAACCTTAACCCACACCCTCACACCAACCTTCACAGTCACCCTAAACCTCACCCTAACCCTAACCCTAAGCCTAACACTAAACCTCACCCTAACCCTAACCCTCAACCTAACCCTAATCCTAAACCTAACCCTCACCCTCTGCCTAACCCTAACCCTAAACCTAATCCTAACCCTAACCCTCACCCTCACCCTCACCCTAAACATCGCCCTAAAACTAACCGTCCCCCTCACCCTCAACCTCACCCTCAGCCTAACAATAACAATAACCCTAACCCTAACCCTAACCCTAAATCTAACCCTGACCCTAACCCTAACTCTCACCCTCACCCTAAGCCTCATCCTATCCCTTACCCTCACCCTAACCCTAACCTTAACCCTAACCCTAACCCTCACACTAAATCTAACTCTCAACCTAACCCTAAACCTACCCCTCAGCCAAAAGCTCGCACTAACCCTAAACCTAACCCTAATCCTCACCTTATCCTTAAGCCTAACCCTAAACCTCACCCTCACCCTAGCCCTCACCCTCACCCTAACCCTAATGCTCACCCTCACCCTAACCCTAATGCTAAGTCTAACCCTCACCCTCACGGTAACCCTAAACCTCACCCTAACCCTAGCCCTCACCCTAACCCTCACCCTAAAGGTAACACTAACCCTCACCCTAAACCTTACCCTAACCATAACCCTAACCCTAACCTTCACCTCAAACTAACCCTAACCTAACCCACACCCTAACCCTAATCCTAAACCTAACCTTCACCCTCACCCTCACTGTAAACTTAACCCTAAAGCTAACTCTCTCCCTCAACCTCACCCTCACCATAACCTAACAATAACCTTAACCCTAACCCTAACCCTAACCCTGTCCCTCACCCTCACCCTCACCATAAACCTAACAATAAACCTAAACCTCACCCTAACCCTAACCCTAACCCTAACCCTCACCCTAACACTAACCCTCACACTCACATTCACCCTCACCCTCAACCTAACCCTAACCCTAACCCTAAACCTCACCCTAATCCTCACCCTAACCCTAATCCTTACCTAACCTAAACCCTCACCCTCACACTCACCCTAACCCTTAGCCTAACCCTAACCCTAATCCTCACACTCACCCTAAACCTAATGCTAACTCTAACCATCACCCTCACCGTAACCCTAACCCTTACCCTAACCCTAACCCTAAAACTCAACCTAACCCTAATCCTCAACCTAAAACTTATCCTCACCCTAACCCTAATCCTAACCCTGTCCCTCACCCTCACCCTCACCATAACCCTAACAAAAACCCTAACCCTCACCCTAACCCTAACCCTAACCCTAAACCTCACCATAACCCTAACCCTAAATATAAACCTCAACCTCACCATCACCCTAATCCCAAACCTAACCCTAACCCTCACTCTAACCCTAACCCTCACCTTAACCCTAACCATACCCCTCAACCGAACACTAATCCTAAACCTAAACCTAAACAAAACCCTCACACTAACCCTAACTCTAACCCTAAACCTCACCCTAACACTAACTCTCACCCTCACCCTCAACCTAACCCAAACCCTAACCATCATCCTAACCCTAACACTCAACCTCACCCTCACACTAACTCTAACCCTAACCCTAACCCTCACCCTCACCCTCAACCTACCCCTAAGTCTATCCCTGACCCTCACCCTAACCCTAACCCTAACTCAAAATCTCACCCTCACCCTTACCCTAACCCTAACCCTAACCCTAATCCTAACACTCACCCTAAACCTAACCCTCACCCTGACCCTCACCCTCACCCTCAGCCTAACGCTAAACCTAAGCCTAACCCTCACCTTCACCCTCACCCTAACCCTCAATCTAAACCTAATCCTAACCCTAACCCTAACCCGCACCCTAACATTCACCGTCACCCTAATCCTCACCCTAACCCTGATCCACACCCTAAACTTCAGTTTGACCCAAACCCTCACACTCAACCTCATCCTAACCCTCACCATAACCCTAAGCCTAACCCTCACTCTAACCCTATCCCTCACCCTCACCCTCACCCACACTCTAACCCTCAGTTTCCCCCTAACCGGAACCCTCACCGTAACGCTCACTTTCACCCTAAATATCACACTAACCCTAAAACTCACCCTCACCCTAACCCTAACCCTAACTCTCACCCTAACCCTATCCCTCACCCTCACACTTACCCTCAGCCTAACCCTAACCCTAATCCTAACCCGAACCCTCACCCTCACCCTAACCCTACCCCTAACCCTAACACTAACCTTCACCCTCACCCTAAACCTAACCCTAACCCTAACCCTCACCCGAACTCTCACCCTCATCCTCACCCTAACCCTCCCTCTAACCCTCACCCTTACCCTAAAAATCATCCTAACACTATCTCTCAGCCTGACCTAACCCTAATCCTCACCCTAACCCCAACTCTCACCCTAACCCTCACCCTCACCCTAATACTCACCCTAACCCTAATCCTAAACCTCACCCACACCCTCACCCTCACCCTCAGCCTAATCCTAACCCTAACCCTAATCCTAACAATAACCCACAACTTCACCCTCAACCTAATCCTTACCCTAAACCTAGCCCTATACCTCACCCTCACCCTCAACCTCACCCTAAACCTAACCCTAACCCTAACCCTCACCCTAACCCTAACCCTGACACTAAACCTAACACTCACTCTAACCCTAACCCTAATCCTCATCCTAACACTAACCCTCACCATAACCCTTACCCTCACCCTAACTGTAACACTTACCCTAACCCTAACCCTCAACCTCACCCTCACCCTAACCCTCACCCTCGCCCTGACCCTCACATTAAACCTAACCCGGAACCTAAACCTCACACTAAGCCTAACCCTCACACTAAACCTAACCCTCACCCTAACCCTAACTCTCACACTCACCCTAACCCTCAACCTTTCCCTAACCCTCACCCTAAACCTAACCCTCACCATAACCCTAACTCTAACCCTGACCTTCACCCTAACCCTCACCCTAAACCTTACCCTCACCCTAAACCTAACCCTAACACTTACCCTCACCCTAACCCTTACCTTAACCCTAACCCTCACACTAAACGTAACCCTCACCCTAACCCTAACCCTAAACCTCACCCTAACCCCAACCGTAACCCTAACCCTAAATTACCTCACCATACCCTAACCCTAACCCACACTTTCACCCTAGCCCTCACCCTAACCACAATCCTAACCCTAACTGTCCCCCTAACCCTAACCCTCACCCTCACCCTAACCCTCACCCTCACCCTAAACGTAACCCTAACCCTAACACTAACACTAACCCTCACCCTAAACCTAATCCTAACCCTAACCCTCAACCTTACCCTCACCCTAACCCTAACTCTCACCCTCACCCTCAACCTCACCCTCAGCGAAAACCTAAGGCTAACACTAATCCTAACCCTAATCCTCATCCTCAACCTAACCCTAACCCTAACTCACACCCTTACCCTCCCACTCACCCTACCCCTCACCCTCACCCTCACCTTTACCCTAAACCTAAACCTAACGCTCACCCTAACCCTAAGCCTAACCCTAATGCTAACCCTAACCCTCACCCTCACCCTAACCCTCACCTGAACCCTTACCCTCACCCTAACCCTAACCCTAATCCTAACCCTCACACTAAACCTAACCCGCAACCTAAAACTAAACCTACCCCTCAGCCTAAAACACACACTATCCCTAACCCTAACCCTAAACCTCACCCTCACCATAACCCTAACCTTAATCCTTACCCTCACCCTAACCCTAATGCTAACCCTAACACTCACCCTCACCCTAACCTTAACCCTAAACCTAACCCTATCCCTAACTCTAACCCTCATCCTAACCCTCACCCTAACCCTAACACTCACCCTAACCCTAACCGTACCCCTCAGCATAACTCTCATCCTAACCCTAAACCTAACACAAATCCTCACCCTAACCCTTACCCTCAACCCAACCCTAACCCTAACACTAAACCTAACCCTCACTCTAACCCTAATCCTCACCCTAACCCTAACCATACCCCTTAGCCTAACTCTCATCCTAACTCTGAACCTAACACAAATTCTCACCCTAACCCTAACCCTAACCCTAACCCTCACCCTAACACTAAACCTCACCCTCAACCTCACCCTGACCCTCAACCTAACCCTAACACTAACCCTAATCCTAACCCTAACCCTCACTGTCAACCTCACCCTAATTGTAACCCTAACCCTAAACCTAACCCTCATCCTCACACTCACCCTAACCCTAACCCTATCCCTAAACCTCACCCTAACCATAACCCTAACCCTAACGCTCACCCTAACTCTCACTGTAAACTTAACCCTCACCATAACCCTCACTATCAACCTAACCTCACCCTAACGCTTTCCTCACCCTAACCCTATGAATAGGGTTAGGGTTATGTTTAGGGGGGGATTAGGTGAGGGTGAGTGTTAGGGTTATCATTAGGGTTAGGGTTAGGGTTAGGGTGAGGGATAGGTTTAGGTTTAGGTTTAGGTTGTGGGTAAGGGTGAGGGTTAGCCTTAGGGTTAGGGTGAGGGTTAGGGTTAGGGTGAGGGTTAGGGTTAGTGTTAGGGTTAGGCTGAGGGTGAGGGTGAGTGTTAGGGTGAGAGCTAGGATGAGGGTGAGGGTTTCGGTTAGGGTGAGGGTTAGGGTGAGTGTGAGGATTAGGGTTAAAGTGAGTGTTAGGATGAGGGTTAGGGTGAAGGTTAGGGTGAGGGTAAAGTTTAGGGTTAGGGTGATGTTGAAGGATAGCTTTAGGGTTAGGGTGAGGGTTAGGGTTAGGATTAGCATTAGGGTGAGGGTGAGGGTAAGGGTGAGGGTTAGGGTTAGGGTTAGGGTTATTGTTAGGGTTAGGGTTAGGTTTAGGGTGAGGGTGAGGGTGATGGTTAGGGTTTTGATTAGGGTTAGGGTTAGGGTTAGGATGAGGGAGAGGGAGAGGGTTAGGGCTAGGATTAGGGTTAGGGTTAGTGTTAGGCTGAGAGTGAGGGTTAGGGTTAGGGTTAAGGTTATGATGAGGGTTAGGGTAAGGAGTAGTGTTATGGAAAGGGTTAGGGTTAGGGTGAGTCTGAGGGACAGCTATAGTGTTAGGGTGAGGTTTAGGGTTAGGGTTAGGGTTATGGTGAGGGTCAGGCTTAGTGTGAGGGTTAGGCTTAGGGTTAGGTTTAGGGTGAGGGTAAAGGTTAGGGTGAGGGTGAGATTTAGGGTGAGGGTTACGGTTAGGGTGAGGGTTTGGTGGAGGTTTAGGGTTACGGTTAGGTTTAGGGTGACGGTGAGGATAAGGGTGAGGGTTAGAGTTAGTGTTAGGGTAGGGGTTAGGTTGAGGGTTAGGGTGAGGGAAAGGGTTAGGGTGAGGGGTAGGGTGAGGGGTAGAGTGAGGGTTAGGTTTAGGGTTAGGGTTAGGGTGAGGGTTAGGGTGAGGGTTAGGGTAATGGTTAGAGTTAAGGTTACAGTGAGGGTTAGGGTGAGGATGAGAATTAGGATTAGGTTTAGGTTTAGGTTGAGGGTTAGGGTGAGTGTTGGGGTTAGGGTTAGGTTTAGGGTGAGGGTTAGGTTTAGTGTGAGGTTTAGGGTTAGGGTTAGGGTGAGGTTGAGGGTAAGCTTTAAGGTGAGGGTGAGGGTGAAGGTGAGGGGTAGGGTTAGCATTAGGGTTAGTGTGACGGTTAGGTGAGAGTTAGGGTTAGGATGAGGGTTATTGTTAGGGTGATGTTTAGGGTGAGGGTGAGGGTGAGGGTGAGGGTTTCAGTTAGGTAAGTATTAGGTTTAGGGTGAGGATTAGGATGTGGGTTAGGTTTGGGTTAGGGTTAGGGTGAGGGTGAGGGTTACAGTTAGGGTTAGGGTGAAATTTAGGGTTAAGGTGATGTTTAGGGTGAGGGTGAGGTTAGAGTGAGGGTGACAGCTCGGGTGAGTGTGAAGGTTATGGTGTGGGTGAGGGTTACTGTTAGGGTTAGGTTTAGGGTGACGATGAGGGTTAGGGTGAGGGTGAGGATAAAGGTTAGGGTTAGTGTGAGGGTGAGGGTTAGGGTTAGTGTGAGGGTTAGGGTGACGGTGAGGGTTAGGGTGAGGATGAGGGTTAGGGTTAGGGTTAGCGTTAGGGTGAGGTTTAGGCTTAAGGTTAGGGAGATGGTGAGGTTTAGGGTGAGGTTTAGGGATAGGGTTAGGGTAAGGATTAGGGTGAGGGTTATGGTGAGGGTTAGGGTTAGGGTGAGGGTTAGGGTGTGGGTAAGGGATAGGGTGAGGGTGAGGGTTAGGGGTAGTGTGAGGGTTAGGGTTAGGGTGAGGGTGAGGGTTAGGATTAAGGTGATGTTTAGGGTGAGGGTGACGGTTCGAGTGAGTGTGAGGGTTAGTGTGTAGGCGAGGGTTAGGTTTAGGGTGAGGTTTAGGTGATGATGAGGGTTAGGATGATGGTGAGGGTAAGGGATAGGGTTAGGGTCAGGGTTACGGTTAGTGTGAGGGTTAGGGTGACAGTGAGGGTGAGAGTTAGGGTTAGGTTTAGCCTTATGGTGAGGGTTAGGGTTAGTGTGAGGGTTAGGGTGACAGTGAGGGTTAGGGTGATGGTGATGGTGAGGATTAGGGTTAGGGTTAGGTTTAAGGGGAGGGTTAGGGTGAGGGTGAATGTTAGGTTTAGGTTAGGGTTAGAGTTAGGGTGAGGGTGAGGGTTACGGTTAGGATTAGGGTTAGGGTGAGGGTTAGGCTGAAGGTGAGGTTGAGGTTGAGGGTGATGCTTAGGGTTGGGTTGAGTGTGAGGTTTAGGGTTAGGGTGAGGGTTATTGTTAGGTTTAGGGTTAGAATGAGTGTTAGGCTGAGGGGTAGGTTTAGGGTTAGGGTGAGGTTTAGGTTTTGTGTGAGGATTAGGTTTAGGGTTAGGGTTAGGTTGAGGGTAAGGTTTAGTGTGAGGGTTAGGGTGAGGGTGAGGTTTAGGTTTAGGGTTAGGGTAAGGGTTGGGGTGAGTGTTAGGTTTAGGGTTAGGGTAAGCATAAGGGTGACGGTTAGGGTGAGGGTTAGGGTTAGGGTGAGGGTTAGGTTTAGGTTTAGAATGAGGGCGAGGGTCAGGGTGAGGGTTAGCCTTAGGGTTAGGGTGAGGGTTTGTTTTGGGGTGAGGGTTAGGGTTAGTGTTAGGGTTAGGGTGAGAGTGAGGGTGAGGGTTAGGGTGAGAGTGAGGGTGAGGGTGAGGGTGAGGTTGAGGGTTTGGGTTAGGGTTAGGGTTAGGGTGAGGGTGAGGGTTAGGGTGAAGTTTAGGGTGAGAGTGATGGTTAGGGTTAAAGTGAGTGATAGGATGAGGGTTAGGGTGATGGTTAGGGTGACAGTAAGTGTGAGGGTTAGGGTGAGTTTGAGGGATAGCTATAGGGTTAGAGTGAGGGTTAGGGTTAGGGTTAGGGCTAGGATTAGGGTGAGGGTAGGGTAAGGGTCACGGTTAGGTTTTGGTTTAGGGTTAGGGTTAGGGTGCGGTGAGGGTTAGGGTGAGGGTTAGGGCTAGGGTTAGGGTAGGGGTTAGGTTAAGGGTTAGTTTGAGGGTAATGGTGAAGTTGAGGGTTAGGGTGAGGGTTGTTAGGGTTAGTGTTAGGGTGAGGGGTAGGGTGAGGTTTAGGGTAAGGATTAGAGTTACGGTTAAAGTGAGGTTTAGGGTGTGGAGGAGGATTATGGTTAGATTAGGTTTAGGGTGTGGGTTAGGGTGAGGGTTGGTGTTAGGCTTAGGTTTAGGGTGATGGTTAGGTTTCGGGTGAGGGTTAGGTTTAGTGTGAGTTTTAGGGTTAGGGTTAGGGTTAGGTTGAGGGTGAGGGTTAGGGTGAGGGTTAGGCTGAGAGTGAGGGTTATGGTTAGTCTTAGGGTTAGTGTGAGGGTTAGGATGATCGTTAGGGTTAGCAAAAGGGTTAGGGTAGGTGTGAGAATGAGGGTTAGGATTAGTGTTAGAATAAGGGTTAGGGTTAGGGTGAGGGTTAGGTTTAGTGTGACGGCTAGGGTTAGGGTTAGGGAGAGGGTTAGAGTTAGGTTTAGGGTAAGGATTAGTGTGAGGGTTAGGGTTAGGATTAAGGTAAGAGTATGGGTTAGGTGAGGGTTAGGGTGAGGGTGATGGATAGGGTTAGGATTAGAGTTAGGCTGAGGGTGAGGGTGAGGGTGAGGGTTAGGGTGAGGGATTCAGTTAGGTAAGGATTACTTTTAGGGTAAAGATTAGGATGAGGGTTAGGGTTAGGGTGAGGGTTAGGGTTCGGATGAGGGTTACGGTTAGAGTTAGGGTGAAGGTTGGGTTTAAGGTGATGTTTAGGGTGAGGGTGAGGTTAGGGTGAGAGTGACGGTTCGGGTAGTGTGAGGGTTAGGGTGTGGGCAAGGGTTAGGGTTAGGGTGAGGTTTAGGGTGATGATGAGGGTTAGGGTGAGGGTAAGGGTAAGGGTTAGGGTTAGGGTGAGGGTTAGGGTTAGTGTGAGGGTTAGGGTGACGTTGAGGGTTAGGTTGACCGTGAGGGTTAGGGTTAGGGTTAGTGTTAGGGTGAGGGTTAGGGTTAGGATTAGGTTTAGGTTGAGGGTTAGGGTGAGGGTGAGTGTTAGTGTTAGGGTGAGGATTAGGGTTAGAGTTAGGCTGAGGGTTACGGTTAGGTTTAGGGTTAGGAGCAGGTTTCGGCTGAGGGTGAGAGTGAGGTTGAGGGTGATGGTTAGGGTTAGGTTGATTGTTAGGTTTAGGATTAGGGTTAGGGTTAGGGTTAGGGTTATTGTTAGGTTTAGGTTTAGAATGAGTGTTAGGCTGAGGGATAGGGTTAGGTTTAGTGTGAGGGTTAGGGTTAGGTATAGGGTTATTTTGAGGGTAAGCTTTAGGGTGAGTGTTAGGGTGAGGGTGAGAGTTAGGGTTAGGGTTAGGGTTATGGTAAGGGTTAGGGTGAGTGTTAGGGTTAGGGTTAGGGTAAGGTTTACGGTGATGGTTAGGGTGAGGGTTAGGGTTAGGGTTAGGGTGAGGGTTAGGGTGTGGTAAGGGATAAGTTCAGGGCTAGGGTGAGGTTGAGGGTCAGTGTTTGGGTGAGGGTAAGGGTTAGGGTGAGGGTTAGGGTGAGGGTGAGGGTTAGGGTTAGGGTGAGGGTTATAGTTAGGGTGAGGGTTAGGGTTAACATTAGGGTTAGGGTGAGGGTGAGGGTTAGGGTTAGGTCTAGGGTGAGAGCTAGGGTGAGGGTGAGGGTTAGGGTTAAGTTTAGGGTTAGGGTGAGGATTAGGGTTAGGGTTAGGATTAGGGTTAGCGTGAGTTTTTGGGTTAGGGCTAGGGTTAGGTTTATTTTTAGGGTTAGGGTTAGTGTGAGGGTGAGGGTGAGGGTGATGGTTAGGGTTTTGATTAGGGTTAGGTTAGGGTTAGAATCAGAGAGTGGGAGAGGGTTTGGGTTAGGATTAAGGTTACGGTTAGCGTTCGGCTGAGAGTGAGGGTTAGGGTTAGGGTTAGGGTTAGGATGAGGTTTAGGGTGACGGGTAGGTTTAGGGTTATGGTGAGGATAAGGGTTAGTGTGAGGGTTATGGTTAGGGTTAGGGTTAGGCTTAGGGTGAGGATAAGGCTTAGGGTGAGGGTTAGGGTGAGAGGGAGATTAAGGGTTACGTTTAGGGTTAGGGTAAGGTTTTGTTGGAGGTTTAGGGTTAGGGTGACTGTGAGGGTTAGGGTGAGGTTTAGGGTTAGGTTTAGGGTAGGGTGTAGGGTAAGACAGGGTGAGGGTAAGGGTTAAGGCTAGGGTGAGGGCTAGGGTTAGGTTTAGGGTGAGGGTGAGAGTTAGGGCTAGGGTGAGGGTTAGGGTTAGGGTTAGCTTTATGGTGAGGTTGAGGGTGAGGCGTAGGGTTAGGTTAGGGATAGGGTTAGGTTGAGGGTGAGGGAGAGCATTAGGTTTAGGATTAGGGTTAGGGTTAGGCTTAGGGTGAAGGTGTGGGTAAGGTTGAGGTTTAGGGTGCGGGTTAGGGTTAGGGTTAGGTTGAGGGTTAGGGTTAGGGTGATGTTTAGTGTTAGGGTTAGGTTTAGGATTAGGGTGAGGGTTACGGTGAGGGTTAGGGTTAGGATTAGGGTTAGGTTTAGGGTTAGGCTGAGGTTGAGGTTGGGGGTGAGGGTTAGGTTTAGGATGAGATTAGGGTGAGGCTTAGGGTCAGGGTTAGGTTTAGGGTTAGGATTAGGATTAGATTTAGGGTTAGGCTGAGGGTGAGGGTGAAGGTGATGTTGAGGTTTTTTGTTAGGGTGAGGGTTAGGCTTAGGGTTAGGGTGACGGTTAGGGTAAGGGTGATATTTAGGTGAGAGTGAGGGTTAGGGTGAGGGTGTGGTTGAGGGTGAGAATAAGGTTTAGGGTGTGCGTGAGGGTTGGGTTTAGGGTGAGGGTTGGAGTGACGGTGAAGGTTACGGTGCGGGTGAGGTTTAGGGTTAGGGTTAGGTTGCATGTTAGGGTTAGGGTTAGGATGAGGGTTAAGATGAGAGTTTGGGTTAGGTTTAGGGTGAGGGTTAGCGTTAGTTAGGGTGAGGGTTAGGGTGAGGATTAGAGTGAGGGTGAGGGTTATGGTTAGGGTGAGGATTAGGGTTAGGGTGAGGGTGAGCATTAGGATTAGGGTTAGGGTGAGGGTTAAGTTTAGTGTGAGGGTTATGGTAAGGGTTAGGATTAGGGTTAGGGTAAGGGTTAGGGTGAGGTTTAGGGTGAGGGTGAGAGTTAGGGTTAGCCTTAGGGTTAGTGTGAGGGTTATGATGAGGGTTAGGGTTAGGGTTAGGGTTAGATATAGGGTGAGGGTAAGGGTTAGGGTTAGGGTTAGGTTGAGGGTAAGGGTTAGGGTGAGGGTTATTGTTACTGTGAGGATTAGGTTTAGGGTAAGGATTAGGGTTAATGTGAGGGCAAGTGTTATCTTAGTGTTGGGGTGAGAGTGAATGTTAGGGTTATGGTGAAGCTTAGGGTTAGGGTGAGGGTGAGGCTTAGGGTTAGGGTTAGGGTGAGGGTGAGGTTTATGGTGATTGTTAGGGTTAGGGTTAGAGTACGGTTTAGGGTTAGAGTGAGGGATATGGTGAGGGTTAGGGTTAGGGTGAGGGTTTGGGTTAGGGTGAGGTTTAGGATTAAGGTTAGGGTTAGGGTTCGGGTTACGGTTAGGATTAGGGTTAGGGTCAGGGTTAGGCTGAAGTTGAGGGTGAGGGTGAGGGTGATGGTTAGGTTTAGGTTGAGGTTTAGGGTTAGTTTAGGGTTATGGTGAGGGTTAGGATTAGGCTTAGGGTTAGGATGAGTGTTAGGCTGAGAGATAGGGGTAGGATTAGGGTGAGGGTTAGGTTTAGTGTGCGGGTTAGGGTTAGGGTTAGGTTTAGGGTGAGCGTAAGGTTAGCGTGATGGTTAGGGTGATGGTGAGGTTTAGTGTTAGGGTTAGGGTAAGGGTTAGGGTGAGTGTTAGGGTTAGGGTTAGGGTAAGGATTAGGGTGAGGGTTAAGGTGAGGGTGAGGGTTAGGGTTAGGGTGAGGGTTAGTGTGTGGGTAAGGGAGAGGGTGATGGCTACGGTGAGGGTGAGGGGTAGGGGTAGTGTGAGGGTAAGGGTTAGGATGAGGGTAAGGGTGAGGGTGAGGGTTAGGTTAAGGGTTAGGGATAGGGTGAGGATTAGGGTTAGGGTTAAGGTGAGGGTGAGGGTAAGGTTGAGGGTTAGGGTCAGAGTGATGGTGAGGGTGACGGTGAGGGTTAGGGTTTGGATTAGGGTTAGGCTTAGGTTAGGGTGAGGGCGAGGGTGAGGGTTAGGGGTACTGTGATTGTAAGGGTTAGGGTTAGTGTTACGGTTAGAGTGAGGGTGAGGGTAATGATTAGGGTGAGGGTTAGGGTGAGGGTTTAGGTTAGGGTAAGGGTTAAGGTTTAGTGTGAGATTGAGGGTTGGGGTTAGAGTTAGGGTGATTGTTATGTTTAGGGTTACAGTTAGGGTGAGGGTGAGGTTAAGTGTGGGGGTTAGGGTTACGGTTTGTGTTAAGTTTATTGTTAGGGATAGGGCTAGGGTTAGAGTAAGGGTGAGGGTGAGGTTTAGGGTTTGGATTAGTGTTAGTGTTAGGGTTATGATGAGGGTGAAGGAGAGGGTTAGGGTTAGGATTAGGGTTAGGGCTTGGGAGACCATGAGGGATAGGGTGAGGTTTAGGGTTTGGATTAGGGTTATGTTTAGGGTTAATATGAGAGTGAGGTAGAGGGTTAGATTTAGGATTAGCGTTAGGGTTAGCGTTAGGCTGAGGGTGAGGTTGAAGGTTAAGGTTAGGGTTAGTCTTAGGATGGGGGCTAGGGTGAGGGTAAGGGTTAGCATGAGGTTTAGGGAGAGGGTGCGAGTTAGGGTTAGGGTTAGGGTGAGGGTGAGGGTGAGGTTTATGGTGAAGTTTAGGGTTAGGGTTGGGGCAGGGCTTAGGGTTATGGTGAGGGGTAGGGTGAGGGTTAGAGTGAGGGTAAGGTTTAGGGTGAGGGTTAGGGTGAGAGTGAGGGTTAGGGTTAGCGTTAATGTTAGGGTGAGGTTTAGGGTGAGTTTTAGGGGTAAGGTTAGAGTTAGGGTTAGGGTGAGAATGAGGGTTAGGGTTAGGGTTAGGGTGAGTGTTAGGGTTAGGGTTAGGTGACGGTGAGGGTGAGGGTTAGGGTGAGGGTCAGAGTTAGTGTGAGTGTTAGGTTGAGTTTGAGGGTAATGGTTAGAGTGAGGGTAAGGGTTAGAGTGAGGGTGAGGGTTAGAGTTAGTGTTAGGGTTAGGGTTACGGTGTGTGTTAGGTTGAAGTATAGAGTTAGGGTTAGGGTGAGGGTGAGGGTGAGGTTTAGGGTGAGAATTAGGGTTAGGGTAGGTGTTAGTGTGATTGTTAGGGTGAGCGTAAGGGTTAGGGTGAGGGTTAAGGTGTGGATGGGGGTTAGGTTTAGTTTTAGGGAGAGTGGTAGGGTGAGTTTTAGGGATGGGGTTAGAGTTACGGTTAGGGTGAGAGTTAGGCTTAGGGTGAGGGTTAGGGTTAGGGTGAGGGTTAGGATTAAGGTTAGGGTGAGGGTGAGGGTTAGGGTGAGGTTTAGTGTTAGGGTGAGGTTTAAGGTTAGGGTTAGGTTTAGGGTGAGGGTGAAGGTGAGGGTTAGGATTAGGGTTAGGGTTAGGGTTAGAGTTAGTGTGAAGGTTAGGGTGAGGTGAGGGTTAGGGTTAGGATTAGGGTTAGTGTCAGGGTTCGGCTGAGGTTGAGGTTGAGGGTGAGAGTGAGGGTTAGGATTAGTTTGAGGGTTACGGTTAGGGTTAGGGTGAGGGTTATTGTTAGATTTAGGGTTAAAATGAGTGTTAAGTTGTGGGGTAGGCTTAGTGTTAGTGTGAGGGTTAGGGTTAGTGTGAGGTTAGGGTTAGGGTTAGGGTTAGGATGAGGGTAAGGTTTATGGTTAGGGTTAGGGTTAGGGTAAGATTTAGGGTGAGTGTTAGGGTTAGGGTTAGGGTAAGTATTATGGTGAAGTTTAGGGTGAGGGTTAGGATTAGGGTTAGGGTTAGGGTGAGGGTTAGGGTGTGGGTTAGGGATAAGGTTAGCATTAGGGTTAAGGTGAGGATGAGGGTTAGGATTAGGGTTAGGGTGAGAGCTAGGGTGAAGGTGAGTGTTAAGGTTAGAGTTAGGGATAGGGTGAGGATTAGGGTTTGGGTTAGGTTGAGGGTGAGGGTAAGCGTGAGGGTTAGGGTCAGAGTGAGGGTGAGGGTAAGGGTGAGGGTTAAGGTTAGGATTAGGGTTAGGTTACGGTCAGGTTTAGGGAGAGGGTGAGTGTTAGGGTTAGCATTAGATTTAGGTTTAGGTTTAGGGTTAGGGTTAGATTTAGTTTGACGATGAGGGTGAGGGATAACCTTAGGGTTAGCCTGAGGGTTAGGGTTCGGCTGAGGGTTAGGTTAGTGTTAGGATTAGGATTAGGGTGAGGGTGAGGCTTAGGGTGAGAGTGAGGGTGAGGGTGAGGGTGAGGGTGAGGGTTAGGGTTAGGGTTAGGATTAGGGTGAGGTTGAGGGTGAGGTTTAGTGTTAGGGTTAGTGTTAGGATGAGGGTGAGGGTGAAGGTGAGGATGAGGGTTACTGTTAGGGTTAGGGGGAGGGTTAGGGTTGGTGTGAGGGGTAGAGTGGGGGTGAGTGTAAGGGTTAGGGTGCGGCTTAGGGTGAGGGTGAGGGTTGGGGTTAGTGTTAGCGTTAGGGTGAAGGTTCGCTTGAGGGTTGGTGTTACGATTAGGGTTAGGGTGAGGATTAGAGTGAGGGTTAGGTTTAGGGTTTGGGTGAGCGTTATGGTGAGGGTGAGGGTTAGAATTCAGGTGAGGGTTAAGGTTAGGATTACAGTTAGGGTGGTAGCTAGGGTGAGGGTGAGGGTTAGGGTTAGGGTTAGTGTGAGGTTTAGGGTGAGAGTGAGGGATAGAGTTAAAGTGAGTGTTAGGTTGAGGGTTAGGGTGAGGGTTAGCGTTAGGCTAAGGGTTAGGGTTAGAGTGAGGTTGAGGGTTAGGTTTAGAGTTAGGGTGAGGGTTATTGTTAGGATTAGGGTTAGGGTTAGGGTGAGGTTGATGGTGATAATTAGGGTTTTTATTAGGGTTAGGGTTAGGTTTAGGATGAGGGAGAGGGTTATGGTTAGGATTAGGGTTAGGGTTAGGATTAGGCTGAGAGTGAGGGTGAGGGTTAGGGTTAGGGCGAGGGTTAGGGTTAGTGTGAGGGTTAGGGTTAGGTTTAGGGTTATGGTGAGGGTAAGGGTGAGGGTGAGGGTTAGGTTGAGAGTGAGAGTTTGGATTAGGGTTCGGGTGATGGTGAGGGTTTGATGGAGGTTTAGGGTTAGGGTTAGTGTGAGGGTGATGGTTAGGGTAAATGTTAGGGTTAGGGTTAGGGTAGGGGTTAGGGTGAGGTTTAGGGTGAGGGTGAGGTTTAGGGTGAGGGTAAGTGTTAGGGTGAGGGTGGGGGTTAGAGTTAGTGTTAGCGTTAGGGTGAGGGGTAGGGTTAGTTTTAGGGTTAGGGTTAGGGTTGAGTTAGGGTAAGGGTTAGAGTCACTGTTACTGTGAGGGTTAGGGTGAGGAAGAGGATTAGGGTTAGGTTTAGGTTTAGGGTGAGCTTAAGGTTTAGGGTGAGGGTTAGGGCGAGGGTGAGGGTTAGGGTTAGCATTAGGGTTAAGGTGAGGGTTAGGGTGAGGGTTAGGTTTATTGTGAGGTTTAGGGGTAGGGTTAGGGTTAGTTTGAGGGTAAGGGTTAGGGAGAGAGTTAGGGTTAAAGTGAGGGTGAGGGTTAGCCTTAGGTTTAGTGTGAGAGTGAGGGTTAGGGGTAGGGTTAGGGTTAGGGTGAGGTTGAGGGTTAGGTTTAGGGTTAGAATGAGGGTTAGGGTTATGGTGAGGATTAGGTTTAGTGTGAAGGTTAGGTTTAATGTTATGGTTAGGGTGAGGGTTAGGGTTAGGTTTAGGGTCAGGGCTAGAGTGAGGGTGAGGTTTAGAGTTAGTGTTCGGGTGAGGGTTAGGGTTAGGTTTAGGGTAAGGATTAGGATGAGGGTTATTGTTAGGGTGAGGTTAAGGGTTAGGGAGAGGTTTAGGGTGAGGGTGAGAGTTAGGGACAGGATTAGGGTTAGTGTTAGGGTTAGGTTGAGGGTGATGGTGAGGGTGAGGGTTAGGGTGAGAGTGAGGGTGAGGGTGATGGTGATGGTGAGGGTTTCGGTTAGGTAAGGATTAGGGTTATGGTGAGGATTAGGATGAGGTTGAGGGTTAGGTTTAGGGTGAGGGTGAGGGTTAGGGTTAGGGTGAGGGTTATGGTTAGGGTAAGGATTAGGGTTAGTGTTAGGGTCAGGGTGAGGTTAGGGTGAGGGTTAGGGTGAGAGTGAAGGTGAGGGTGAGGGTGAGGGATTAGGGAGGTTTAGTGTGAGGATGAGGGCTAGGGTGAGGAAGTTGGCTCGGGTGAGTTTGAGGGTTAGGGTATGGGTGAGGATTAGGCTTGGGGTGAGGTTTAGGGTGACTATGAGGGTTAGTTTGAGGGTGAGGGTAAGGGTTACGGTTAGTTTGAGGGTGAGCGTTAGGGTTAGTGTGAGGGTGAGGTTGAGGGTGAGGGTGATGGTTAGGGTTAAGTTGAGGGTTAGGGTTAGGGTTTGGGTTAGGATGAGGGTTAAGTTTAGGTTAGGGAAAGAGTTAGGTGAGTGTTAGGGTTAGGGTTATGGTAAGGGTTAGGGTGAGGTTTAGGGTGAGTTTTAGGGTTATGGTTAGGGTTAAGGTGTGGGTAAGGGATAAGGTGAGGGCTAGGGTGAGGGAGGATTTTAGGGTTACCGTGAGGGAAAGGGTTAGGGTGAGGTTTAGGGTGAGGGTGAGGGTTAGCGTTAGGGATAGGGTGAGGATTAGGGTTAGGGTTAGGGTTAGGATGAGGGTGAGGGTAAGGGTGAGGGTTAGGGTCAGAGTGAGGGTGATGGTGAGGGTGAGGGTTAGGGTTAGGATTAGGGTTAGGGTTAGGGTTATGGTGAGGGTTAGGGTGAGGGTGAGGGTTAAGTTTAGCATTAGGGTTAGGGTGAGGGTGAGGGTTAAGTTTAGGGTTAAGGTGAGAGCTAGGGTGAGGGTGAGGGTTAGGGTTAGGTTTAGGAATAGGGTGAGGATTAGGGTTAGGGTTAGGGTTAGGGTGAGTGTGAGGGTAAGGGTGACGTTTAGATTCAGAGTGAGGGTGAGGGTGACGGTGAGGGTTAGGGTTAGTGCTATGGTGAGGGTGAGGGTAAGCGTGAGGCTTAGGTTTAGGTTTAAGGTTAGGCTTATTGTTAGGGTTAGGGTTAGGGTTATGGTGAGGGTGAGGGTGATGATTAGTGTTTTGATTAGGGTTAGGGTTAGGGTTAGGATGAAGGAGAGGGAGAGGTTTAGGGCTAGGATTAGGATTAGGATTAGGGTTAGGCTGAGAGTGAAGGTTAGGGTTATGGTTAAGGTTAGGATGAGGGTTAGGGTGAGGGTTAGGGTTAGGGTAAGGGTTAGAGTTAGCGTGAGGTTGAGGGATAGCTTTAGGGTTAGGGTGAGGGTTAGGGCTAGGGTTAGGGTTATGGTGAGGGTCAGGGTTGGTGTGAGATTTAGGGTTAGGTTTAGTGTGAGGGTTTGGTGGAGGTTTAGGGTTAGGGTTAGTGTTAGGGAGACGGTGAGGGTTAGGGTGAGGGTGAGGGTTAGGTTTAGTGTGAGGTTTAGGTTTAGGGTTAGGGAGAAGGTTAGAGTTAGGGTGAGGGTGAGCGGAGGGTGAGGGTTAGGATTATGGTTAGGGTTAGGGTGAGGGTTAGGGTGTGGGTGAGGGTTACGGTTAGTGTTAGGGATAGGGTTAGGTTTAGGTAAGGATTAGGGTGAGGGTTAGGGTTAAGGTTAGGGTGAGGGTAAGGTTTAGGTTTAGGGTGAGGGTGAGGGTTTCAGTTAGGTAAGGATTAGGCTTAGGGTGAGGATTAGGATGAGAGTTAGGGTTAGGGTGAAGGTTAGGGTTAGGGTGAGGGTTATGGTTAGGGTTATGGCTAGGGTGAGGTTTAGGGTTAGCTTTAGGTTTTGGATGAGTGTTAGGCTGAGGGGTAGTGTTAGGGTTAGCGTGAGGGTTAGGGTTAGTGTGAGGGTTAGTAATAGGTTTAGGGTTAGGGTGAGGGTAAGTATTAGGGTGATGGTTAGTGTGAGGCTAAGGGTGAGGGTTAGGGTTAGGTTAAGGGTTAGGGTGAGTGTTAGGGTCAGGGTTAGAGTAAGGATTTGGGTGAGGGTGAGGGTTAGGGTTACGGTGAGTCTTAGGGTGTGGGTAAGGGATAGGGTTGAGGGCTAGTGTGAGGGTGAGTGTTAGGGGTAGGGTGAGGGTAAGGGTTAGGGTGAGGGTAAGGGTGAGGGTGTGGTTTATGGTTACGGTTAGGGATAGGGTGAGGATTAGTGTTAGTGTTAGGTTTAGGGTGAGGGTGAGGGTAAGGGTGAGGGTTAGGGTCAGAGTGAGGGTAAGGGTGAGGGTGAGGGTTAGGATTAGGGTTAGCATTAGGGTTAGGATGAGGGAGAGGTTTAGGGTTAGGGTTAGGGCGAGAGCTAGGGTGTGGGTGAGGATTAGGGTTAGGGTTAGATATAAGGTGAGGATTAGGGTTATGGTTAGGATTACAGTGAGGTTGAGGGTAAGGGTGAGGTTTAGGGTCAGAGTGAGGGTGAGCGTGAGGGTGAGTGTTAGGGTTAGGAGTAGGGTTAGTGTTAGGTTTAGGGTAAGGGTTAGGGTGAGGGTGATTGGTAGGGTTACCATCAGGGTTAGGGTTAGGGTGAGGGTGAGGGTTAGAGTTAGGTTTAGGTTGAGGTTGAGGGTGAGGGTTATCCCTAGGATTAGGCTGAGGGTTAGGGTTTGGTTGAGGGTTAGCGTTACAGTTAGGTTTAGGGAGCAGGTTAGGTGAGAGTTAGGGTGAGAGTGAATGTGAGGGTGAGGGTTAGGGTTACCGTTGGAGTTAGGGTGAGATTGAGGGTGAGGGTTAGGGTTTCGATTAGGGTTAGGGTTTGGGTTAGGATGAGGGTGAGGGAGAGGGTTAGGTTTAGGATTAGGTTTAGGGTTAGGGTGAGGGTGAGGGAGAGGGTGAGGTTTAGGGTTAGGATTAGGGTTAGGGTTAGGGTTAGGATGAGAGTGAGGTAGAGGGTTAGGGATAGTATTAGGGTTATGGTTAGGGTTAGGCTGAGGATGAAGTTGAGTGTTAGGGTTAGGGTTAGGGATAGGATAAGGGCTAGGGTGAGGGTAAGGGTTAGCATGAGGTTTATGGAGAGGGTGAGAGTTAGGGTTAGCGTTAGGGTTAGGGTGAGGGTTAGGTTGAGGTTTAGGGTTAGGGTTAGGGTGAGGGTGAGATTTATGGTGATGGTTAGGGTTAGTGTTGGGGTAGGGTTTATTGTTAGTGTGAGGAGTAGGGTGAGAATTTGGGTTAGGGTTAGGTTTAGGGTAGGGGTTAGGGTTAAGATTAGGGTTACGTTTAGAGTTACGGTTAGGGTGAGGGTTAGGGTGAGGTTGAGAATTAGGGTTAGATTTACGGTTAGGGTGAGCGTAAGTGTTACTGTGAGGGTAAGGGTGAGTGTTAGCGTTAGGGTTAGGGATAGGGTGAGGGTCAGGGTTAGGGTTAGGATTAGAGTTAGGGTTAGGGTTGGGCTGAGGGTGAGGTTTAGGGTTGGGGTAAGGGTGAGTGTTAGCGTTAGGGTTAGGGTGAGGGTGAGGGTTAGGTTGGGGTTGAGGGTTAGGGTTAGAGTGAGGGTTAAGGTTAGGGTGAGTGTTAGGGTTAGGGTTAGGGTAAAGGTGAGGGTTAAGGTGAGGGTTAGGATGAGGGTGAGGGTTAGGGTTAAAGTGAAGGTGAGGGTTGTGTTTAGTGTGAGGGTTAGGGTTAGGGTTAGGATTAGGGTGAGGGTAAGGGTTAGGGTGAGGGTTAGGGTGAGAGTGAGGGTTAGGGTTAGCGTGAGTTTTAGGGTGAGGGTTAGGGGTAGGGTTAGGGTTAGGGTTAGGGTGAGAATGAGGGTTAGGTTTAGAGTTACGGTGAGTGTTAGGGTTAGGGTTAGGGTGAAGGTTAGGTTTAGTGTGAGGGTTAGGTTCAGGGTAGGGTAAGGGTTAGGATTAGGGTGAGTTTGAGGGTGAGGGTTAGGGTTAAGATTAGGGTTAGGTTTAGTGTTAGGCTGAGGGTGAGGGTTTGGGTGAGAGCTAGGGTGAGGGTGAGGTTTTGGGTGAGTGTTAGGGTTAGGGTGAGAGTAAGTGTTAGGGTGAGGGTTAGGGTGAGAATGAGGGTTAGGTTTAAACTGAGTGTTAGGATGAGGGTTAGGGTGAGGGTTAGGGTGAGTGTGAGGGTGATGGCTAGGTTTTTGATAAGCGTTAGTGTTAGGGTTAGGATGAGGAAGAGGAAGAGGGTTAGGGCTAGGATTAGGGTTAGGTTTAGAGTGAGGGCTAGGGTGAGGGTAAGGGTTGGGGTTAGTGTTAGGGATAAGGTTAGGTTTAGGGTAAGGATTAGGGTGAGAGTTAGGGTTAGGGTTAGGGTGAGGGTAAGGGTAAGGTTGAGGGTTAGGGTGAGGGTGAGCATTAGGGTAAGGATTAGGGTTAGGGTTAGTGTTAGGCTGAGGGTGAGGTTGAGGGTGAGGGTTAGGGTTAGGGTGAGGTTGAGGGTGAGGGTTTCAGTTAGGTAAGGATTAGGCTTAGGTTGAGGATTAGGATGAGGGTTAGGGTGAGGTTGAGATTTAGGGTTAAGGTGAGCGTTACGGTTAGGGTTAGGGTGAAGATTAGGTTTAAGGTGATGGTTTAGGTGAGGGTGAGGTTAGGGTGAAGTTGACGGCGCGGGTGAGTGTGAAGCTTATGGTGTGGGTGAGGGTTATGGTTATGGTGAGGTTTAGGGTGACGATGAGGGTTAGGGTGAGGGTGAGGGTAAGGGTTACGGTTAGTTTGAGGGTGAGGGTTAGTGTTAGTGTGAGGGTTAATGTGACGTTGAGGGTTAGAGTGAGGGTGAGGTTTAGGGTTATGGTTAGTGTTAGGGTGAGGGTTAGGGTAAGGGTCAGGGTTAGGGTGATTGTAAGGGTGAGGTTTAGGGATAGGGTTAGGGTTAGGGTTAGTGTGAGGATTAGGGTTAGGGTTAGGGTGAGTGTTAGGGTGAGTGTAAGGGATAGGGTGAGGGTTAGGGTTATGGTTAGGATGAGGGTTATAACGAGTTAGCGTTAGGTTTAGGGTTAGGGATATTGTTAGGGTTAGGGTGAGGGTGAGGTTGAGGGTGAGGGTGTGTTTGGGTTAGTGTTAGGTTTAGGGTGAGAGTGAGGGCGAGGGTTAGGGTTCAGTTTATGGTGAGGGTTAGGTTTAGGCGGAGGGTGAGGGTTAGGGTGAGGGTGAGGGTTAGGGTTAGGATTAGAGTTAGGGTTAGGGTTAGGCTGAGGGTGAGGTGAGGGTGAGGCTGAGGGTTAGGGTTAGGGTTAGTGTAAGGGTGAGGTTGAGGGTGAGGGTTAGGGTTAGGATTAGGGTACGGTTTAGTGTTAGGCTGAGGGTGAGGTTTAGGGTGAGAGCTAGGGTGGGGGTGAGGGTTTGGGCTAGGGTTAGAGTTAGGGTGAGGGTAAGGTTTAGGGTGAGCGTTAGGGTGAGAGTGAGGGTTAGGGTTAAAGTGAGTGTTAGGATGAGGGTTAAGGTGAGGTGTAGGGTGAGGGGAAGGGTTAGGGTTAGGGTTAGGGTGAAGGTGAGAGTAAGGGTGAGGGTTACGGTTAGGGTTAGGGTCTGGTTTAGGTTGAGGTTGAGGGTGAAGTTGAGGGTGATGGTTAGGGTTAGGTTGAGTGTTCGGTTTAGGTTTAGGTTTAGGATTAGTGTGAGGGTTACAGTTAGGGTTAGGGTTAGTGTGAAGGTAAGGGTTAGGGTGAGCGTTAGAGTGAGGCTGAGGGTTAGGGTTAGGGTTGTGGTAAGGGTTAGGTTGAGTGTTAGTGTTAGGTTTAGGGTAAGTGTTAGTTGTGACGGTTAGGGTCAGGGTTAAGGTTAGGGTTAGGGTGAGGGTGAGGGTTAGGGTGTGGGTAAGAGATCAGGTGAGTGCTAAAGTGGGGTTGAGCTTAAGGGTTAGGGTGAGGGTAAGGGTTAGGGTGAGGTTTAGGGTGAGGGTGAGGATTAGGGTTAACATTGGGGTTAGGGTGAGGTTGAGGGTTTGGGTTAGGGCTAGAGTGAGAGCTAGGGTGAGGGTGAGGGTTAGGTTTTAGGTTAGGGATAGGGTGAGGATTAGGGTTAGGCTTACGGTTAGGGTTAGTGTTAGGTTTAGGGTGAGGTTGAGGGTGAGGGTTAGGGTGAGAGTGAGGGTGTTGGTGAGGGTGAGGGTTAGGGTTAGGATTAGGGATAGGGTTAGGGTTAGGGTGAGGATTAGGTTTAGGGTGAGGGTTAGGATTAGCCTTAGGGTTAGGGTTAGGGTTTGGGTGAGGGTTAGGTTTAGGTTTAGGTTGAGGTTGAGGTTGAGGGTGAGGGTTAGTCTTAGGGTTAGGGTGAGGCTTAGGGTTAGGGTTAGTCTTAGGGTTAGGGTGAGGCTGAGGATGAGGGTTAGTGTGAGAGTGATTGTGAGGTTGAGGGTGAGCGTGAGTGTTAGGGTTAGGGTTAGGGTAGGGTGAGGGTTAGAGTTAGGATTAGGGTTAGGGTTAGGATTAGGCTGAGGGTGAGGTTTATTGTGAGAGCAAGGGTGAGGTTGAGGGTCTGAGTTAGGTTTAGGGTTAGTGTGAGGGTTAGGGTGAGAGTGAGAGTTAGGGTTAAAGTGAGTGTTAGGATGAGCGTTAGAGTGAGGGTTAGGGTGAGGGTAAGAGTTAGGGTTAGGGTGAGGTTGAGGGATAGCTTTAGGTTTAGGGTTAGGCTTAGGGTTAGGGTTAGGGTGAGAGTGAGGGTGATGGGTAGGGTTTTGATTAGGGTTAGGTCAAGGTTAGGATGAGGGAGTGGGAGAGGGTTAGGGTTAGGATTAGGGTTAGGGTTAGGTTTAGGCTGAGAGTGAGGGTTAGGGTTAGGTTTAGGGTTAGGATGAAGGTTAGGGTGACTGTTATGGTGAGGGTTATGGTTATGGTTAGGTATAGGGTGAGGGTAAGGTTTAGGGTAAGGGTTTTATTTTAGTGTGAGGGTTAGGTTTAGGGTTAGGATTATTTTGGGTTAAGTGTTAGGGTGAGGGTTACGGTGAGAGTGAGGGTTAAGGTTAGCCTTAGGGTTAGTGTGAGGTTTAGGGTGACTGCTAGGGTTAGGGTTAGGGTTAGGGTTAGGGTGAGGGTATGGGTTAGGGTTAGGGTTAGGGTTAGAATAAGGGTTAGGGTTAGGGTGAGGGTCAGGTTCAGTGTGAGGGTTAGGGTTAGGGTTAGTGTGAGGGTTAGGGTGAGGGTGAGGGTAAGGGTTAGGGTTAGTGTGAGGGTGAGGATTAGGGTTAATGTGAGGGTTAGGATGACGGTGAGGGTTAGGGTGAGGGTGAGGGTTAGGGTTAGGGTTAACATTAGGGTGAGGGTTAGGCTTAGGGTTAGGGTTATGATGACTGGTAGGGTTAGGGATAGGGTTAGGGTTAGGGTGAGGTTTAGGGTTAGTGTGAGGGTTAGGGTTAGGGTGAGGTTTAGGGTTAGGGTTAGTGTGAGTGTTAGGGTTAGGGTGAGGGGTAGGGTGATGGTTAGGTTTAGCATTAGGGTTAGAGTGACGGTTAGGGTGAGGGTTAGGTTTAGGGTTAGGTTTAGGGTGAGGGTGAGTTTTAGGGTGAGGGTTTGATTTTAGTGTGAGTGTTAGGGTTAGGGTTAGGTTGAGGTTAAGGGTTAGGGTGAGAGTTAGGGTGAGAGTGAGTGTTAGGTCTAGCCTTAGGGTTAGTGTGAGGGTTAGGGTGAAGGTTAGGGTTAGCGTTAGGGTTAGGGTTAGGGTGAGGTTGAGTTTTAGGGTTAAGGTTAGAATGAGGGTTAGGATTAGGGTGAGGGTTAGGTTTAGTGTGAGAGTTAAGGTTAGGGTTAGGGAGAGGGTTAGAGTTAGGGTGAGGGTTAGGGGAGGGTGTTGGTTAGGATTAGGGTTAAGGTGAGGGTGAGGGCTAGGATGAGGCTGAGGGTTAGGTTTAGTGTTAGGGATAGGGTTCGGTTTAGGGTAAGGATTATGGTGATGGTTAGGGTTAGAGTTAGTGTGAGGGTTAGGGTTAGGTTGATGGTTAGGTTGATGGTGAGGGTTAGGATTAGGATTAGGGTTAGGGTTAGGGTTAGGGTTAGGGTTAGGATTAGTGTGAGGATTAGGGTTAGGGTTAGGGTTAGGTTGAGGTTAAGGGTTAGGGTGAGGTTTGGGTTAGGGTGAGGATTCAGGTGAGTGTTAGGTTTAGGGTTAGGGTTAGGGTGAGAGTTAGGGTTAGGGTTATTGTTAGGGTGAGAGTTAGGGTTAGGTTTAGGGTTAGGATGAGTGTTAGGCTGAGGGGTAGGATTAGGGTTAGGGTGAGGGTTAGATTTACTGTGAGGGTTAGGGTTAGGGTTAGGGTTAGGGTTAGGGTGAGGGTAAGGTTTAGGGTGATGTTTAGTGTTAGGGTGAGGATTCAGGTGAGTGTTAGGTTTAGGGTTAGGGTTAGGGTGAGAGTTAGGGTTAGGGTTATTGTTAGGGTGAGAGTTAGGGTTAGGTTTAGGGTTAGGATGAGTGTTAGGCTGAGGGGTAGGATTAGGGTTAGGGTGAGGGTTAGATTTACTGTGAGGGTTAGGGTTAGGGTTAGGGTTAGGGTTAGGGTGAGGGTAAGGTTTAGGGTGATGTTTAGTGTTAGGGTGAGGGTGAGGGTTAGGGTTAGGGTTAAGTTTAGGGTGTGGGTAAGAGATAGGGTGAGGGCTAAGGTGAGGGTGACGGTTAGGCGTATGGTGAGGGGAAGGGTTAGGGTGAGGGGAAGGGTGAGGGTGAGGGTTATGTTTAGGGTTAGGGATAGGGTGAGGATTAGGGTTAGGGTTAGGGTTAGGGTGAAGGTGAGGGTAAGAGTAAAGGTCAGGATTAGGGTCAGAGTGAGGGTGATGTTTAGGGTTAGGATGAGGGTTAGGATGAGGTTGAGCTTGAGGTTGAGACTGATTGTTAGGGTGAGAGTGAGGTTCCAGGTTCGGGTGAGGTTTAGGGTTAGGTTTAGGGTGAGGGTTAGGGTGAGAGAGAGTGTTAGGGTTAGGGTGAGGGTTAGGGTTAGAGTTAGGTGGAGGGGGAGGGGGAGTGTTACGGTTAGGATTAGGTTTAGTGTCAGGGTTAGGCTGAATGTGAGGGTGAGTTTGAGGGTGATGGTTAGGGTTAGGTTGAATGTTAGGGTTAGGCTTAGGGTTAGGGTAAGGGTTAGGGTGAGGGTTAGGGTGTGGGTAAGGGATAGTTGAGGGCTAGATTGAGGTTGAGGGTTAGAGTTAGGGTGAGGGTAAGGGTTAGGGTGAGTGTTAGGGTTCTGGTTAGGGTTAGGGTGAGGGTTAGGGTGTGGGTAAGGGATAATGTGAGGGCTAGGGTGAGGTTGATAGTTAGGGTTAGGGTGAGGGTAAGGGTTAGGGTGAGGGTTATGGTAAGGGTGAGTGTTAGGGTTAACATTAGGGTTAGGGTGAGGGTGATGGTTAGGGTTAGGGTTAGGGTGAGAACTAGGGTGAGGGTTAGGGTTAGTGTTAGGAATAAGGTGAGGATTAGGGTTAGGGTTAGGTTTAGGGTGAGGGTGAATGTAAGTGTGAGGGTTAGGGTCAGAGTGAGGGTGAGGATGAGGGTGAGGGTGAGGGCTAGGATTAGGGTTAGAATTAGGGTTAGGGTGAGGATGAGGGTTAGGGTGTGGTGAGGGTTAGGGTTAGCATTAGGTTTAGGGTTAGGGTTAGGGTGAGGGTGAGGTTTAGGTTTAGGTGAGGTTGAATGTGAGGGTAAGGGTTAGCCTTAGGGTTAGTGTGGGGGTTAGGGTTAGTGTTAGTGTGAGAGTTAGGGTGAAGGTGAGGGTTAGGGTGAGTGTTAGAGTGAGAATGAGGGTGAGGGTTAGGTTTAGGATTAGGGTTAGGGTTAGCGCTAGGCTGAGGGTGAGAGTGAGGTTGAGATTTAGAGTTAGAATGAAGGTGAGGGTGAGGGTTTCGGTTAGGTAAGGATTAAGGTTAGGGTGAGGATTAGGATGAGGTTTAGGGATAGGGTGAGGGTTAGGGTTAGGGTGAGAGTTAGGGTTAGGGTTAGGGTAAGGGTTCGGATTAAGGTGATGTTTAGGGTGAGGTTAGGGTGAGGGTGATGATTCGGGTGAGTGTGAGGGTTAGGGTGTGGGCGAGGGTTAGGTTTAGGGAGAGGTTTAGGGTGATGATGAGGTTGAGGGTAAGGGTTAGTGTTAGGTTGAGGGTTAGGTTTAGTGTGAGGGTTAGGGTGACGGTGAGGGTTAGGGTGAGGGTCAGGTTTAGCATTTGGGTGAGGCTTAGGGTTAGGGTTAGGTTTAGGGTGAGGGCTAGGGTGAAGGTGAGTGTTAGGGTGAGGGTGAGGGTTAGGATTAGAGTTAGGGTGAGGGTGAGGCTGAGGGTTATGATTAGGATTAGGGTTTGGGTCAGGGTTAGGCTGAGGGTGAGGGTGAGTTTGAGAGTGATGGTTAGGGTTAGGTTGAGTGTTAGGGTTAGGGTTAGGGTTAGGGTAAGGGTTAGGGTGAGGGTTAGGGTGAGGTCAGTGTTAGGATTATGGTTAGGGTGAGGGTTAGGGTGTGGGTAAGGGATAAGGGGAGGGCTAGGGTGAGGTTGAGGCTTAGGGTTAGGGTGAGGGTAAGGGTTACTGTGAGGGTTAGGGTGAGGGTGAGTGTTAGGGTTAACATTAGGGTTAAGGTGAGGGTGATGGTTAGGGTTAGGGTTATGGTGAGAGCTAGGGTGAGGGAGAGGGTGAGGGTTAGGGTTAGGGATAGGGTGAGGATTAGGGTTATGGTTAGGGTAAGGGTGAAGAGGAGGGTAAGGGTGAGGGTTAGTGTCAGAGTGAGGGTGAGGGTTAGGTTTAGGATTAAGGTTAGGTTTAGGGTTAGGGTGAGGTGAGGGTTAGGGTGAGAATGAGGGTTAGGGTTAGGATTAGGGTTAGGGTTAGGGTTTGCGTCAGGGTTAGGTTTAGTGTTAGGGTTAGGGTGAGGCTGAGGGTGAGTGTTAGGTTGAGAGTGAGGGTGAGGGTGAGGGTTAGGGTTAATGTTAAGGTGAGATTGAGGGTGAGGGTTAGGGTTAGGATTAGGGTTAGGCTTAGTGTTATGCTGAGGGTGAGGATAAGGGTTTTAGTTTGGGTTAGGGTGAGGGTTAGGTTTGGTTGAGGGTTATGGGTAGGATTAGGGTGAGGGTTATGATGAGGGCTAGGATGAGGGTAAGGGTTAGCATGAGGTTTAGGGACAGGGTGAGAGTTAGGGTTAGGGTTATGGTTAGGGAGCGGGTTAGGTTAAGGGTTAGGATTAGGGTTAGGGTTAGGGTGAGGGTGAGGTTTATGGTTATTGTTAGGGTTTGGGTTAGGGTAGGGTGTAGGGTTAAGGTGAGGGTTATGGTGAGGGTTAGGGTTAGGGTTAGAGTGAGTGTTAGATTTACGGTGAGGTTTAGGGTGAGGGTTAGGATTAAGGTTAGGTTTAGGGTTAGGGTTAGGATTAGGATTAGGGTCAGGGTTGGGCTGAAGGTGAGGGTGAGGGTGAGGGTGATGGTTAGGGTTAGGTTGAGGGTTAGGTTTAGGTTTAGGGTTAGGGTGAGGGTTAGGATTAAGTTTAGGGTTAAGATGAGTATTAGGCTGAGAGGTAGGGTTAGGGATAGGTTTAGGGTTAGGGTGAGAGTGAGGGTAAGGTTGAGGGTTAGGGTCAGAGTGACGGTGAGGGTGAGGGTGAGTGTTAGGGTTAGGATTAGGGTTAGGGTTAGGTTAGCGTGAGGATTAGGGTGAGGGTGAGGGTTAAGGTAAGCATTAGGGTTAGAGTTAGGGTGAGCTTTAGGGTTAGGGTTAAGGTGAGAGCTAGGGTGAGGGTGAGGGTTAGGGTTAGGGATAGGGTGAGGATTAGGATTAGGGTTAGGGTTAGGGTGAGGGTGAGGGTAAGGGTGAGGTTTAGGGTCAGAGTGAGGGTGAAGGTGACGGTGATGGTTAGGGTTAGGATTAGGTTAGGGATTGGGTTAGGGTAAGGGTTAGGGTGAGGGTTAGGTTTAGCATTAGGGTTAGGGTTAGGGTTAGGGTGAGGGTTTGGGTGAGGCTTAGCCTTAGGGTTAGGGTGAGGTTTAGGGTTAGGTTGCAGGTTAGGGTTAGTGTTAGGGTTAGGGTGAGGGTGAGGGTGAGGGTGAGGGTGAGAGTGAGGATGAGGGTGAGGGTTAGGGTTAGCGTTCGTGTTAGGGTGAGTTTGAGGGTAAGGGTTAGGATTAGGTTTAGGGATAGGGATAGTTTTAAGATGAGGGTGAGGGAGTGGGTTAGGGCTAGGATTAGGGTTAGTGTTTGGGTGACGGTGAGGGAGAGGGTGAGGTATAGCGTTTGGATTAGGGATATGTTTAGGGTTGGTATGAGAGTGCGGTAGAGGGTTAGGGTTAGGGTTAGGGTTAGGGCTAGGGTGAGGGTAAGGGTTAGCGTGAGGGTGAGGTTTATGGTGAAGGTTAGGGTAAGGGTTGGGGTAGGGCTTAGGGTTAGGGTGAGGTTTAGGGTGAGGTTTACGGAGAGGGTAAGGGTTAGGGTGAGAGTGAGGGTTAAGGTTAGCGTGAGGGTTAGGGTGAGGTTTAGGGTGAGGGTTAGGGTTAGGGTGAGTGTTAGGGTTAAGGTTAGGTGAGGGTGAGGGTGAGGGTTAGGGTGAGAGTTAGGATTAGGGTTAGGGTAAGGGTTATAGTGAGGGTTAGGGTTAGGGTTAGGGATAGGGTTAGATTTACAGTAAGGGTGAGGGTTAGGGTGTGGGTGAGGGTTAGGGTTAGGGTGAGGATGAGGGTTAGGGTGAGATTTAGGATTAATGTTAGGGTGAGAGTGAGGGTTAGGGTTATGTTTAGGGTGAGGGTTAGGTTTAGGTTGACGGTTAGCGTTAGGGTTAGGGTTAGCGTGAGGGTGAAGATAATGGTTAGGATTAGGATTTGGTTTAGAGTTAGGGTGAAGGTTAGGGTGAGGGTTAGGGTTAGGTTTAGGGTTAGGGTCAGGGTTAGGCTGAGGTTGAGGGTGAGTGTGAGGGTGGATGGTTAGCATTATTTTGAGGGTTAGGCTTAGGGTTAGGGTTATTGTTAGGTTTAGGGTTACAATGAGTGTTAAGCTGTGGGGTAGGGTTAGTGTTAGTGTGAGGCTTAGGGTTAGTGTGAGGGTTAGGGTTAGGGTTAGGGTGAGGGTGAGGTTTAGGGTTAGGGTAAGATTTAGGGTGTTAGGGTTAGGGTTAGGGTAAGGGTTAGGGTGAAGTTTAGGTTGAAGGTTAGGGTTAGAGTTAGGGTTAGGGTGAGGTTTAGGGTGTGGGTTAGGGATAAGGTGAGGGCTAGGGTGAGGTTGAGGGTTAAGGTTAGGGTGAGGGTAAGGGTTAGGTTGAGGGTTAGGGTGAGGGTGAGGGTTAAGTGTAGCATTAGGGTTCAGGTGAGGATGAGGGTTAGGGTTAGGGTTAAGGTGAGAGCTAGGGTGAGGGTGAGTGTTAGGGTTAGGTTTAGGGATAGGGTTCGGGTTAAGGTTAGGGTGAGGGTGAGGGTAAGGGTGAAATTTTGAGTCAGAGTGAGGATGAAGATTAGGGTTAGGATTAGGGTTAGGGTTAGGGTAAGTGTTAGGGTGAGGTTGAGTGTTATGTTTAGCATTAGGGTTAGGGTTAGGGTTAGGGTGAGGGTGAGGTTTATGGTTATTGTTAGGGTCAGGGTGAGGGTGAGAGTTAGGGTTAGGGTTAGGGTGAAAGCTACGGTGAGAGTGAGGGTTAGGGTTAGGGTTAGGAATGAGGTGAGGATTAGGGTTAGGGTTAGGGTGAGGTTGAGGGTGAGGGTTCGGGTTAGGATTAGGGTTAGGGTTAGTTTTAGGGTGAGGGTGAGCATGAGGGTGAGGGTGAGGTTTACGGTTAAGGATAGTTTGAGGGTTAGGGTTAGTGTGAGGGTTAGGGTGAGGGTGAGGTTTAGGGTTAATGTTAGGGTTAGGGTGAGGGTTAGGGTGAGGTTTAGGGTTCAGGTTGGGGTTAGGGTGAATGTTAGGTTTAGTGTTATGGTGAGGGTTACGTTGAGTGTGAGGGTTAGGGTTAGCATTAGGGTAAGGGTCAGGGTTAGGGTTAGGTTTAAGGTTAGAATGAGGTTAAGGTTAGTGTGAGGGTTAGGGTAAGGGGTAGGCTTAGGGTAATGGTGAAATTTAGGGTGAGGGTGAGGGTTAGGGTTAGGGTTAGGTTGAGGGTTAGGGTGAGGGTTGGGATTAATGTTAGGGTTCCGGTTAGGGTGAGAGTTAGGGTTAGGGTGAGTGTTAGTGTTAGGTTGAGGGTTATGGTGAGGGCTACGGTTAGGGATAGGGTGAGGATTAGGGTTAGGGTTAGGTTTAAGGTTAATGTAAGTGTTAGAGTGAGGGTTAAAGTAAGGGTAAGTTTAGGGTTATGGTGAATGTTAGGGTTAGGATTAGGGTGAGGGTTAGGTTGAGTGTGAGGGTTAGGTTTAGGTCTGGGTTTAGGGTTAAGGTGAGGGTAAGAGTTAGGGTGAAGGTTAGGGTGAGGGTTAGGTTTAGGGTTAGCATTAGGTTTATGGTGAGAGTTAGGGTGAATTTAGGTTTAGCTTTAGTGTTAGGATGAGGTTTAGGATTAGTGTGAGGGTTAGGGTGAGGGTGAGGGTGAGGGTGAGGGTTAGGGTTAGGGTTAGGTTTAGGCTTAGCGTAGGGTCAGGCTGAGGGTGAGGGTGATGGTGAGGGTTAGGATTAGGGTTAGGGTTAGGGTGAGGCCTAGGGTGAGGGTGAGGGTTAGGGTGAGTGTGAGGGTGAGGGTGAGGGTTTCAGTTAGGTAAGGGTTAGGTTTAGGGTTAGGGTGAGGGTGAGGGTGAGGGTTAGTGTTAGGGTTAGTGTTAGTTTGAGGGTTAGGGTTAATGTGAGGATTAGGGTGAGGTTGAGGGTAAGGGTTAGGGTGAAGGATAGGGTGAGGGTGAGGGTTAGGCTTAGGGTTAGGGTTAGCTTGAGGGTTAGGATAAGGGTTAGGGTTAATGTTAGGGTTAAGGGTAGGGGGAGGGGTAGTGTAAGGGTTAGGGTGAGGATTAGGGTTAGGGTTAGGCTTAGGCTGAGGGTGAGGGTGATGGTTAGGGTTGAGGTGAGGGCTAGGGTGAGGGTGAGGGTTAGCCTGAGGTTGAGTTGAGGGTTAAGGTTAGGTAAGGAATCGGTTTAGGGTGAGGGTGAGGGTTAGAGTGAGTGTTAGGGTTAGGGTTAAGGTTAGGGTGAGTGTTAGGGTTAGGGTGATGTTTAGAGTGAGGGTGAGGGTTAGGGAGAGGGTGAGGTTTCAGGTGAGGCTGAGGGTTAGGCTGTGGATGAAGGTGAGGGTGAGGGTGAGGGTTAGGATTAGGGTAAGATTTAGGGTAAGGGTGAGGGTGAGGATCAGAGTTAGGATTACGGTTAGGGTTAGGGTTATGCTGAGGGTATGGGTGCGGGTGAAGGTGAGGGATAGGGTTGTGTTAGGGTGAGGGTTAGGTTTAGGGTTAGGGTAAGGGTGAGTGTTAGGGTTAGGGTTAGGGTTATTGTTAGGGTTAGGCTGAGGGTGAGGGTGAGGGTGAGGGTGAGGTTTAGGGTTAGGGTTATGGTTAGGGTTAGGCTGAGGGTGAGGTTTAGGTTTAGAGTTAGGGTGAGAGTTAGGGTGAGAGTGAGGTTTAGGGTTAGTGTGAGTGTTAGGATGAGATTTAGGGTGAGGGTTAGTGTTAGGGTTAGGGTTAGGGTTAGCGAGAGAGTGAGGATTAGGGTTAGGGTTAGGGTTAGGGGTAGGCTGAGGGTATGGGTGAGGGTGAGGGTGAGCGTTAGGGTTAGGGTTAGTGTTAGGGTGAGAGTGAGTGTTAGGGTTAGGGTTAGGGTAATTGTTACGGTTAGGCTGAGGGTGAGGGTTAGGGTTAGGGTTAGTGTCAGGCTGAGGGTGAGGTTTAGGTTGAGGGTAAGGGTGAAGGTTAGGTTGAGGTTTAGGTTTAGGGTCAGGGTGAGGGTGAGGGTTAGATTTAGGGTGAGGGTTAGTGTTAGGATTAGGGTTAGGGTTAGGTTTAAGCTGAGGGTGATGGTGAGGGTGAGGGTGAGGTTCAGGGTAAAGGTTAGGGTTAGGGTGAGGGTGAGGGTTAGAGTTAGGCTTAGGGTTAGGCTTAGGCTGAGGGTGAGGTTGAGGGTGAGGGTGAGGTTTAGGGTGAGGGGTAGGATTAGTGTGAGGGCTAGGGTGAGGGTGAGGGTTAGGTTGAGGGTGAGGGTGTGGGTTAAGGTTAGGTAAGGATTAGGTTTCGGGTGAGGATTAGGGTGAAGTTGAGGATTAGGGTGAGGGTTAGGGTTATGGTTAGGGATAGAGTGAGTGTTAGGGTTAGGGTGATGTTTAGAGTGAGGGTGAAGGTTAAGGAGAGGGTGAGGTTTCAGGTTAGGCTGAGGCTTAGGGTGTGGGTGAAGGTGAGGGTGAGGGTGAGGGTTAGAGTTAGAGTCAGATATAGGGTAAGGGTAAGGTTGACAATCAAGGTTAGGATTAGGGTTAGGGTTAGGGTTAGGCTCAGGGTATGGGTGCGGGTGAGGGGGAGGGTTAGGCTAAGGGTTAGGGTGAGGGTGAGGGTTAGGGTTAAGGTTAGGGTTATTGTTAGGGTTAGGCTGAGAGTGAGGGTGAGGGTGAGGGTTAGGGTTAGGGTTAGGCTGAGGGGATGGGTGAGCATGAGGGTGAGGGTTAGAGTTAGGATTAGGGTGAGGTTTAGGGTTAGGGTTAGGGTTAGTGTTAGGGTGAGGGTAAGGGTAAGGATTAAGGAGAGAGTGAGGTTTAGGGTTAGTGTGTTAAGTTGACTGTTAGTATGAGGGTTATAGTTAGGTTTAGGGTTAGGGTTAGGGTGAGGGGGAGAGTTAGGGTTAGGGTTAGGGTTAGTGTTAGGCTGAGGGTATGGGTGAGGGTTAGGTTGAGGCTTAGGGTTAGGGTGAGGGTGAGGGTTAGTGTTAGTGTTAGGCTTAGTGTTAGGTTTAGGTGAGGGTTAGGGTTAGGGTTAGGGTTAGGGTTAGTGTCAGGGTTAGGGTTAGGCTGAGAGTATGGGTGGGGTGAGGGTCAGGGTGAGGATTAGGGGTAGGGTTCGGGTGAGGGTTAGGGTTAGGGTTATTTTTAGGGTTACGTTTAGGGTAAGGGTGAGGGTGAGGGTTAGGATTAGGATTAGATGTAGGGTTAGGGTGAGGATGAGGGTTAGTGTTAGGATTAGGGTTATGTTTAGGGTTAAGATGGGGGTGAGGGTGAGGGTGAGGATTAGGGTTAGGGTTAGGGTTAGGGTGAGTGTGATGTGATGGTTAGGGTGAGGGTGAGTGTTAGGTGAGTGTTAGGGTTAGGGTTAGTGTTAGGGTGAGGATGAGGTTTAGGGTGAAGGTGAGGTTTAGGGTTAGGGTGAGGGTTAGGTTTAGGTTTAGAGTAAGGTTCAGGGTGAGGGTTAGGGTGAGGGTGAGGGTTAGGATTATGGTTAGGGTTAGGATTAGTGTGAGGGTTAGGGTGAGGATTAGGTTTAGCATGAGGGTTAGGGTTAGGGTGAGGGATAAGGTTAGGTTTAGTGTTAGGGTGAGGGTGAGGGTGAGAGTGAGGGTGAGGGTTAGGGTTAGGTTTAGGGCTAGGTTGAGGGTGTGTGTTAGGGTTAGGATTAGGGTTAGTGTTAGGTTTAGGCTGAGGGTGAGGTTGAGGGTGAGGGTTATTGTGAGGGTTCAGTATAGGGTTAGGGTTAGGGTGAGGGCTAGGGTGAGGGTGAGGGTTAGGGTGAGGTTGGGGGTGAGGGTTAAGGTTAGGTAAAGATTAGGGTTAGGGTGAGGATTAGGGTGAGAGTGAGGGTTAGGGTGAGTGTTAGGAATAGGTTGATGTTTAGAGTGAGGTTGAGGGTTACGGAGAGGGTTAGCTTTCTGGCTAGGCTGTTTTAGGGTGTGGGTGAAGGTGAGGGTGAGGGTGAGGGTGAGGGTGAGGGTTAGGGTTAGGGTTAGATTTAGTGTAAGTGTGAGATTGAGGATCAGGATTAGGATTAGGGTCAGTGTTAGGGTTGAGTATGGGTGCTGGTGAGGGTGAAGTTTATGGTTGGGTTAGAGTGAGGGTGAGGGTTAGGGTTAGGGTGAGGGTGAGGGTGAAAGTTAGGGTTAGGTTTAGGGTTATTGTTAGGGTTAGGCTGAGGGTGAGGGTGAGGGTTAGGGTTAAGTGTAGGGTAAGGCTGAGGGTATGGGTGAGGTTGAGGATTAGGGTTAGGGTTAGGGTGAGGGTTAGGGTTAGGGTTCATGTGAGTGTTAGGGTGAGTGTTAGGGTCAAGGTTAGTGTTAGGGTTAGGGTTAGGGTGAGGGTGAGGTTGAGGGTTAGGTTTAGGATTAGGCTGAGGGTATGGGTGAGGGTGTGGGTGAGGGTTGGTGTTAGGGTTAGGGTGAGGGTTAGGTTTAGGGTTAGGGTTAGGGTGAGGGTGAGGTTGAGGTTTAGTTTTAGGGTGGTGGTTAGGGTTAGTGTGAGGGTTAGGTTTAGTGTGAGGGTTAGGGTTAGGGTGAGGTTTAGGGTGATGGGTAGGGTTAGGATTGGGGTGAGGTTTAGGTTTAGTGTGAGGGTTAGGGTTAGTTTTAGCTTCAGGGTTAGGGTTAGGTTGAGGGTAAGGGTTAAGGTGAGGGCTAGTGGTAGCGTGAGTGTTGGGGTGAGTGTTAGGGTTAGGGTTAGGGTGAGCGTGATGTTTAGGGTTAGGATTAGGGTTACGTTTAGGGTTAGGGTGAGGGTGAGGGTGAGTGTTGGGGTTAGGATTCTGGTTAGGGTTAGGTTTAGAGTGAGGGTTAGGTTTACAGTGAGGGTTAAGGTTAGGGTTAGGGTGAGGTTTAGGGTTAGGGTGAGGTTTACGGTTAGGGTTAAAGTGAGGGTGAGGGTGAGGGTTAGGTATAGGGTTAGGGTTAGGGTTAGGGTGAGGGTTAGGGTTAATATTATGGTGAGGGTGAGGTTGAGGATGAGGCTTAGGGTTAGGGTCAGGGGGAGGGTGAGGGTGAGGGTTAGGGTTAGGATTAGGGTTAAGGTTAGGCTTAGGCTGATGGTGATGTTGTGGTTGAGGAACAGGGGTCGGGTTAGGGTTAGGGGTAGGTTGAGGGCTAGGGTTAGGGTTAGGGTGATGGTGAGGGTTAGGGTGAGGGTTAGGGTTAGGGTTAGGGTGAGTGTTAGGGTTAGGGTGATGTTTAGATGAAGGTTGAGGTTTAGGGAGAGGGTCAGGGTTAGGGTTAGGATTTGGGTTAGTGTTAGGCTGAGGGTATGGGTGAGGGTGAGTGTGAGGTTTAGGGTTAGGGTTAGGGTGAGGGTGAGTATGAGGGTTAGGGATAGGGTGAGGGTAAGGATGAGGGTTAGTGTGAGAGTGAGAGGGTTAGTGTGAGTGGTAGGGTGAGTGTTTGGGTGAGGGTTAGGGTTAAGGTTAAGGTTACGGTGAGGGTGAGGGTTAGGGTTGGGGTTAGGGTTAGGGTTAGGGTTAGGCTGATGGTATGGGTGAGGCTGAGGGTGAGGCTTAGGTTTAGGGTTAGGGTGAGGGTTAGTGTAGGGTTAGGGTTAGGGTTAGTGTGAGGGTTAGGGTTAGGCTGAGAGTATGGGTGAGGGTGACGGTCAAGGTTATGGTTAGGGGTAGGGTTAGGTTAGGTTTAGGTTTAGGGTTAGGGTTAGGTTTAGGGTGAGGATGAGGGTGGGGGTTAGGGTTAGGGTGAGGGTGAGGGTGATTGTTAGGGTTAGGGTTAGGCATAAGGTTAGGGTATGTGTGAGGTTTAGGGTTAGGGTGAGGGTGAGTGTTAGGGCTAGGATTAGGGTTAGTGTTAGGCTTAGGCTGAGCGTGAGGTTGTGGGTGAGGGTGATGTTTAGGGATAGGGTTAGGGTTAGGGTGAGGGCTATGGTGAGGGTGAGGGTTAGGGTGAGGTTGAGGTTGAGGGTTATGGTTAGGTAAGGATTAGGGTTAAGGTGAGGGTTAGGGTGAGGGTGAGGGTTAGTGTTAGGGTTAGATTTAGTTTGAGTGTTAGGGTTAGGGTGATGTTTAGAGTGAGGGTGAGGTTTAGGGTGAGGTTGAGGTTTAGTGTTAGGGTGAGGGTTAGGGTTACTTTTAGGGTTAGGTTTAGGGTAAGGCTGAGGGCTAGGGTGAGGGTGAAGATGAGGGTTAGGCGTAAGATGAGGGTAAGGGTGAGGATTAAGGTGAAAGTGAGTGTTAGGGTTAATGTGAGTGTTAGGGTGAGTGTTAGTGTGAGGGTTATGGTTAGGTTTAAGTTTAGGGTTAGGGTTAGGTTTAGGTTGAGGTGAGGGTGAGTGTTAGTATTACGATTTGGGTTAGCGTTAGGGTTAAGCTGAGGGTGAGGGTGAGGTTGAGGGTGAGTTTTAGGGTTAGGGTGAGTGTTAGGTTGAGGTTTAGGGTTAGGGTTAGGGGGAGGGGTAGGGGGAGGTTTAGGGTTAGGGTTAGGGTTAGGCTGAGGTTATGGTTGAGGGTGAAGGTGAGGGTTAGGTTTATGGATAGGTTGAGGGTTAGGTTTAGGGTTAGGCTGAGGGTTAGGGTTAAGTGAGGGTTAGGGTTAGGATTAGGGTTAGGGTTAGTGTGAGGGTTAGGGTTAAGCTGAGAGCATGGGTGAGGGTGAGGGTCAGGGTGAGGGTTAGGGGTAGGGGTAGGGTGAAGATTAGGGTTAGTTTTAGGGTTATTGTTAGGGTTAGGTTTAGGGTGAGGGTGAGAGTGAGGGTTAGGATTAGGGTTAGGTGTAGGGTTAGGGTGAGGGTGAGGTTCATGTTAGGATTAGGGTTAGGGTTAGGGTTAAGCTGGGGGTGAGGGTGAGTGTTAGGTTTAGGGTTAGGGTTAGGGTGAGAGTGAGGGTTAGGGTGAGGGTGAGTTTTAGGGTTCGGGTTAGGGTTAGGGTGAGGGTTAGGGTGAGCTTTAGCGTTAGGGTTAGTGTTAGGGTGAGGATGAGGTTTAGGGTGAGGGTGAGGTTTAGGGTTAGGGTGAGGGTTAGGATGACTGGTAGGGTTAGAATAAGGGTCAATTTTAGATTTAGTATGAGGGTTACGGTCAGGTTTAGGGTTAGGGTTAGGGTAGGGGTGAGTGTAAGGGTTAAGTTGAGGGATAGGGTGAGAGTGCGGGTTAGGGTGAGGGTTAGGTTAGGGTTAGGGTTAGGGTTAGTGTGAGGGTTAGGGTTAGGCTGAGAATATGGGTGAGGTTGACTGTCAGGGTTAGGGGTAGGGTTAGGGTTAGGTGAGGGTTAGGGTTAGGGTTAGCGTTAGGTTTAGGGTGAGGGTGAGGGTTAGGGTTAGGTTTAGGGTTAAGGTGAGGGTGAGGGTTAGTTTTAGGATTAGGGTTAGGTTTATTGTTAAGCTGAGGTTGAATGTGACAGTGAGGGTTAAGATTAGGGTTAGGCTGAGGTTATGGGGGAGGGTGAGGTTGAGGGTTATGGTTAGGGTTAGGGTGAGGTTTAGGGTTAGGGTTAGGGTTAGGGTGAGGTTGAGGGTGAGGGTTAGGGTTAGGGTTAGGGTTAGGCTTAGGGTGAGGGTTAGGGTGAGGGTTAGGTTTAGGGTTAGGCTTAGGCTGAGGTTGAGGGTGATGGTTAGGGTTAGGTTTAGGGTGAGGGCTAGGTTGAGGGTGAGGGTTAGGGTGAGGTTGAGGTTGAGGGTTAAGGTTAGGTAAGGATTAGGTTTAGGGTGAGGGTGAGGGTTAGGGTGAGGGTTAAAGTTAGGGTTAGGGTTAGGGTGAGTGTTAGGGTTAGGGTGATGTTTAGAGTGAAGTTGAGCTTTAGGGTGAGGGTGAGGTTTCGGGTGAGGCTGAGGGTTAGGGTGTGGGTGAAGGTGAGGGTGAGGGTTACTGTTAGGGTTAGATTTAGGGTAAGGGTGGGTGAGGAACTGGGTTAGGATTACGGTTAGTGTTAGGGTTATGCTGAGGGTATGGGTGAGGGTGAAGGTGAGCCTTAGGGTTGGGTTAAGGTGAGGGTTAGGTTTACGGTTGGGATTAGGGTTAGGATGAGGGTTACGGTTAGGGTTAGGGTTATTGTTAGGGTTAGGCAGAGGGTGAGGGTGAGGGTGAGGGTTAGGGTTAGGGTCAGGGTTAGGCTGAGGGTGAGGTTTAGGGTTAGGTTTAGGGTGAGGGTTAGGGTGAGAGTGAGGTTTAGGGTTTGTGTGTTGAGGGTTAGGGTTAGCATTAGGGTTAGGGTCAGGGTGAGATTTAGGGTTAGGGTTAAGTTTAGGCTTAGGGTATGGGTGAGGGTGAGCGTGAGGGTTAGGGTTAGGGTTCAGGGTTAGGGTTGTGGTGAGGGTGAGTCTTAGGGTTAGGGTTAGGGTTATTGTTAGGTTTAGGTTGAGGGTGAGGGTGAGGGTGAGGGTTGGGGTTAGTGTTAGGGTTAGGGTTAGGCTGAGGGTGAGGTTTAGGGTGAGGGTTAGGGTGAAGATTAGGTTGAGGGTTAGTTTTAGGGTGAGGGTGATTGTTAGGCTTAGGGTTAGGTTTAAGATGAGGTGAGGGTGAGGGTTAGTGTTAGGATTGGGGTTAGCGTTAGTGTTAAGCTGAGGGTGAGGGTGAGGGTGAGTTTTAGGGTTAGTGTGAGTGTTAGGGTGAGTGTTAGGTTGAGGGTTAGGGTTAGAGTGAGGGTGAGGGTTAGGATTAGAGTTAGGTTGAGCATTAGGCTGAGGGTATGGGTGAGGGTGAGGGTGAGGTTAGGGTTAGGGTGAGGGTGAAGGTGAGGGTGAGGTTTAGGTTTCGGGTTCGGGTTAGAGTGAGGGTTAGGGTGAGCGTTAGGGTTAGGGTTAGTGTTAGGGTTACGTTTAGTGTGAGGGTTAGGGTTAGGATTAGGGTGAGGGTTAGGTTTAGTGTGAGGGTTAGGGTTAGGTTTAGTGTTAGGGTTAGGGTTAGGGTGAGTGTAAGGGTTAGGGTGAGGGTTAGGGTGAGAGTGAGGGTTACAGGTAGCTTGAGTGTTAGGGTGATGGTTTGGGTTAGGGTTAGGGTTAGGGTGAGGGTGATGTTTAAGGTTAGGATTAGGGTTAAGCTTAGGGTTAGGCTGAGGGTGAGGCTGAGAGTGAGGGTTGACGTTAGCATTCTGGTAAGGGATAGGGTTAGTGTGAGGTTTAGGCTTACAGTGAGGGTTAGGGTGAGGGTTTGGGTTAGAGTGAGGGTTAGGGTTAGGCTTAACTTGAGGGTTAGGGTTAGGGTTAGGGTTAGGGTGAGGGTTAGAGTTAGGTTTAGGGTTAGGTTGAGGGTTAGGGTTAGCTTTATTGTTAGGGTTAGGGTTAGGGTTAGAGTTAGGGCGAGGGTGAGGTTTAGGTTGAGGGTTACGTTTAGGGTGAGGGTGAGGGTTAGGATTAGGATTAGGGTTAGGGTTAGGGTTAGGGTTAGGCTGAGTGTGAAGGTGAGGGTGAGGGTTAGGTTTAAGATTCGGGTTAGGGTTAGCGTTAGGTTGAGGGTTAGATTTAGTGTGAGGGTTAGGTTTAGGTTTAGGATGAGGGTAAGGATAAGAGTGAGGGTTAGGGTGAGGGTGAGGGTTAGGGTTAGGGTTAGGATTAGGGTGAGGGTGAGGGTGAGTGTTAGGGTTAGGGTTAGGGTTAGGCTAAGTGTTAGGGTTAGGGTAACTGTTAGGGTGAGGGTGAGGGTGGGGGTGAGGGTTAGGTTTAGGTTTAGGGTGAGGGTCAGGGTGAGGGATAGGGTTAGGATGAGGGTTATCGTTAGGGTTAGTGTTAGGCTGAGGGTTATGTTGAGTGTGAGGGTTAGGGTTAGGGATAGCATGAGGGCTAGGGTGAAGGTGAGGTTTAGGGTGAGGGTGAGGGTGAGGTTGAGGGTTAAGTTTACATAAGGATTAGGGTTAGGATGGGGATTAGGGTGAGGGTGAGGGTTAGGGTGAGTGTTAGGTTTATGGATACAGTTAGGGTTAGTGTTAGGTTTAAGGTGACGTTTAGGGGGGAGGGGGAGGATTAGGGAGAGTGTGAGGTTTCGGGTGAGGCTGAGCATTAGGATGTCGTTCAGGGTTAGTGTTAGGTTGAGTGTTAAGGTTTGGGTGAGTGTTAGGGTGAGGGTTAGGGTTAGGGTTAGGTTAGGGTTAGGTTGAGGGTTAGGGTGAGGGGTAGGGTTAGAGGTAGGGTTACGGTGAGGGTGAGGGTGAAGATGAGGGTTAGGGTAAGGGTTAGGTTTAGGGGTAGGGTTACGGTGAGGGTGGGGGTTAAGGTTAGGGTTAGGGTGACGGTGCTGGTGATGGTTAGGTTTAGTTTTAGGGTGAGAGTGAGGGTGAGTGTTAGGGTTAGGTTTAGGGTTAGAGTTAGGGTTAGGGTGAGAGTTATGGTTAGGTTTAGGGTGAGGGTGAGGTTGAGGGTTAGGGTTAGGGTAAGGGTGAAGGTGAGGTTTAGTGTTAGTGTTAGAGTTAGTGTTAGTTTGAGGGTTAGGGTGAGGGTTAGGGTTAGGGTTAGGGTTACCGTGAGGTTTAGGAAGAGGTTGAGGGTTAGGGTTAGGGTTAGGGACAGAGTGATAGTCAGGGTGATGTTAAGGCTTAGGGTGAGGTTTATGGTGAGGGTGGAGGTTAGTGTTAGGATTAGGGTTAGGGTGAGGGGAAAGGTGAGGTGTAGGGTTAGGGATAGGTTTAGGGTGAGGGTTAGTATGTGGGTTTTGCTTAGTGTTAGGGTTAGGGTTAGGGTGAGGGTTAGGGTGAGGGTGAAAATTAGGTTTAGGGTGGGTGTTAGGGTTAGCGCAAGGATTAGGGTTAGCATTAGTGTTAGGGTGGCTTTTAGGGTGAGGTTTAGGGTTAGGGTTAGGGTTAGGGTGAGGGTTAGGTTTAGGGTTGGGGTTAGGGTTAGGGTGAGGTTTAGGGTTAGTGTGAGGGTTAGGGTGAGGGTAAGGTTAAGGGATAGGGTGAGGGTTAGTTTGAGGTTTAAGGTTAGGGTTAGGGTTAGGGTGAGGGTGAGGGTTAGGATGAGGGTTAGGGTTAATGTTAGGGTAAGGGTGAGGGTTAGGGTTATGGTTAGGGTTTGGGTTAGTATTAGGATTAGGGTTAGGGTTAGGGTTAGGCTGAGTGTGAGGTTGAGGGTGAGGGTTAGGTTTAGGGCTAGGGTTAGGGTGAGGGCTAATGTGAGTTTGAGGGTTAGGATGAGCTTGAGGGTGAGGGTGTGGATTTCGGTTAGGTAAGTGTTAGCATTAGGGTTAGGGTGAGGATTAGGGAGAGAGTCAGGCATAGGATGAAGTTTAGGGTTAGGGTGAGGGTTAGGGTTAGTGTGAGGGTGAGGGTTAGGGTTAGGGTTAGGTTGAGGTTAAGTGTTAGGGTGACTGTTAGAATGAGGGTGAGGGTTAGGATAAGGGTTAGGCTTAATGTTAGGGTTAGGGGTAGGGGTAGGGGTAGTGTAAGGGTTAGGTTTAGGATTAGGGTTAGGGTTAGGCTTAGGCTGAGGGTGAGGGTGAGGGTGAGGGTGAGGGTCATGGTTAGGGTTGAGGTGAGGGCTAGGGTGGGGGTGACGGTTAGCCTGAGATTGAGGTTGAGTTTGAGGGTTAAGGTTAGGTAAGGATTAGGGTTAGGTTTAGGTTTAGGTTGAGGGTGAGGGTTAGAGTGAGTGTTAGGGTTCGTGTTAAGGTTATGGTGAGTGTTAGGGTTAGTGTGATGTTTAGAGTGAGGGTGAGGGTTAGGGAGAGGGTGAGGTTTCACGTGAGGCTGAGGGTTAGGGTGTGGATGAAGGTGAGGGTGTTGGTGAGGGTTAGGATAAGGGTTAGATTTAGGGTAGGGGTGAGGGTGAGGATCAGGGTTAGGATTACAGTTAGGGTTAGGGTTATGCTGAGGGTATGGGTGCGGGTGAAGGTGAGGGTTAGGGTTAGGGTTAAGGTGAGGGTGAGTGTTAGGGTTAGGGTTATTGTTTGGGTTAGGCTGAGGGTGAGGGTGAGGTTTATGGTTAGGATTATGGTGAGGGTTAGGTGAGAGTGAGGTTTAGGTTTAGTGTGAGTGTTAGGGTGAGTGTTATGGTGAGGGTTAGGGTTAGGGTTAGGGTTGGGGTTAGGGTGAGGGTGAGGGTGAGTTTTAGGGTTAGGGTTAGGGGTAGGGGTAGGCTGAGGGTATGGGTGAGGGTGAGGGTGAGATTTAGGGTTAGGGTTAGTGTTAGGGTGAGGGTGAGTGTTAGGGTTAGTGTTAGGGTAATTGTTAGGGTTAGGCTGAGGGTAAGGGTGAGGGTGAGGGTGAGGGTTAGGTTTAGGGTTAGGTTTAGCTTTAGGCTGAGGGTGAGGTTTAGGGTGAGGGTAAGGGTGAAGGTTAGGTTGTGGTTTAGGTTTAGGCTCAGGGTGAGGTTGAGGGTTAGATTTAGGGTTATGTTTAGGGTGAGGGTGAGTGTGAGGGTTAGTGTTCGGATTAGGTTTAGGGTTAGGGTTAAGCTGAGGGTGATGGTGAGTGTGAGGGTGAGGTTGAGGGTAAGGGTTAGGGTTAGGGTGAGGGTGAGGGTTAGAGTTAGGATTAGGGTTAGGCTTAGGCTTAGGCTGATGGTGAGGTTGAGGGTGAGGGTGAGGGTTAGGGGTAGGGGTAGGATTAGTGTGAGGGCTAGGGTGAGGGTGAGGGTTAGGTTGAGGGTGAGGGTGTGGGTTAAGGTTTGGTAAGGATTAGGTTTAGGGTGAGCATTAGGGTGAGGTTGAGGATTAGGGTGAGGGTTAGGGTTACGGTTAGGGTTAGAGTGAGTGTTAGGGTTAGGGTGATGTTTAGAGTGAGGGTGAGGGTTAAGGAGAGGGTGAGGTTTCGGGTGAGGCTGAGGCTTAGGGTGTCTGTGAAGGTGAGGGTGAGGGTGAGGGTTAGAGTTAGGGTCAGATTTGGGGTAAGGGTAAGATTGAGAATCAGGGTTAGGATTAGGGTTAGGGTTAGGGTTAGCCTCAGGGTATGGGTGCGATTGAGGGTGAGGGTTAGGCTAAGTGTTAGGGTGAGGGTGAGGGTTAGGGTTAGGGTTCGGGTTATTGTTAGGGTTAGGCTGAGGGTGAGGGTGAGGGTTATGTTTAAGGTTAGGGTTAGGCTGACGTTATGGATGAGCATGAGGGTGAGGGTTAGAATTAGGGTTAGGGTGAGGTTTAGGGTTAGGGTTAGGGTGAGGGTGAGGGTGAGGGTAAGGGTGAGGGTTAAGGTTAGAGTGAGATTTAGGGTTAGTGTGAGTGTTAGGGTGAGTGTTAGTGTGATGGTTATGGTTAGGTTTAGGGTTAGGGTTTGGGGGAGGGGGAGGGTTAGGCTTAGGGTTAGGGTTAGTTTTAGACTGAGAGTATGGGTGAGGGTGAGGGTGAGGGTAAGGGTTAGGGATACGGTGAGGGTCAGGGTTAGGGTTAGGCTTAGGGTTAGGGTTAGGTGAGGGTTAGGTTTAGGGTTCGGGTTAGGGTTAGTGTCAGGGATAGGGTTAGGCGGAGAGTATGAGTGAGGGTGAGGGTCAGGGTGAGGGTTAGGGGTAGGGTTAGGGTTAGGGTGAGGGTTAGGGTTAGGTTTATTTTTAGGGTTAGGTTTAGGGTGAGGGTTTGGATTAAGGTTAGGTATAGGGTTAGGGTGAGGGTGAGGGTTAGTATTACGATTAGGGTTAGGGTTAGGGTTAAGCTGGGGGTGAGGGTGAGGGTGAGGGTTAGGTTTAGGTTTAGGGTTACGGTGAGGGTGATGGTTAGAGTTCGGGTTAAGGTTAGGGTGAGGGTTAGGGTGAGCGTTAGGGTTAGTGTTAGTGTTAGGGTGAGGATGAGGTTTAGGGTGAGGGTGAGGGTTAGGGTTAGGGTGAGGGTTAGGTTTAGTGTTATTGTAAGTTTTAGGGTGAAGGTTAGGGTGAGGGTGAGGGTTAGGGTTATTGTTAGTGTTAGGATTAGAGTGAGGGTGAGGGTGAGGATTAGGGTTAGCATGAGCGTTAGGGTTAGGGTGAGGCGAACGGTTAGGTTTAGTGTTAGGGTGAGGGTTAGGGTTATTGTTAGGGTTAGGGGTAGGGTGAGGGTGAGTGTTAGGGTTAGGATTAGTGTTAGTGTTAGGCTCACACTGAGGGTGAGGTTGAGGGTGAGGGTGAGGATGAGGGTTAGGATTAGGGTTAGGTTTAGGGTGAGGGCTAGGCTGAGGGTGAGGTTTAGGGTGAGGTTGAGGGTGATGGTTAAGGTTAGGTAAGGATTAGAGTTAGGGTGAGGATTAGGGTGAGGGTGAGGGTTAGGGTGAGGTTTAGGATTAGGGATAGGGTTAGGGTGAGTGTTAGGGTTAGCGTGATGTTTAGAGTGAGGTTGAGGTTTAGGGAGAGGGTGAGGTTTCGGGCTAGGCTGTATTAGGGTGTGGGTGAAGGTGAGGGTGAGGGTGAGGGTGAGGGTTAGGGTTAGGGTTAGATTTAGGGTAAGGGTGAGGGTGAGGATCAGGGTTAGGATTAGGGTTAGTGTTAGGGTTCGGTTGAGTGTATGGTTGCTGGTGAGGGTGAGGTTTATGGTTGGGTTAGGGTGAGGGTTAGGGTTAGGGTTAGGGTTAGGGTGAGGGTGAAAGTTAGGGTTAGGATTAGGGTTATTGTTAGGGTTAGGCTGAGGGTGAGGGTGAGGGTGAGGGTTAGGGTTAGGTTTAGGTTTAGGGTAAGGCTGAGGGTATGAGTGAGGGTGAGGTTTAGAGTTAGGGTTAGGGTGAGGGTTAGGGTTAGGTTGAGGGTAAGGGTGAGGTTTACGGTGAGAGTGAGGCTCAGGTTTCATGTGAGTGTTAGGGTGAGTGTTAGGGTTAGGGTTAGGGTTAGTGTTAGGGTTAGGGTGAGGTTGAGGGTTAGGTTTAGGATTAGGCTGAGGGTGTGGGTGAGGATGAGGGTGAGGGTTAGGGTTAGGGTTAGTTTGAGGGTTAGGTTTAGGGTTAGGGTTAAGGTTAGGGTTAGATTTAGGGTGAGGTGAGGTTTAGTGTTAGGGTGAGGGTTAGGGTTAGTGTGAGGGTTAGGTTTAGTGTGAGGGTTAGGGTTAGGGTTAGGGTGAGGCTTAGGGTGAGGAATAGGGTTAGGATTAGGGTGAGGGTTAGGTTTAGTGTGAGGGTTAGGGTTAGGGTTAGGGTGAGGGTAAGGGTTAGGGTGAGGGTTAGTGGTAGCGTGAGTGTTAGGTCGAGGGTTAGGGTTAGGGTTAGCGTGAGCGTGATGTTTAGGGTTAGGATTAGGGTTACGTTTAGGGTTAGGGTGAGGATGAGGGTGAGTGTTGGTGTTGGGATTCTGGTTAGGTTTAGGGTTAGGACGAGGGTTGGGTTTACAGTGAGGGTTAGGGTTCGGGTTAGTGTGAGGTTTAGGGGTATGGTGAGGGTTACAGTTAGGTTTAGGGTGAGGGTGAGGGTGAGGGTTAGGTATAGGTTTAGGGTTTGGGTTAGGGTGAGGGTTAGGGTTAATGTTATGGTGAGGGTGAGGGTGGGGAAGAGGTTGAGAATGAGGCTTAGGGTTAGGGTTAGGTTTAGGGTGAGTTTGAGGTTTAGGGTTAGGATTAGGGTTAAGTTTAGGCTTAGGCTGATGGTGTCGTTGAGGGTGAGGGTGAGGGGTAGACTGAGGGTTAGGGTTAGGGTGAGGGCTAGGTTTAGGGTTAGGGTGAGGTTGAGGGTTAGGGTGAGGGTTAGGGTTAGGGTTAGGGTGAGTGTTAGTGTTAGGGTGATGTTTAGAGGGTGGTTGGTGATTAAGGAGAGGGTCAGGTTTAGGGTTAGGATTCGGGTAAGGCTGAGGGTATGGGTGTGGCTGAGGGTGAGGATTAGGGTTAGGGTTAGGGTGAGGGTTAGGGTTAGGGTTAGTGTGAGGGTTAGGTTTAGGCTGAGAGTATGGGTGAGGTTGACAATCAGGGTTAGGGTTAGGGGTACGGTTAGGTGAGGGGTAGGGTTAGGTTTAGGGTGAGGGTGAAGGTGAAGGTGAGGGTTAGGGTTAGGGTTAGGTATAGGGTTAAGGTGAGGGTGAGGGTTAGTTTTTGGATTAGGGTTAGGGTTAGGGTTAAGCTGAGGTTGAGGATGAAGGTGAGGGTTAGGATTAGGGTTAGGCTGAGGGTATGGCTGAGGGTGTGTGAGGGTTAGGGTTAGGGTTAGGGTGAGGTTGAGGGTGAGGGTTACGGTTAGGGTTAGGCTTAGGGTTAGGTTTAGGGTGAGGGTTAGTGTAAGGGTGAGGGTGAGGTTTAGGTTTAGGATTAGGATTAGGGTTAGGGTTAGGTTTGGCTGAGGGTGAGGTTGAGGGTGAGGGTGATGGTTAGGGTTAGGGTTAGGGTGAAGGCTAGGGTTAGGGTGAGGGTTAAGGTGAGGTTGAGTTTGAAGGTTAAGGTTAGGTAAGGATTAGGATTAGGGTGAGGGTTAGGGTGAGGGTGTGGTTTAGGGTGAGGTTTAAGGTTAGGGTTAGGGTTATGGTGAGTGTTAGGGTTAGGGTGATGTTTAGAGTGAGGTTGAGGGTTAGGGAGAGGGTGAAGTTTCGGGTGAGGCTGAGGGTTAGAGTGTGGGTAAAGGTGAGGGTGAGGGTGAGGTTTAGTGTTAGCGTTAGATTTAAGGTAAGGGTGAGGGTGAGGATCTGTGTTAGTATTACGGTTACGGTTAGGGTTATGCTGAAGGTATGGGTGCGGGTGAAGGTGAGGTTTAGGGTTGGGTTAGGGTGAGGGTTAGGGTTAGGGTTAGGGTTAGGGTGAGGATGAGGCTTATGGTTAGCGTTAGGGTTATTGTAAGGGTTAGGCTCAGGGTGAGCCTGAGGGTGAGGTTTAGGGTTAGGGGTAGGGGTAGGCATAGGCTGAGGGTATGGGTGAGGGTGAGGGTGAGGGTGAGGGTTACGGTTAGTGTTAGGGTGAGGGTGAGTGTTAGGGTTAGGGTTAGGGTAATTGTTAGGGTTAGGCTGAGGGTGAGGGTGAGGGTGAGGATTAGGGTTAGGGTTAGGTTTACGGTTAGGCTGAGGGTGAGGTTTAGGGTGAGGGTAAGGGTGAAGGTTAGGTTGAGGTTTAGGTTTAGGGTCTGGATGAGGGTGAGGGTTAGATTTAGGGTTAGGTTTAGGGTGAGGGTGAGAGTGAGGGTTAGTGTTAGTATTAGGGTTAGGGTTAAGGTTAAGCTGAGGGTGATGGTGAGGGTGAGGGTGAGGGTTAGGGTTAGGGTGAGGGCTAGGGTGAGGGTGAGGGTTAGGTTGAGGGTGAGGGTGAGGGTGTGGGTTAAGGTTAGGTAAGGATTAGGGTTAGGGTGAGGATTATGGTGAAGGTGAGGATTAGGGTGAGGGTTAGGGTTACAGTTAGGTTTAGAGTGAGTATTAGGGTTAGGGTGATGTTTAGAGTGAGGGTGAGGGTTATGGAGAGGGTGAGTTTTCGGATGAGGCTGAGGCTTAGGGTTTGGGTGAAGGTGACGGTGAGCATGAGGGTTAGAGTTAGGGTCAGATTTAGGGTAAGGGTAAGGTTGAGAATCAGTGTTAAGATTAGGGTTAGGGTTAGGGTTAGGCTCAGGGTATGGGTGTGGGTGAGGGTGAGGGTTAGGGTTAGGGTTAGGGTTATTGTTATGGTTAGGCTGAGGGTGAGGGTGAGGGTGAGGGTTATGTTTAGGATTAGGGTTAGCCTGAGGGTATGGATGAGCGTGAGGGTGAGGGTTAAAGTTAGGGTTAGGGTGAGGTTTAGGGTTAGGGTTAGGGTTAGGGTGAGGGTGAGGGTAAGGGTGAGGATTAAGGTGAGAGTGAGGGTTAGGGTTAGTGTGAGTGTTAGGGTGAGTGTTAGTGTGAGGGTTATGTTTAGGTTTAGGGTTAGGGTTATGGGGAGTGGGAGGGTTAGGGTTAGGGTTAGGGTGAGGGTTAGGTTTAGGGTTAGGCTTAGGGTTAGGGTTAGGTGAGGGTTAGGGTTAGGGTTAGGGTTAGTGTCAGGGTTAGGGTTAGCCAGAGAGTATGGGTGAGGGTGAGGGTCAGGGTGAGGGTTAGGGGTAGGGTTAGGGTGAGGGTTAGGGTTAGGGTTAGGGTTATTTTTAGGGTTAGGTTTAGGGTGAGGGTGAGGGTGAGGGTTAGGATTAGGGTTAGGTGTAGGGTTAGGGTGAGGGTGAGGGTTAGTGTTAGGTTTAGGGTTAAGCTGGGGGTGAGGATGAGGGTGAGGGTTAGGTTTATGGTTAGGGTTTAGGTGAGGGTGAGGGTTAGGGTGAGGTTGAGTGTTAGGGTTCGGGTTACGGTTAGTGTGAGGGTTAGGGTGAGCATTAGGGATATGGTTAGTGTTAGGTTGAGGATGAGGTTTATTGTGAGTGTGAGGTTTGGGGTTATGGTGAGGGTTAGGTTTAGGGTTAGGGTAAGGTTAAAGGTGAGGGTTAGGGTGAGGGTGAGGGTTAGGGTTATGGTTAGGGTTAGGATTAGGGTGAGGGTGAGGGTGAGTGTGAGGGTGAGGGTTATTGTTAGGGTTAGGGTGAGGGTGAGGGTGAGTGTTAGGGTTAATATTAGGGTTAGTGTTACACTTAGGATGGGGGTGAAGTTGAGGTGAGTGTGAGGGTGAGGGTTAGGATTAGGGTTAGGGTTAGGGTGAGGGCTAGGGTGAGGGTGAGGGTTAGGGTGAGGTTGAGGGTGAGGGTTAAGTTTAGGTAAGGATTAGGGTTAGGGTGAGGATTAGGGTGAGGTTGAGGGTTAGGGTGAGGCTTAGGGTTGGGGTTAGGGTTAGGGTGAGTGTTAAGTTTAGGGTGATGTTTAGAGTGAGGTTGAGGGTTAGGGAGAGTTTGAGGTTTCGGCTAGACTGTGTTAGGGTGTGGGTGAAGGTGAGGGTGAGGGTGAGGGTTAGGGTTAGATTTAGGGTAAGGGTGAGGGTGAGGATCAGGGTTAGGATTAGGGTTAGTGTTAGGTTGACAGTATGGGTGCTGGTGAGGGTGAGGTTTATGGCTGTGTTAGGGTGAGGGTTAGGGTTAGGGTTAGGGTGAGGTTGAGGGTTAGGGTTAGCATTAGGCTGAGGGTGTGGGTGAGGGTGAGGGTGAGGGTGAGGGTTTGTGTTAGGATTAGGTTTAGGGTTAGGATTAATGTGAGGGATAGCGTTAGGTTTAGGGTAAGGTTTAGGTATAGGTTGAGTGTAAGGGTTAGTGTGTGGGTTAGGGTGAGAGTGAGGGAAAGGGTAAGGTTGAGGGTTAGGGTTAGATTTAGGGTAAGGGTGAGGGTGAGGATTAGGGTTAGCATTAGCGTTAGGGTTAGGGTTAGGCTGAGGGTATGGTTGAGGGTGAGGGTTAGGGGCAGAGGTAGAGTTAGTGTGAGGGTTAAGGTTAAGTTTAGGATTAGGGTGAGACTTAGTGTGAAATTTAGGGATATTGTTAGGGTTAGGTTTAGGGTGAGGATGAGGCTTAGGGTGAGGTTGAGGTTTGGGGTGAGCCTGAGGGTGAGGGTAAGTGTTAGGATTGGGTTATGTTTAGTGTTAAGCTGAGGTTGAGGGTGAGATTGATGTTTAGGCTTAGGGTTAGGGTTAGGATGAGGGTTAGGTTGAGGGTGAGGATAAGGGTTCGCTTTAGGTTTAGGGTGTGGGTTGGTTGAAGGTTAGGGTTACAGTTATTGTTAGGGTTAGGGTGAGGTTTAGGGTGAGGGTGAGGTTTAGTTTTAGGGTGAGGGTTAGGGTTAGTTTTAGGATTAGGTTTAGGGTAAGGGTGAGGGCTAGGGTGAGGGTGAGGGTGAGGCTTAGGGTTGGGGTGAGGGTAAGGGTGAGGATTAAGGTGAGAGTGAGGGTTAAGTTTAGTGTGAGTTTTAGGGTGAGTGTTAGTGTGAGGGTTAGGATTAGGTTTAGGGTTAGGTTTAGGGTGAGTGTTAGGGTTAGTTTTAGGGTTAGGATTAAGGTAAGAGTGAGGGCTAGGGTGATGGTGAGGGTGGGGGTTAGGGTTAGGGTGAGGGTAAGGGTGATGATTACGGTGAGAGTGAGGGTTAGGTTTAGTGTGAGTGTTAGGGTGAGAGTTAGTGAGAGGGTTAGGGTTAGGTTTAAGGTTAGGTTTAGAGTTAGGGTATGGGTGAGGGTGAGGGTGAGGGTTAGGCTTAGGGATAGGGTGCGGGTTAGGTTTAGGGTCAGGCTTAGGGTTAGGGTTAGGTGAGGTTTAAGGTTAGGGTTAGGGCTAGGGTTAGTGTGAGGGTTAGGGTTAGGCTGAGAGTATGTATGAGGGTGAGGGTGAGGGTGAGGGTGAGGGTTACAGGTAGGGATAGGTGAGGGTTAGGGTTAGGGTTATTGTTAGGGTTAGGTTTAGGGTGAGGGTGAGGGTGAGGGTTAGGATTAGGGTTACGTGTAGGGTTAGGGTGAGGGTGAGGGTTAGTTTTAGGATTAGGGTTATGTTAGGGTTAAGCTGGGGGTGAGAGTGAGGGTTAGGTTTAGGGTTAGGGTGAGGGTTAGGGTGAGGGTTAGATTTAGGGTTAGTGTTAGGGTGAGGGTGAAGTTGAGGGTGAGGGTGAGGTTTAGTGTTAGGGTGAGGGTTATGTTTAGGGTGAGGGTTAGGTTTAGTGTGAGGGTTAGGGTTAGGGTTAGGGTGAGGCTTATGGTGAGGGGTAGGGTTAGGATTAGGGTGAGGGTTAGGTTTAGTGTGAGGGTTAGGGTTAGGTTTACCTTCAGGGTTAGGTTTAGTGTGAGGGTAAGGGTTAGGGTGAGGCTTAGTATTAGCCTGAGTGTTAGGGTGAGGGTTAGGGTTAGGGTGAGCTTGAGTTTTAGGGATAGGATTAGGTTAACGTTTAGAGTTAGGATGAGGGTGCAGGTGAGTGTTGGGGTTAGGATTCTGGTTAGGGTTAGGGTTAGGGTGAGGGTTAGGTTTAGAGTGAGGGTTAGGTATAGGGTTAGGGTGAGTTTTAGTGTTAGGGCGAGGGTTATGGAGAGGGTGAGGGTGAGGGTTAGGTTTAGGGTTAGGGTTAGGTTTAGGGTGAGGTTTAGGGTTAGGGTTAATGTTATGGTGAGGGTGAGCATGAGGGTGAGTTTGAGAATAAGGCTTAGGGTTAGGGTTAGGGTTAGGGTGAGGGTGAGGGTTAGGGTTAAGATTAGGGTTAAGGTTAGGCTTAGGCTGATGGTGACATTGAGGGTGAGGGTGAGGGCTAGGGTTAGGGTTAGGGTGAGGGTGAGGGTTAGGGTTAGGGTTAGGGTTAGGCTGAGGGTATGGGTGAGGGTGAGGGTGAGGGTGAGGGTTAGGGTTAGGGTTAGGGTGACGGTTAGGGTTAGGGTTAGGGTGAGGGTGAGGGTAAGGGTGAAGGTTAGTGTGAGGGTGAGGGTTAGGTTTAGGGTTAGTCTGAGGGTATGGGTGAGGGTGAGGGTGACGGTTAGGGTTAGGGTTAGGGTGACGGTTAGGGTTAGGGTTAGGGTTAGGGTGAGGGTAAGGGTGAAGGTTAGTGTGAGAGTGAGGGTTAGGGTTAGTGTGAGTGGTAGGGTGAGTGTTAGGGTGAGGGTTAGGGTTAGGCTTAGGCTTACGGTTATGGTGAGGGTAAGGGTTCGGGTTGGGGTTAGGGTTAGGGTTAGGGTTAGGCTGAGGGTATGGGTGAGGCTGAGGGTGAGTGTTAGGGTTAGCGTTAGGGTGAGGGTTAGGTTAGGGTTAGGTTTACGGTTAGTGTGAGGGTTAGGGTTAGGCTGAGAGTATGGGTGAGGGTCAGGGTTAGGGGTAGGGGTAGGGTTAGGTGAGGGTTAGGGTTAGGGTTAGGTTTAGGGTGAGGGTGAGGGTGAGGGTTAGTTTTAGGAATAGGGTTAGGGTTAGGGTTAAGCTGAGGTTGAGTGTGATGGTGAGGGTTAGGATTAGGGCTAGTCTGAGTGTATGGGTGAGGTTGAGGGTGAGGGTTAGGGTTAGGGTTAGTGTTAGGGTTCGTGTGAGTGTTAGGGTGAGTGTTATTGTGAGGGTTAGGGTTAGGTTTACGGTGAGAGTGAGGGTTAGGGTTAGGGTTAGGTTTAGGCTGAGGATATGGGTGAGGGTGAGGGTGAGGGCTAGGGTTAGGGATAGGGTGAGTGTTAGGTTTAGGGTTAGGCTTAGGGTTAGGGTTAGGTGAGGGTTAGGGTTAGTTTTAGGGTTAGTGTGAGGTTTAGGTTTAGGCTGAGAGTATGGGTGAGGGTCAGGGTCAGGGTGAGGGTTAGGGGTAGGGTTAGGGTGAAGATTGGGGTTAGGGTTAGGGTTATTGTTAGGGTTAGGTTTAGGGTGAGGGTGAGGGTGAGGGTTAGGATTAGGGTTAGGGTGTGGGTGTTCGTTACTGTTAGGATTAGGGTTAGGGTTAGGGTTAAGCTGGAGGTGAGGGTGAGGTTTACGTTTTGGGTTAGGGTTAGGGTGAGGGTTAGGGTGAGGGTGAGTTGTAGGGTTCGGGTTAGGGTTAGGGTGAGCGTTAGGGTTTGAGTTACTCTTAGGGTGAGGATGAGGTTTAGGGTAAGGGTGAGGTTTAGGGTTAGGGTGAGGATTAGGGTTAGGGTGAGGGTTAGGATGTGGGGTACGGTTAGGATTAGGGTCAGGTTTAGGTTTAGTGTGAGGGTTAGGTTCAGGTTTAAGGTTAGGGTTAGGGTTAAGTTGAGGGTAAGGGTTAGGGTGAGGGTTAGGGTGAGACTGCGGTTTAGGGTGAGGGTTAGGTTAGGGTTAGGTTTAGGGTTAGTGTGAGGATTAGGGTTAGGCTGAGAGAATTTGTGAGGTTGACTGTCAGGGTTAGGGGTAGGGGTAGGGTTAGGTGAGGGATAGGATTAGGGTTAGGGTTAGGGTTTGGGTGAGGCTGAGTGTTAGGGTTAGGGTTAGGGTTATTGTTAAGGTTAGGCTGAGGGTGAGGGTGAGGGTTAGGTTTAGTGTGAGGGTTAGCGTTAGGTTTAACTTCAGGGTTAGGTTTAGGGTGAGGGTAAGGGTTAGGGTGACGCTTAGTATTAGCGTGAGTGTTAGGGTGAGGGTTAGGGTTAGGGTGAGGGTGGGGCTGAGTGTAGATGTTAGGATTCTCGTTAGGGTTAGGGTTAGGGTGAAGGTTAGGTTTAGAGTGAGGGTTAGGGTTAGGGGTAGGGTGAGGTTTAGGGTTAGGGTGAGGGTTATGTTGAGGGTGAGGGTTAAGTTTAGATTTAGGGTTAGGGTTGGGGTTAGGGTTAATGTTATGGTGAGGGTGAGGGTGAGGGTGAGGTTGAGAATGAGGCTTAGGGTTAGGGTTAGGGTTAGGGTGAGGTTTAGGGTTAGGGTTAGGATTAGGGTTAAGGTTAGGCTTAGGCTGATGGTGATGTTGAGGGTGAGGGTGAGGGTGAGTGTTAGGGTTAGGGTTAGGGTGAGGGCTAGGGTTAGGTTTAGGGTGAGGGTGAGGGTTAGGGTGAGGTTTAGGGATAGGTTTAGGATGAGTGTTAGGGTTAGGTTGATGTTTAGAGGGAGGGTGAGGTTTAGGTAGAGGGTGAGGGTTAGGGTTAGGATTAGGGTTAGGGTTAGGCTGAGGGTATGGGTGAGGGTGAGCGTGAGGGTTAGGGTTAGGTTTAGGGTGATGGTTAGGGTTAGGGTTAGGGTTACGGTGAGGGTAAGGGTGAGGGTTAGTGTGAGAGTGAGGGTTAGGGTGAGGTTGAGGTTGAGGATTAAGGTTAGGTAAGGATTAGGTTAGGGTGAGGGATAGGGTTAGGGTGAGGGTTAGGGTTAGGGTTAGGATTCGTGTGAGTGTTAGGGTGAGTGTAAGAGTGAGGGTTAGGGTTAGGGTTACGGTGAGGGTAAGGGTTAGGGTTAGGGTTAGGTTTAGACTGAGTGTATGGGTGAGGGTAAGGGTGAGGGTTAGGGTTAGGGATAGGGTGAGGTTTAGGTTTAGGCTTAGGCTTAGGTTTAGGCTTAGGCTTAGGTATAGGGTTAGGTGAGGGTTAGGGTTAGGTTTAGGTTTAGGGTTAGTGTGAGGTTTAGTGTTAGGCTGAGATTATGGGTGAGGGTGAAGGTCAGGGTGAGGGTTAGGGGTAGGGTTAGGGTGAAGGTGAGGGTTAGGGTTAGGGTTATTGTTAGGGTTAGGTTTAGGGTGAGGGTGAGAATGAGGGTTAGGATTAGGGTTAGGTTTAGGGTTAGGGTGCGGGTGAGGGTTACTGTTAGGATTAGGGTTAGGGTTAGGTTTAAGTTGGAGGCGAGAGTGATGGTTAGGTTTAGGGTTAGGTTTAGGGCGAGGGTGAGGGTTAGGGTGAGGGTGAGGGTGAGTTTTAAGGTTTGGGTTAGGGTTAGTGTGAGGGTTAGGGTGAGCGATAGGATTAGGGTTTGTGTTAGGGTGAGGATGAGGTTTAGGGTGAGGGTGAGGTTTAGGGTTAGGGTGAGGGTTAGGGTTAGGATGAGGGTTAGGATCAGGGGTAGGGTGAGGATTAGGGTCAGGTTTAGGTTTAGTGTGAGGATTAGGGTCAGGTTTAGGGTTAGGTTTAGGGTTAGGTTGAGGGTAAGGGTTAGGGTGAGGGTTAGGGTGAGAGTGCGGGTTAGCGAGAGGGTTAGGTTAGGGTTAGGGTTAGTGTGAGGGTTAGGGTTAGGATGAGAGTGTGGGTGAGGTTGTCAGTCAGGGTTAGGGTTAAGGGTATGTTTAGGTGAGGGGTAGGGTTAGGGTTAGGGTTAGGGTGAGGGTGAGGGTGAGTGTTAGGGTTAGGGTTATTGTTAAGTTTAGGCTGAGGGTGAGGGTGAGGGTGACGGTTAGAGTTAGGGTTAGGGTTAGGCTGAGGGTGAGGTTTAGGGAGAGGGTAAGTGTGAAAGTTAGGTTGAGGGTTAGGTTTAGGGTGAGGGTTAGGGTTAGGGTTAAGTTTAGGTTGAGGGTGAGGGTGAGGGTTAGTGTTACGATTAGGGTTAGGGTTAGGGTTAACCTGAGGGTGTGGGTGAGGGTGAGGGTGAGTTTTAGGGTTAGTGTGAGTGTTAGCGTGAGTGTTAGGTTGAGGGTTAGGGTGAGGCTTAGGGTTAGGTTTAGGGTTAGGGTTAGGGTGAGGGTGAGGGTTATAGTTAGGGTTAGAGTTAGGCTGAGGGTATGGGTGAGGGTGAGTGTTAGGGTTAGGGTGAGGGTTAAGATGAGGGTAAGGTTTAGGGTCTGGGTTAGGGTGCGGGTGAGGTTTGGGGTGAGCTTTAGGGTTAGGGTTAGTGTTAGGGTTAGGTTTAGTATGAGGGTTAGTGTTAGGGTTAGGTTGAGGGATAGGGTTAGGATTAGGATGTGGGTTAGGTTTAGTGTGAGTGTTAGGGTTAGGGTTTTGGTTAGGCTGAGGGTAAGCGTTAGTATTAATGTTATGGTGAGGTTGAGGGTGAGGGTGAGGGTGAGGATGTGGTTTAGGGTTAGGGATAGGGTTAGGGTGAGGGTGAGGGTTAGGGTTAGGATTAGGTTTAAGGTTAGGCTTATGCTGGTGTTGAGGTTGAGGGTGAGTATGATGGTTAGGGTTAGGGTTAGGGTGAGGGCTAGGGTGAGGGTGAGGGTTAGGATGAGGTTGATGTTGAGGGTTAAGGTTAGGTAAGGTTTAGGGTTAGGGTGAGGGTTAGGGTGAGGGTGAGGGTTAGGGTGAGGGTTAGGGATAGGGTTAGGGTTAGGGTGGGTGTTAGGGTTAGGGTGATGTTTAGAGTGAGGGTGAGGGTTAGGGAGAGTGTGAGGTTTCGGGTGAGGCTGAGGGTTAGCCTGTGTGTGAAGGTGAGGGAGAGGGTGATGGTTAGGGTTAGGGTTAGATTTAGGGTAAGGGTGAGTTTGAGAATCAGGGTTAGGATTAGGGTTAGGGTTAGGGTTAGGCTCAGGGTATGGGTGCGGGTGAGGATGAGGGTTAGGATAAGGTTCAGGGTGAGGGTGAGGCTTAGGGTTAGGGTTAGGGTTATTGTTAGGTTTAGGCTGAGTGTGAGGGTGAGGGTGAGGGTTAGAGTTAGGCTGAGGGTATGGGTAAGCGTGAGGGTGAGCCTTAGAGTTAGGGTTAGGCTGAGGTTTAGGGTTAGGGTTAGGTTTAGCTTCAGAGTTAGGGTTAGGGTGAGGGTAAGGGTTAGGGTGAGGGTTAGGCTGAGAATGAGGGTTAGGGGTAGCATGAGTGTTAGGGTGAGGGTTAGGGTTAGGATTAGGGTTAGAGTGAGCATGATGTTTAGGGTTAGGATTAGAGTTACGATGAGTGTTAGGGTGAGGGTGGGGGTGAGTGTTGGGTTTAGGATTCTGGTAAGGGTTAGGGTTAGGGTGAGGGTTTGGTTTACAGTGAGGGTTAGGGTGAGGTTTAGGGTTAGGGTGAGGGTTAGTGTTAGAGTTCGGGTTTGGATTAGGGTGAGGGTTAGGGTGAGCATTAGGGTGAGGGTTAGTGTTAGGGTGAGGATGAGATTTAGGGTTAGCGTTAGGGTTAGGGTGAGGGTGAGGGGGAGGTTAGAGTTAAGGTTAGGGTTAGGGTGAGGCTCAGGGTTTGGGTGAGGGTGAGGGTTAGGGTGAGGGTTACGGTTAGGCTCAGGGTATGGATGAGCGTCTGGGTGAGGTTTAGTGTTAGGGTTAGGCTGAGGTTTAGGGTTAGGCTTACGGTTAGGGTGAGGGTAAGAGTGAGGATTTAGGTGAGAGTGAGGGTTAGGGTTAGTGTGAGTGTTAGGGTGAGTGTTAGTGTGAGGGTTAGGGTTAGGATTAGGTTTAGGGTTAGTGTGAGGTTAGGGTTAGGTTGAGAGTATGGGTGAGGGTGAGGGTTAGGGTTAGGGTTAGGGTTAGAGTTACGGTTACGGTTAGGGTTATTGTTAAGGTTAGGTTTAGGGGGAGGGTGAGTGTGAGGGTTAGGATTAGGCTTAGGTGTAGGGTTAGGGTGAGGGTGAGGGTTAATGTTAGGATTAGGGTTTGGGTTAGGGTTAAGCTGGGGGTGATGGTGAGGGTTAGGTTTAGGTTTAGGGTGAGGGTGAGGGTGAGGGTTAGGGTGAGGGTGAGTTTTAAGGTGAGGGTGAGTTTTAGGGTTCGGATTAGTGTTAGGGTGAGGTTTAGGGTGAGCGTGAGGGTGAGGGTTAGGGTGAGGGTGAGTTTTAGGGTTCAGATTAGTGTTAGGGTGAGGTTTAGCGTGAGCGCTAGGGTTAGGGTTAGTGTTAGGGTGAGGATGAGGCTTAGAGTGTGGTTGGGGTTTAGGGTGAGGGTGAGGGTTAGTGTTAGGGTGAGGGTTAGGTTTAGTGTGATTTTTAGGGTTAGGGTTAGGGTGAGGGTTAGGATGAGGGGTAGGGTTAGGATTAGGGTCAGGTTTAGGTTTAGTTTGAGGGTTTGGGTCAGGTTTAGGGTTAGGGTTAGGGTGAGGGTGAGGGTAAGGTTTACGGTGAGGGTTAGGGTGAGAGTGCGGGTTAGGGGTAGAGTGAGTGTTAGGGTGATGTTTAAGGTTAGGTTTAGGGTTAGGTTTCGGGTGAGGGTGAGGGTTAGGGTTAGGTTAGGGTGAGGGTTAGGGTTAGGGTTAATGTTAGGTTTAGGGTAAGGGTGAGGTTTAGGGTTAGGGTAAGGTTTTGGGTAAGGTTTAGGGTGAGGGTGACGGTTAGGGTTATGGTTTGGGTGAGGGTTAGGGTTAGGGTTAGGTTTAAGGTGAGGGTTAGGGTTAGGTTTAATGTTAGGTTTAGGGTGAGTGTTTGGTTGAGGGTTAGGGTAAAGTTTAGGGTGAGGGTGAGGGTTAGGGTTATAGTTTGGGTTAGGATTAGGGTGAGGGTGAGGGTGAGCATTAGGGTTAGGGTGAGGGTTAGTGTTAGGGTGAGGATTACGGTTAGGGTGAGGGTTATGCTTAGGGTTAGTGTTAGGGTGCGGGTGAGGGGTTAGGGTTAGGGTTAGGGTGAGTGTGAGTCTTAGGGTTAGGATTAGGGTTAGTGTTAGGTTAGGCTGAGGGTGAGGGTGAGGATTAAGGTGAGGGTGAGGTTTAGGGTGAGGCTTAGGGTTAGTGTTAGGGTTAGGGTGAGTGTTAGGGTTAGGGTGATGTTTAGAGTGAGGTTGAGGGTTAGGGAGAGGGTGAGGTTTCGGGCTAGTTTGTGGTAGGGTGTGGGTGAAGGTGAGGGTGAGGGTGAGTGTGAGGGTTAGGGTTAGGGTTACATTTAGGGTAAGGGTGAGGGTGAGGATCAGGGTTAGTTTAGATTTAGTGTTAGGGTTAGGTTGAGCGTATGGGTGCTGGTGAGGGTGAGGTTTATGTTTGGGTTAGTGTGAGGGTTAGGGTTGGGGTTAGGGTTAGGGTGAGGGTGAAAGTTAGGGTTAGGGTTATTGTTAGGGTTAGGCTGAGGGTGAGGGTGAGGGTGAGGGTTAGGGTTAGGTTTAGGTTTAGGGTAAGGCTTAGGTTATGGGTGAGGGTGAGGTTTAGGGTGAGGGTTAGGGTTAGGGTGAGGGTAAGCATGAGGGTTAGGGTGAGAGTGAGGCTTAGGGTTCATGTGAGTGTTAGGTTGAGTGTTAGGGTGAGGGTTAGGGTTCGGGTTAGGGTGATGTTTAGAGTGAGGATGAGGGTAAGGGAGAGGGTGAAGTTTTGGGTGAGGCTGAGGGTTAGGGTGTGGGTGAAGCTGAGGGTGAGTGTGAGGGTTATGGTTAAGTTTAGATTTAGGGTAGGGTGAGGGTGAGGATCTGGGTTAGGATTACAGTTAGGGTTAGGCTTATGATGAGGGTATGGGTGCAGGTGAAGGTGAGGGTTAGGCTGAGGGTGAGGTTTAGGTTTAGGGTTAGGGTTAGAGTTAGAGTGAGGGTGAGAGATAGGGTTAGGGTTAGGGTTATTGTTAGGGTTAGGCTGAGGGTGAGGGTGAGGGTGAGGGTTAGGGTTAGGGTTAGGGTTAGGGTAAGGGTGAGTTTTAGGATGAGGGTAAGGGTGAAGGTTAGGTTGAGGGTTAGGTTTATGGTGAGGGTGAGGGTGAGGGTTAGGGTTAGGTTACGTTTAGGGTGAGAGTGATGATGAGGGTTAGTGTTACCATTAGGGTTAGAGTTAGGATTAAGCTGAGGGTGAGGGTGAGTTTGAGGATGAGGTTTAGGGTTAGTGTGAGTGTTAGGGTTATTGTTAGTTTGAGGGTTAGTGTTAGGCTTAGGGTTAGGTTTAGGCTTAGGGTGAGGGTTGGCTTTAGAGTTAGGGTTAGGGATAGGCTGAGGGTATGGGTGAGGGTGAGGGTGAGGGTTAGGCTTAGGGTGAGGGTTAAGGTGACGGTGAGGTTTATGGTACGGATTAGGGTTAGGGTGAGGGTTAGGATGAGCGTTAGGGTTAGGTTTAGGGTTAGGATTAGGTTTAGTGTGAGGGTTAGGGTTAGGTTAAGGGTTAGGGTTAGGGTTAGTGTGAGGGTAAGGGTTAGGGTGAGGGTTAGGGTGAGAGTGAGGGTTATGGGTAGCGTGAGTGTTAGGGTGAGGGTTAGGGTTACTGTTAGGGTTAGGGTTAGGGTGAGGGTGATGTTTAAGGTTAGTATTCGTGTTAGGGATAGGGTTAGGCTGAGGGTGAGGCTTAGAGTGAGGGTTGGGGTTAGGATTCTAGTTAGGGTTAGGGTTAGGGTGAGGTTTAGGCTTATGGTGGGGGTTAGGGTTAGGGTTAGGGTGAGGGTTAGGGTTAGGGTGAGGGTTAGGTAGAGGTTTAACTTATGGGTTAGGGTTAGGGTTAGGGTTAGGGTGAGGGTTAGAGTTAGGTTTAGGGTTAGGGTGAGGGTTAGGGTTAGGGTTATTGTTAGGGTTAGGTTTAGGGTTAGGGTTAGGGCGAAGGTGAGGTTTAGGGTTAGGGATAGGTTTAGGGTGAGGGTGAGGGTGAGGGTTAGGATTAGGATTAGGGTTAGGGTTAGGGTTAGGCTGAGGGTGAAGGTGAGGGTGACGGTTAAGGTTAGGATTCGGGTTAGGGTTAGGGTTAGGTTGAGGGTTAGTGTTAGTGTGAGGGTTAGGTTTAGGGTGAGGGTGAGGGTGAGGGTTAGGGTTAGGTTAGGTTTAGGGTGAGGGTGAGGGTTAGTGTTACGATTAGGTTTAGGGTTAGGGTTAAGCTGAGGGTGAGGGTGAGGGTGAGGATGAGGTTTAGTGTTAGTGTGAGTGTTAGGGTGAGTATTAGGTTGAGGGTTAGGGTTAGGCTTAGGGTTAGGTTTAGGGTTAGGGTGAGGGTGAGGGTTTGGGTTAGAGTTAGGGTTAGGGTTAGGCTGAGGGTATGGGTGAGTATGAGGGTGAGGGTTAGGGTTAGGGTTACGTTTAGGGATAGGGTTAGGGTTAGGGTGAGGGTTAGGGTTAGAGTTAGGTTTAGTGTGAAGATTATGGTAATGCTGAGAGTATGGCTGAGGGTATGGTTCAGGGTTAGGGTTAGGGGTAGGGGTAGGGTGAGGGTTAGGGTTACGGTTAGGGTGAGGTTTAGGTTTACGGTTGGGGTTATTGTTAGGGTTAGGTTTAGGGTAACGGGGAGGGTGGGGGTTAGGGTTAGGATTAGGTTTAGGTTGAGGGTGAGGATTAGGGTTAGGGTTAGGGTTAAGTTGAGGGTGAGATTGAGTGTGAGGTTGAGGTTTAGGGTTAGGGTTAGGGTTAGGGTTAGGGTGAGGTTTAGCTTCAGCTTTAGGGTTAGGGTTAGTGTTAGGGTGAGGGTGAAGTTTAGGGTGAGGTTGAGGTTTAGGCTTAGGGTGAGAGTTAGGATTAGGGTGAGGGTTAGGTTTAGTGTGAGGGTTAGGATTTGGGTTAGGGTGAGGGTTAGGGTGAGGGGTAGTGTTAGGATTAGAGTGAGGGATAGGTTTACTGTGAGGGTTAGTGTTAGGTTTAGGGTTAGGTTTCGGGATAGGTTGAGAGTAAGGTTTAGGGTGAGAGTTAGGGTGAGATTGAGGGTAAGGTGAGGGTGAGGGTTAGGGTTAGATTTAGGGTACGGGTGAGGTTGAGGATAAGGGTTAGGGTTAGGGTTAGGCTGAGGGTATGGGTGAGGGTGAGGATTAGGGGTAGGGTAGATTTAGGGTGAGGGTTAGGGTTAGGTTTAGGGTTAGGTTGAGGCTTAGTGTTAAGTTTAGGGTTATTGTTAGGGTTAGGTTTAGGTTTAGGGTCAGGCTGAGGGAGAAGGTAAGTGTTAGGATTAGGGTTAGGTTTAGGGTTAAGCTGAGGGTGAGGGTGAGGGTGAGGTTTAAGGTTAGGTTTAGGATGAGGGTTAGGGTGAGGGTGAAGGTTAGGGTTCATGTTAGGTTTAGGTTGAGGGTTCGGGTGAGGGTTAGGGTTTCGGTTATTGTTAGGGTGAGGGTGAGTTTTAGGGTGAGGGTAGGTTTAGGGTTGGGGTGAGGGTTAGGGTTAGTTTTAGGGTTAGGATTAGAGTAAGGGTGAGGGCTAGGGTGAGGGTGAGGGTGAGGGTTAGGTTGAGGGTAAGGGTGAGGATTAAGGTGAGAGTGAGGGTTAGGGTTAGTGTGAGTGTTAGGGTGAGAGTTAGTGTGAGGGTTAGGGTTACGTTTAGGTTAAGGGTTAGGGTTAGGGTTAGGGTTAGGCTGAGGGTATGGGTGAGGGTTAGGTTTAGGGATAGGGTGAGGGTTAGGTTTAGGGTTAGACTTAGGGTTAGGGTTAGGTGAGGGTGAGGGTTGGGTTTAGGGTTAGGGTTAGTGTGAGGTTTAGGGTTAGGCTGAGAGTATGGGTGATGGTTAGGGTGAGGGTGATGGTGAGGGTTAGGGTGAGGGTGAGTTTTGGGGTTCGGGTTCGGGTTAGGGTGAGAGCTAGGGTGAGCGTTAGGGTTAGGTTTTGTGTTAGGGTGAGGATGAGGTTTAGGGTAAGGGTGAAGTTTTGGGTTAGGGTGAGGGTTAGGGTTAGGGTGAGTGTTAGGATGAGGGGTAGGGTTAGGATTAGGGTCAGGTTTATGTTTAGGGTTAGTGTCAGTTTTAGGGTTAGGGTTAGGGTTAGGGTGAGGGTAAGGGTTAGGGTGAGGGTTAGGGTGAGAGTGCGGGTTAAGGTGAGGGTTAGGGTGAGAGTGTGGGTTAGGGTGAAGGTTAGGTTATGGTTAGGGTTAGGGTTAGTGTGAGGGTTAGGGTTAGGCTGAGAGAATGGGTGAGGTTGACTGTCAGGGTTAGGGTTAGGGGTAGGGTTAGGTGAGGGATAGGGTTAGGGTTAGGGTTATGTTTAGGGTTAGGGTGAGGGTGAGCGTTAGGGTTAGTGATAGGTTTAGGGTGAGGTTTAGGGTGAGGTTGAGTGTTAGGGTTCGGGTTAGGGTTGGGGTGAGGGTTAGCGTGAGCGTTAGGGTTAGGGTAAGTGTTAGGGTGAGGGTGAAGGTTAGAGTGAGGGTGATGTTTAGGCTTAGGGTGAGGGTTAGGATTAGGGTGAGGGTTAGGTTTAGTGTGAGGGTTAGTGTTAGGTTTAGGGTTAGGGTTAGTGATAGGTTGAGGGTAAGGGTTAAGGTGAGTATTAGGGTGAGATTGAGGGTAAGGGTGAGGGTGAGGGTTAGGGTTAGATTTAGGGTATGGGTGAGGGTGAGGACTAAGGTTAGCATTAGGGTGAGGGTTAGGGTTAGGTTTAGGGTTAGGGTGAGGCTTAATGTTAAGTTTAGGGTTATTATTAGGGTTAGGTTTAGGGTGAGGATGAGGGTTAGGGTTAGGTTTAGGTTTAGGGTGAGGCTGAGGGAGAGGGTATGTGTTAGGATTAGGGTTAGGTTTAGGGTTAAGCTGAGGGTGAGGCTGAGGGTGAGGTTTAGGGTTAGGGTTAGGATGAGTGTTAGGGTGAGGGTGAAGGTTAGGGTTCGGGTTAGGTTTAGGGTGGGGGTTCAGGTGAGAGTTAGGGTTTCGGTTATTGTTAGGGTGAGGGTGAGTTTTAGGGTGAGGGTAGGTTTAGGGTTAGGGTGACGGTTAAGGTTAGTTTTAGGGTTAGGATTAGGGTAAGGGTGAGGGCTAGGGTGAGGGTGAGGGTGAGGGTGAGGGTTAGGGTGAGGGTAATGGTGAGGATTAAGGTGCGTGTGAGGGTTAGGGTTAGTGTGAGTGTTAGGGTGAGAGTTAGTGTGAGGGTTAGGGTTAGGTTTAGGTTTAGGGTTAGGGTTAGGGTGAGGGTGAGTGTTAGGGTTAGGGTTAGGGTTAGGCTGAGGGTATTGGTGAGGGTGAGGGTGAGGGTTAGTGTTAGGGATAGGGTGAGGGTTAGGTTTAGGGTTAGGCTTACGGTTAGGGTTAGGTGAGGGTTAGGTTTAGAGTTAGGGTTATGGCTAGTGTGAGGTTTAGGGTTAGGCTGAGAGTATGGGTGAGGGTGAGGGTCAGGGTGAGGGTTAGGGGTAATGTTGGGGTGAAGGTTAGGGTTAGGGTTAGGGTTATTTTTAGGGTTAGGTTTAGGGTGAGGGTGAGGGTGAGGGTTAGAATTAGGGTTAGGTGTAGGGTTAGGGTGAGGGTGAGGGTTAGTGTTAGGATTAGGGTTAGGGTTAGGGTTATGCTAGTGGTGAGGGTGAGGGTTAGGTTTAGGGTTAGGGTTAGGGTGAGGGTTAGGGTAAAGGTGAGTTTTAGGGTTCGGGTTAGTGTTAGGGTGACGATGAGGTTTAGGGTAAGGGTGAGGTTTAGGGTTAGGGTTAGGTATAGAGTGAGGGTGAGGGTGAGGGTTAGTTTTAGGATTACGGTTAGGGTTAAGGTTAAGCTGAGGTTGAGGATGACAGTGAGGATTAGGATTAGGGTTAGGCTGAGGGTATGGGTGAGGGTGAGGATTAGGGTTAGGGTTAGGGTTAGGGTGACGTTTACGGTTAGGGTTAGGGTTAGAGTAAGTGTGAGGGTGAGGGTTAGGCTTAGGGTTAGGCTTAGGGTTAGGGTTATGGTGAGGGTGAGTGTTAGGGTTAAGATTCGGGTTAGGGTTAGGCTTAGGCTGAGGGTGAGGTTGAGGGTGAGGGTGATGGTTAGGGTTAGGGTTAAGGTTAGGGTGAGGGCTAGGGTGAAGTTGAGGGTTAAGGTGAGGTTGAGGTTGAGGGTTAAGGTTAGGTAAGGATTAGTGTTAGGGTGAGGGTTAGGGTTAGGGTTAGGGTTAGGTTTAGGGTTAGGGTGATGTTTAGAGTGAGGGTAAGGGTTAGGGAGAGGGTGAGGGTGAGGTACTGTGTTAGGATTACGGTTAGGGTTTTAGGGTTATGCTGAGGGAATGGGTTCCAGTGAAGGTCAGGGTTAGGGTTAGGTTACGGTGAGGATTAGGGTTAGGGTTATGGTTAGGGTGAGGGTGAGGGTTAGGGTTAGGGTTATTGTTAGAGTTAGGCTGAGGGAGAGGGTGAGGGTTAGGGTTTGGGTGTCTGTTAGGGTGAGAGTGAGGTTTAGGGTTAGTGTGAGTGTTAGGGTGAGTGGTAGGGTTAGGGTTATTTTTAGGGTTAGGCTGAGGGTGAGGGTGAGTGTTAGGGTTAGGGTTAGGGTTATTTTTAGGGTTAGGCTGAGGGTGAGGGTGAGGGTGATGTTTAGGGTTAGGGTTAGGCTGAGGGTGAAGTTCAGGGAGAGGGTAAAGGTGAAGGTTAGGTTGAGGGTTAGGTTTAGGGTGAGGGTGAGGGTTAGGGTTAGGGTTAGGTTTAGGTTGAGGGTGAGGGTGAGGGTTAGTGTTACTATTAGGGTTACGGTTAGGGTTAAGCTGAGGGTGCGGGTGAGGGTGAGGGTGAGTTGTAGGGTTAGTGTGAGTGTTAGGGAGAGTTTTAGGTTGAGGGTTAGGGTTAGGCTTAAGGTTAGGTTGAGGGTGAGGGTGAGGGTGAGGGTGAGGGCTAGAGTTAGGGTTACCGTTAGGCTGAGGGTATGGGTGAGGGTGAGGGTGAGTGTTAGGGTTAGGGTGAGGGTTAAGGTGAGGGTGAGGTTTAGGGCTCGGGTTAGGGTTAGGGTGAGGGTTAGGGTGAGCTTTAAGGTTAGGGTTAGTTTTAGGGTTAGTTTTAGTGTGAGGGTTAGGGTGAGGGTTAGGTTGAGGGGTAGGGTTAGGATTAGGATGAGGGTTAGGTTTAGTGTGAGGGCTAGGGTTAGGTTTAAGGTTAGGGTTTTGGTTAGGGTGAGGGTGAGGGTTAGGATTAATATTATGGTGAGGTTGAGGGTGAGGGTGAAGTTTAGAATGAGGCTTAGGGTTAGGTTTAGGGTTAGGGTTAGGGTGAGGGTTAGGGTTAGGATTAGGGGTAAGGTTAGGCTTAGGCTGGTGGTGAGGTTGAGGGTGAGGGCGATGGTTAGTGTTAGGGTTAGGGTTAGGGTGAGAGCTAGGGTAAGGGTGAGGGTTAGGGTGAGGTTGAGGTTGAGGGTTAAGGTTAGGTAAGGATTAAGGTTAAGGTGAGTGTTAGGGTGAGGGTGAGGTTAACAGTGAGGGTTGGGGTTAAGGTTTAGTGTTAGGGTGAGTGTTAGGGTTAGGGTGATGTTTAGAGTGAGGGTGACGGTTAGGGAGATGGTCAGGTTTCGGGTGAGGCTGAGGGTTAGGCTGTGTGTGAAGGTGAGGGTGAGGGTGAGGGTGAGGGTTAGGGTTAGATTTAGGGTAAGGGTGAGGTTGAGAGTCAGGGTTAGGATTAGGGTTAGGGTTAGGGTTAGGCTCAGGGTATGGGTGCGGGTGAGGGTGAAGGTTAGGCTAAGGTTTAGGGTCAGGGTGAGGGTTAGGGTTAGGGTTATTGTTAGGGTTAGGTTTAGGGTGAGGGTGAGGGTGAGGGTTAAGATTACGATTAGTTGTAGGGTTAGGGTGAGGGTGAGGGTTAGTGTTAGGATTAGGGTTAGGGTTAAGCTGGGAGTGAGGGTGAGGGTTAGTTTTAGGGTTAGAGTTAGGGTGAGGGTGAGGGTGAGTTTTAGGATTCGGGTTAGGGTTAGGGTGAGGTTTAGGGTGAGCATTAGGTTTAGGGTTAGTGTTAGGGTGAGGATGAGGTTTAGGTTGAGGGTGAGGTTTAGGGTTAGGATGAGGGTTAGGGTTAGGGTGAGGGCTAGGATGAGGGGTAAGGTTAGGATTAGGGTCAAGTTTAGGGTTAGTGTGAGGGTTAGGGTCAGGTTTAGTGTTAGGGTTAGGGTTACGGTAAGGGTAAGGTATAGGGTGAGGGTTCGGGTGAGAGTGCAGGTTAGGGTGAGGGTTAGGTTAGTGTTAGGATTAGGGTTAGTGTGAGGGTTAGGGTTAGGATGAGAGTATGGGTGAGGTTGACTGTCAGGGTTAGGGTTAAGGGTAGGGTTAGGTGAGGGTTAGGGTTAGGGTTCGGGTTAGGTTTAGGGTGTGGGTTAGGGTGAGTGTTAGAGTTAGGTATACGTTTAGGGTGAAGGTGAGGTTGAGGGTTAGTGTTAGGGTTAGGGTTAGGGTCAGCATTAGGGTGAGGGTTAGGTTGAAGGGTAGGGTTAGGATTAGGGTGAGGGTTAGGTTTAGTGTGAGGGTTAGGGTGAGGATTAGGGTTAGGGTGAGGGTTAGGGTTAGGGTGAGGGTTAGGCTTAGGGTTAGTGTTAGGGTGAGGGTGAGGGTGAGGGTGAGGCTTAGGGTTAGGGTTAGGGTTAGGGTTAGGGTGAGGGTGAGTGTTAGGGTTAGGATTAGGGTTAGTGTTAGGCTTAGGCTGAGGGTGAGGTTGAGGGTGAGGCTGAAGTTGAGGTTTAGGATTAGGGTTAGGGTTAGGGTGAGGGCTAGGGTGAGGGTGAGGGTTAGGGTGAGGTTGAGGGTGAGGGTTAAAGTTAGGTAAGGATTAGGGTTAGGGTGAGGATTAGGGTGAGGGTGAACGTTGGGGTGAGGCTTAGGGTTAGGTTTAGGGTTAGGGTTAGGGTGAGTGTTAGGGTTAGGGTGATGTTTAGAGTGAGGTTGAGGGTTAGGGAGAGGGTGAGATTTCGGGCTAGGCTGTGTTAGCGTGTGGGTGAAGGTGAGGGTGAGGGCGAGGGTGAGGGTTAGAGTTAGGGTTAGATTTCTGGTAAGGGTGAGGGTTAGGATCAGGGTTAGGATTAGGGTTAGTGTTAGGGTTAGGTTTAGGGGTAGGGTGAGGATTAGATTTAGAGTGAGGCTGAGGGTGACGGTTAGGTTTAGGATTAGCTTTAGGGTGAGGGTCAGGGGGAGGGTTAGAGTAGGATTTTGATTAGGGTTAGTTTTAGGGTTAAGCTGAGGGTGAGGGTGAGATTGAGGGTGAGGTTTAGTTTAGGGTTAGGGTAAAGGTGAGGGTTAGGGTGAGTGTTAGGGTTAGGGTGATGTTTAGAGTGTGGGTGAGGGTTAGGGAGAGGGTGAGGTTTCAGGTGAGGCTGAGGGTTAGTGTGTCAGTGAAGGTGAGGGTGAGGGTGATGGTTAGGGTTAGGGTTAGATTTAGGGTAAGGTTGAGGTTGAGAATCAGGCTTAGGATTAGGGTTAGGGTTAGGGTTAGGCTCAGGGTCTGGGTTAGGGTAAGGGTGAGGGTTAGGCTAAGGGTTAGGGTGAGGGTGAGGGTTAGGGTTAGGGTTATTGTTAGGGTTAGGCTGAGGTTGAGGGTTAGGGTTAGGGTTAGGGTTAGGTTTAGGCTGAGGGTATGGGTGAGCGTGAGGGTGAGGGTTAGGGTTAGGGTTGGAGTGAGGTTTAGGGTTAGGGTTAGGGTCAAGGTTAGGGTGAGGGTAAGGGTGAGGATTAAGGTGAGAGTGAGGGTTAGGGTTGGTGTGAGTGCTAGTGTGAGGGTTAGGGTTGGGTTTGGGGTTAGTGTTAGGGCGAGGGGGAGGGTTAGGGATAGGTTTAGGGTTAGGGTTAGGCTGAGGGTATGGGTGATGGTGAGGGTGAGGGTTAGGGTTAGGGTGAGGGTGAGGGTTAGGTTTACGGTTAGGCTTAGGGTTAGTGTGAGGGTTAGGGTTAGGCTGAGAGTATGGGTGAGGGTGAGGGTCAGGTTGACGATTAGGGGTAGGGTTAGGGTGAGGGTTAGGGTTAGGGTTAGGGTTATTGTTAGGGATAGGTTTAGGCTGAGGTTGAGGTTGAGGGTTAGGATTAGAGTTAGGTGTATGGTTAGGGTGATTGTGATGTTTAGTGTTAGGATTAGGGTTAGGGTTATGGTTAAGCTGGGGGTGATGGTGATGGTGAGGGTGAGGTTTAGGGTTAGGGTTAGGGTGAATGTGAGGGTAAGGGTGAGGGTGAGTGTTAGGGTTCGGTTTAGGGTTAGGGTGAGCGTTAGGGTTAGGGTTAGTGTTAGGGTGAGGATGAGGTTTAGGCTGAGGGTGAGGTTTAGGGTTAGGGTGAGGGTTAAGTTTAGGGTGAAGGTTAGGTTTAGTTTGATTGTTAGGGTGAGGGTTAGGGTGAGGGTTAGGATGAGGTGTAGGGTTAGTATAGGGTCAGGTTTAGGTTTAGTGTGATGGTTAGTGTCAGGTTTAGGGTTAGGTTTAGGGTGAGGGTGAGGGTAAGGATTAGGGTGAGGGTTAGGGTGATACTGCTGGTTAGGCGTAGCATGAGTGTTAGGGTTAGGTTTAGGGTGAGGGTGAGGGTTAGGGTTAGGTTTAGGGTGAGGGATAGGGTTAGGGTTAATGTTAGGTTTAGGGTGAGGGTTAGGTTTAGGGTTAGGGTAAGGATTAGGTTGAGGGTTAGGTTGAGGGTGAGTGTTAGGGTTATGGTTAGGGTTTGGATTAGGGTGAGTGTGAGCTTGAGGATTAGGATTAGGGTTAGGGTTAGTGTTAGGGTGAGGGTTAGTGTTAGGTTTAGTGTTAGGGTGAGGGTGAGGGTGAGGGTGAGGGTGAGGGTTATGGTTAGTGTTAGGGCTAGGGTGAGGGTGAGTGTTAGGGTTACGATTAGGGTTATTGTTAGGCTTAGGCTGAGGGTGAATTTGAGGGTGAGGATGATGGTGAGTGTTAGGATTAGGGTTAGATTTAGGGTTATGGCTAGGGTGAAGGTGAGGGTTAGGCTCAGGTTGAGGGTGAGGGTTAAGGTTAGGTAAGGATTAGGGTTACGGTGAGGATTAGTGTGAGGGTGAGGTTTAGGGTGAGGCTTAGGGTTAGGGTTAGGGTGAGTGTTAGGGTTAGGGCGATGTTTAGAGTGAGGTTGAGGTTTAGGGAGAGTGTGAGGTTTCAGGCTAGGCTGTGTTAGGGTGTGGGTGAAGGTGAGGGTGAGGGTGAGTATGAGGATTAGGGTTAGGGTTAGATTTGGGGTAAGGGTGAGGGTGAGGTTCAGGGTTACGATTAGGGTTAGTGTTAGGGTTAGGTTGAGTGTATGGGTGCTGGTGAGGGTGAGGTTTATGGTTGTGTTAGGGTGAAGGTTAGGGTTTTTGGTTAGGGTTAGGGTGAGGGTGAAAGTTAGGGTTAGGTTTAGGGTTATAGTTAGGGTTAGGCTGAGTGTGAGGGTGAGGGTAAGGGTTAGGGTTAGGGTTAGTTTTAGGGTAAGGCTGAGGGTAAGGGTGAGGGTTAGAGTGAGACGTAGGGTTAGGGTTCATGTGAGTGGTAGGGTGAGTGGTAGGGTGAGGGTTAGTGTTAAGTTTCGGGTGAGGGATAGGGTGAGGGTGAGGGTTAGTGTTCGGATTAGGCTGAGGATATGGGTGACCGTGAGGGTGAGGGTTAGGTTTAGGGTTAGGGTGAGGGTTAGGTTTAGGGGTAGGGTGAGGGTTAGGTTTAGGGTTAGGGTTAGGGATAGGGTTAGATTTAGGGTGAGGGTGAGGGTGAGGTTTAGGGTTAGGGTTAGGTTTAGGGTGGGATCAGCGTGAGGGTTAGTGTAGGATTAGGGTTAGAGTTAAGGTTAGGATTAAGCTGAGAGTGAGGGTGAGGGTGATGGTTAGGGTGAGTGTTAGTGTTAAGGGGAGGTTTAGGGTGAGGGTTATTTTTAGGGTTAGTGTTAGCGTGAGGGTGAAGTTGAGGGTGAGGGTGAGGTTTAGTGTTAGGGTGAGGGTTAGGGTTAGCTTGAGGGTTAGATTTAGTGTGAGGGTTAGGGTGAGGTTTAGGGTGAGGGGTAGGGGTAGGATTAAGGTGAAGTTTAGGTTTAGTGTGAGGGTTAGGGTTAGGTTTAGCTTCAGGGTTAGGGTTAGGGTGAGGGTAAGGTTTAGGGTGAGGGGTAGTGGTAGTGTTAGTGTTAGGGTGAGTGTTAGGGTTAGGGTTAGGGTTAGGGTGAGCGTGATGTTTAGGGTTAGGATTAGGATTACGTTTAGGTTTAGGGTGATGGTGAGGGTGAGTGTTGGGGTTAGGATTCTGGTTAGGGTTAGGGTTAGGGTGAGGATTAGGTTTACAGTGAGGGTTAGGGTTAGGGTGAGATTTAGGGTTAGGGTGAGGGTTATGGTTAGTTTTAGGGTGAGGGTGAGGGTGAGGTTTAGGTTTAGGGTTAGGGTTAGGGTTAGGGTGAGGGTTAGGGTTAGGGTTAATGTTATGGTGAGGGTGAGGGTTAGGTTGAGGATGAGGCTTAGGGTGAGGTTTAGGGTGAGGGTGAGGTTGAGGGTTAGGGTTAGGATTAGGGTTAAGGTTAGGCTTAGGCTGATGGTAACGTTCAGGGTGAGGGTGAGGGGTCGGGTTAGGGTTAGGTTTAGGGTGAGGGCTAGGGTTAGGGTTAGGGTGAGGGTGAGGGTTAGGGTGAAGGTTAGGGTTAGGGTTAGGCTGAGTGTTAGTGTTAGGGTGATGTTTAGAGGGAGGTTGAGTTTTAGGGAGAAGATGAGGTTTAGGGTTACGATTAGGGTTATTGTTAGACTGAGGGTATGGGTGAAGGTGAGGGTGAAGGTTAGCTTAGTGTTAGGGTGACAGTTAGGGTTAGGATGAGGGTAAGGGGGACGGTTAGCGTGAGAGTGAGGGTTTGGGTTAGTGTGAGTGTTAGGGTGAGGGTTAGGGTTACGGTTACGGTGAGGATTAGAGTTGGGGTTAGGGTTAGGGTTAGGTTTAGGCTGAGGATATGGGTAAGGCTGAGGGTGAGGGCTAGGGTTAGGGTGAGGGTGAGATTTATGTTAGGGTTAGGGTTAGGGTTAGGATTAGGGTTAGGGTTAGGTTTAGGCTGAGATTATGGGTGAGGGTGATGGTCAGGGTTAGGGTTAGGGGTAGGGTTAGGTGAGAGTTAGGGTTAGGGTTAGGATTAGGGTTAGGTTTAGGGTGAGGGTGAGGGTGAGGGTTAGGGTTAGGGTTATGTTTAAGGTGAGGGTGAGGGTGAGGGTGAGGGTTAGTTTTAGCATTAAGGTTAGTGTTAGGGTTAAGCTGAGGTTGAGGGTGATGGTGAGGGTTAGGATTAGGGTTAGGCTAAGGGAATGGGTGAGGGTGAAGGTGAGGGTTAGGGTTAGGGTTAGGGTGATGTTTAGGGTTAGGGTTAGGGTGAGGGTGAGGGTGAGGGTGAGGGTTAGGCTTAGGCTTAGGGTTATGGTTAGGGTGAGGGTTAGGTTTAGGGTGAGAGTGAGGGTTAGGGTTAGGATTAGGGTTAGGGTTAGGCTTAGGCTGAGGTTGAGGTTGAGGGTGAGGGTGATAGTTAAGGTTAGGGTTAGAGTTAGGGTGAGGGCTAGGGTGAGGGTGAGGGTTAGGATGAGGTTGAGGTTGAGGGTTATGGTTAGGTCAGGATTAGGGTTAGGGTGAGGGTTAGGGTAAGGGTGAGGGTTAGGGTGAGGGTTAGGGTTAGGGTTAGGGTTAGGGTGAGTGTTAGGGTTAGGGTGATGTTTAGAGTGATGGTGAGATTTAGGGAGAGGGTGCGGTTTTGGGCAAGGCTGAGCGTTAGGTTATCGGTGAGTGTTAGTGTTAGGTTGAGTGTTAAGTTTTGGGTGAGGGTGAGAGTGAGGGTTAGGGTTAGAGTTAGGTTTAGGTTTAGGGTGAGGGTTAGGGTTAGGGTTAGGTTTAGGGTTAGGGTGAGGTGTAGGTTTAAGGTTAGGGTTACGGTTATGGTGAGGGTGAGAGTTAGGTTTAGCTTTAGGGTGAGGGTTAGTGTTAGGTTAATGATAGGTTTAGGGTGAGGGTTAGGGTGAGTGTTAGGGTTAGGGTTAGGGTTAGGGTTAGTGTGAGGGTTATGGTTAGGCTGAGAGTATGGGTGAGGGTATGGGTCAGGGTTAGGTTTAGGGGTAGGGTTAGGGTGAGGGTGAGGATGAGGGTTAGTGTTAGGATTAGTGTTATGGTTAAGTTTAAGCTGAGGGTGAGATTGAGGGTGAGGGTGAGGGTGAGGTTTAGGGTTAGGGTTAGGGTTAGGGTGAGGTTGAGGGTGAGGTTGAGGGTTAGGTTTCGGGTTAGGGTTAGGGTTAGGGTTAGGTTTACGGTTATGGTTATTTTTAGGGTGAGGTTGAGGTTTAGGGTGAGGGTGAGGTTTAGGGTTATGGTGAGTGTTAGGCTTAGTTTTAGGGTTAGGATTAGTGTGAGGGGGAGGGCTAGGGTGAGGATGAGAGCGAGGGATAGGGTGAGGGTGAGGGTGAGGGTTCGGTTTAGGGTGAGTGTAAGAGTGATGATTGATGTGAGAGTGAGGGTTAGGGTTAGTGTGAGTGTTAGGGTGAGTGTTAGTGTGAGGGTTAGGGTTTGGTTTAGGGTTAGGGTTAGAGTTAGGGTTAGGGTTAGGGGGACGGGGAGTTAGGGTTAGGGTTAGGGTTAGGCTGAGGGTATGGTGATGGTGAGTGTGAGGGTTAGGGTTAGGGATAGGGTGAGAGTTAGGTTTAGGGTTAGGCTTAGGGTTAGGGTTATGTGAGGGTTAGGGTTAGGGTTAGGGTTAGGCTTAGTGTGAGGGTTAGGGTTAGGCTGAGAGTATGGGTGAGGGTGAGGGTCAGGGTGAGGGTTAGGGTTAGAGTTAGGGTGAAGGTTAGGGTTAGGGTTAGGGTTATTGTTAGGGTAAGGTTTAGGTTGAGGATTAGGGTGAGGTTTAGGATTAGAGTTAGGTGTAGGGTTAGGGTGAGGGTGAGGGTTAGTGATTGGATTAGGGTTAGGGTGAGGGTTAAGCTGGGGGTGAGGGTGAGGGTTAAGTTTAGGGTTAGGGTTAGGGTGAGGGTAAGGGTGAGGGTAAGGTTTAGCGTGAGTGTTAGGGCGAGTGTGCGGGTTAGGGTGAGGGTTGGGTTAGGGTTAGGCTTTGGGTTAGTGAGAGGGTTAGGGTTAGGCTGAGAGTATGGGTGAGGTTGACGTTCAGGATTAGGGGTAGGTGTAGGGTTAGTTGTGGGTTAGGGTTAGGGTTGGGTTTTGGTTTAGGGTGAGGGTGAGTGTGAGGGTTAGGTTTAGGGTTAGGTTTAGGGTGAAGGTGAGGGTAAGGGTTAGTTTTAGGATTAGGGTTAGGGTTAAGGTTAAGCTGAGTTTGAGGGTGACGGTGAGGGTTAGGCTGAGGTTATGGGTAAGAGTGAGGGTGAGGGTTAGGATTAGGGTTACGGTGAGGTTAGGGTTAGGGTTAGGGTTAGGGTGAGGGTGAGGGTGACGGTTAGGGTTAGGGTTAGGCTTAGGTTTAGGGTTAGGGTGAGGGTTAGGCTGAGGGTGAGTTTTAGGGTTAGGGTTAGGGTTAGGCTGAGGATATGAGTGAGGGTGAGGGTGAGGGTTGGGGTTAGGGTTAGGGTTATGGTGAGGGTGAGGGTGAGTATTAGGGTTAGGGTTAGGGTTATTGTTAGGGTTAGGCTGAGTGTGAGGCTGAGGGTGAGGGTTAGGGTTAGGGTTAGGCTGAGGTTGAGGTTTAGCCTGAGGGTAAGGGTGAAGCTTAGCTTGAGGGTTAGGTTTAGGGTGAGGGTGAGGGTGAAGGTTAGGGTTAGGGTTAGGTTTAGGTTGAGTATGAGGGTGAGGGTGAGGGTTAGTGTTACGATTAGGGTTAGGGTTAGGGTTAAGCTGAGGGTGAGGGTGAGGGTGAGTTTTAGGGTTAGTGTGAGTGTTAGGGTGAGGGTTACAGTTATGCTTAGGGTTAGGTTTAGAGTTAGGGTGAGGGTGAAGTTTAGGGTTAGAGTTAGGGTTAGTGAAAGGCTGAGGGTATGGGTGAAGGTGAGTGTGAGGCATAGGGTTAGGGTGAGGGTTAAGGTGAGGGTGATGTTTAGGGTTCAGGTTCAGGTTAGGGTGAGGGTTAGGGTGAGAGTTACGGTTAGCGTTAGGGTTAGGGTTAGGTTTAGTGTGAGGGTTAAGGTGAGGGTTAGGGTGAGGGGTAGGTTTAGGATTAGGGTGAGGGTTAGGTTTAGTGTGAGGGTTAGGGTTAGGGTTAAGGTTAGGGTTAGGGTAAGTGTTAGGGTGAGGGTTAGGATGAGGTGAGGGTTACGGGTAGCCTGAGTGTTAGGGTGATGGTTAGGGTTAGGGTTAGGGTTACGGTGAGGTTGATGTTGAAGGTTAGGATTAGGGTTAAGGTTAGGGTTAGGCTGAGGGTGAGGCTGAGAGTGAGGGTTGGCGTTAGGATTCTGGTTAGGGTTAGGGTTAGGGTGAGGTTTAGGCTTACAGTGAGGGTTAGGGTTAGGGTTAGGGTGAGGGTTAGCGTTAGAGTGAGGGTTAGGGTTCGGTTTTACTTGAGGGTTAGGGTTAGCGTTAGGGTAAGGGTGAGGGTTATGGTTAGGTTTAGGGTTAGGGTGAGGGTTAGGGTTAGGGTTATTGTTAGTGTTAGGGTTAGGTTTAGGGATAAGGCGAGGTTGAGGTTTAGGTTTAGGGTTAGGTTTAGGGTGAAGGTGAGGGTTAGGATTAGGATTAGGGTTAGGGTTAGGGTTAGGCTGAGGGTGAATGTGACGGTGAGGGTTAGGGTTAGGATTCAGGTCAGGGTTCGGGTTAGGTTGAGGGTTAGAGTTAGTGTGAGGGTTAGTGTTAGGGTTAGGATGAGGGTAAGGGTAAGTGTGAGGGTTAGGGTGAGGGTTAGGGTTAGGGTTAGGTTTAGGATTAGGGTGAGGTTGAGGGTGAGGTGAGGGTGAGGGTTAGGGTGAGGGTTAGGGTTAGGCTAAGGGTTAGGGTTAGGGTAATTGTTAGGGTGAGGGTGAGGGTGGGGGTGAGGGTTAAGGTTAGGTTTAGGGTTAGGGTCAGGGTGAGGCATAGGCTTAGGATGACGGTTATGGTTAGGGTTAGGGTTAGGCTAAGGGTGATGTTGAGTGTGAGGGTTAGGATTAGCGTTTGGATGAGGGATAGGGTGAAGATGAGTTTTAGGGTGAGGGTTAGTGTTAGGTTGAGTGTTAATGTTTTGTTGAGGGTGAGGGTTAGGTTTAGGGTTAGGGCTAGGGTTAGGTTTAGGGTCAGGATTAGGGTTTGCGTTAGGATTAGGGTTAGGGTGAGGGTTAGGGTTAGGGTTAGGGTTATTGTTAGGGTTATACTGAGGGTGAGGGTGAGGGTGAGAGTTAGGTTTAGGATTAGGGCTAGGGTTAGCCTCAGGGTATGGGTGAGGGTGAGGGTGAGGGTTAGGGTGAGGGTTAAGAATAGGGTTATGGGGCTGGGAAGGTGGCTCAGTGGTAGAGCGCTTGCCTTGCATGCCTGAGGCCCCAGGTTCGATTCCTCAGCCACATAAGAAAGAAAAAGCCAGAAGTGGTGCTGTGGCTCAAGTGGTAGAGCGCTAGCTTTGAGCTGAAGAGCTGAGGGACAGCGCCCAGGCCCAGAGTTCAGGCCCCACGACCGGACCAAAAAAAAAAAAAAAGATTAGGGTTATGATTAGGGTTAGGGTGAGGGTAAAGCTGAGGGTTAGGGTGAGAGTGAGGTTTATGGTTAGTGTGAGTGTTAGGGTGAGTGGTAGGTTGAGGGTTAGGGTTAGGCTTGGGGTTAGGTTGAGGGTTAGGTTGAGGGTGAGGGTTAGGTTTAGAGGTAGGGTTAGGGTTAGGCTGAAGGTATGGGTGAGGGGGAGGGGGAGGGTTAGGTTTAGGGTTAGGGTTATGTTTAGGGTTAGGGTGAGGGTTAGTTTTAGGCTCAGGGTTAGGGTTAGTGTGAGGGTTATGGTTAGGCTGAGAGGATGGGTCAGGGTATGGATCAAGGTTAGGGTTAGGTGTAGGGTTAGGGTGAGGGTTAGGGTCAGGGTTAGGGTGAGGTTTATGGTTAGGGTAAGGTAATTGTTAGGGTTAGGTTTAGGGTGAGGGTGAGGTTAGGGTTAGGGTTAGGTTTAGGGTGAGGGTGAAGGTTAGTGTTAGGATTAGGGTTAGGGTTAGGGTTAAGCTGAGGGTGAGGTTGAGGGTGTGGGTGAGGTTTAGGATTAGGGTTAGGGTTAGGGTCAGGTTTAGGGTGAGGTTGAGGGTTAGGGTTCGGGTGAGGGTTAGGGTTAGGGTGAGGGTTAGGTTTAGTGTGAGTGTTAGGGTGAGTATTAGTGTGAGGGTTAGGGTTATGGTGAGGGTGAGGGGGTGGGTTAGGGCTAGGTAAGGGTTAGGGTTAGGCTGAGGGTATGGGTGAGGGTGAGGGTGAGTGTTAGGGTTAGGTTTAGGGTGAGGGTTAGGTTTAGGATTAGGCTTAGGGTTAGGGTTAGGTGAGGGTTAAGGTTAGGGTTATGGTTAGGGTTAGTGTGAGGGTTAGGGTTAGGCTGAGAGTATGGGTGAGGGTGAGGGTCAGGGTGAGGGTTAGGGGGAGGCTTAGGGTTAGGGTTAGGATTATTGTTAGGGTTAGGTTTAGGGTGAGTGTGAGGGTGAGGTTTAGGATTAAGATTAGGTGTAGGGTTAGGGTGAGGGTGATCGTTAGTGTTAGGATTAGGGTTAGGGTTAGGGATAAGCTGGGGTTGAGGGGTGACAGTTAGGGTTAGGGTTAGAATTAGGGTGAGGGTTAGGGTGAGGGTGAGTTTTAGGGCTCGGGTTAGGGTTAGAGTGAGGGTTAGGGTGAGCATTACATTAGGGTTAGTGTTAGGGTGGGGATGTGGTTTAGGGCGAGGGTGAGGTTTAGGGTGAGGTTGAGGGTTAGGTTTCCGGTTAGGGTTAGGGTTCGGGTTAGGGTTAAGATTAGGGTCAGGTTTAGGTTTAGTGTGAGGGTTAGGGTCATGTTTAGGGTTAGGGTTAGGGTTAGTGTGAGGGTAAGGGTTAGGGTGAGGGTTAGGGTGAGAGTGCGAGTTAGGGGTAGCGTGAGTTTTAGGGTGAATTTTAGGGTTAGGTTTAGGGTTAGGGTTAGGGTTAGTGTTAGGGTGAGGGTGACGTTTAGGGTGAGGGTTAGGTTTAGGGTTAATATTAGGTTTAGGTTGAGGGTTAGGTTTAGTGTGATTGTTACGATTAGGGTTAGGGTGAGGGGTAGGGTGAGGGTTAGGGTTAGGATTACGGTGAGGTTTAGGTTTAATGTGAGGGTTAGTGTTAGGTTTAGGGTTAGGGTTAGGGATAGGTTGAGGGTAAGGGTTAGAGTGAGGGTTAAGGTGAGATTGAGGGTAAGGGTGAGGGTGATGGTTAGGGTTAGATTTAGGGTAAGGGTGAGAGTGAGGATTAGGGTTAGCATTTGGGTTAGGGTTAGGGTGAGGCTGAGGGTATGGGTGAGGGTGAGGGTTAGGGGTAGGGGTAGATTTAGGGTGAGGGTTAGGGTTAGGTTTAGTGTTAGTGTGAGGCTTAATGTTAAGTTTAGGCTTATTGTTAGGGTGAGGTTTAGGGTGAGGATGAGGCTTGGGGTGAGGTTGAGGTTTAGGGTGAGGCTGAGGGTGAGGGTAAGTGTTAGGATTAGGGTTATGTTTAGGGTTAAGCTGAGGGTGAGGGTGATGTTTGGGGTTAGGATGAGGGTTAGGGTGAGGGTGAGTGTTAGGTTTCAGGTTAGGTTTAGGGTGAGGGTTAGGGTGAGAGTGCGGGTTACGGGTAGCATGAGTGTTAGGGTGATGGTTAGGGTTAGGGTTAGGGTTAGGGTTAGAGTTACGGTGAGGTTGATGTTGAAGGTTAGGATTAGGGTTAAGGTTAGGGTTAGGCTGAGGGTGAGGCTGAGAGTGAGGGTTGGCGTTAGGATTCTGGTTAGGTTTAGGGTGAGGTTTAGGCTTACGGTGAGGGTTAGGGTTAGGGTTAGGGTGAGGGTTAGCGTTAGAGTGAGGGTTAGGGTTCGGGTTAACTTGAGGGTTAAGGTTAGGGTTAGGGTGAGGGTGAGGGTTATGGTTAGGTTTTGGGTTAGGGTGAGGGTTACGGTTAGGGTTATTGTTAGTGTTAGGGTTAGGTTTAGGGATAGGGCGAGGTTGAGGTTTAGGTTTAGGGTTAGGTTTAGTGTGAGGGTGAGGATGAGTGTTAGGATTAGGATTAGGGTTAGGGTTAGGGTTAGGCTGAGGGTGAAGGTGAGGGTGAGGGTTAGGGTTAGGATTCGGGTCAGATTTAGGGTTAGGTTGAGGGTTAGAGTTAGTGTGAGGGTTAGGGTTAGGGTTAGGATTAGGGTAAGGGTAAGGGTGAGGGTTAGGGTGAGTGTTAGGTTTAGGGTTAGGATTAGGATTAGGGTGAGGGTGAGAGTGAGGGTGAGGGTGAGGGGTAGGGTGAGGGTTAGGGTTAGGGTAAGGGTTAAGGTTATGGTAAGTGTTACGGTGAGGGTGAGGGTGGGGGTGAGGTTTAGGGTTAGGGTTAGGGTGAGGGATAGGCTATGGATGAGGGTTATGGTTAGGGTTAGGGTTAGGTTTAGAGTGAGTGTTAGGTTGAGGGTTAGGGTTAAGGTTATTGTTAGGGTGAGGATGAGGTTTAGGGTGAGGGTTAGGTTTAGGGTTAGGGTGAGGGTTAGGGTTAGTTTTAGTGTTAGGATTAGGGTAAGGGTGAGAGCTAGGGTGAGGGTGAGGGTGAGGGTTAAGTTTAGGGTGAGGGTAAGGGTGACGATTAAGGTGAGAGTGAGGGTTAGGGTTAGTATGAGTGTTAGGGTGAGAGTTAGTGTGAGGATTAGGGTTAGGTTTAGGGTTAGGGTTAGGGTGAGGGGGAGGGTTAGGTTTAGGGTTAGAGTTTGGGTTAGGCTGAGGGTATGGGTGAGGGTGAGTGTGAGGGTTAGGGTTAGGGATAGGGTGAGATTAGGTTTAGGGTTAGGCTTAGGGTTAGGGTTAGGTGAGGGTTAAGGTTAGGGTTAGGGTTATGGTTAGGGTTAGTATGAGGTTTAGGGTTAGGCTGAGAGTATGGGTGAGGGTGAGGGTCAGGGTGAGGGTTATGGGTAGGGTTAGGTTGAAGGTTAGGGTTAGGGTTAGGGTTATTGTTAGGGTGAGTGTTAGTGTTAGGGTGATGTTTAGAGTGAGGTTGAGGGTTAGGGAGAAGGTGTGGTTTCAGGCTAGGCTGTGTTAGGGTGTGGGTGAAGGTGAGGGTGAGGGTGAGGGTTAGGGTTAGGGTTAGGGTTAAATTTAGTGTAAGGGTGAGGGTGAGGGTGAGGGTAGGATTAGGGTTAGTGTTAGGGCAAGGGTTAGGGTGAGGGTGAGGGTTAGGGTGAGGGTGAGGTTTATGGTTGGGTTAGTGTGAGGATTAGGGTTAGGATTAGGGTTAGGGTGAGGGTGAAATTTAGGGTTAGGATTAGGGTTATTGTTAGGGTTAGGCTGAGAGTGAGGGTGAGGGTGAGAGTGAGGGTTATTGTTAGAGCTAGGTTTAGGGTAAGGCTGAGGGTATGAGTGAGGGTGAAGTTTCGGGTTAGGGTTAGGGTGAGGGTTAGGCTGAGGGTGAGGGTAAGGGTGAGGGTTAGGGTGAGAGTGAGGCTTAGTTTTAGGGTTAGTGTGAGCGTTAGGGTGAGGTTGAGGGTAAGGTTGAGGGTTAGGGTGAGAGTGAGGCTTAGGGTTCATGTGAGTGTTAGGGTGAGTGTTAGGGTGAGGGTTAGGGTTAGGGTTAGGGTTAGGGTGAGGGTGAGGGTTAGGTTTAGGATTAGGCTGAGGGTATGGTTGAGGATGAGGGTGAGGGTTAGGGTTCGGGTTAGAGTTAGGGTTAGGTTTAGGGTTTGGGTTAGGGTGAGGGTTAGATTTAGGGTGAGGATGAGGGTGAGGGTTAGGGTTAGGGTTAGCTTTAGGGTGAGAGTCATGGTGAGGGTTAGTGTAGGATTAGGGTTAGGGTTAGGGTTAAGGTTAAGCTGAGGGTGAGGGTGAGGCTGAGGCTGAGGTTTAGGGTTAGGGTTAGAGTAAAGGTGTGGCTTAGGTTGAGGTTGACGTTTAGGGTGAGGGTTAGGGTTAGTGTGAGGGTTAAGGTTAGGGTTAAGGTGAGCGTGATTTTAGGGTTTGGATTCGGGTTACGTTTAGCGTTAAGGTGAGGGTGAGAGTGAGTGTTGGGGTTAGGATTCTGGTTAGGATTAGGGTTAGGGTGAGGGTTATGTTTACAGTGAGGTTTAGGGTGAGGGTGTGGTTTAGGGTTAGGGTGAGGGTTACGGTTAAGGTTAGGGTGAGGGTGAGGGTTAGGGTTAGGGTTAATATTATGGTGAGGGTGAGGGTGAGGGTGAGGTTGAGGATGAGGCTCAGGGTTAGGGTTAGTTTTAGGGTGAGGGTGAGGGTTAGGGTTAGGATTAGGGTTAAGTTTAGGCTTAGGCTGATGGTGACGTTGAGGGTGAGGGTGAGGGGTAGCGTTAGGGTTAGGGTGAGGGTGAGGGCTAGGCTTAGTGTTCGGGTGAGGGTGAGGGTTAGTGGGAGGGTTAGGGTTAGGGTTAGGGTGAGTGTTAGGGTTAGGGTGATGTTTAGAGGGAGGGTGAGTTTTAGCGAGAGGGTGAGGGTTAGGGTTAGGATTAGGGTTAGGGTAAGGCTGAGGGTATGGGTGAGGGTGAGAGTGAGGGTGAGGGTTAGGGTTAGGGTTAGGGTGATGGTTAGTTTTAGGGTTAGGGTTAGGGTGAGGGTAAGGGTGAGGTTTAGTGTGAGAGTGAGGGTAAGGTTTAGTGTGAGTGGAAGGGTGAGTTTTAGGGTGAGGGTTAGGTTTAGGGTTACGGTTACGGTTACGGTGAGGGTGAGGGTTAGGGTTGGGGTTAGGGTAGGGCTGAGGGTATGGGTGAGGGTGTGGTTTAGGGTTAGGGTTAGGGTGAGGGTGAGGGTTAGTGTTAGGATTAGGCTGAGGGTATGGTGAGGGTGAAGGTGAGGGATAGGTTTAGGCTTAGGGTGAGGGTTAGGTTTAGGCTTAGGGTTAGGGATAGGGTTAGATTTAGGGTGAGGGTGAGGTTTAGGGTTAGGGTTAGGTTTAGGGTGAGGATCAGGGTGAGTGTTAGTGTAGGATTAGGGTTAGGGTTAGGGTTAGGGTTAAGCTGAATATGAGGGTGAGGGTGAGGGTGAGGTTTAGGGTTAGGGTTAGAGTAAAGGTGAGGGTTAGGGTGAGGGTGAGGGTTAGGGTGAGTGTTAGGGTTAGGGTGAGGGTTAGGGTGAGGGTTAGCTTTAAGGTTAGTGTTAGGGTGAGGGTGAAGGTGAGGGTGAGGGTGAGGTTTAGTGTTAGGGTGAGGGTTAGGGTTAGCGTGAGGGTTAGATTTAGTGTGAGGGTTAAGGTGAGGTTTAGGGTGAGGGATAGGGTTAGGATTAGGGTGAGGGTTAGGTTTAGTGTGAGGGTTAGGGTTAGGTTTAGCTTCAGGTTTAGGGTTAGGGTGAGGGTAAGGTTTAGGGTGAGGGGTTTTGGTAGCGTGAGTGTTAGGGTGAGTGTTAGGGTGAGGGTTAGGGTTAGGGTGAGAGTGATGTTTAGGGTTAGGATTAGGGTTACGTTTAGGGTTAGGGTGAGGGTCAGGGTGTGTGTTGGGGTTAGAATTCTGGTTAGGGTTAGGGTTAGGGTGAGGATTAGGTTTACAGTGAGGGTTAGGGTTAGGGTTAGGGTGAGGTTTAGGATAATGGTGAGGGTTACAGTTAGTTTTAGGGTGAGGTTGAAGATGAGGCTTAGGGTTAGGGTTAGGGTTAGGGTGAGGGTGAGGGTGAGGATTAGGGTTAAAATTAGGGTTAAGGTTAGGCTAAGGCTGATGGTGACGTTTAGGGTGAGGGTGAGGGGACGGGTTAGTGTTAGGTTTAGTGTGAGGGCTAGGGTTAGGGTTAGGGTGAGAATAAGGGTTGAGGTGAGGGTTAGGGTTAGGGTTATGGTGAGTGTTAGGGTTAGTGTGATGTTTAGGGTGAGGGTGAGTTTTAGGGAGAGGGTGAGGGTTAGGGTTAGGATTAGGGTTAGGATTAGGGTTAAGATTAGGCTGATGGTATGGGTGAGGGTGAGGGTGAGGGTTAGGGTTGGGGTTAGGTTGAGGGTTAGGTTCAGGTTAGGGTTAGGGTTAGTGTTAGGGGTCGGCTGAAATTATGGGTGAGGGTGATGGTCAGGGTTAGGGTTAGGGTTAGGGTTAGGTGAGGGTTAGGTTTAGGGTTAGAGTTATGATTAGGTTTAGGGTGAGGATGAGAATGAGGGTTAGGGTTAGGGTTAGGTTTAGGGTGAGGGTGAGGGTGAACGTTAGTTTTAGCATTAGGGTTAGTGTTAAGGTTAAGCTGAGGTTGAGGGTGAGAGTGAGGGTTAGGATTAGGGTTAGGCTGAAGTTATGGGTGAGGGTGAAGGTGAGGGTTATGGTTAGGGTTAGGGTGAGGTTTGGGGTTAGGGTTAGGGTTAAGCTGAGGGAGAGGGTGAGGGTGAGTGTTATGGTTAGGGTTAGGGATAGGGTTAGGATGAGGGTTAGGGTTAGGGTGAGGGTGAAGATTAGGATTAGGATTAGGGTTAGGGTTAGGCTTAGGCTGAGGGTGAGGTTGAGGGTAAGGGTGATGGTTAGGGTTAGGGTTAGGGTTAGGGTGAGAGCTAGGGTGAGGGTGAGGTTTAGGGTGATGTTGAGGTTGAGGGTTATGTTTAGGTCAGGATTAGGGTTAGGGTGAGGGTAAGGGTAAGGGTGAGGGTTAGGGTGAGGGTTAGTGTTAGAGTTTGGGTTAGGGTGAGTGTTAGGTTAGGGTGATGTTTAGAGTGAGGTTGACAGTTAGGGAGAGGCTGAGGTTTCGGGTGTGGGTGAAGGTGAGGGTTAGGGGGAGGGTTAGGGGGAGGGTTAGGGTTAGGGTTAGGATTATTGTTAGGGTTAGGTTTAGGGTGAGGGTGAGGGTGATGGTTAGGATTAGGTTTAGGTGTAGGGATCCGTTGAGGGTGATGGTTAGTGTTAGGATTAGGGTTAGGGTTTGGGATAAGCTGGGGGTGAGGGTGACGGCTAGGTTTAGGGTTAGGTTTACAGTGAGGGTGAGGGTTAGGGTGAGGGTTCGGGTGAGCATTACGTTAGGGTTAGTGTTAGGGTGAGGATGCGGTTTAGGGCGAGGGTGAGGTTTAGGGTGAGGTTGAGGGTTAGGGTTCGGTTTAGGGTTAGGGTTCGGGTTAGGATCAGGGGTAGGTTTAGGATTAGGGTCAGGTTTAGGTTTAGTGTGAGTGTTAGGGTCATGTTTAGGGTTAGGGTTAGGGTTAGGGTTAGGGTGAGGGTAAGGGTTAGGGTGAGGGTAAGGGTTAGGGTGAGGGTGAGGGTGAGGGTTAGGTTTAGGGTGAGGGTTAGGTTTAGGGTTAATGTTAGGTTTAGGGTGAGGGTTAGGTTTAGGGTTAGGGTAAGGTTTAGGTTGAGTGTTAGGGTGAGATTGAGGGTTAGGTTTATGGTTAGGGTTAGGATTAGGGTCAGGGTGAGGGTGAGAATTAGGGTTAGGGTGAGGGATAGGGTTAGGGTGAGGGTTAGGTTTAGGGTTAGTGTTAGGGTGAGGGTGAGGGTGATGTTTATTGTTAGGGTTAGGGTTAGGATGAGTGTGAGTGTTAGGATTAGGATTAAGTTTAGTGTTAGGCTTAGGCTGAGAGTGAGTTTGAGGGTGAGGGTGAGGGTGAGGGTTAGGATTAGGGTTAGAGTTAGGGTGAGGACTAGGGTGAGGGTAAGGGTTAGGGTGAGGTTGAGGGTGAGGGTTAAGTTTAGGTAAGGATTAGGGTTAGTGTGAGGATTAGGGTGAGGTTGAGGGTTAAATTGAGGCTTAGAGTTAGGGTTAGGGTTAGGGTGAGTGTTAGGGTTAGGGTGATGTTTAGTATGAGGTTGAGGGTTAGGGGGAGGGGGAGGTTTCCGGTGATGCTGAGGGTTAGTGTGTGGGTGAATGTGAGGGTGAGGCTGAGGGTGAGGGTTAGGGTCAGGGTTAGATTTAGGGTAAGGGTGAGTGTGAGGATCAGGGTTAGGATTAGTGTTAGTGTTAGGGTTAGGTTGAGCATATCGGCACTGGTGAGGGTGAGGTTTATGGTTGGGTTAGGGTGAGGGTTAGGGTTAGAGTTAGGGTTAGGGTGAGGGTGAAAGTTAGGTTTAGGGTTAGGGTTATTGTTATAATTAGGCTGAGGGTGAGGGTGAGTGTTAGGGTTAGGGTTAGGGTTAGGGTTAGGCTGAGGGTATGGGTGAGGGTGAGGTTTAGGGTTAGGGTTAGATGAGGGTTAGGATCAGGGGTAGGGTTAGGGTGAAGGTAAGGCTGAGGGTTAAGGTGAGAGTGAGTGTTAGGGTGAGTGTTAGGGTGAGGGTTAGGATTAGGTTTAGGGTTACGGTTAGGGTTAGGCTTAGATTTAGGGTGAGGGTGAGGTTTAGGGTTAGGGTTAGGTTTAGGGTGAGGGTGAGGGTGAGGGTTAATTTTAGGATTAGTGTTAAGGTTAGGGTTAAGCTGAGGTTGAGGGTGACGGTGAGGGTTAGGATTAGTGTTAGGCTGAAGGTATCGGAGAGGGTGAGGGTTAGGGTTCGGGTTAGGGTTCGTGTGAGTGTTAGGGTGAGTGTAAGGGTGAGGGTGAGGGTTAGGGTTATGGTTGGGGTTAGGCTGAGGGTATGGGTGAGGGTGAGGATGAGGTTTAGGGTTAGGGTTAGGGTGAGGGTTAGGTTTAGATTTAGGGTTAGGTTTAGATTTAGGGTGAGGGTGAGGGTGAGGGTTAGGGTTAGGTTTCGTTTTAGGTTGAGGGTCAGGGTGAGGGTTAGTGTAGGATTTTGGTTAGGGTTAGGTTTAAGGTTAAGCTGAGGGTGAGGGTGAGGGTGAGGGTGAGGGTTAGGTTAGGGTTAGGGTAAAGTTTAGGGTTAGGGTGAAGGTGAGATTTAGGGTTCAGATTAGGGTTAGGGTGAGGGTTAGGGTTATGGTGAGGGTGAGGGTTAGGGTTAGGATTAGGGTTAGGGTTTGCCTTAGACTGAGGGTGAGGTTGAGGGTGAGGGTGATGGTTAGGGTTAGGGTTAGACTGAGGGTGAGGGTTAGGGTGAGGTTGAGGTTGAGGGTTAAGGTTAGGTAAGGATTAGGGTTAGGGTGAGGGTGAAGGTTAGGGTGAATGGTAGGGTTAGGGTTAGGGTTAGGGTGAGTGTTAGGTTTAGGGTGATGTTTAGAGTGAGGGTGAGGGTTAGGGAGAGGGTGAGGTTTTGGGTGAGGCTGAGGGTTAGGGTGTGGGTGAAGGTGAGGGTGAGGGTGAGGGTTAGGGTTAGGTTTAGATTTAGTGTAAGGGTGAATTTGAAAATCAGGGTGAGGATTAGGGTTAGTGTTAGGGTTAGGCTCAGGGTATGGGTGCGGGTGAGGGTGGGGGTAAGGCTAAGGGTTAGGGTGAGGGTGAGGGTTAGGGTTAGGGTTAGGGTTAGGGTGAGGGTGAGGGTGAGGGTTACGTTGGGGTTAGGGTTAGGGTTAGGGTTAGGCTGAGGGTATGGGTAAGGCTGAGGGTTAGGGTTAGGGTGAGGGTTAGGTTAGGGTTAGGGTTAGGGTTAGGGTTAGTGTGAGGGTTAGGGTTAGGCTGAGAGTATGGGTGAGGGTGACAGTCAGGGTTAGGGTTAGGGGTAGGGTTAGGTGAGGGTTAGAGTGTGGGTTAGGGTTAGGTTTAGGGTGAGGGTGAGGGTTAGGGTTAGGGTTAGGTTTAGGGTGAGTGTGAGGTTGAGGGTTAGTTTTAGGATTAGGGTTAGGGTTAGGGTTAGGGTTAAGCTGAGGTTGACGGTGACGTTGAGGGTTAGGATTAGGGTTAGGCTGAGAGTATGGGTGAGGGTGAGGGTGAGGGTTAGTGTTAGGGTTAGGCTTAGGGTGAGGGTGAGTGTTAGGGTGAGGGTTAGGGTTAGGGTGAGGGTGAGGGTGAGGGTTAGTGTTAGGGTTAGAGTTAGGGTGAGGGTGAGTATGAGGGTTAGGTTTAGGGTTAGGGGCAGGGTTACGGTTAGGGTTAGCATTATTGTTAGGGTTAGGGTTAGGGTTAGGGTTAGGGTGAGGGTGAGGGTTAGGGTTAGGTTTAGGGTGATGGTGAGTGTGATGGTTAGGGTTAGGATTAGGGTTAGGGTCAGGTTTAGGCTGAGGGTGAGGGTGATGGTGGGGGTTAGGATTAGGGTTTGGGTTAGAGTTAGGCTTAGAGTGAGGGCTAGGGTGGGGGTGAGGGTTAGGGTAAGGGTGAGGGTGAGGGTGAGGGTTTCGGTTAGGGAAGGGTTAGGGTTAGGTTTAGGGTGAGGATTAGGCTGAGGGTGAGGGATAGGGTGAGGGTTAGGTTTAGGGTGAGGGTTAGGTTTAGGTTTAGGATGAAGGTTAGGGTTAGGGTGATGTTTAGTGTGAGGGTGAGGGCTAGAGTGATGGTGAGGGTTCGTGTGAGGGTGACAGTTAGTTTGTGGGTGAGGGTGAGGGTTAGAGTTAAGGTTAGTGTTAGGGTGAGGTTTAGGTTGAAGGTTAGGGTTAGGCTTAGGGTTAGTGTGAGTGTTAGGGTTAGGGTTAGGGTTACGATGAGCGTAAGGGTTAGGGTAAGGTTTAGGGTGAGGGTGAAGTTTAGGGTGAGGGTGCTGGTGAGGTTAAGTGTTAGGGTGTGGGTGAGTGTTAGGGTTAGCTTTAGGTTTAGGGTGAGGGTTAGGGTTAGGGTTAGGGTGAGGGTTAGAGTGAGGGTTAGGGTGAGGGTTTGAGTTAGGGTTAGAGTTAGTGTAAGGGTTAGGGTGAGGGTGAGCTTGAGTGTGAGTGTTAGGGTGAGGGTTAGGGTTAGGGTTAGTGTTAGGGGTAAGGTGAGGGTGAGGGATAGTGTTAGGGTGAGGGATAGGGTGAGGTTTATTGTGAGTGTGAGGGTTAAGATTATTTTTAGGGTTAGAGTTAGAGTTTGGGTGAGGGTGAGGATGAGGGTTAGGGTTAGGATTAGGGCAAGGGTGAAGGTTAGGCTGAGGGTGAGGCTGAGGGTGAGGATAAGGGTTAGGGTGAGGGTGAGGGTGAGGGTGAGGGTCAGCGTTAGGGTGAGGGTTAAGGTTAGGGTGAGGTTTAGGGTGAGGGTTAGGTCAGGGTTAGGGTGAGGGTTAGGTTTAGGTTTAGGGTGATGGTTTGGGTGAGGTTTAGGGTGAGGGTTAGGGTTAGGCTTAGGGTTAGGGATAGGGTGAGGTTGAGGGTTAGGGTGAGGGTGAGGGTGAGGGTTAGGGTGAGTGTTAGTGTTAGGGTGAGGGTGAGGATTAGGATTAGGGTTAAGTTGAGGGTGAGGGTTAGGGTTAGGGTGAGGGTTAGGTTTAATGTGAGGGTTAGGGATAGGGTTAGGTTTAGGGTGAGGGTGAGGGTGAGGGTTAGGGTGAAGTTGAAGGTGAGGTTTAGGGTTAGGATTAGGGTTAGGATTAGGATTAGGCTGAGGGTGAGGGTGAGGGTGAGGGTGACGGTTAGGGTTAGAGTTAGAGTTAGTGTGAGGGTTACGGTTAGAGTTAGGGTGAGGGTTTGGGTTAGGGTTACGTTTAGGGTTAGGGTGAGGGTAAGGTTTTGGGTGAGGAGTAGGGTCAGATTTAGGTTTAGGGTTAGGGTGAGGGTTAGGGTTGGGTTAGTGTGAGTGTAAGGGTTTGGGTTAGGTTGAGGGTAAGGTTTAGGGTTAAGGTTAGTGTTTGGGTGAGGGTTAGGGTGAGAGTGAGGGTTAGGATTAATATGAGTGTTAGTGTGAGGGTTAGGGTGAGGGTTAGGGTCAGGGTTATGGTTAGGGTTAGCGTGAGTATTAGGGTGAGTGTGAGGGTTAGGGTGAGTGTGAGTGTTAGGGTTAGGGTGAGGGTTAGTGTGAGGGTAAGAGTTAGGGTGAGGCTTAGGGTGAGAGTTAGGGTGATTGTTAGGGTTAGGTTTAGGGTGAGTGTAAGGGTTATGATGAGGGAGAGGGTGAGGTTGAGGGTTAGGGTTAGCGTGAGTGTTAGGTTGAGGGTTAGGCTGAATGTTATGGTTAGGGATCGTGTTAGGTTTAGGGTTAGTGTGAAGGTTAGGGTTAGTTTGAGGTTGAGGGTTAGGTTTAGGGTGAGGATTAGGGTTAGTGTTAGGTTTAAGGTTAGGGTGAGGGTTGGGTTAGGGTCAGGATTAGGGATAGGGTTAGGGTGAGGGTGAGGGTGAGGTTGAGGATAAGGGTGAGGGTTAGGGTTAGGTTGTGGGTGAGGGTTAGGGTTAGGGCTAGGGTTAGGCTTAGGCTTAGGCTTAGTTTAAGGGTTAGGTTGAGGGTTAGGGTTAGGTTTAGTGTGAGGGTTAGTTTGAGGTTAGGGTGAGGGTAAGGGTTAGGATGAGTGTTAGGGTTAGGTTTAGGGTGAAGGTAAGGGTTTGGGTGAGGTTTAGGGTGAGGATGAGGGTTAGGGATACCATTTGGTCTAGGGTGAGGGTGAGGGTTAGGGTTACGGTTAGGGTGAGGGCTAAGGTGAGTGTGAGGGTTAGGATTAGATTTCGGGATAGAGTGAGGATTAGGGTTAGGGTTAGGGTGAGCTTTAGGCTGAGGGTTAGGATTAGGGACAGGATGAGGGTTAGGTTTAGTTTGAGGGTTAGGGTTAAGGTTATGGTTAGGGTGAGGGTAAGGTTTAGAATGAGGGTTAGGGTGAGGGTGAGGTTTAGAGTTACCATTAGGGTAAGCGTTAGGGTTAGGTTTAGGGTGTGGGTGAGGGTTAGTATTAGGGTTAGGGTTAGGGTGAGGGATAGGGTTAGGGTGAGTGTTAGAGTTAGGGTTAGTGTTAGGGTGAGGGTGAGGATGAGGGTTAGGGTGAGGATGAGGGTTAGGGTTAGGGTGAGGTTTAGGGTTAGTATTAGGATTAGGGTGAGGGCTAAAATGAGGCTTAGGGTGAGGGGTATGATTAGGGTTAGGGTGAGAGTTAGGTTTAGTGTGAGTGTTAGGGTGAGGGTTAGGGTGAGGGTAAGGATTAGGGTGAGGGTTTGGGTGAGGTTGAGGGTTAGGAGGAGGGTGAAGGTAAGGGTTTCCGTGAGGTTTAGGGTGAGGATGAGATTTAGGGTTAGCATTTGGGTTAGGGTTTGGGTTAGAGTTAGGCTGAGGGTGAGGTTGAGGGTGAGGGTGAGGGTTAGGGTGACGATTAGAGTTAGTTTGAGGGTTAGGGTGAGGGTGAGATTAAGGTTTAGGGTGAGGGTTAGGGTGAGGGTGTGGGTTAGGGTTAATGTTAGGGTTAGGGTGAGGGTTACGGTTTGGGTTAGGGTTAGGGTAAGGGTTAGGGTTAGGGTGAGGGTTATGTTTAGAGTGAGGGTGAGGGTTAGGTTTAGTGTGAGGGTTAGGGTGAGGGTGAGGGTTAGGGTTAGGGTGAGGGTTAGGGTTAGTATTAGATTTAGTGTGAGGGCTAGTGTGACGGTGAAGGTTAGGTTTAGGGATAGGGTGATGGTTAGGATTAGGGTTATGGTGAGGGTTAGAGTGAGGGTTAGGTTGAGGGGTAGTGTGAGGGGTAGATTTAGGGTTATGGTGTGAGTTAGGTTTAGTGTGAGGGTTAGGGTTAGGGTTACGGTTAGTGTGACGGTAAGGGTTAGGGTTAGGTTTAGGGTGAGAGTCAGGGTTAGGGTTAGCGTGAGTGTTAGGGTGAGGGTTAGGCTTAGGGTTAGGTTTCAGTTAGGGTTAGGATGATCGTGAGGGTTAGGGTTAGGGTTAGTTTTATTGTTAGGGTTAGGGTTAGGATGCGGGTGACGGTGAGGTTGAGGTTTAGGGTTATGCTTAAGGTGATGGTGAGGGTTAGGGTTAGTATTAGGGTTAGGGTCAGGGTTAGGTTGAGGGTGAGGGTGAGGGTGAGGGTTTCGGTTAGGTAAGGGTTAGGGTTAGGGTTAGGGTTAGGATGAGGATCAGGATGAGAGTGAGGTTTAGGGTGAGGGTGAGGATTAGGGCGAGGGTGAGGGTTAGGCTGAGGTTGAGGCTGAGGGTGAGGATGAGGATGAAGGTTAGGGTTAGGGTGAGGGTTAAGGTTGGGGTTACGCTTAGGATGAGGTTTAGAGTAAGGGGTAGGTTATGGTTAGGTTGAGGGGTTAGGGTAAGTGTTAGGGTGAGGGTGAGGGTAATGGGTAGGTGAAGTTTAGAGGGTGGGTAAGGGTTAGGGTGAGGGTTAGTGTGATTGTGAGGGTTAGATTGAGAGTTAGGGTTAGGCTGAGGGTTAGGTTGAGGGTGAGGGTTAGGGTGAGGGTTAGGGTTAGGGTTAGGATGAGGGTTAGGTTTAGGGTAAAGGTGATGGTTAGGGTGAGGTTTAGGGTGAGGGTTCGGGTTAGGGTTAGGGTAAGGTTGAGGGTTAGGGTGAGGTTGAGGGTTAGGGTGTGGGTTAGGGTTAGGGTGAGGGTGAAGGTGAGGATTAGTTTTAGGGAGAGGGTGATGGTGAGGGTTAGGCTTAGGGAGAGGGTTAGGTTTAGGGTAAGGATTAGGGAAAGAGTTAGGTTTAGGGTGAGGGTTAGGGATAGAGTTAGGTTTAGGGTGAGCTTGAGGGTGAGGTTGACGGTTAGGGTTAGGGTTAGAGTTAGTGTGAGGGTTAGGTTTATAGTTAGGGTGAGAGTTAGGGTTAGGGTTATGGTTAGGGTTAAAGTGAGGGTAAGGGTTAGGGTGTGGGGTTAGGGTGAGAGTTAGGGTTAGGGTTAGGGTGAGGGTTAGGGTTGGGTTAGTGTGAGAGTAAGGGTTAGGGTGAGGGTTAGGGTTAGGGTTAGTGTTAGGGTGAGGGTTAGGGTGAGAGTGAGGGTTAGGGTTAACTTGAGTGTTAGGGTGAGGGTTAGGGTGAGGGTTTGGGTTAGGGTTAGGGTTGGGGTGAGTTTGAGGGTGAGGGTTAGGTTTAGAGTTAAGGTTAGGGTTAGTGTTAGGCTTAGTGTGAGGGTGAGGGTGAGAGTGATTGTTAGTGTTAGGATTAGGGTGAGGTTTAGGTTTAGGGTTAGCCTTAGGGTTAGGGTCAGGGTTAGGGTCAAGGTTAGGGTTAGTTTTATTATTAGGGTTAGGTTTAGGGTGAGGGTGAGGGTGAATGTTAGGGTTATGCTTAAGGTGATGGTGAGGGTGAGGGTGAGGGTTAGGGTTAGGATTAGGGTTATGATCAGGGTTAGGCTGAGTGTGAGGGGGATGGTGGGGATTAGGAGTAGGGTTAGGGTTAGAGTTAGACTTAGAGTGAGGGCTATGGTGAGGGTTAGGGTGAGATTGAGGGTGAGGGTTTCATGTAGGTAAGGGTTAGGGTTAGGGTTAGGGTGAGGATTAGGGTGAAAGTGAGGGTTTGGGTGAGGGTTACAGTTAGGGTGAGGGTTAGGTTTAGGTTTAGGGTGAGGTTTAGGGTGACGGTGAGAGTTAGGGTTAGGATGAGTCTTAAGGTAACGGTTACGCTGAGGGTAAGGATGAGTGTGAGTGTGAGGGTTAGGGTTCGTGTTGGGTTAGTGTGAGAGTTAGGGTTATGGTTAGGGTGAGGGTTAGGGTTAGGTTTAGGTTTAGGGTGAGGGTTAGGTTGAGATTGAGGGTTATCGTTAACGTGAGTGTTAGGGTGAGGGTTAGGGTGAGGGTTAGGGTCAGAGTTAGGTTTAGGGTTAGGGTTAAGTTGATGTTTAGCATGAGGTTGAAGTTTAGAGTGAGGGTGCGGGTGACGGTGAGGGTGAGTTTAATTAGGGTGTGGGTGAGTGTTAGGGGTAGGTTTAGGTTTAGGGTGAGGGTTAGGTTGAGGGTTAGGGTTAGGTTTATGGTGAGTGTAAGGGTTAGGGTGAGGGTGAGGCTGAGGCTGAGGGTTAGGGTTAGCGTTAGTGTTAGGGTGAGGGTTAGGATTAGGGATAGTGTTATGGGTAGGGTGAGGGTGAGGGTTAGGTTTAGGGTGAGGGTGAGGGTTAGGGTTAGGGTGAGAGTTAGGGTTAGTGTTAAGGTTAAGGTGAGGGTGAGGGTTGGGGATAGGGTTATGTTTAGTGTTAGGGTGAGGGTGAGGGTTAGGGTTAAGGTTAGGATTATGGCGAGGGTGAGGGTTAGCCTGAGGGTGAGGCTGATGGTGAGGATGAGGGTTAGGTTTAGTGTGAGGGTGAGGGTGAGGGTCAGCGTTAGGGTGAGGGTTAGGTTTGGGGTTATGGTTAGGATGAGGTTTAGAGTGAGGAGTAGCGTTAGGGTGAGACTTAGTGTGAGGGTTAGGGTGAGGGTGAGGGTAATCGTTAGGGTGAGGGTTAGGGTGTGAGTAAGAGTTAGGGTGAGGGTTAGGGTGATTGTGAGGGTTAGATTGAGGGTTAGGGTTAGGCTGAGTGTTAGGGTGTGGGTGAGGGTAAGGGTGAGGCTTAGGGTTAGGGTTAGGGTGAGGGTTCGGTTTAGGGTTAGGTTTAAGATTAGGATTAGGTTTAGGTGAGGACTTGATTGAGGGTGAGGGTAAGGGTTAGGGTGAGTGTTAGGTTTAGGGTTTGGTTTAGTGTGAAGGTTAGGGTTAGGGTTAGGGTGAGGGTAAGGGTTAGGGTGAGGTTTAGGGTGAGAGTGAGGGTTAGGGTTATGGTTAGGGTGAGGGATAGTGTTAGGCTTAGGGTTAGGGTGAGGGTTAGGGTAAGTGTTAGGGTTAGGGTTTGGGTTAGGTTGAGGGTTAGGGTTAGGGTTAGGGTTAGGGTAAGTGCTAGGGTTAGGGTTAGAGTGAGGGTTGGGTTTAGTGTGAGGGTTAGGGTTTTAGGTAGGGTTAGGATGATTGTAAGGTTTAGGGTGAGGGTTAGGGTGAGGGTTAAGGTGAGAGTGAGGGTTAGGGAAAGCGTGAGTGTTAGGGTGAGGGTAAGGCTGAGGGATAGGGTTAGGGTTAGCGTTAGGGTTAGATTTAAGGTTTGGGTGAGTGTTAGGGTTAGGGTTAGTGTGAGAGATAGGGTTAGGGTTGGGGTTAGGGTGAGGGTTAGGGTGAGGGTTAGGTTTAGGGTTAGGGTTAGGGTTAGCGTGAGTGATAGGGTGAGGGTGAGTGTTAAGGTTAGGTTTAGGATGAGGGTTAGGGTGAGAGTTAGGGTGAGCGTTAGGGTTAGGGTTAGGGTGAAGGTTAGAGTTAGGGTTAGGGTTAGGGTTAGGGTTATTGTTAGGGTTAGGGTTAGGGTGAGGGTGAGGGTGAGTGTGAGGGTTAGGTTTATTGTTAGGGTTAGTGTTAGGGTGAGGGTGAGTGTGAGCGTTAGGGTTATCATTACTGTTAGAGTTAGGGTTAGGCTGAGGATGAGGGTGAGGGTGAGGTTGACGGTTAGCGTTTGGTTTTGGGTTAGGTTTAGGGTTAGGGTTAATGTTAGTGTGAGGATTTTGTTTAGAGTTAGGATGAGGGTAAGCGTTAGGGTGAGGGTGAGGGTGAGAGTTAGGGTTAGGGTGAGTGTTAGGGTTAGGGTGAGGGTTTGGGTTAGGGTTACTGTTAGGGTTAGGGTGAGGGTGAGGGTGAGGGTTAGGGTTAGGATTAGGGTTAGGGTTACAGTTAGGCTGAGGGTGAGGGTGAGGGAGACGATGAGTGTTAGGGTTAGGGTGAGGGTTAGGGCAAGCGTTAGTGTTCATGACAGTGTGAGGGTTAGGGTTAGGGTTAGGTTTAGGGTGAGGGTAAGTGTTAGGATGATGGTTAGGGTGAGGCTGAGGTTAAGGGTTAGTTTTAGGGTTAGGTTGAAGATTACCGTGAGGGTTAGTGTTTGGGTTATTTTTAGGGTTAGGGTGACGTTTACGTTTAGGGTGAGGGTAAGTGTTAGGGTGAGGTTTAGGGTGAGTGTGAGGTTTAGGGTTAGCATTAGGGTTAGGTTGAGGGTGAGGATTAGGGTGAGGATAAGGGTTAGGGTGAGGGTTACGAATTCGGGTGAGGGTGAGGGTTAGGGTGTGGGATTGGGTTAGGGTTAGGGTGTGGGTTAGGGTGAGGGTAAGGGTGAGGGTGATGGTGAGGGTTAGGGTTAGGATTAGGGTTTGGGTTAGGGTGAGGATAAGGTTTATGGTGAGGGTTAGGTTGAGGGTGAGGTTTAGGGATAGCTTTAGTGTTAAGGTGAGTGTTAGGGTTAGGGTGAGGGTTAGGTTTAGGATGAGGGTGAGGGTGAGGGTGAGGATTAGGTTTTAGAATAGGTTTAGGATTAGGGTTAGGGTTAGTGTAAGGCTTAGGTTGAGGGTGAGGGTGAGGGTGAGGGTTAGGTTTAGGGTTAGGTTTAGGGTGAGGGTTACGGTTAGGGTTATGGTTAGGGTTAGGTTAGATTTATTGTTAGGGTTTCGTTAGGGTGAGGGTGAGGGTGAGGTTTAGAGTTAGGGTCAGGGTGAGGGTGAGGGTGAGATTTAGGGTTAGGGTTAGGGTGAGGGTTAGGGTTAGGGTTAGGGTGAGGGTTAGGGTTAAGGTTAGGTTTAGGTTGAGGGTGAGTTAGGATTAGGGTTAATATTAGGATTAGGGTTAGGCTGAGGGTTAGGGTGAGGGTTAGTGTGAGGGTGAGGGTTAGGGTGAGGGTGAGGGTTAGGGTTAGGATTAGTGTTAGGGTGAGGTCTAGGGTGAAGGTGAGGGTTAGCAATAGGGTTAGGATTAGGGTGAGGTTTAGGTTTAGGGTTATGGTGATGGTTAAGGTGAGGAGTAGTATGAAGATTAGAATGAGGGTTAGGTTTAGTGTGAGGGTTAAGGCTAGGGTTAGGGTGAGGGTAAGGGTTAGGGTGAGGGTTAGGGTGAGAGTGAGTGTTAGGGTGAGCGTGAGTGTTAGGGTGAGGTTTAGGGTGAGGGTTAGGGTTAGGGTGAGGATGAGTGTAAGGGTTCAGTTGAGGCTTAGGGTTAGGGTTAGGTTTAGGGTGAGTGTTATGGTTAGGGTTAGGGTGAGGGTTAGGGTTAGGGTGAGGGTTAGGGTTAGGGTTAGGTTCCGTGTGAGGGTTAAGGTTAGGCTTAGGGTTAGGGTTAACATGAGGTTTAGGGTTAGGGTTAGGGTTAGAGTTAGGGTGAGAGTGAGGGTGAGGGTTAGGGTTAGGATTAGGGTTAGTGTTAGGGTGAAGTTTAGGGTTAGGTTTAGGGTGAGGGTTAGGGTTACGAGTAGGGTTAGGATTAGTGTGAGGTTTAGGTTTAGTGTGAGGGTTAGGGTTAGGGTGAGTGTAAGGGTTAGGATGAGGGTTAGGGTGAGAGTGAGGGTTAGGGTTAGCGTGAGTGTTTGCGTGAGGGTTTAGGTTAGAGTTGGGTTTAGCGTGAGTTTTAGGGTGAGTGTTAGGGTGAGGGTAAGGGTGAGTGTGAGGGTTAGGGTGAGGTTGAGTGTTAGGGTTAATGGTAGGGTTAGGGTGAGGTTTACGGTGAGGGATAGGGTTAGGATAAGGGTTAGGTTAGGGTTAGAGTGAGGGTTAGGGTGAGGGTTAGGGTTTGGTTTAGGTTTAGGGTGAGGGTTAGGGTTAGGGTTAGGGTGAGGGTTATGGTGAAGGTGAGGTTTAGGGTGAGGGTGAGGGTTAGGATTAGGGTTAGCGTTGGGGTGAGGGTTAGGGTTAGGGTGAGAGTGAGGGTGAGGGTTAGGGTGAGGGTTAGGGTTTGGGTTAGGGTTAGTTTAGTGTCAGGATTAGGTTTAGGGTTAGGGTTTGGGTCAGAGTAAGGGTTAGGGTGAGGTTTAGGTTGAGAGTGTGGATGATGGTTAGCGTTAGGGTTATTTTTAGGGTTTGGGTGAGGGTTAGGGTTATGGTTAGTGTGAGGGTGAGCGTGAGGGTTAAGTTTAGGTTGCAGGTTAGGGTTAGAGTGAGGGTTATGGATGGGGTTAGGGTTAGGTTGAGGTTGAGGTTGAGGTTTATGGTTAGGGTTAGGGTTAGAGTTAGGGTGAGGGTGAGTGTTAGGGTTAGCATTAGGGTAAGGTTTAGGGTTAGGCTTAGGGGGAGGGGGAGGGGGAGGGTGAGGGTTAGGGTTAGGATTAGGGTTAGGGTGAGGGTTAGGTTTTGAGTGAGGGTTAGAGTTAGGGTTAGGGTTAGGGTGAGGGTAAGGGTTAGGGTAAGTGTTAGTGTGAGGGTGAGGTTTATGGTTAGCATTGGGGTAAGGGTTATGGATAGGGTGAGGGTTAGGCTTAGGGTTAAGTTTAGGGTGTGGGTGAGGGTGAGGATTAGGATTAGGGTAAGGGTGAGGGTTAGGGTTCCGGTGATGGTTAGGGTTAGGGTTTGTGTTAAGTTTAGGGTGAGGTTGAGGGTGAGGGTGAGGGTGAGGTTGACGGTTAAGGTTAGGGTTCTTGTTAGGTTTATGGTTAGCGTGAGGGTTAGGGTTAGTGTGAAGGTTAGGGTTACGTTTAGGATGAGGGTAAGGTTTAGTGTGAGGGTTAGGTTGAGGGTGAGGGTTAGGGTTAGGGTTAGGATTAGGTTGAGGTGGAAGGTCAGGTTGAGGGTTAGGGTGAGGGTTAGGGTTGGGGTGAAGGTTAGGGTTAGTGTGAGGGCTAGGCTGAGGGTGAGGGTGAGGGTGAGAGTTAGGTTTAAGATTAGGCTTAGGGTGAGGGTGAGGTTGATGGTGAGGGTTACGGTGAGGGTGAGCGTGAGGCATTTGGTTAGAAGTATGGTTAGGATTAGAGTTAGGATTAGGGTTAGGCTGAGGGTGAGGATCAGGTTTAAGTTTAGGGTTAGGGATGGGTTAGTGTGTGGGTTAGGGTTAGTGTTAGAGTGAGGGTTAGAGTTAGGGTTACAGTTAGGGTGAGGTTAAGGGCAAGGGTGAGGATTAGGGTGAGAGCAAGGGTTAGGGTTAACGTGAGTGTTACCTTAAGGCTTAGGGTGAGGGTTTGGGTCAGTGTTAGGATTAGGGTTAGGGTTAGGGTCAGGGTGAGGGTTTGGGTTAGTGTTAGGGTGAGGGTTAGGGTTAGGGTGAGGTTTAGGGTTAGGGTTAGGTTTAAGTTTAGGCTCAGGTGAGGGTGAGGATTAGTGTTAGGATTATGGTTATGGTTAGAGTTAGGGTTAGGCTGAGGGATAGGGTGAGGGTTAGTGTCAGTTTGAGGTTTAGGTTTAGGGTGAGGGATAGGGTTAGGGTTAGGAATAGGTTTAGGGTGAGGGCTAGGGTGAGGGTTCGGGTTCGGGTTAGGGTTAGGGTGAGGGTGATGGTTAGGTTTAGGGTTAGGGTGAGGGGTAGGGTGAGGGGTAGGGTTAGGATTAGAGTGTGGGTTAGGTTTAGTGAGAGGCTTAGGGTTAGGGTGAGGGTGAGTGTAAGGGTTAGATGAGGGTTATGGTGAGAGTGAGGGTTAGGGTTAGCCTGAGTGTTAGGATGAGGGATAGGGTGAGGGTTAGGTTTAGGGTGAGGGTGAGGGTGAGGGTTAGGTTTAGGGTGAGGGCAAGGGTTAAGGTGAGGGTTAGGGTTAGGTTTAGGGTGAAGGTTAGGGTTAGGGTTTGCGTTAGGGTGAGTGATAGGGTTAGGGTTAGGGTGAGGTTGAGTGTTTGGGTTAGGGTTAAGGTGAGGGTTAGGGTTAGGGTGAGGGTTAGGGTGAAGGGTAGGTTTAGGATTAGGGTGAGGGTTAGGTTTACTGTGAGGGTTAGCCTTAGGGTTAGGGTGATGGTAAGGGTTAGGGTGAGGGTTAGGCTTAGGGTGAGGTTTAGGGTTAGGGTAAGGGTTAGGGTGAGGGTTAGGGTTAGGGTGAGGGGAAGAGTTAGGTTTAGGGTTAGTGTTAGGATTAGGGTTAGGATTAGGGTTAGGCTGAAGGTGACGTTTAGGCTCTGAGTGAGAGTGAGGGTGAGTATGAGAGTTAGGGTTCGGGTTAGTGTTAGGTTGAGGTTTAGTGTGAGGGTTAGGGTTCGGGTTCGGGTTAGGGTTAGAGTGAGGGTGAGGGTGAGGGTGAGGGTTAGGGTGAGGGTGAGGGTGAGGTTTAGGGTTAGGATTAGGGTTAGGTTTAGGGTTAGATGAGGGAGAGATGAGGGTTAGGGTTAGGGTTAGGTAGGTTAGTGTGAGGGTTGGGTTAGGGTTAGGGTGAAGGTTAGTGTTAGTGTTAGGGTTAGGTTGAGGGTAAGGGTTAGGGTGAGTTTTAGGGTGAGAGTGTGGGTTAGGGTTAACATGAATGTTAGGGTGAGGTTTAGCATGAGGGTAAGGCTCAGGGTTAGGGTGAGGTTTAGGGTTAGTGTGAGGGTTAGGGTTAGAGTTAGGGTTAGGGTGAGGGTTAGGGTTAGGTGAGGGTAAGGGTTATGTTTAGAGTTATTGTTTGGGTTAGGGTTAGGGTGAGGGTGAGGGTGAGGTGATGGTGAGGATTAGGGTTAGGGTTAGGTTTACTGTGAGGGTGAGGATTAGGGTTAGGGATAGGGTTAGGCTGAGGGTGAGGGTGAGGGTGAGGGTGAGGGTTAGTGTTAGGGTTAGGTTTAGGGTGAGGGTGAGGGTTAGGTTTAGGGTTAGGGTTAGGGTTACGATTAGGGTTAGGGTGAGGGCTAGGGTGAAGGTGAGTGTTAGGGTTATTGTGAGGGTTAGGTTTAGTGGGAGGTTTAGGGTTACTTTCAGGGTTAGGGTTAGGATAAGGGTGAGGATTTGGTGAGGTTGAGGGTTAGTGTGAGGGTTAGGGTTAGGGTTAGGCTAAGGGTGAGGTGTCAGGTGAGGGTTAGCTTAGGGTTATGGTTATGGTTAGAGTGAGGGTTCGAGTGAGAGTGAGGTTTAGGGTTACGGTTAGGGTTAGGATTAAGAGTTGGGGTGAGGGTTAGGGGAGGGTGAGGGTTAAGGTGAGGGTTAGAGTTAGGGTTAGGGTTAGGGTTAGGGTGAGGGTTAGGGTTAGGGTTAGGGTTAGAGTGAGGTTAAGGCTTAGGGTGAGGGTTAGGTTGAGAGTGAGGTTTAGGGTTAACGTGAGTGTTAGGGTGTGGTTTAGGATTAGCGTTAGGATTACAGTGAGGGTGAGGGTTAGGGTTAGGGTGAGGGTTACTGTGAGAGTGATTGTTAGGGTTCGCGTGAGGGTTAGGGTTAGGGTGAGGGTTAGGGTTAGCATTAGGGTAAGAGTTAAAGGTAAGGGCTTGGGTTAGGCTTAGTGTGAGGTTTAGGATTACGATGAGGGTTAGGATTAAGGTTAGGCTGAGGGTGTGGGTGAGGGTGAGTGTGAGGGTTAGGATTAGGGTTAGGTTTAGGGTTAGTGTTAGGGTTACGGTGAGGGTGAGGGTTAGAGTTCGGGTTAGGGTTAGGGAGAGGGTTATGGTGAGTGTTAGGGTTAAGGTTAAGGTTAGAATAAGTGTAAGGGTGAGGGTATGGGTTAGGGTTAAGGTGAGTGTTGGGGTTAGGGTTAGGGTTACAATTAGGGTTAGGGTGAGGGTGAGGGTTAGTGTTAGGGTTAGTTTTAGGGTGAAGGTTAGGGTTAGGGTTAGGGTGAGGTTAAGGTTTAGGGTGAGGGTTAGGGTGAGGGTTAAGTTGAGGGTTACGGTTAGGGTTAGGGTTTGGGTTAGTGTTATTGTTAGGGTTAGGGTTAGAGTGAGGGTGAGGGTGAGGGTTTGGGTTAGGGTTAGGGTTAGGGTTAGGGTTAGGGTTAGGGTGAAGTTTAGGTTTAGTGTGAGGATTAGGGTGAGGGTTAAGGTTAGGGTTAGGGTGAGGGTTAGGTTTATGGTTAGGTTTAGGGTTAGGTTGAGAGTTAGGGTTAGGGTTAGGGTTAGGGTTAGGTTTAAGTTGAGGGTTAAGTTTAGGGTTAAGGTTAGGGATATTGTTTGGGTTAGGGTTAGGGTGAGGGTGAGGGTTAGGTTGAGGGTTAGGGTTAGGATTAGTGTGAGGGTGGGTTTGAGGATTAGGGTTAGTGTGAGGGTTAGCGTTAGTGTGAGGGTTAGGGTCAGGTTTAGTGTTACGGTCAGGGTGAGGGTTAGGGTGAGGGTTAGGTTTAATGTGAGGGTTAGGGTTAAGGTTAGGTTTAGGGTGAGGGTGAGCATGAGGTTTAGGGTTAGGATTAGCGTTAGGATTAGGGTTAGGATTAGGGTTAGGCTGAGGGTGAGTATGAGGGTTAAGTTTAGGGTTAGAGATAGGTTAGTGTGAAGGTTAGAGTTAAGGGGAGAGTTAAGGTTATGGTGAGGTTAAGGGTTAGGGTGAGGGTTAGGGTGAGGGTGAGGGTGAGGGTTTGGGTTAGGGTTAGGGTGAGTTTTAGGGTTAGGGTAAGGTTTAGGGTTAAGGTTAGGTTTAGGTTTAAGCTGAAGTTGAATGTGAGCATTAGGGTTAGGATTATGGTTAGGGTTAAGGTTAGGGTTAGGCTGAGGGTTTGGGTGAAAGTTAGTCTGAGGGTGAGGTTTGGGGTTAGTGTGAGGGTTAGGATTAGGGTTAGAGTTAGGGTGAGGGTGAGGGTGAGGGCTAGAGTTAGTGTTGTGATTAGAGTGAGAGTGAGGGTGAAGGTGAGGGTGAGGGTTAGGATTAGGGTTAGGTTTAGGGTGAGGCTGAGGGTGAGGTTTAGTGTGTGGGTGAGGATTAGAGTGAGGGTTAGGGTTAGGGTTAGGTTTAGGGTGAGGTTTAGGGTTAGGGTTAGGGTTAGGATGAGGGTTAGGTTGAGGGGTAAGGTTAAGGTTAGTATTCTCATAGGGTTAGTTTGAGCGTTCGGGTTAGGGTGAGGGTAAGGATTAGGGTGAGGGTGAGGGTTAGGGTGAGGCTTAGGGTTAGGGTTAGGGTTAGGGTTAGGGTTCGGGTTAAGGTTAGAGTTCGGGTTAGGGTTAGGGTTAGTATTAATGTTAGGGTTAGGGTTAGGGTGAGGGTGAGGTTGATGTTGAAGATGAGGGTGAGGGGTAAGGGTAGGATTAGGGTTAGAGTTAGGGTTAGGCTGAGGGTGAATGTGAGGGTTAGGGTTAGGGTTAGTGGGAGGGTTAGGGTGAGGGTGAGGGTTAGGGTTCGGATTAGGGTTAGGGTGAGGGTTACGCTTAGGGTTAGCGTTAGAGTGAGGGTTAGGGTGAGGGTGAGGTTTAGGGTTAGGGTGAGGGTTAGGGTTAGGGTTAGTGTTACGATTAGGGTTAGGGGGAGGGCTAGGGTGAGGGTGAGGGTTAGGCTTAGGGTTAGGTTTAGGATAAGAGTTAGCGATAGGGTTAGGGTGAGCGTTAACATGAGGGGTAGGGTTAGGGTTAGCATGACGGTTAGGTTTAGTGTGAGGGTTAGGGTGAGGGTTAGGGTTAGGGTTAGGCTGAGGGTGACGATTAGGCTTAGGGTTAGGGTTAGGGTGAGGGTTAGGGTTAGCGTTATTGTTAGGGTTAGGGTTAGGGTGAGGGTGAGGTTGAGGGTTCCGGTTAGGTTTAGGGTGAGGGTGAGGGTGAGGGTGAGGGTTAGGGTTAGGGTTAGGATTAGGGTTAGGGTTAGGGTTAGGATGAGGGTGAGTGTGAGGTGAGGTTGAGGGTTATGGTTAGGGTTCCGGTTAGGTTTAGGGTTAGGGTGAGGGTTAGGTTTAGTGTGAAGTTTAGGGTTAGGGTTATGATGTGGGTAAGGGTTAGGATGAGGGTTAGGGTGAGGGTGAAGGTTAGGGTTAAGTTTAGGGTTAGGATTAGGGTGAGGGTGAGGTTGAGGTATAGGGTTAGGTTGAGGGTTAGAGTGAGGGTTAGGGTTAGGTTTAGTGTTAGGGTGAGGGTGAGGGTTAGGGTGAGGGTTAGGTTTAAGGTTAGGGTTAGGGTTAGGGTCAGGTTTAGGGTGAGGGTGAGTGTTAAGGTGAGGGTGAGGGTGAGGTTTAGGTTTAGGATTAGTGTTAGGATTAGGGTTAGGCTGAAAGTGAGGGTTAGGGTTAAGGTTAGGTTTAGGGATAGGTTAGTGTGAGGGTTAGGGTTAGGGTTTTGGTGAGGGTTAGGGTTAGCGTTAGGGTGAGGTTTAGGGTTAGGGTTAGGGTTAGGGTGAGGGTAAGGGTTAGGGTGAGGGTTAAGGGTGATAGTGAGGTTTAGGGTTAACGTGAGTGTTAGGGTGAGGTTTAGGGTGAGGGTTAGGGTCACTGTTAGGATTAGGGTTTAGGGTGAGGGTGAGGGTGAGGGTGAGGATGAGATTTAAGCTTAGGATTAGGGTGAGGGTTAGGGTTAGGGTGAGTGTTAGGGTTAGGTTGGGGGTTAGGGTGAGGGTTAGGGTTAGTGTTAGGGTGAGGGTTAGGGTTAGGGTGAGGGTTAGGGTTAGGGTGAGGCGTAGGGTTAGAGTTATTATTAGCGTTAACGTTAGGATGGGGTGAGGGTGAGGTATGGGTGCGGTTTAGTGTTAGAGGTAAGCTTAGGGAGAAGTTCAGGGTTAGCTTGTGTTTGAGTTTTAGGTTGTGGGTGAGTGTTAGGGTTAGGGTGAAGTTTAGGCTGAGGTTGAGGTGAGAGTTAGAGTGAGGTTTCGGGTGAGCGTTAGGGTTAGGCTTAGGGTTAGGGTGAGGGTGAGGGTTAGGGTTAGGGTTAGTGTTAGGGTGAGGTTGAGGGTGAGGGTTAGGGTTACAGTGAGGGTGAGGGTGAGTGTGAGGTTGAGGGTTAAAATTAGGGTGAGTGTGAGGGTGATGGTTAGTTTTAGGATTAGGGTTAGGATTAGGGTAAGGTTGAGAGTGAGGGGTAGGGTGAGGTTTAGGGTGAGGGTGAGGTTTAGGGTTAGCATTAGGTTTAGGGTGAGTTTTAGTGTGAGGGTTAGGATTAGGGTGAGGGTGAGGGTGAGGGTTAGGGTTAGGGTGAGCGTAAATGTTTAGATGAGGGTTAAGGTTATGTTTAGGGTTAGGGTGAGAGTTAGGGTTAGAGTTAGGTTGAGGGTTAGGGTTAGGGTGAGTGTTAGGGGTAGGATGAGGGTGAGGGTGAGGTTTAGGGTTAGAGTTAGGGTGAGGGTGAGGGTTAGGGTTAGGATTAGTGTTAGGGTTAGGGTTAGGCTGAGAGTGGGGGTTAGGGTGTGGGTGAGGGTTAATGTTAGGGTGAGGGTTATGGTTAGTGTTAGGGATAAGGTGAAATTTAGGGTTATGTTTAGGGTTAGGATGAGGGTTAGATTGACGGGTAGGGTTAGGGTTAGGGTTAGTGTGAGGGTTTGGGTTAGGGTTAGGGTGAGGGTGAGGGTGAGGTTAAGGGTTAGGTTGAGGGATACAGTGAGGATGAGTGTTAGGGTTAGAGTTAGGGTTAGGGTGAAGTTTAGGTTGAGGGTTAGGGTTAGGTTAGGGTTAAGGTGAAGGTGAGGGTTAGGGTGTGGGTGAGGGTTAGGGTTAGTGTGAAGTTTAGGGTGAGGGTAAGGGTTAGGCTGAGGATTAGGGTGAGGGTGAGGGATAGGGTTATCGTGACGGTTAGGGTGAGGGATAGGGTGATGGTTATGGTTAGGGTTAGGGTTTGGTTTACGGTGAGTGTTAGGGTGAGTCTTATGGTGAGGTTTAGGGTTAGGGTGAGGGTGAGGGTGAGGGTTAGCTTTACGGTGAGGGTTAGGTTTAAGGTGAGGCTTAGGGTTAGGGTTAGGTTTAGGGTGAGGGAGAGGGTGAGGTTTAGGGTGAGGGCGAGGGTAAGGTTTAGGGTTAGGATTATGGTTAGTATTAGAGTTAGGCTGAGGTTGAGGGTGAGTGTTAAGGTTAGGGTTAGGGATAGGTTAGTGTGAGGGTTTGTGTTGGGGTTAGGGTGAGGTTTAGGTTTAGGGTTAGGGTGCGGGTAAGGGTTAGGGTGTCGGTTAGGTTGAGGGTTATGGTCAGGGTTAGGATTAGGGTTAGGGTTAGGGTGAGGGTGAGTATTTGGGTTAGGGTTAGGGTGAGGATTAGGGTTAGGGTGAGGGTTAGGGTTAGGGTTAAGTTTAGGTTTAGGTTGAGGGTGAGGGTGTGTATTAGAGTTAGGATTAGGGTTAAGGTTAGGATTAGGGTTAGGCTGAGGGTTAGGGTGAGGGTTAGTGTGAGGGTGAGGGTTAGGTTGAGGGTGAGGGTTAGGGTTAGTGTTAGAGTTAGGATTAGGGTTAGGGTGAGGTCTAGGGTGACCGTGAGGGTTAGGGATAGGGTTAGGATTAGCATGAGGTTTAGGTTTAGGGTTATGGTGAGTGTTAGGGTGAGGAGTAGTGTTAAGATTAGAATGAGGGTTAGATTTACTGTGAGGGTTAGGGTTAGGGTTAGGGTGAGGGTAAGGGTTATGGTGAGGGTTAGGGTGAGAGTGAGTGTTAGGGTTAGCTCGAGTGTTAGGGTGAGGTTTAGGGTGAAGGTTAGGGTTAGGGTGAGGGTGAGGGTGAGGTTTAGGGTTAGGGTGAGGGTAAGGGTTCAGTTGAGGCTTAGGGTTAGGGTTAGGGTTAGGGTGAGTGTTAGGGTTAGGGTTAGGGTTAGGGTGAGGGTTAGGGTGAGGGGTAGGGTTAGGGTTAGGGTTAGGTTTAGTGTGAGGGTTAAGGTTAGGCTTAGGTTTAGGGTTAGCTTGAGGTTTAGGTTTGGGGTTAGGGTTAGAGTAAGGGTGAGGGTGAGGGTGAGGGTTAGGGTTAGGATTAGGGTTAGGGTTAGGGTGAGGGTTAGGGTTAGGGTTAGGGTGAGGGTTAGGGTGAGGACTAGAGTTAGGATTAGGGTGAGGGTTAGGTTTAATATGAGGGTTAGGTTAGGGTGAGTGTAAGGGTTAGGGTGAGGTTTAGGGTGAGAGTGAGGGTTAGGGTTAGCGTGAGTGTTAGGGTGAATGTTAGGGTGAGGGATTGGGTTAGGGTTGGGTTTTGGGTGAGTGTTAGGGTGAGTGTTAGGGTGAGGGTAAGGGTGAGTGTGAGGGTTAGGGTGAGGGTGAGGGTTAGGGTTAATGGTAGGGTTAGGGTGAGGTTTACGGTGAGGGATAGGGTTAGGATAAGGGTTAGGTTAGGGTTAGGGTGAGGGTTAGGGTAAGGGTTAGGGTTTGGGTTAGGTTTAGGGTGAGGGTAAGTGTTAGGATGAGGGTTAGGGTGAGGCTGAGGGTTAGGGTTAGGGTTAGGGTGAGGGTTAGGGTTAGGGTGAGGGTTATGGTTAGCGTTACGGTGAGGGTTATGGTAAGGGTTAGTGTGATAGTGAGGGGGAGGGTTAAGTTTAGGGTTAGGGTGAGGGTGAGAGTGAGGATTATGGTGAGTGTTAGGGTGAGGGTCAGGTTTAGGGTTTGGGTTAGGTTTAGGGTTCGGGTAAGGGTTACTGTGAGGGTTAGGGTTAGGGATAGTGTGATAGTGAGGGGGAGGGTTAAGTTCATGGTTAGGGTTAGGGTTAGCTTGAGTGTTAGGGTGAGTGTTAGGGTGAGGATGAGTTTTAGAGTTTGGGTTAGGTTTAGGGTTCGGGTTAGGGTTACTGTTAGGGTTAGGGTTAGGGATAGGGTTTGGGTTAGGGGTAGGGTGATTGTTAGGTTGTAGGGTGATTGTGAGGGTGAGTGTTAGGTTTAGGGTGAGGGTTAGTGTGAGAATTGGGGTTAGGGTTAGGGTTAGGGTGAGGGTAAGGGTTAGGGTGAGGGTGAGGTTAGGGTTAGGATTAGGGTTAGGTTGAGGGTTAGGTTGAGCTTTAGGGTTAAGTTTAGTGTTAGGATTAGGATGAGCGTTAGGGTGTTGGTGAGGGCAATGGTTAGGGTGATGGTTAGGGTGAGGGTAAGAGTTAGTGTGAGGGTTAGGGTGAGGGTGAGGGATAGGTTTAGGGTGACGTTTAGGGTGAGAGATAGGGTAAGAGTCAGGGTGAGTGTTAGGGTTAAGATTATTGTGAGGTTAAGGGTTAGCGTGAGGGTGAGGGTGAGGGTGAGGTTTAGGGTTAGCATTAGGTGTAGGGTGAGTGTTAGGGTGAGGGTTAGGGTTAGGGTGAAGGTAAGGGTTAAGGTGAGGGTTAACCTTAGGTTTAGGTTTAGGGTGAGAGTTTGGGTTAGGGTTAGGGTGAGGGTTAGGGTGAGGGTGAAGGTTAGGTTTAAGGTTAGGGTTAGTGAGAGGGTTTGGGTTAGGGGTAGGGTGATGGTGAGGGTGAGGTTTAGGGTTAGAGTTAGGGTGAGGTTGAGGGTGAGGGTTAGGGTTAAGATTAGGGTTAGGGTTAAGGTTAGGCTGAGGGTGAGGTGTGGGTGACGGTTAGGTTTAGGGTGAGGGTTATGGTTAGTGTTAGGGTTAGGGTGAGGGTTAGGCTCAGGGGTAGGGTTAGGGTTAAGGTTAGGGTTAGTGTGAGGGTTAGGTTTAGGTTTAGGTTGAGGGTGAGGGTTGGGGTTAGGGTTAGGGTGAGGGTTAGGGTGAGGGTGAGGCTTAGGGTGTGGGTGAGGTTTAGGGTTAGGGTGAAGGTTAGTGTGAGGGTAAGGGTTAGGGTGAAGATTAGGGTGAGGGTGAGGGATAGGGTTAGGGTGACATTTAGGGTGAGGGACAGGGTGAGGTTTATGGTTAGGGATAGGGTTAGATTTAGAATGAGGTTAAGGGTTAGGGTGAGGGTTAGGTTGAGGTTGAGGGTTAGGTTTAGCATTAGGGTTAGGGTGAGTCTTATGGTGAGGTTTAGGGTTAGGGTGAGGGTGAGGGTGAGGGTTAGGGTGAGGGTAAGGGTTAGGGTTAGGGTTAGGGTGCGAGTGAGGGTTAGGGTTAATGTGAGTGTTATGGTGAGGGTTTGAATGAGGGTTAGGGTCAGGGTTAGGATTAGGGTTAGTGTTAGGGTGAGGGTATTTGGGTTAGGGTTAGGGTGGGGTTAGGTTTATGGTGAGGGTTAGGGTTAAGGTTAGGTTTAGATTTAGGGTAAGGGTGAGGGTGAGGATTAGGGTTAGGATTAGGGTTAGGGTTAGGGTTAGGCTGAGGGTTAGGGTGAGGTTTAGTGTGAAGGTGAGGGTTAGGGTTAGTGTTAGGGTTAGGGTTAGGGTTAGGGTGAGGGCTAGGGTGAAGGTGAAGTTTAGTGTTAGGGTCAAGATTAGGGTCAGGTTTCGGGTTAGGTTTATGGTGATGGTTAGGGTGAGGGGTAGGGTTAGGATTAGAGTGCAGGTTAGGTTTAGTGTGAGGGTTAGGGTTAGCGTTAGTGTGAGGGTAAAGGTTAGGGTGAGAGTCAGGATTAGCGTTAACGGGAGTGTTAGGATGAGGTTTAGGGTGAAGGTTAGGTTTAGGGTGAGGGTAAGGGTGAGGTTTAGGGTTAGGGTGAGGGTAAGGGTTAAGGTGAGGGTTAGGGTTAGGGTTAGAGTTAGGGTGAGTGATAGGGTTAGGGTGAGGTTTAGGGTGAGGTTTAGGGTGAGGTTTAGGGTTAGGTTTAGAGTTAGGGTGAGGGTGAGGGTGACGGTTAGGGTTAGGATTAGGGTTAGGGTGAGAGTGAGGGTGATGATTAGTGTTATGATTAGGGTTATTGTTAGGGTGAGGGTTAGGGAGAATTAGGGTTAGAGTTAGGGTTAGGGTGAGGGTTTGGGTGAGGGTGAGGGTTAGGGTTAGGGTTATGGTTTGGGTTAGGATTAGGGTTAGGGTGAGGGCTAGGTTTAGGGTGAGGTTTAGGTTTAGGGTTATGGTTAGAGTTAGGGTGAGGGTGAGGGTTAGGGTGAGGTTTAGGGTGAGGAACAGCGTTAGGATTAGGGTGAGGGTTCGGTTTAGTGTGAGGGTTAGGGTTATGGTGAGGGGAAGGTTTAAAGTGAGGGTTAGGGTTAGAGTGGGGGTTAGGGTTAGCGTGAGTGTTAGGGTGAGGGTTAGTTTGAGGGTTAGGGTTAGAATGAGGGTGAGGGTTACGGTTAGGATTAGGGTTAGGGTTAGGGTGCGTTTTAGGGTTAGGGTTGGTTGAGGGTTAGGGTTAGGTTTAGGTTTAGGGCTAGGGTTAGGGTAAGTGTGAGGGTTAGTGTTAGGGTTAGGGTTAGGGTTAGAATTAGGGTTAGGGTTAGGCTGAGGTGAGGTTTAGTCTGAGATTGAGTGTGAGGGTGAGTGTGAGGGTTAGGGTTAGGGTTCGGGTTAGGATTAGGGTGAGGGTTAGGGTTAGGATTAGGGTTAGGGTTAGGATTAGGGTTAGGGTGAGGTTGAGGGTATGGGTTAGGGTGAGGGTTACAGTGAGGTTGAGTGTTAGGGTTAGAGTTAGGGTTAACATGAGGTTTAGGTTGAGGGTTAGGGTTAGGTTAGGGTTACGGTGAGGGTGAGGTTTAGGATGTGGTTGAGGGTTAGGGTTAGTGTGAAATTTAGGGTGAGGGTAAGGGTTAGAGTTAGGGTGATGGTTAGGATGAATGATATGGTGACGGTTATGGTTAGAATTAGGGTTTGCTTTAAGGTGAAGGTTAGGGTGAGTCTTATGGTGAGGTTTAGTGTTAGGGTGAGGGTGAGGGTGAGGGTGAGGGTGAGTGTGAGGGTTAGGGTTAGGGTGAGGGTTAGGATTAAGGTGAGGGTTAGGGTTAGGGTTAGGGTTAGGGTGAGGGTGAGGGTGAGGGTTAGGGTGAGGGTGAGGATGAGTTTTACGGTTAGGATTAGGGTTAGAATTAGGGTTAGGCTGAGGGTGAAGGTGAGGGTAAAGGTTAGGGTTAGGGATAAGTTAGTGTGAGGGTTCACGTTCGGGTTAGGGTGAGGGTTAGGATTAGGGGTAGGGTGAGGGTAAGGGATAGGGTGAGGGTTAGGTTGAGGGTTAGTGTCAGGGTTTGGATTAGGGTTAGGGTTAGGGTGAGGGTGAGGATTTGGGTTAGGGTTAGGGTGAGGGTTAGGGTTAGGGTTAGGTTTAGGTTTAGGGTTAGGTTTAGGTTTAGGTTGAGGGTAACTGTGAGGGAGAGTGTGAGGGTTTGGGTTAGGGTTAGATTTATTGTTAGGGTGAGGGTTCGGGTGAGAGTGAGGGTTAGGGTGTGGGTGAGGGATAGTTTTAGAGTGAGGGTTGGGGTTAGGGTAAGGCTTAGTGTGAGGGTTAGGCTCAGGGTGAGGGATAGGTTTAAGGTGAAGGTTAGGGTGAGGGATAGGGTGAGGGTTAGGGTTAAGGTTAGGGTTAGGGTTAGGTGTAGGGTGAGGTTTAGGGTTAGGGTTAGGTTGAGGGGTAGGGTTAGTATTAGGGTGAGGGTTAGGTTTAGTGTGAGGGTTAGGGTTAGGGTGAGGGTTAGTTGGAGGGTTAGTGTTAGGGTGAGGTTAAGGGTTAGGGTGAGGGTTAGGGTGTGGGTGAGGGTTAGGGTTAGGGTGAAGGTTAGGGTGAGGATAAGTTTTAGGGTGAGGGTTAGGGTGAGGTTGAGGTATAGGGTTAGGGTGACGGTTAAAGTGAGGGATAGGGTGAGGTTTAGGGTTAGGATTAGGGTAAGGGTGAGGGTTTGGGTGAGGGTTAAGGTTAGGGTTAGGGTTAGAGTGAGGGTTACAGTGAGAGTCAGGGTTAGGGTTAGGGTTAGGGTCAAGGGTTAGCGTGAGAGTTAGGGTGAGGTTGAGCGTTAGGGTTAGCATTAGGGTTAGGGTAAGTTTTAGGGTAAGGTTTAGAGTTAGGGTGAGGTTTAGGGTTAGGGTTAGTGTTAGGTTGAGGGTGAGGTTGAGGGTTAGGGCGAGGGTGAGAGTGAGGGTGAAGATGAGGGTGAGGGTGAGGGTTAGGGTTAGTGTTAGGGTGAGGGTGTGGGTGAGGGTTAGGGATAGGGTTGGGGATAGGTTAGTGTGAGGGTTGTGGTAAGGATTATGATGAGTGTAAGGGTTAGGGTGAGGGTTAGGGTGAGAGTGAGGGTTAGGGTTAACCTGAGTGTTAGGTTGAGGGTTAGGTCAGGGTTAGGTTTAGTGTTAGGGTTAGGGTGAGGGTGAGGGTTAGGGTTAGGGTTAGGGTGAGGATTATGGTTAGGGGGAGGTTTCGGGTTAGGGTGAGGGTTAGGGTTAGGGTTATTACTAGGGTTAGGGTGAGGGTGAGGTGAGTGTGAGGTTTAGGGTAAGGTTTAGGTTTAGGGTTAGTGTTAGGCTGGGGGTTAGGTTTAGTTTTAGGGTTAGCGTGATGTTTAAGATTAGGGTGAGGGCTACAGTGAGGGTGAAGGTTAGGGTTAGGGTTAGAGTTACTGTGAAGGTTAAGGTTAGGGTTAGGATGAGGGTAAGGTTTAGGGTGAAGGTTAGGGTGAGGTTGAGGGTTAGGGTGAGGGTTAGGATTTGGCTGAACGTGAGTGTGAGGGTTAGGGTTAGGGTTAGTGTTAGGGTGGGGGTGAGGGTGAAGGTGAGGGTTAGCGTTAGGGTTAGGGTTAGGGTGGGGGTTAGGGTTAGGGTTAGGGTTAGGGTTAGGGTTTGGCTGAGGTTGATGTTGTGGTTGAGCGTGAGGGTTGGGGTTACGGTTAGGGTTAGGGTTAGGGTGAGGGCTAGGTTGAGGGTGGGGTTAGGGTGAGGGTTAGGTTTAGGGTGAGGGTTAGGGTTACGGTTAGGGTGAGGGTTATGTTTAGGGTGTTGTTTTGGGTGAGGTTGAGCGTTAGGGAGAGGGTGAGGATTGGGGTGAGGTTGAGGGTTAGGGTGTGGGTGAGGGTTAAGGTTAGGGTGAGGGTTAGGGTGAGGGTGAGTGTGAGGTTTAGGGTTGGGGTTAGGATTAGGGTGAGGCTTAGGGTGAGGATGAGGGTTAGGGTTAGTGTTAGGGTTAGGGTGAGTGTTAGGGTGACAGTGGGGGTGTGGGTGAGGGTTAGGTGAAGGTGAGGTTTAGGGTTAGGGTTAGCATTGTTGTGAGGGTTAGGGTTAGGGTTAGGGTGAGGGTGAGGTTTAGGGTGAGGGTTAGGGTTTGGATTAGGGTTATGTTTAGTGTCAGGATTAGGGTTAGGGTTTGGGTGAGGGTAAGGGTTAGGGTGAGGTTTAGGTTGAGGGTGTGGGTTAGGGTTAGCGTTAGGGTTATTTTGAGGGTTTGGGTGAGGGTTAGGTTTAGGGTGAGGGTGAGGGTGAGGGTGAAGGTTAGGGTTAGCATTAGGGTAAGGTTTAGGGTTAGGCTGAGGGTGAGTCTGAGCGTTAGGGTTAAGGTTAGGGTTAGGGTGAGGGTTAGGTTTAGGGTAAGGTTCAGGGTGAGGGTTAGGTTAACTTTGAGGTTTAGGGTTAGTGTGATGGTAAGTGTCAGGGTGAGGTTTAGGGTGAGGGTGAGAGTTAGGGCTATCATTAGGGTTAGGATGAGGGTGAGGGCTAGGGTTAGGGTTATTTAGGGTGAAGGCTAGGGTGAGGGTGAAGTTTAGGGTTAGGGTTAGGGTTAGGGTGAGGATTAGGGTTAGGGTTAGGGTTAGGGTGTGGATTAGGCTGAGGGGTAGGGTTAGATTTAGGGTGAGGGTTAGGTTTAGGGTTACATTTAGGCTTAGGTTTAGGGTTAAGGTCAGGGGGAGGTTAACGGTTAGGGTGAGGGTTTGTGTGAGGCTGAGGGTTAGGGTTAGCATTAGGGTAAATGTTAAGATTAGGGTGAGGGTGAGGGTTAGGGTTAGGTTTAGGGCATGGATGAGGGTGATGATTGGGGTTAGGGTTAGTGTGAGGGTTAGGGTTACCGTTAGTGTTAGGTTAAGGGTGAGGGTGAGGGTGAGGGTTAGGTTTAGGATTAGGGTTATGGTTAAGGTTAGGCTTAGGGAGAAGTTGAGGGTTCAGATGAGGGTGAGGGTTAAGGTGTGGGTGAGGGTTAGGGTTAGGGTGAGGTTTAGGGTGAGAGTGAGGGTGAATGTTCCAGTGAGATTTAGGGTTAGGGTTAGGGTTAGAGTGAGGGTGCGGGTTCAGTTTAGGTTAAGGGTGAGGGTTAGTGATAGGGTTAGGGTGAGGGTTAGGGTTAGAGTTAGGGTGAGTGTGAGGGTGAGGGTTAGGTTGAGGGTGAGGGTGCGGGTGAGGGTGAGGGTGAGGGTTAGGGTTCTGGTTAGGGTGAGGGTGAGGGTGAGGATTAGGGATAGGATTAGGGTTAGGGTTAGGGTAAAGCTGAGGGTGAAGTTGAGGGTGAGGGTGAGGGTTAGTGTTAGGTTTAGGGATAGGTTAATGTGAGGGTTAGGGTTAGGGTTAGAGTTAGGGTTAGGGTCAGGGTTAGGTTTAGGGTTAGGTTTATTGTTAGGTTTAGGTTTAGGGTGAGGGTGCGGGTGAGTGTGAGGGTTAGGGTTATGCTTAAGGTGATGGTGAGGGTGAGGGTTAGGGTGATGGTGGGGGTTAGGATTAGGGTTAGGGTTAGAGTTAGGTTTAGAGTGAGTGCTAGGGTGAGGGTTTGGGTGATGGTGATGGTGAGGGTGAGGGTTTCGGTTAGGTATGGGTTAGGGTTAGGGTTAGGGTGAGGATTAGGGTGAGGGTTAGGTTGAGGGTTAGGGTTAGTGGGAGGGTTAGGTTTAGGTTTAGGGTGAGGTTTAGGGTGAGGGTGAGGGTGAGGGTTAGCGTTAGGATTAGTGTTAGGGTAAGGGTTAGGCTGAGGGTGAGGATGAGTGTGAATGTGAGGGTTAGGGTTAGGGTTAGGGTTGGGTTAGTGTGAGAGTTTGGTTTAGGGCTAGTTTGAGGGTTAGGGTTGGGTTAGTGTGAGAGTTAAGGTTAGTGTTAGCATGAGGGTTAGGGTTAGGGTTAGGGTTAGTGTTAGGGTGAGGATAAGGTTTAAGGTGAGGGTTAGGGTGAGGGTTAGAGTGAGTGTTAGGGTAAGGCTTAGGATTCGGTTGAAGGTTAGAGTTCGGGTTAGGGTTAGTGTGAGGTTTGGGTTAGGGTTAGGGTTAGGGTGCGGTTTAGGGTTAAGGTTAGGGTTAGAATTAGGGTGAGTGTTAGGGTTAGGGTTAGGATTAGAGTTAGGATTATGTGAGTGTTAGGATTAGGGTAAGGGTGAGGGTTAGGGTGAGGAGTAGGGTTAGGATAAGGGTGAGGGTTAGGTTTAGTATGAGGGTTAGGGTTAGGGTGAGGGTAAGGGTTAGTGTGAGGGTTAGGGTGAGAGTGAGTATTAGGGTTAGGGTTAAGGTGAGAGTTAGGGTGAGGGTTAAGGTTACGGTTAGCATGAGGGTTAGCATTATGGTTTGGGTTAGGGTTAGGCTGAGGGTGAGGGTGAGGGTGAGGGTGAAGGTGAGGGTTAGCGTCAGGTTTCAGGTTAGGCTTAGGGTGAGGGTTAGTGTTAGTATGAGGGTTAGGGTTACGATTAGGATGAGGGTAAGCATTAGGGTGAGGGTGAGGGTGAGGTTTAGGGTTAGGGTTAGGGTTAGTAATAGGGTGATGGCTATGGTGACAGTTAGGGTTAGGGTGAGGGTTAGGCTTTGCGTGAGGGTTAGGTTTAGGGTTAGTGTTATGGTGAGGGTGAGGGTTAAGGTTATGATTAGGGTTAGGGTGAGGGTGAGGGTGAGAGTTAGGATTAGGGTTAGGTTTACAGTTAGGCTGAGGGTGAGGGTGAAGGGGATGGTGAGGGTTATGGTGAAGGTGATGGCTATGATGAGAGTTAGGGTTAGTGTGATGGTTAGGGTGAGGGTAGGGTAAGGGTTAGGGTGAGGGTTAGGGTGAGGGTGAGGGTTAGGTTTAGCATTAGGGTTAGGGTGAGGTTTAAGGTGTGGGTGAGGGTTAGGGTGAGGGTGAGTGTAAGGGTTAGGGTGAGGGTTAGAATTAGGATTAGGCTTAGGGTGAGGGTGAAGATTAGTTTTAATATTAGGGTTAGGGTTACAGATAGGCTGAGGGCCAGGGGGAGGGGGAGGGTTATGGTTAGGGAGAGTGGAAGGTTTAGGTTTACAGTTAGGGTTAGGATTAATGTTAGGCTTAGGGTTAGGCTGAGGGTGAGGTTTAGGTTGAGGGTGAGTGTGAGGGTTAGGGTTAGGGTTAGTGTTAGGGTGAGGGTTAGGGTGAGGGTGAGGGTTAGGTTTAGCCTTAGGGTTAGGGTGAGGGGTAGGGTGTGGGTGAGGATTAGGGTGAGGGTGAGTGTAAGGGTTTGGGTGAGGGTTAGGATTAGGATTAGGTTTAGGGTGAGGGTGAGGATTAGTTTTAATATTAGGGTTAGGGTTACAGTTAGGCTGAGAGTGAGGGGGAGGTAGAGGGGGAGGTTTAGCGTTAGGGAGAGTGGAAGGTTTAGGTTTAGGGTTACGGTTAGGATTATGGTTAGGCTGAGGGTGAGGTTTAGGCTGAGGGTGAGTGTGAGGGTGAGTGTGAGGGTTAGGGTTAGTGTTAGGGTGAGGGTGAGGGTGAGGGTTAGGGTTCGGGTTAGGGTTCGGTTTAGGGTTGGAGTGAGGGTGAGGGTTAGGGTGAGGGTGAGGGTGAGGGTTAGGGTGAGGGTGAGGGTGACATTTAGGTTTAGGATTAGGGTTAGGTTTAGGGTTAGGTTGAGGGTGAGGTGAGGGTTAGGGTTAGGGTTAGGGTAGGTTAGTGTGAGGTTTGGGTTAGGATTAGGGTGAGGTTTAGTGTTAGTTTTAGGGTTAGGGTGAGGGTAAGGAATATGGTTAGGGTGAGAGTGAGGGTTAGGGTTAACGTGAATGTTAGAGTGAGGGATAGTATGAGGGTTAGGGGCAGGGTTAGGATTAGGCTTAGGGTTAGGGTGAGGGTGACGGTTAGGGTTAGGGTTAGGGTGAGGGTTCCGGTTAGGGTGAGTGTTAGGGTTATGTTTACGGTTTTTGTTATACTTAGGGTTAGTGTGAGGGTGAGGGTGAGGGTGAGGTGAGAGTGAGGTTTAGGGTTAGGGTTAGGTTTAGGGTGAGAGTGAGGCTGAGGATTAGGGTTGGGATTAGGGTTAGGGTTAGGGTTAGGCTGAGGGTGAGGGTGAGGGTTAGGGTTAGGGTTAGGGTTAGGGTAAGGGTTAGGGTTAGGGTTAGGGTTAGGGTTAGGATGAGGGTTAAGGTTAGGGTTAAGATTAAGGTTAGGGTTAGGGTTAGGTTGAGGGTGAGGGTTAGCCTGAGGTTGAGGGTTTGTGTGAGTGTGAGGGTTAGGGTTAGGTTTAGGGTTAGTGTGAGGGTTAGGGTGAGGGTGATGGTTAGGGTTCGGGTTGGCGTTAGGATGAGGGTTAGGGTGAGTGTTAGGGTTAGGGTTAGGATTCCGATTAGGGTTAGGGTGAGGGCTAGGGTGAGGGTGAGTGTTATGGTTAGGGTTAGGGTGAGGTTTAGTGTTAGGGTTAGGGTGAGCGATACGGAGATGTGTAGGGTTGGGTTTAGGGTGGCGGTTAGGATTAGTGTGAGCATTAGGGTGAGGGTTAGGTTTACGGTGAGGGTTAGGTTTAGTGTGAGGGTTAGGTGTAGGGTTAGGTTTAGCGTTAGGGTTAGGGGGAGGGTTAGGGTTAGGGTTAGGGTTAAGATTAAGGTTAGGGTTAGGGTTAGGTTGAGGGTGAGGGTTAGCCTGAGGTTGAGGGTGAGGGTGAGTGTGAGGGTTAGGGCTAGGTTTAGGGTTAGTGTGAGGGTTAGGGTGAGGGTGATGGTTAGGGTTCGGGTTGGCGTTAGGATGAGTTTTAGGGTGAGTGTTAGGGTTAGGGTTAGGGTTCCGATTAGGGTTAGGGTGAGGGCTAGGGTGAGGGTGAGTGTTATGGTTAGGGTTAGGGTGAGGTTTAGTGTTAGGGTTAGGGTGAGCGATACGGAGATGTGTAGGGTTGGGTTTAGGGTGGCGGTTAGGATTAGTGTGAGCATTAGGGTGAGGGTTAGGTTTACGGTGAGGGTTAGGTTTAGTGTGAGGGTTAGGTGTAGGGTTAGGTTTAGCGTTAGGGTTAGGGGGAGGGTTAGGGTTAGGGTTAGGGTTAAGATTAAGGTTAGGGTTAGGGTTAGGTTGAGGGTGAGGGTTAGCCTGAGGTTGAGGGTGAGGGTGAGTGTGAGGGTTAGGGCTAGGTTTAGGGTTAGTGTGAGGGTTAGGGTGAGGGTGATGGTTAGGGTTCGGGTTGGCGTTAGGATGAGTTTTAGGGTGAGTGTTAGGGTTAGGGTTAGGGTTCCGATTAGGGTTAGGGTGAGGGCTAGGGTGAGGGTGAGTGTTATGGTTAGGGTTAGGGTGAGGTTTAGTGTTAGGGTTAGGGTGAGCGATATGGAGATGTGTAGGGTTGGGTTTAGGGTGGCGGTTAGGTTTAGTGTGAGCATTAGGGTGAGGGTTAGGTTTACGGTGAGGGTTAGGTTTAGTGTGAGGGTTAGGTGTAGGGTTAGGTTTAGCGTTAGGGTTAGGGTGAGGGTTAGGGTTAGGGTTGAGGTTAGAGTTAGGGTTAGGGTTAGGGTTAAGTTGAGGGTTATGATTATGTTTAGGATTAGGGTTAGGGTTATTGTTAGGGTTAGGTTTAGGGTGAGGGTGAGGGTGAGGTTGAGGGTTAGGGTTAGAATTAGGGTGAGAGTTAGGGTAAGAGTTAAGGTTAGGATTAGGGTTAAGGTTAGGGTTAGGCTGAGGATGAGGGTGAGGGTGAGGTTGAGGGTTATGTTTAGGGTTCGGATTAGGTTTAGTGTTAGGGTTAGGGTTAGTGTGAAGGTTAGGGTTAGGGTTAGGATGAGGGTTAGATTTAGGCTGAGGTTTAGGGTTACGATTATGGTGAGGGTTGGCATTACAGTGAGGGTTAGGTTTAAGGTTTAGTGTTAGGGTGAGGGTGAGGGTTAGGGTGAGCGTTAGGTTTAAGGTGAGGGTTAGGGTTAGGGTTAGGTTTAGGGTGATGGTGAGAGTTAGGTTTAGGGTTATGGTGAGGTTTAGGGTTAGGATTAGTGTTAGAATTAGGGTTAGGCTGAGGGTGAGGGTGAGGGTTAAAGTTAGGGTTAGGGATAGGTTAGTGTGAGGGTTAGGGTAAGCGTTTGGTTGAGGGTTAGGGTTTGGGTTAGTGTGAGGGAAAGGGTTAGGATGAGGGTTAGGGTGAGAGTGAGGGTTAGGGTTAAGGTGAGTGTTAGAGTGAGGGTTATGGTGAGGGTTAGGGTCATTGTTAGGATTAGGGTTAGGGTTACAGTGAGGGTGAGGGTTTGGGTTAGGGTTAGGGTGATGTTTAGGTTTAGGGTGAGGGTTAGGGTTAGTGTTAGGGTTAGGTTTAGAGTGAGGGTGAGGGTGAGGATGAGGGTTAGGATTAGGGTTAGGGTTAGGGTTAGGATTAGGCTGAGGGTTAGGGTGAGAGTTAGTGTGAGGGTGAGGGTTAGGGTAGGGTGAGGGTTAGGGTTAGGGTTAGGTTTAGGATTAGTGTTAGGTTTAGGATTAGGGTTAGGGTGAGGGCTAGGTTTAGGTTGAGGGTTAGGATTAGGGTTAGGGTGAGGGTGAGAGTTAGAGTTAGGTTTAAGGTGGGGGTTAGGGTGAGGGGTAGGGTTAGGATTAGAGTGAGGGTTAGGTTTATTGTCAGGGTTAGGGTTATGGTTAGGTTAGAGTTAGGGTTAGGATGAGGGTAAGGGTTAGGGTGAGGTTTAGGGTGAGAGTGAGGGTTAGGGTTAGCTTTAGGGTGAGGGTGAGCTTATTGTTAGGGTTAGCTTTAGTGTGAGGGTTTGGGTTGGGATTAGGGTTAGGGTGAGAGTTAGAGTTAGGTTTAGGGTTAGAGTTAGCTTTAGGATTACTATGAGGATTATTGTTAGGGTTAGGGTGATGGTGAAGGTGAGGGTTAGGGTTAGGCTTAGGGTGAGTGTGAGGGTAAGTGTTAGGGTGAGGGTTAGGGTAAGTGTGAGGGTTAGTGTTAGGATTAGGGTAATGGTTAGTGTGAGGGTGAGGCTTAGGGTTAGGATTAGGGTGTTGGTGAGGATTAGGGGTAGTGTTAGGGTGAGGGTAAGGGTTAGGGTCAGGTTGAGGTGAGGGTTAGGGTTAGGGTTAGGGTGAGTGTTAGGGTTAGTGTGATGGTTGGGGTGAGGGTAGGGTAAGGGTTAGGGTGACAGTTAGGTTGAGGGTGATGTTTATGTTTAGCATTAGGGTTAGGGTGAGGGTTAGGGTGTGGGTGAGGTTTAGTGTGAGGGTGAGTGGAAGGGTTAGGGTGAGGTTTAGGGATAGGATTAGGGTTGGGGTGAGGGTGAGGATTAATGTTAATATTAAGGTTAGGGTTACAGTTAGGCTGAGGGTGAGGGTTAGGGTGAGGGTTAGGTTTAGGGTGAGGGTTAGGGTTAGAGTTCGGGTTGGGGTTAGGGTTAGGATTATTGTTATGGATAGGGTGAGGGTGAGGGTGAGGTTGATGTTGAGGGTGAGGTTGAGGGTTAGGGGTGGGATTAGGTTTAGAGTTAGGGTTAGACTGAGGGTGAATGTGAGGGTTAGGGTTAGGGTTAGTGGGAGGGTTAGGGTGAGGGTGAGGTTAGGTTTAGGGTGAGGGTTACGCTTAGGGTTAGGGTTAGAGTGAGGGTTAGGGTGAGGGTGAGGGTTAGGGTTAGGGTGAGGGTTAGGGTTAGGGTTAGTGTTAAGATTAGGCTTAGGGTGAGGGCTAGGGTGAGGGTGAGGGTTAGGCTTAGGGTTAGGGTTAGGTTGAGAGTTAGCGTTAGGGTTAGGGTGAGCGTTAACATGAGGGGTAGGGTTAGGGTTAGCATGACGGTTAGGTTTAGTGTGAGGGTTAGGGTAGGGTTGGGGTTAGGGTTAGGCTGAGGGTGACGATTAGGCTTAGGGTTAGGTTGAAGGTTAGGGTTAGCGTTATTGTTAGCGTTAGTTTTAGGGTGAGGGTGAGGTTGAGGGTAAGGGTTAGGTTTAGGGTGAGGGTGAGGGTTAGGGTTAGGCTGAGGGTGACGATTAGGCTTAGGGTTAGGTTTATGGTGAGGGTTAGGGTTAGCGTTATTTTTAGGGTTAATGTTAGGGTGAGGATGAGGTTGAGGTTTAGGGTTAGGTTTAGGGTGACGGTGAGGGTGAGGGTTACGGTTAGGATTAGGGTTAGGTTTAAGGTTAGGCTGAGGGTGAGGGTGAGGTGAGGTTGAGTGTTACCGTTAGGGTTCCGGTTAGGTTTAGGGTTAGGGTAAGTGTTAGGGTTAGTGTGAAGTTTAAGGTTAGGGTTAGGATGTGGGTAAGGGTTAGGGTGAGGGTTAGGGTTAGGGTGAGGGTGAGGGTTAGGGTTAGGTTTAGGGTTAGGATTAGGGTGAGGGTGAGGTTGAGGGTTAGGGTTATGGTGAGGGATAGCTACAGGGTGAGGGTTAGGGTTAGGTTTAGTGTTAGAGTGAGGGTGAGGGTTAGGGTGAGGGTTAGGTTTAAGGTTAGGGTTAGGGTTAGGGTCAGGTTTAGGGTGAGGGTGAGGGTGAGTGTTAAGGTGAGGGTGAGGGTGAGGTTTAGGTTTAGGATTAGTTTTAGGATTAGGGTTAGGCTGAAAGTGAGGGTTAGGGTTAAGATTAGGTTTAGGGATAGGTTAGTGTGAGGGTTAGGGTTAGGGTTTTGGTGAGGATTAGGGTTAGGGTTAGGGTGAGGGTTAGGGTTAGGGTTAGGTTTAGGGTGAGGGTGAGGGTTTGGGTTAGGTTTAGGGTGAGGATTAGGGTTAGGGTGAGGATTAGGGTTAGGTTACAGTTAAGTTTAGGGTGAGGGTGAAGGTGAGGATGAGATTTAGGGTTAGGATTAGGGTTAGGGTTAGGGTTAGGGTGAGGCTTAGGGTTAGGGTTATTATTAGGGTTAGCGTTAGGGTGAGGGTGAGGGTGAGGTATGGGTGCGGTTTAGGGTTAGGGTTAGGCTTAGGGAGAAGTTGAGGGTTCAGATGTGTTTGAGGTTTAGGGTGTGGGTGAGGGTTAGGGTTAGGGTGAGGTTTAGGGTGAGGTTGAGGTGAGAGTTAGAATGAGGTTTCTGGTGAGAGTTAGGGTTAGGGTTAGGGTTAGTGTGAGTGTGCGGGTTAGGGTTAGGTTTAATGTGAGGGTTAGTGTTAGGGTGAGGGTTAGGGTCAGTGTAAGGTTGAGGGTGAGGTTTAGGGTTAGGGTTAGTGTTGGAGTGAGGGTGAGGGTGAGGGTTAGCCTTATGGTTCAGGTGAGGGTGAGGGTAAAGTTGAGGGTTAGAGTTAGGGTGAGGGGAGAGTTTAGGATTAGGGTTAGGGTTAGGATTAGGGTTAGGGTTAGGGTGAGTGTTAGGGTTAGAATCAGGGTGAGGGTTAGTGTCAGGGTTAGGGTGAGGATTAGGGTGAGGGTTAGGTTTACTGTGAGGGTTAGTGTTAGGGTGAGGGTGAGGGTGAGGTTTAGGTTTAGGGTTAGGGTATTGTTAGGGTTAGGGTGAGGGTGAGTGTGATCGTGAGATGGAGGGGAAGTTAGGGTTAGGGTGAGGGTAAGTGTTAGGGTGAGGTTTATGGTGAGGGTGAGGGTTAGGGTTAGGATTAGGGTTAGGGTTGGGGTGAGGGTGAGGGTTAGGGGTATGGTGAGGGTTAGGGTTAGGGTGAGGGTTAAGGTTAGGGTTATTAGTAGGGTTAGTGTTAGGGTGAGGGTGAGGGTTAGGGTTATCATTAGGGTTAGGGTGAGGGTGAGGGTTAGGGTTAGGTTTAGTTAGGGTGAGGGCTAGGGTGAGGGTGAAGGTTAGGGTTAGGGTTAGGGATAGGGTGAGGATTAGGTTTAGGGTTAGGGTTAGGGTGAGGGGTAGGCTGAGGGGTAGGGTTAGGGTTAGGATGAGGGTTAGGTTTATTGTGAGGGTTAGGTTTAAGGTTAGGTTTTGGTCAGCATTAGAGTAAGGGTTAGGGTTAGGGTGAGGGTGAGGGTTAGGGTTAGGGTTAGTGTGTGTGTGGGTGAGGGTGAAGATTAGGGTTAGGCTTATGGTGAAGGTTAGGGTTAGGGTGACTTTTAGGGTTATTGTTAGGTTGAGGGTGAGGGTAAGGGTGAGAGTGAGAGTTAGGTTTAGGAGTAGGGTTATGGTTAGGGTTAGGCTTAGGGAGAAGTTGAGGGTTCGGATGAGGTTGAGGGTTAGGGTGTGGGTGAGGGTTAGGATTAGGTGAGGTTTAGGGTGAGGTGAGGATGAGGATTAGAGTGAGGTTTAGGGTGAGGGTTAGGGTTAGGGTTAGGGTTAGGGTGAGGGTGCGGGTTAGGGTTAGGTTTAATGTGAGGGTTAGGGTTAGGATGAGGGTAAGGGTTAGGGTTAGGGAGAGTGTGAGAGTTAGGGTTAGGGTTAGGGAGAGGGTTAGGGTGAGTGTGAGGGTGAGGGTGATGTTTAGGGTTAGGTTTAGGGAAAGGGTGAAGGTGAGGGATGGGTTTAGGATTAGGGTTAGGGTTTTAGTAATGCTGAGGGTGAGTGTGAGGATTAGGATTAGGGTTAGGGATAAGTTAGTGTGAGGGTTAGGGTTAGGGTTAGGGTGAGGGTTAGTGTTAGGGTTAGGGTGAGGGTGAGGGTAAGGGTTAGGGTGAGGTTTAGGGTTAGAGTGAGGGTTAGGATTAACGTGAGTGTTAGGGGGAGGGTTTGGATGAAGGTTAGGGTCAGGGTTAGGTTGAGCGTTCAGGTTGGGGTGAGGTTGAGGGTAGGGTAAGTGTTAGGGTGAGGGTTGGCGTTAGGGTGAGGGTTAGGGTTAGGGTTATTATTAGGATTAGCATTATGGTGAGGGTGAGTGTTAGGGTTATCATTAGTGTTAGGGTGAGGGTGAGGGTTAGGGTTGGGTTAGTTAGGGTGAGGACTAGGGTGAGGGTGAAGTTTAGGGTTATGGTTAGGGTTAGGGTGAGGATTAGGGTTAGGGTTAGGGTTAGGGTGAGGTGTGGGCTGAGAGTAGGGTTAAGGTTTGGGTGAGGGTTAGGTTTAGTGTGAGGGTTAGGTTTAGGGTTAGGGTTATGGTTAGCATTAGAGTAAGGGTTAGGGTTAGGCTGAGGGTGAGGGTGAGGGTTAGGGTTAGTGTGTGCGTGAGGGTGAGGATTAGAGTTAGGGTTTTGGTGAGGTTTAGGGTTAGGGTGAGGTTTAGGGTTAGTGTTAGATTGAGGGTGAGGGTAAGGCTGAGTGTGAGAGTTAGGTTTAGGATTAGGGTTATGGTTAGGGTTAGGCTTAGGGAGAAGTTGAGGGTTCGGATGAGGTTGAGGGTTAGAGTGTGGGTGAGGGTTAGGGTTAGGGTGAGGTTTAGGGTGAGGTGAGGGTGAGGGTTAGAGTGAGGTTTAGGGTGAAGGTTAGGGTTAGGGTTAGGGTTAGGGTGATGGTGCGGGTTGGGGTTAGGTTTAGTGTGAGGGTTAGGGTTAGGGTGAGGGTTGGGTTAGGGTTAGGGTGAGGGTGAGGTTGAGGGTTAGGGTGAGGGTGAGGTTGAGGGTTAGGGTTAGGATTAGGGTTAGGTTTAGGGTAAGGCTGAGGGTGAGTGTGAGTGTGAGGGTGAGGGTTAGGTTTAGGGTTAAGGTTAGGGTTATGGTGAGGGTGCGGGTTAGGTTTAGGTTTAGTGTAAGGGTTAGTGTGAGGGTTAGGGTTTGGGTTAGGGTGAGGGTGAGGGTTAGGGTTAGGGTTAGGGATAGGAAGAGAGTTCGGGTGACGGTGAGGGTGAGGGGGAGGGGGAGGTTTACCGTTAGGGTTAGGGTGAGGGTGAGGGTGAGGGATAGGGTTAGTATTAGGGTTAGGGTTTTAGTAAGGCTGAGGGTGAGTGTGAGGGTGAGGGTTAGGATCAGGGTTAGGGTTAGGGATAAGTTAGTGTGAGGGTTAGGGTTAGGGTTAGGGTGAGGGTTAGTGTTAGGGTTAGGGTTAGGGTGAGGGTAACGGTTAGGGTGAGGTTTAGGGTGAGAGTGAGGGTTAGGGTTAACGTGCGTGTTAGGGTGAGGGTTAGGATGAGGGTTAGGGTCAGGGTTAGGATGAGCATTAGGGTTTGGATGAGGGTGAGGGTTAGTGTTAGGGTGAGGGTTAGTGTTAGGGTGAGGGTTAGGGTTGGGGTTATTATTAGGGTTAGCGTTAGGTAGAGGGTGAGGGTTAGGGTTTTCATTAGGGTTAGGGTGAGGGTCAGGGTTAGGGTTAGGGTTAGTTAGGGTGAGGGCTAGGGTGAGGGTGAAGGTTAGGGTTAGTGTTAGGGATAGGGTGAGGTTTAGGTTTAGGGTTAGGGTTAGGGTGAGGGGTAGGCTTAGGGGTAGGGTTAGGGTTAGCGTGAGGGTTAGGTTTAGTGTGAGGGTTAGGTTTAGGGTTAGGGTTACGGTTAGCATTAGAGTAAGGGTTAGGGTTAGAGTGAGGGTGAGGTTAGGGTTAGGGTTAGTGTGTGGGTGAGGGTGAGGATTAGGTTTAGGGTTATGGTTAGAGTGAGGTTTAGGGTTAGTGTTAGGTTGAGGGTGAGGGTAAGGGTGAGGGTGAGAGTTAGGTTTAGGAGTAGGGTTATGGTTAGGGTTAGGCTTAAGGAGAAGTTGAGGGTTCAGATGAGGTTGAGGGTTATGGTGTGGGTGAGGGTTAGGGTTAGGGTGATGTTTAGGTGAGGTGAGGGTGAGGGTTAGAGTAGGTTTAGGGTGAAGGTTAGGGTTAGGGTTAGGGTTACATTGAGGGTGCGGGTAAGGGTTAGGTTTAGTGTGAGGGATAGGGTTAGGGTGAGGGTTAGAGTTAGGGTTAGGCTTAGGGTGAGGGTGAGGGTTAGGGTTAGGATTTGGTTTGGGTGAGTGTGAGGGTGAGGGTTAGGGTGAGGGTGAGGGTGAGCTTTAGGGTTAGCTTTAGGGTGAGGGTGTGGTTGAGGGTTAGGGTTAGGATTAGGGTTAGGGTTAGGGTAAGGCTGAGGGTGAGTGTGAGGATAAGGGTGAAGGTTAGGTTTAGGGATAAGTTAGTGTGAGGGTTACGGTTAAGATTAGGGTGAGGGCTAGTGTTAGGGTTAGCGTTAGGGTGAGGGTAAGGGTTAGAGTGAGGGTTAGGGTTAGGGTGAGGGTTAGGGTTAGGGTTAGGGTGAGGGTGCGAGTTAGGTTTAGGGTTAGGGTGAGGGTTACGGTTAGGGTGAGGGTGAGTGTGAGTGTGAGGGTTAGGGTTATTGCTACGTTTAGGGTTAGGGTGATGGTCAGGGTGAGGGTGAGGTTTAGTGTTCGCGTTAGGGTTAGGGTGAGGTTTACGGTGAGGGTTAAGGTTAGGGTTAAGGTTAGGGTTAGGTTGAGGGTTAGGGTAAGGCTGAGGGTTAGGGTTAGGGTTAGGGTGAGGGCTATGGTGAGGGTGAGGTTTAGGGTTAGGGTTAGGGTGAGGGTTAGAGTTAGGGTTAGGGGTAGGATGAGGGTTAGGTTTCAGTTTAGGGTTAGTGTTAGGGTTAGGGTGAGGGTTAGGGTTAGTGTGAGGGTTTGGGTTAGGGTGAGGGTTAGGATGAAGGTTAGGGTTAGGGTGAGGGGAATATTTAGGGTTAGGGTTAGGGTTAGTATTAGGGTTAAGGTTAGGTGAGGGTTAGGTTTAGGGTTAGGGTGAGGGTTAGGGTGAGGTTTAGGGTGAGGATTAGGGTGAGGGTTAGGTTTAGTGTGAGGTTTAGGGTTAGGGTTAAGGTGAGGGTAAGTGTTAGGGTGAGGGTTAGGTTTAGTGTTAGGTTAGGGTTAGGGTGAGGGTTAGGGTGAATGTTAGGGTTACAGTGAGGCGAAGTTTTAGGGTTAGGTTTAGGATTTGGGTTAGGCTTAGGGTTAGGCTAAGGATGAGGTTTAGGCTGAGGGTGAGTGTGAGGGTGAGTGTGAGGGTTAGGGTTAGTGTTAGTGTTAGGGTGAGGGTTATGCTGAGGGTTAGGGTTCGGGTTCGGGTTCTGGTTGGAGTGAGGGTGAGGGTGAGTGTGAGGGTGAGGGTGAGGTTTAGGGTTAGGATTAGGATTAGGTTTAGGGTTAGGCTGAGGGTGAAGTGAGGGTTAGGGTTAGGGTTAGAGTACGTTAGTGTGAGGGTTGGGTTAGGGTTAGGGTGAGGGTTAGTGTTAGGGTTATGGTTAGTGTGAGGGTTAGGTTTAAGGTGAGTTTTAGGGTAACAGTGAGGGTTAGGATTAACGTGAATGTTAGGGTGATTGTTAGCATGAGGGTTAGGGGCAGGGTTAGAATTAGGGTTAGGGTTAGGGTGAGGGTTAGGATTAGGGTTAGGGTTATGGTTCGGGTTCGGGTTAGGGTGAGGGTTAGGGTTATGTTTACTGTTATTGTTAGAGTTAGGGTTAGTGTGATGGTGAGAGTGAGGGTGAGGTGAGGGTGAGGTTTAGGGTTAGGGTTAGGTTTAGGGTGAGAGTGAGGGTGAGGATTAGGGTTAGGGTTAGGGTTAGGCTGAGGGTTAGGGTCAGGGTGAGGGTTAGGGTTAGGGTTAGCATGAGGGCTAGGGGCAGGGTTAGGATTAGGGTTAGCGTTAGTGTTAGGGTGAGTGTGAGGATTTGGGTTAGTGTTACGGGTATTGTTAGGGTGAGGGTTGGGGTTAGGTTTAGGGTTAGGATTAGGGTTATGGTTAGGGCTAGCATGAGTGTGAGTGTTAGCATTAATGTTAGAGTAAGGGTGTGGGTTAGGGTTAGGGTTAAGATGAGGGGTAGGTTTAGGATTAGGGTGAGGATTAGGTTTAGTGTGAGGGTTAGGTTTAGGGTTAGAGTGAGGGTAAGTGTTGGGTCAGGGTTAGGGTGAGAGTGAGCGTTACGGTTAGTGTGAGTGTTAGGGTGAGTGCTAGGGTGAGGGTTAGTGTTAGTGTTAGGGTTAGGGTTAGGGTGAGGGTAAGGTTTAGGATTAGAGTTAGGGTGCTGGTTATTGTTAGGGTTAGGTTTAGGGTTAGGGTGAGGGTTAGGATTAGCTTGAGGGTTAGGTTGAGGGTTAGGGTTAGGGTTAGTGTTAGGGTGAGTGTGAGGTTTAGGGTATCGTTGAGGGATAGGGTCATGGTGAGGGTTAGGGTGAGGGTAAGGCTTAGGGTGATGGTAGCGTGAGGTTGAAGGATAGGGTTAGGGTGACGGTTAGGGTGACGAATAGGGTGAGAGTTAGGGTTTGGGTTTGTGTTAGGGTTAGGGTGATGGTTACATTGAGGGTTAGAATTAGGGTTACTCTTAGGGTGCGGATGAGGGTTAGGGTTAGGGTTAGGGTGAGGGTTGGGGTTAGGGTGAGGGGTAGGTTTAGGGTGAGGGTTAGGGTGAGGGTTATTATTAGGGTTAGGGTGAGGGTGAGGGTGAGGGTGAAGTGAGGGTGAGGTTTAGTGTTAGGGTTAGGTTTAGGGTGAGGGTGAGGGTGAGGATTCTGGTTAGGAATAGGGTTAGGGTTAGTGTTAGGCTGAGGGTGAGGGTGAGGGTGAGGGTGATGGTTAGGGTAGTTTTAGGGTTAGGGTTAGAGTTAGGGTTATTTTTAGGGTTAGGTTGAGGGTGAGGATGAGTGTTATGTTGAGGGGGAGGGTCAGGTTTAGGGTTACGGTTAGGGTGAGGCTGAGGGTTAGGCTTAGGGTTAGGGTGTGGGTGAGGGTGAAGATTAGGGTTAGGGTTATGGTGAGGGTTAGGGTTAGGGTGAGGGTTAGGATTAGGGTTAGTGTTAGGTTAACGGTGAGGGTGAGGTTGAGGGTTAGCTTTAGGATTAGGGTTATGGTTAGGTTAGGCTTAGGGAGAAGTTGAGGGTTCTTATGAGGTTAGGGTTAGGGTATGGGTGAGGGTTAGGGTTAGGGTTAGGTTTAGGGTGGGGTTGAGGTTGAGGGTTAGAGTGAGGTTTAGGGTGAGGGTTAGGGTTAGGGTTAGAGTGAGGGTGCGGGTTAGGGTTAGGTTTAGTGTGAGGGTTAGGGTTAGGGTTAGGGTTAGGGTTAGGGTGAGGGTTAGGGTTAGGGTTATTATTAGGGTTAGTGTTAGGTGAGGGTGATGGTGAGGTGAGGGTGCGATTTAGGATTAGGGTTAGGATTAGGCTGAGGCTGAGGTTGAGGATTCTGGTTAGGATTAGGGTTAGGGTTAGGGTTAGGCTGAGGGTCAGGGTGACTGTGTGGGTGAGAGTGAGGGTTAGGGTTAGGGTTAGTGTTATGTTTAGGGTTAGCATTAATATAAGGTTTTGGGGTTAGGCTGAGGGAGAGGGTGAGTGTGAGGGTGAGTGTTAGGTTTAGGTTTAGGGTTATGTTTAGGGTTAGGCTTAGGGAGAAGTTGAGGTTTCAGATGAGGTTGAGGGTTATGGCGTGGGTGAGGGTTAGGGTTAGGGTGAGGTTTAGGGTGAGGTGAGGGTGAATGTTAGAGTGAGGTTTAGGGTGAAGGTTAGGGTTAGGGTTAGAGTTAGGGTGATGGTTCGGGTTGGGTTAGGTTTAGTGTGAGGGTTAGGGTTAGGGTGAGGGTGAGGGTTAGGTTTAGGGTTAAGGTTAGGGTGAGGGTGAGGGTTAGGGTTAGGGTTAGGGTTAGGGTGAAGGTGGGGACGAGGGTTAGGATGAGGGTGAGGGTGAGGGTGAGGTTTAGGGTTAGGTTTAGGGTGAGGGTGAGGCTGAGGGTTAGTGTTAGGATTAGGGTTAGGGTTAGGGTAAGGCTGAGGGTGAATGTGAGGGTGAGGGTGAGGGTTAGGGTTAGGTTTAGGGATGAGTTAGTGTGAGGGTTAGGGTTAGGGTTAGGGTGAGGGCTAGTGTTAGGTTTAGGGTTAGGGTGAGGCTAAGGGTTAGGTTGAGGTTTAGGGTGAGAGTGAGGGTTAGGGTTAACATGAGTGTCAGGGTGAGAGTTAGGATGAGGGTTAGGGTGAAGGTTACGATGAGCATAAGGGTTGGGGTGAAGGTGAGGGTTAGGTTTAGTGTTAGGGTGAGAGGTTAGGGTTAGGGTTATGGTGAGGGGTAGGATTAGGGTGAGGGTTAGGGTTAGGGTTATTAGGGTTAGCATTAGGGTGAGGGTGAGGGTGAGGTGTGGGTGCGGTTTAGAGCTAGGGTTAGGTTTAGTGTGATGCTGAGGGTGAGGATTATGGTTAGGATTTGGGTTACGGTTAGGGTTAGGCTGAGGGTCAGGATGACAGTGTGGGTGAGGGTGAGGGTTAGGGTTACGGTTAGGGTTAGGGTGAGGGTTAGGGATATGGTTAGGGTTAGGGTGAGGGTTAGGGTTAGGGTTAGGGTTTTAGTTAGGGTTAAGGTGAGGGTAAGGGTTAGGGTGAGGGTTAGGTTTAGTTTGAGGTTAGGGTTAGGGTGTGATTTAGGGTGAGTGTTAGGGTTACAGTGAGGCGAAGTTTTAGGGTTAGGTTTAGGATTTGGGATAGGCTTAGGGTTAGGCTGAGGGTGAGGTTTAGGCTGAGGGTGAGTGTGAGGGTGGGTGTGAGGGTTAGTGTTCGGGTTAGTGTTAGGGTGAGGGTTATGCTGAGGGTTAGGGTTCGGGTTCAGGTTCAGGTTAGAGTGAGGGTGAGGGTGAGGGTGTGGTTTAGGGTTAGGATTAGGATTAGGTTTAGGGTTAGGCTGAGGGTGAGGTGAGGGTTCGGGTTAGGGTTAGGGTAGGTTAGTGTGAGGGTTGGGTTAGGGTTAGGGTGAGGGTTAGTGTTAGGGTTAGGGTTAGGGTGAGGGTAAGGGTTAGGGTGAGTATTAGGTTGAGAGTGAGGGTTATGGTTAACGTGAATGTTAGGGTGAGTGTTAGCATGAGGGTTAGGGGCAGATTTAGGATTAGGGTTAGGGTTAGGGTTAGGATTAGTGTTAGGGTTAGGGTCTTGGGTTCGGTTTAGGGTGAGGGTTAGGGTTATGTTTAGGGTTATTGTTAGAGTTAGGGTTAGTGTGATGTTTAGAGTGAGGGTGAGGTGAGGGTAAGGTTTAGGTCTAGGGTTAGGTTTAGGGTGTGGTTGAGGATTATGGTTAGGATTAGGGTTAGGGTTAGGGTTAGGCTGAGGGTTAGGGTGAGGGTGAGGGTTAGGGTTAGGATTAGGTTAGGTTTAGGGTTAGGTTGAGGGTGAGGGTTAGGGTTATGGTTAGGGTGAGGGTTAGGTTTAGGGTGAGGGTTAGGGTTGGGTTATTATTAGGGTTAGGGTTAGGGTGAGGGTGAGGGTGAGGGTGAGGTGAGGGTGAGGATTAGTGTTAGGGTTAGGTTTAGGGTGAGGGTGAGGGTGAGGATTCTGGTTAGGAATAGGGTTAGGGTTAGTGTTATTCTGAGGGTGAGGGTGAGGGTGAGGGTGATGCTTAGTGTTAGGTTGAGGTTAGGTTTAGAGTTAGGGTTATATTTAGGGTTAGGGTGAGGGTGAGTGTGATGTTGAGGGGGAGGGGGAGGGTTAGGGTTAGGGTGAGGGTAAGTATTAGGGTGAGGTTTAGGGTGAGGGTAAGTATTATGGTGAGGTTTAGGGTGAGAGTAGGGGATAGGGTTATCATTAGGGTTAGGGTGAGGGTGAGGGTTAGGGTTACAGTTAGTTAGGGTGTGGGCTAGGTTGACCGTGAAGCTTAGGGTTAGGGTTAGGGTTAGGGTTAGGCTGAGGGTGAGTGTGAGGGTGAGGGTGAGTGTGAGGTTTAGGTTTAAACTGAGGGTTAGGGTGAGTGTGAGGGTTAGGGTTAGGGTTAGGGTTATTTTTAGCGTTAGGGTGAGGGTGAGTGTGATGGTGAGGGGAAAGGGGAGGGTTAGGGCTAGGGTGAGGGTACGTTTTAGGGTGAGCGTGAGGTTTAGGGTTTTCATTAGGGTTAGGGTGAGGCTGAGGGTAAGGGTTACCGTTAGTTAGGTTTAGGGCTACGGTGAGGGTGAAGGTTAGGGTTAGGGTTAGGCTGAGGGGTAGGGTTAGGGTTAGGTTTAGCATTAGGGTAAGGTTTAAGGTTAGGGTGAGCATGAGGGTTGGGTTAAGGGTTAGGGTGTGGGTGAGGGTGAGGATTAGGGTTAGGGTTATGGTGAGGGTTAGGGTTAGGGTGAGGGTTAGGATTAGGGTTAGTGTTAGGTTGATGGTGAGTGTGAGGGTAAGGGTAAGGGTTAGCTTTAGGATTAGGGTGATGGTTAGGGTTAGGCTTAGGGAGAAGTTGAGGGTTCTTATGATGTGAGGGTTAGGGTGTGGGTCAGGTTTAGGGTTAGGGTGAGGGTGAGGGTGAGTGTGAGGCTTAGGGTGTGGGTGAAGGTGAGGTTTAGGGTTATGGTGAGGGTTAGGGTTACGGTTAGGGTGATTGTTAGGCTGAGGTGTGGGGTTAGAGTTATGGTGAGGTTGAGGGTAGGGGTTAGGGTGAGGGTTAATGTGAGGGTGAAGGTTAGGTTGAGGGTTAGGGTTAGGAGTAGGTTGAGTGTGAAGGTGTGGGTTAGGGGTAGGGTTAGGGTGAGGGTGACGGTGAGGTGAGGGTGCGATTTAGGGTTAGGGTTAGGTTTAGGCTGAGGCTGAGGGTGAGGATTCTGGTTAGGATTAGGGTTAGGGTTACGGTTACCCTGAGGGTGAGGGTGACTGTGTGGGTGAGACTGAGGGTTAGGGTTAGGGTTAGTGTTAGGGTTAGGGGTAGCATTAATATAAGGTTTATGGTTAGGGTGAGGGTTAGGGTAAGGATTAGGGTTAAGGTTAGGTTTAGGCTGAGGGAGAAGTTGAGGGTTCTTATGTGGGTGAGGGTTAGGGTTAGGGTGAGGTGTAGGGTGAGGTTGAGAGTGAGGTTTAGGGTGAAGGTTAGGGTTAGGTTTAGGGTTAGGGTGAGGGTGCCGGTTATGGTTAGGTTTAGTGTGAGGGTTAGGGTTAGGGTGAGGGTTAGGGTTAGGGTTATCATTAGGGTTAGCGTTAGGGTGAGGGTGAGGGTGAGGTGAGGTTGCGATTTAGGGATTAGGGTTAGGTTTAGGCTGAGGGTGAGGTTGAGGATTCTGGTTACGATTAGGGTTAGGGTTAGGGTAAGGCTAAGGGTAAGGGTGATGGGTGGGTCAGCGTGAGCGTTAATGTTAGGGGTAGTGTTAGGGTTAGGGTTAGCATTAATATAAGGTTTAGGATTTGGCTGAGGGTGAGGGTGAGTGTGAGGGTGAGGGTTAGGGTTAGGGTTAGGGTTAGGTTGAGGGTTAGGGTTAGGGTTAGGGTTAGGGAGAGGGTTCGGGTTCGGGTTAGGGTTAGGGTGAGGGTGAGTGTGATGGTGAGGGGGAGGGGGAGGTTTTGGGTGAGTGTTAGGTTTAGGGAGATGGTGAGGGTTAGGGTAAGCATTAGGGTTAGGGTTAGGGTTAGGCTGAGGGTGAGGGTGAGTGTGAGTTTGAGGGTTAGGGTTAGGGTTAGATTTATGGTTAGGGTGATGATTTGAGTGAGGGTGGGGGTTAGGGTTCGTGTTAGGGTTAGGGTGAGGGTTCGGGTGAGGGTTAGGGTTAGGGTTAAGTTTAGGGTTAGGGTGAGGCTGAGGGTTAGGGTTAGAGTGAAGGTTACAGTTAGGGATAGGGTTAGGATTAGGGTTAGAGTGAGGGCTATGGTGAGGGTGAGGTTTAGGGTTAGGGTTAGGGTGAGGGTTAAGGTTTGGGTTAGAGTTAGGGTTAGGGTTAGGGTGACGGTTAGGGTTAGGTTTAGGGTTAGAGTTAGGGTTAGGGTGAGAATTATGGTTAGTGTGAGGATTAGGGTTAAGGTTAGGGTTAGGGTTAGAGTTAGGGTGAGGGTGAGGGTGGGGGTTAGGGTAAGGATTAGGTTTAGGCTTAGGTTGAGGGTTAGGGTTAGGGTTAGTGTGAGGGTTAGGTTTTGGGTTAGGGTGAGGATTAGGGTGAGGGTTAGTTTTAGTGTGAGGGTTAGGGTTTGGGTGAGGGTGAGGGTTCTGGTTAGGGTGAGGGTTCGGGTTAGGGTGAGGGTTAGGGTGAGGGTTAGGGTTTAGGTGAAGGGAAGGTTTAGGGTTAGGATTAGGGTTAGGGTTAGGCTGAGGGTGAGGTTTAGGCTGAGGGTGAGTTTGAGGGTGAGTGTGAGGGTTAGGGTTAGGGTTAATGTTAGGGTGAGAGATAGGGTGAGGGTTAGGGTTCGTGTTCAGGATAGGGTTAGAGTGAGGATGAGGGTGAGGGTTAGGGTGAGTGTGAGGGTGAGGATTAGGGTTATGTTTACGGTTAGGCTGAGGGTGAGGTGAGGGTTAGGGTTAGGGTAGGTTTGTGTGAGGGTTGGGTTAGGGTTAGGATAAGGTTTACTGTTAGGGTTAGGGTTAGGGTGAGGGTAAGGGTTGGGGTGAGGGTTAGGGTGAGAGTGAGGGTTAGGGTTAATGGGAATGTTAGAGTGAGGTTTAGCGTTGGGTTTGCGGCAGGGTTAGGATTATGCTTAGTGTTAGGGTGAGGGTGACGTTTAGGGTGAGGGTTAGGGTTATGTTTGGGTTATTGTTAGACTTAGGGTTAGTGTGAGGGTGAGGGTGAGTGTGAGGTGAGGGTGAGGATTATGGTTAGGGTTAGGTTTAGGGTGAGGGTGAGGGTGAGGATTAGGGTTAGGATTAGGTTTAAGGTTAGGGTTAGGCTGAGGCTGAGGGTGAGGGTGAGGGATAGGGTAAGGTTTAGGGTTAGGGTTAGGGTGAGGGTTAGGGATAGGGTTAGGTTTAGGGTGAGGCTTAGGGTTAGGATTAGGGTTAGGGTTAGGGTTAGCTTGAGGGTGAAGGTTGGACTGAGGGTGAGTGTGAGGGTGAGTGTGAGGGTTAGGGTTAGGGTAGGATTATTGTTAGGGTGAGGGTTAGTATTAGCGTAAGGGTTAGGGTTAGTATTAGGGTTAGGGTGAGGGCTAGGGTGAGTGTGAGGGTTAGGGTTAGGGTTAGGGTAAGGGTGAGGTTTAGGGTTAGGGTTAAGGTGAGGGGTAGGGTTAGGATTAGGGTGAGGGTTAGGTTTAGTGTGAGGGTTAGCGTGAGGGTAAGTCTTAGGGTGAGTGTTAGGGTGAGGGTGAAGTATAGGGTTAGGGTGATGGTTAGGGTGAGGTATACTGTGAGGGTTGGGGTTAGGGTCAGGGTTAGGGTTAGGGTGAGGGTTAGGTTGAGGGTTAGAGTTAGGGTTAGGGTTACGGTGAGGGTTAGGGTTAGGGTTAGGGTTATTTTTAGGGTTAGCGTTAGGGTTATTTTTAGGGTTAGCGTTAGGGTGAGGGTGAGGGTGAGTGTGAGGTGAGGGTGAGGTTTAGTGTTAGGGTTAGGTTTAGGGTGAGGGTGAGAATTCTGGTTAGAATTAGGGTTAGGGTTAGGGTTAGTCTGAGGGTGAGTGTGAGGGTGAGGGTGAGGGTGAGGGTGATTGTGAGGTATAGGGTTAGGCTGAGGATGAGGTTGAGGGTGAGGGTTAGGGTTAGGGTTAGTGTTATTTTTAGGGTTAGGGTTAGTTAGGGTGAGGGTGAATGTTAGGGTTAGGGTTAGGGATAGTGTGAGGATTAGTTTTAGGTTTAGGGTTAGGGTGAGGGTTAGGCTGAGGGGTAGGGTTAAGGTTAGGGTGACGGTTAGGTTTAGTGTGAGGGTTAGGTTTAAGGTTAGGGTTAGGGTTAGGGTGAGGGTGAGGGTTAGGGTTAGGGTTAGGGTGTGGGTGAGGTTGAGGATTGGGGTTAGGTTTATGGTGAGGGTTAGTGGTAGGGTGAGGGTTAGGGTTAGTGTTAGGTTGAGGGTGAGGGTGAGGGTGAGGGTGAGGGTTAGGTTTAGGATTAGGGTTATGATCGTGAAAATGGCAATACTTCCCAAGGCTATCTACAAATCCAACGCGATCCCTATCAAAATTCCACCATCTTTCTTCAAGGAAATAGAAGAGGCAATCCAAAAATTCATATGGAACAATAAAAGACCCCGAATAGCAAAAACGCTCCTCAACGGAAAGAACACTGCTGGAGGAATATCAATACCAAATTTCAAACTCTACTATAAAGCCATAGTAATCAAAACAGCTTGGTATTGGCATAAGAACAGACCTCAGGACCAATGGAATAGAATTGAAAACCCAGAAATGAACCTACAGACCTATAGCCATCTAATCTTCGATAAGGGACCTAAAACAATAGAATGGAAGAAAGACAGCCTCTTCAGTAAATGGTGCTGGCAAAATTGGTTAACTACATGTAGAAAACTAAAGCTAGATCCTTATATATCACCCTGCACCAGAATCAACTCCAAATGGATCAAAGAACTTGAACTCAAAGCAGACACTCTGAAAACATTACAGGATGGAATAGGAGAAACCCTAGGTCTCCTTGGCTCAGGCCGAAATTTTCTGAATAGAGACCCGGAAGCACAACAAATCAAAGAAAGGTTGGACAAATGGGATTGCATAAGATTGCAGAGCTTCTGCAGGGCAAATGACATAGCTGGCAAGATCAATAGAAAGCCCACCGATTGGGAGAAGATCTTTACTAGCCATACAACGGACAAGGGTCGCATATCTAAAATATACTTGGAACTCAAAAAATTAAACCACCCAACAACAAATCCTCAAAGAAACAACTGCCCAATAAATAAGTGGGCGAAAGACTTAAAGAGAAGCTTCTCTGAAGAAGAAAGAAGGATGGCCAATAGACACATGAAGAAATGTTCAACATCCCTAGCCATAAAAGAAATGCAAATCAAAACAACATTGAGATATCACCTCACTCCAGTTAGAACAGCAAAAATCAAGAACTCTAACAACAACAGATACTGGAGGGGATGTGGACAGAAAGGAACCTTACTTCATTGTTGGTGGGAATGTAAACTTGTTCAACCACTTTGGAAAGCAGTATGGAGGTTCCTCAAAAGACTTCACATAGATCTCCCCTATGATCCAGCAATCCCACTTTTGGGCATTTACCCAAATGTTTACAAACAAGACCACACTAAAGCTACCAGCACAACTATGTTTATTGCAGCATTATTTACCATAGCTAAGATCTGGAACCAACCCAGATGCCCCTCAGTAGATGAATGGATCAAGAAAATGTGGTATATATACACAATGGAATTCTATGCCTCCATCAGAAAGAATGACATTTCCCCATTTGTTAGGAAATGGAAAGGTTTGGAAAAAATTATATTAAGTGAAGTAAGCCAGGCCCAAAGAAGCATAGGTCCCATGGTTTCCCTTATTTGCAATATCTAGTATAGGTATGAGTCAAGCGGAAAAGGTCAGATAATGTGATGTTAGGAAAATGAACCCTTAAATATGTATTTTAATGTTTTCGTTTCTTTCATGCATGTGTTTCTAACGCATTTATAAGATTATTTCTTTGTTGCTTTGTATGTCCCTCCCCCACAGTGTAACCCCCGCTTTCACTATATTTGATGTCAGTATGACATGTGGAGGAGATGGGGACAAACAAGTCGTTTAAGGATTCAGGTGGACCTGTTGCAACAATGAGAAGTACAAAATGTCATGTCAAAACCAGCTTTACAATGTCGGTGTGGGGGGGAGGGGGGTATAATTGGGTGGGGGGAGGGGGAGGCGGGGAAGGGAGGTGAAGGGTAAACAAAGGAGGAGGCTGCAATGCTTGGTAAGAAATGTATGCATTATCCTGCCCATGTAATTGTAGCCCCTCTGTACAGTATGTTCTCAAATAAAATAAAATTAAATTAAAAAAAAAAGGATTAGAGTTAGGGTTAGGGTTAGGCTTAGGGAGAAGTTGAGGGTTCGGATGAGGTTGTGGGTTAGGGTGTGGGTTAGGGTTAAGGTTAGGGTGAGGTTTAGGGTGAAGTTGAGGGTGAGTGTTAGAGGGAGGTTTAGGGTGAGGATTAGGGTTCGGTTTAGGGTGAGGGTGCGGGTTAGGGTTAGGGTTAGCGTGAGGGTCAGGGTGAGGGTTAGGGTGAGACTGAGGGTGAGGGTGAGGGTGAGAGTTAGGGTTAGGTTGAGGGTGAGGGTGAGGGTTAGGGTTAGGATTAGGGTTAGGGTTAGGATAAGGCTGAGGGTGATGCTGAGGTTTAGGGTTAGGGTTAGGGATAAGTTTGAGTGAGGGTTAGGGTTAGAGTGAGGGTTAGTGTTAGGGTTAGGGTTAGGGTTAGTGTGAGGGTCAGTTTTAGGGTGAGGTTTAGGGTGAGAGTGAGGTTTAGGGTTAACTTGAGTGTTCGGGTGAGGGTGAGGGTGAGGGTTAGGGTCAGTGTTAGGATTCGCGTTATGGTTGGGGTGAGGGTGAGGGATAGGCTTAGTGTTACGGTAAGGGTTAGGGTTAGGGTGAGGGTGAGTGTTAGGGTGTGGGTTAGGGTTAGGGTTATTATTAGGGTTAGCATTAGAGTGAAAGTGAGGTGGGGTGCGGTTTAGGGTTAGGGTTAGGTTTAGGGTGAGGGTGAGGGTGAGGATTCTAGTTAGGATTAGGATTAGGGTTAGGGTTAGGCTGAGGATGAGGGTGATGTTGTGGGTGAGGGTATGGGTTAAGGTTAGGGTTAGCATTAATTTAAGGTTTAGTTTAGTCTCAGGGTGAGGGTGAGGGTGAGGGTGAGGGTTAGGTTTAGGTTTAGGGTTAGGGTTAGGGTTATAGTTAAGGTTAGGGTGAGGGTGAGTGTGATGGTGAGGGGGAGAGGGAGGGTTAGGGTTCTGATTAGGTTTAGGGAGAGGGTGAGGGTAAGGGTAAGGATTAGGTTTATGGTTAGGGTTAGGCTGAGGTTGAGGGTGAGTGTGAGTGTGAGAGTTAGGATTAGTGTTAGGTTTAGGGTTAGGGTGATGGTTAGGGTGACGGTGAGGGTTAGGGTGAGGGTTAGGGTTAGGGTGAGGTTTAGGGTGAGGGTTAGGGTTAGGGTTAAGGTTAGGGTTAGGGTGAGGGTTAGGGTGAGACTGAGGGTTAGAGTTAGGTTGAGGGTTATAGTTAGGTATAGGGTTAGGATTAGGGTTAGGGTGAGGGCTATCCTGAGGGTGTGGTTTAGGGTTAGGATTAGGGTGACGATTAGGTTTAGGCTTAGGGTTCGGATTAGGGTTAGAGTGAGGGTTATGGTGAGGGTTAGGTTTAAGTTTAGGTTTAGGGTGAGGGTTAGGTTTAGAATTAGGGTTAGGGTGAGGGTTAGGGTGATGGTGAGGGTGAGGGTTAGGGTTAGGTTTAGGAGGAGGGTAAGGGTGAGGGTTAGGGTTAGGATTAGTGTTAGGGTTAGGGTTAGGCTGAGGGTGAGGGTGAGTGTGAGGTTGAGGTTTACGGTTAGGATTCGTGTTAGGTTTAGGGTTAGGGTGAGGGTTAGGGTTAGTGTACAGTTTAGGGTTAGGGTTAGGATGACGGTAAGGGTTAGGGTGAGGATTAGGGTGAGGGTGAGTGTTGGGGTTAGCATTAGGGTTAGGCTTAGAGTGAGGGTGAGGGTGAGGGTAAGGGTTAGGTTTAGGGTTAGGGCTAGGGTGAGGGTTAGGGTTAGGGTTAGGATTAGGGTTATGGTGAGGGCTAGGTTGAGGGTGAGGTTTAGGGTGAGGCTGAGGGTGAGGTTTAAGGTTATGTAAGGTTTGGGTTAGGTTGACGATTAGGGTGATGGTGAGTGTTAGAGTGAGGGTTAGGGTTAGAGTGAGGGTTAGTGTTAGGGTTAGGGTGAGGGTTAGGTTTAGGGTGATGTTTTGGGTGAGGGTGAGGGTTAGGGAGAGGTTGAGGGTTCGGGTGAGGATGAGGTTTAGGTTGTGGGTGAGGGTTATGGTTAGGATGAGGGTTAGGGTGAGGGTGCGGGTTAGGGTTAGGTTAAGTGTGAGAATTAGGGTTAGTGTGAGGGTTAGCGTTAGGGTTAGGGTTAGGGTGATGTTTAGGGTGAGGCTTAGGGTTAGGGTTAGGGTTAGGGTGAGGTTTAGTGTGAGCCTTGGGGTTAGGTTGAGCGTGAGGATGATGGTGAGGGTTAGGGTGAGTGTTAGGGTGAGGGTTAGGGTGTCGATGAGGGTTAGGTTTAGGGATAGGCTTAGGGTGAGGGGAGAGGGTGAGGTTTAGAGTTATGGTGAGGGTGAGGGTGAGGGTTAGGTTTAGGATTAGGGTTAGGGTTAGGGTTAGGGATAGGGTTAGTCTTAGGGTGAGGTTGAGGGTGAGGGTGATGGTGAGGGTTAGGGTAAGGGTTAGGGTTAGCTTTAGGGTCAGGGATAGGTTTAGGGTGATGTTTAGGGTGAGGGTGAGTGTTAGGGTGAGGGTGAGGGTTAGGGTTAGCGTTAGGGTGAGAGTGAGTGTTAGGGGTTAGGGTTCGCGTTAGGGTGAGGGTTTGGGTTAGGATTAGGGTTAGAGTGAGGGTTAGAATGAGGGTTAGGGTTAGGGTTAGGATTAGGGTTAGTGTGAGGATTACGGTTAGTTTTAGGGTGATGGTGACGGTGAGCGTTAGGGTTAGGTTTAGGGTGAGGGTGAGGGTAATGGTTAGGGTGAGGGTTAGAGTGAAGGTGAGGGTTAGGGTTAGCATTAAGGTAAGGGATAGGGTGAGGGTGAGGGTTAGGGTTAGGTTTAGGGTGTGGGTGAGGATTAGAGTTTCTGTTTAAGTTGAGGGTTAGGGTGAGGTAGAGGTTGAGGGTTAGGGTTAGGTTGTGGGTGAGGGTGAGGTTTAGAGTCAGGATTAGGGTTTAGGTTAAGGTTATGGTAAGTGTGAGTGTGAGTGTGAGTGTGAGTGTGAGGGTGAAGTTAAGTGTGAGGGTTACGGTTAGGGCCAGGGTGAGTGTTAGGTTTAATGTGATGGTTATGGTTAGGGTAGGGTAAGGGTTAGGGTGAGGGTTAGGGTGAGGGTGAGGGTGAGGTTTAGGGTTAGGATTAGGGTTAAGTTTAGGGTTAGGCTGAGGGTGATGTGAGGGTTAGGGATAGGGTTAGGTAGGTAAGTGTGAGGGTTGGGTTAGGGTTAGTGTGTGGGTTAGTGTGAGGGTTAGGGTTAGGTTGAGTGTAAGGGTTAAGCTTAAGGTGAATCTTAGTGTGATGGTTTGCATGAAGGTTAGGATCAGGGTTAGGATTAGGGTTAGGGTTAGGGTGCGGGTGAGAGTTAGGGTTAGGTTGAGGGTTAGGGTTAGGGTGAGGATTAGGTTTATGATTAGGGTTATTGTTAGAGTTAGGATTAGGGTGAGTGTGAGGGTGAGGTGAGGGTGAAGTTGAGTGTTAGGGTTAGGATTAGGTTGAGGGTGAGGGTGAGGATTAGTGTTAGGACTAGGTTTAGGGTTAGGGTTAGTGTGAGGATTACGGTTAGGTTTAGGGTGATGGTGAAGGTGAGGGTTAGGGTTAGGGTGAGGGTGAGGGTAAGGCTTAGGGTTAGGTTTAGGGTGAGGGTGACCCGTAGTGTTAGCATTAGTGTAAGGTTTAGCGGGAGGGTGAGGCTTAGGGTTAGGGTTAGGGTGTGGTGAGGATTAGGGTGAGGGTTAAGGTGAGGGTTAGGGTTAGGGTGAGGGTAGGGTTAGGTTTAGGCTGAGGGTGAGGGTGAGGGTTATGGTGAGAGTGAGGGTGAGGGTGATGTTTAGGGTTAGGATTAGTGTTAGGATTAGGGTTAGGCTGAGTGTGAGGGTGAGGGTTAAGGTTAGCATTGGGGATAGGTTAGTGTGAGGGGTAGGGTTTGGGTGAGGGTTAGGGTTAGGGTTAGGGTGATGGTAAGGGTAAGGGTGAGGGTTAGGGTAAGAGTGAGGGTTAGGGTTAACATGAGTGTTAGGGTGAGGGTTAGGGTCAGTGTGAGGATTAGGGTTAGGTATAGGGTGAGGGTGAGGGTTTGGGATAGGGTTAGGGTGAGGGTTAGGGTTAGGATGAGGGTTAGGGTTAGGGTTAGGGTTAGGGTTAGGGTGAATGTGCGGGTGAGGATTAGGGTTAGGATTAGGTTTAGTATGAGGGTTAGGGTTACGCTGAGGTTTAGGGTGAGGGTTAGTGTGAGGGTGAGGGTTAGGGTTAGGGTGAGGGTTATGGTTAGGGTTAGGATTAGGGTTAGGGTGAGGGCTAGGGTGAGGGTGAGGCTTGGGGTTAGGGTTGGGTGATGCTGAGGGTTATTTTTAGGGTTAGGGTGAGGGTGAGGGTGAGGTTGAGGTTTAGGTTTAGGGTGAGGTTTAGGGTTAGGGTGAGGTTTAGGGTTAGGGTTAGGGTGAGGGTGAGTTTTAGGTTTAGGTTTAGGGTGAGGCTTAGTGTTAGGGTGAGGGTTAAGGTTAGGGTTAGGGTTAGTGTGAGGGTTAGGGTTAGGGTTAGAATTAGGGTGAGGGTGAGGGTGAGGGTTATGGTTAGGGTTAGGGTTACAGTGAGGGTGAGGGTGAGGGTGAGGGTTAGGTTTAGGATTAGTGTTAGGGTTAGGATGAGGCTTAGGTTGAGGGTTAGGGTGTGGGTGAGGGTTAGGGTTAGGGTGAGGGTTAGGGTTAGTGATAGGGTGAGGGATATGTTTAGGGTTAGGGTTAGGATGAGGGTTAGGTTGAGGGGTAGGGTTAGGGTTAGATTTAGGTTTAGGGTTAGTTTGAGGGTGAGGGTAAGGATTAGGGTGAGGGTAAGAATTAGGGTGAGGGTAAGGATTAGGGTGAGGTTTAGTTTGAGGGTGAGGATTAGGGTGAGGGTTATGTTGAGGGTTGGGGTTGGTTAAGGTTAGGGTGAGGGTGAGGGTTAGGGTGTGGGTGAGGGTTAGCGTTAGGGTAAAGGTTAGGGTGTGGGTAAGGATTAGGGTGAGGGTTAAGGTGAGGGTGATGGATAGGGTTAGAGTGACGGTTAGGGTGAGGGATAGGGTGAGGGTTAGGTTGAGGGTTAGAGTTAGGGTTATGGTTAGGGTTAGAGTGATGGTTATAGTGAGAGTGTGGGTTAGGGTTATGGTTAAGGTTAAGGGTTAGGGTGAGGGTTAGGGTGAGGGTGAGGGTTAGTGTTAGCATTAGGGTTAGGGTGAGTTTTAGGTTGAGGTTTAGGGTTAGGGTGAGGGAGAGGGTGAAGGTAAGTGTTAGGATTAGGGTTAGAGTTAGGGTAAGGGTGAGGTTGAGGATGAGGGTGAGGGTGAATATTAGGGTTAGGGTTAGGGATAGTTTAGTGTGAGAGTAAGGGTTAGGGTTAGGGTGAGGGTTAGGTTTATGGTTAGGGTTAGGGTGAGGGTAAGGGTTAGGGTGAGGGTTAGGTTGAGAGTGAGGGTAAGGGTTAGTGTGACGGCTAGGGTTTGTGTTGGTGTTAGGTAGAGGGTGAGGGTTAGGGTGAGATTGAGGGTGAGGGTTAGGGTTAGGGTGAGGGTGAGTGTGAGGTTTAGAGTTAGGATTAGGGTTTGGATTAGGGTTAGGCTGAGGCTGAGGGTGAGGGTGAGGTTGAGTTTGAGGGTGAGGGTTAGGTTTAGGGTTAGTGTGAGTGCTAGGGTTAGTTTGATGGTTAGGGTGAGGGCAGGGTAAGGGTAAGGGTGAGGTTTAGGGTGAGGGTGAGGGTTAGGGTTAGTGTTAGGTTTAGGGTGAGGGTTACAGTGTGAGGGTTAGAATGAGGGTGATAGTGATAGGGTGAGGATTAGGGTGAGGAATGGGGTTAGGGTTAGGTTTAGGGTGAGGGTGAGGTTTAGGGTGAGGTTGAGGGTGAGGGTTAGGGTTAGGGTTAGGGTTAGAGTTACAATTAGGGTTAGGGTGAGGGCTAGGGTGAGGGTGAGGGTTAGGGTTAGGTTTAGGATGAGCGTTAGGGTTACAGTGAGGGTGAGGGTGAGCGTTAGGGTTAATGTTAGGGTTAGGGGAAGGGTTAGGGTGAGGTTTAGTGTTAGGGTGAGGCTTAGGTTGAGGATTGGGGTTAGGTAAGGTTTAGGGTGAGGGTGAGGGTTAGGGTGTGGGTGAGGGTTAGGTTTAGGGTGAAGGTTAAGGTGAGGGTAAGGGTTAGGGTGAGGGTTAGTGTGATGGTGAGGGATAGGGTTAGGGTGACGGTTAGGGTGAGGTTTAGGTTGAGAGTGAGGGTTAGGTTTAGCATTAGGGTAAGGGTTAGTGTGAGGGTGAGGGTTAGGGCTAGGGTTAGGGTATGGGTGAGGAATAGGGTTTCAGGTTAGGTTGAGGGTTAGGGTGAGGGTTAGGGATTGGGTAAGGGTGAGGGTGAGGGTTAGGGTCAGGATTAGGGTTTAGGATAGGGGAAGGCTGAGGTTGAGGGTGAGGGTGATGGTGAGGTTGAGGGTGAGGGTTATTGTTAGGGTTAGGGCAAGTGTTAGGGTTTGTATGATGGTTAGGTTGAGGGTAGAGTATGGGTTAGGGTGAAGGTTAGGGTGAGGGTGAGGGTTAGGGTTAGTGTGAGGGTTAGGGTTACGATTAGGGTTAGGGTGAGTGTAAGGATTAGTGTTAAGATTAGCGCTAGGGTTACATTTCGGCTGAGGGTGAGGGTGAGGGTGAGGGTGAGGGTTAGGGTTAAGGTTAGGGTTAGGGTTAGGGTGAAGGTGAGGGTGAGGGTTAGGGTTAGTGTTAGGGTGAGGGTTAGGGTTAGGTTTAGGATTATTGTTAGAGTTAGGGTTAGCATGAGGGTGAGGTTGATGTTGAGGGTGAGGGTGAGGGGTAGGGGTAGGGTTAGGTGTAGGGTGAGGTTGAGGGTGAGAGTGAGTGTGAATGTTAGAGTTTGGGTTAGAGTTAGTGTGAGAGTTATGGTGAGGGTGAGGGTTAGGGTTCGGGTTAGGGTTACAGTGAGGGTTAGGGTGAAGTTTAGGGTTAAGGTTAGGGTTAGAGTGAGGGTTAGGGTGAGGGTCAGGGTTACGGTTAGGGTGAGGGTTAGGGTTAGGGTTATGATTAGGGTTAGGGTTAGGGTGAGGGCTAGGCTGAGGGTGAGGTTTAGGGTTAGGGTGAGGGTGAGGGTTAGGGTTATGGTTAGGGTTAGGTTGAGGGTTAGGGTTAGAGTTAGAATTACTGGTAGTGTTAGGGTTAGGGTGAGGGTGAGGTTGATGTTGAGGGTGAGGGTGAAGATTAGGGTTAGGTTTAGGGTGAGGGTGAGGGTGAGGGTGAGTGTTAGGGCTAGGATTAGGGTTAGGGTTAGGGTTAGGCTGAGGGTGAGGGTGAGGGTGAGTGTGAGGGTTAGAGTTAGGGTTAGGGTTAGGGTGAAGGTGAGGGTTAGGGTGAGGGTTAGGGTTAGGGTGTGGTTTAGGTTTAGGGTTAGGGTTAGGTTTAGGGTGAGGGTTAGGTTTATGGCTAGGGTTAGGGTTAGGGGTAGGGTGAGGGTGAGGGTGAGGTTGAGTGTTAGGGTTAGGTTTAGGGTGAGGGTGAGGGTGAAGGTTAAGTTTAGGATTAGGGTTAGGTTTAGGATTAGGCTGAGGGTGAAGGTGAGGGTGAGATTGAGGGTGAGGGTGAGGTTTAGGGTTATTATTAGGGTTAGGAATAGGGTCAGGCTGAGGGTGAGGGTGAGGGTTAAGGTTAGGGTTGGGGATAGATTAGTGTGAGGGTTAGGGGTAGAGTTAGGGTGAGGGTTAGGTTTAGGTGTAGAGTGATGGTAAGGGTTAGGGTGAGGGTTAGGGTGAGAGAGAGGGTTTGGTTTAACATGAGTGTTAGGGTGAAGGTTAGGGTCAGTGTTAGGATTAGGGTTAGGTTTAGGGTGAGGATGAGGGTTTGAGTTAGGGTTAGGGTGAGGGTTAGGGTTAGGGTTAGGGTTAGGTTTAGAGTGAGGTTGAGGGTGAGGATTACGGTTAGAATTAGGGTTAGGATTAGGGTTAGGATTAGGATTAAGGTTAGCCTGAAGTTTAGGGTGAGGTTTAGGGTGAGGGTGAGGGTTAGGGTTAGGGTGAGGGTTAGGGTTAGGGTTAGGATTAGGGTTAGGGCGAGGGCCAGGGTGAGGGTGAGTTTTAGTGTTAGGGTTAGGGTGATGGTGAGGGTTAGTGTTAGGGTTAGGGTGAGGGTTAGGGTGAGGGTGTGAGTTAGGCTTAGCATTAGGGTTAGGATGAGTTTTAGGGTTAGGGTTAGGGTTAGGGTGAGGGTGAGGTTGAGGTTTAGGGTTAGGGTGAGGTTTAAGGTTAAGATGAGGGTTAGGGTTAGGGTTAGGCTTAGGGTGGGGGTGAGGTTTAGGGTTAGGGTGAGGCTTAGTATTAGGGTGAGCGTTAGGGTTAGGGTCAGTGTGCGGGTTAGGGTTAGGTTTAGAGTTAGGGTGAGGATGAGGTTGAGGGTTATGGTTAGGGTTAGGGTTAGAGTGAGCGTGAGGGTGAGGTTGAGGGTTAGGGTTAGGATTAATTTTAGGGTTAGGTTGAGGCTTAGGGTGAGGGTTACGGTGTGGGTGAGTGTTAGGGTTAGGGTGAGGGTTAGGGTTAGTGTTAGGGTGAGGGTTAGGTTTAGGTTTAGGGTTAGGATGAGGGTTAGGTTGAGGGGTAGGCTTAGTGTTAAGTTTAGGGTTAGGGTTAGTTTGAAGTTTAGGGTTAGCGTTAGGGTTAGAGTGAGGGTTAGGATTAAGGTGAGGTTTAGGTTGAGGGTGAGGTTTAGGGTGAGGTTTAGGTTGAGTGTTGGGGTGCGTTAGGGTGAGGGTGAGGGTGAGGGTTAGGGTGTGGGTGAAGGCTAGGGTTAGGGTGAAGATTAGGGTGAGGGAAAGAGTTAAGGTGAGGGTTAAGGTGAGGGTGAGGGATAGGGTTAGAGTGACGGTTAAGGTGAGGGTGAGGGTTAGGGTGAGGGTGAGGGTTTGGATTATTTTTAGGGTTAGGTTGAGGATTACTTAGGTTTAGGGTGAGGGGTAGGGTTAGGATTAGTGTGAGTGTTAGGTTTAGTGGGAGGGTTAGGGTTAGGGTTAGGGTTAGGTTGATGGTAAGGGTTCGGTTGAGGGTTAGGTTTAGGGTGAGGGTTAGGGTAAGGGTGAGGTTTAGGGTCAGGGTGTGGGGAAGGGTTAGTGTTATGGTTAGGGTTAGGATAAGGGTTAGGGTTAGGGTTAGGCTGAGGGTGAGGTTTAGGTTGAGGGTGAGTGAGAGGGTGAGTGTGAGAGTTAGGGTTAGGGTTAATTTTAGGGTAAGGTTTAGGGTTAGGGTTAGGGTTAGGGTTTGGGTTAGGTTGAGGGTTAGTGTGAGGGTTAGGGTTAGGGTTAGGGTGAGGGGAAGGGTTAGGTTTAGGGTTAGGATAAGTGTTGGGGTTAGGGTTAGGCTGAGGGTGAGTTTTACGCTGAGGGTGAGTGTGAGTGTGAGTGTGAAGGTTAGGGTTAGCGTTAGTTTTAGGGTAAGATTTGGGTGAGGGTTAGGGTTAGGGTAAGGGTTTGGGTTAGGGTGAGGGTTAGTGTGAGGGTTAGGGTTAGTGTTAGGGTTAGTGTGAGGGTTAGGGTTAGGGTTATGTTTAGGGTTAGGGTTAGGGTGAGGCCAAGGGTTAGGGTGAGGTTTAATGTGAGGGTTAGTGTTAGGGTGAGGGTTAGGTTGAGAGTTAGGTTTAGCGTTAGTGTTAGGGTGAGGGTGAGGGTTAGGTTGTGAGTGAGGGATAGGGTTAGGTTGAGGGTTAGGGTGAGGATAAGGCTTAGGGTGAGGTTAGGGTGAGTGTGAAGGATAGGATTAGGGTGATGGTTAGGGTGAGGGATAGGGTGACGGTTAGGGTTAGGGTTTGGGTTAGGGTTAGGGTGAGATTTAGCTTGAGGGTTAGGGTTAGGGTGAAGGTTAGGGTTAGGGTGAGAGTGATGTTTAGGGTTAGGGTTAGGTTTAGGGTGAGGTTAAGGGTTAGGCTGAAGGTTAGGGTGAGGGTGAGTGTTAGGGTTAGCATTAGGGTTAGGGTGAGTGTTAGGGTTATGGTTAGGGTGAGGGTGAGGGTGAGGTTGAGGTTTAGGGTAAGGGTGAGGTTTAGGGTTAAGGTGAGGGTTAGGGTTAAGGTTAGGTTTAGGTTGAGGTTTAGGTTTAGGGTTAGGATGAGGCTTAGTGTTAGGGTGAGGGTGAGGGTTAGGGTTAGGGTTAGAGTTAGGGTGAGGATGAGCGTGAGGGTTAGGGTTAGGGTTAGGGTTAGAGTGAGGGTAAGGGTGAGGGTTAGGGTTACGCTGAGGGTGAGGGTGAGGGTGAGGTTGAGGGTTATGGTTAGGGTTCGGGTTAGGTTTAGGGTGAGGGTGAGGGTTAGGTTTAGTGTGAAGGTTAGGGTTAGGGTTAGGATGATGGTAAGTGTTAGGGTGAAGGTTAGGGTGAGGGTGAGTGTTAGTCTTAGGATTAGTGTTAGGATTAGGGTAAGGGTAATATTGAGGGATAGGGTTAGGGTGAGGTTTAGGTTTAGGTTGAGGGATAGGGTTAGGTTTATTGTTAGGGTAAGGGTGAGTTTTAGGGTGTGGATTAGGTTTAAGGTGAGGGTTAGGGTTAAGGTTAGTATTAGTGTTAGGATTCAGGTTAGGGTGAGGGCTAGGGTGAGGATGAGGGTTAGGGTTAGGGTTAGAATGAGGGTGAATGTTGGGGTAAGGGTTAGGGTGAGGCTTAGGGTGAGGGCTAGGGTTAGGATTAGAGTGACAGTTTTAATGTGAGGATTAGGGTTAGGGTTAGGGTTAGTGTGCGGGTTAGGGTTAGGGTTAGAGTTAGGGTGATGGTGATGGTGAGGGTTAGGGTTAGGGTTAGGATTAGAGTGAGGGTGAGGGTGAGGGTGAGGGTTAGGGTTAGGATTAGGGTTAGGGTTAGGCTGAGGGTGAGGGTGAGGGTGAGGTTGAGGGTTATGGTTAGGGTTCGGGTTAGGTTTAGGGTGAGAGTGAGGGTTAGGTTTAGTGTGAAGGTTAGGGTTAGGGTTAGGATGAGGGTGTTAGGGTGAGGGTTAGGGTTAGGGTGAGGGATAGGGTTAGGTTTATTGTTAGGGTGAGGGTGAGGTTTAGGGTGTGGATTAGGTTTAAGGTGAGGGTTAGGGTTAGGGTTAGTATTAGTGTTAGGATTCGGGTTAGGGTGAGGCTTAGGGTGAGGGCTAGGGTGAGGGCTAGGGTTAGGATTAGAGTGACGGTTAGGTTTAATGTGAGGGTTAGGGTTAGGGTGAGGCTAAGGGTTAGAGAGATGGTTAGGCTGAGAGTGAGGGTTAGGTTTAGCGTGAGTGTTAGAGAGAGGGTTAGGGTGGGGGTTAGGGTTAGGGTGAGGGTGAGGGTGAGGGTTAGTGTTAGCATTAGGGTTAGGGTGAGTTTTAGGGTGAGGGTTAGGGTTAGGGTTAGGGTGAGGGTTAGGTTTAGGGTTAAGGTTAGGATGAGGGTTACGTTGAGGGGTAGGGTTAGGGTTAGTTTTAGGGTTAGGGTTAGTTTGAGGGTTAGGGATAGGGTTAGGGTGAGGGTAAGGATTAGAGTGAGGCTTAGGTTGAGGGTGAGGTTTAGGGTGAGGTTTAGGTTGAGGGTTGGGGTTGGTTAGGGTTAGGGTGTGGGTGAGGGTTAGGGTATGGGTGAGGGTTAGAGTTAGGGTGAATGTTAGGGTGAGGGTAAGCGTTAGGGTGAGGAATAGGGTGAGCGTGAGGGATAGAGTTAGTGTGAAAGTTAGGGTGAGGGATAGGGAAAAGGTTAGGGTTAGGGTTAGGGTTACGATTAGGGTTAGGGTGAGGGCTAGGGTGAGGGTGAGGGTTAGGGTTAATGTTAGGGTTGGGGGAGGGTTAGGGTTAGGTTTAGTGTTAGGGTGAGGTTTAGGTTGAGGATTGCGGTTAGGTAAGGGTTAGGGTGAGGGTGAGGTTTAGGGTGTGGGTGAGGGTTAGGGTTAGGATGAAGGTTAGGGTGAGGGTAAGGGTTAGGGTAAGGGTTAGGGTGATGGTGAGGGATAGGGTTAGGGTGACTGTTAGGGTGAGGGTTAGGGTGAGAGTGAGGGTTAGGTTTAGCATTAGGGTAAGTGTTAGTGTGAGGGTGAGGGTGAGGGTTAGGGATTGGGTAAGGGTGAGTGTGAGGGTGAAGTTCAGGATTAGGGTTTAGGATAGGGGAAGGTTGAGGTTGAGGGTGACGGTGAGTGTGAGGTTGAGGGTGAGGGTTATTGTTAGGGTTAGGGCAAGTGTTAGGGTTTGCGTGATGGTTAGGTTGAGGGTAGGGTATGGGTTAGGGTGAACGTTAGGGTGAGGGTAAGGGTTAGGTTTAGCATCAGGTTTAGGGTGAGGGTTAGGGTGTGTGTGAAGGTTAGGGTGAGGGTGAGTGTTAGGGTTAGTGTGAGGGTTAGGGTTACGATTAGGGTTAGGGTGAGTGTGAGGTTTAGTGTTAAGATTAGCGTTAGGTTTAAAGTTCGGCTGAGGTTGAGGGTGAGGGTGAGGGTGAGGGCTAGGCTGAGGGTGAGGGTTAGGGTTAGGGTTAGGGTGAGGGTTAGGGTTAGGGTTAGGGTTAGGTTGAGGGTTAGGTTTAGGGTTAAGATTATTGGCAGTGTTACGTTTAGGGTGAGAGTGAGGTTGACCTTGAGGATGAGGGTGAGGGTGAGGGTTAGGGTTAGGTTTAGGGTGAGGGTGAGGGTGAGTGTTAGGGCTAGGATTTGGTTTAGGATTAGGGTTAGGCTGAGGGTGAGGGTGAGGGTGAGTTTGAGGGTTAGAGTTATGGTTAGGGTTAGGATTAGTGTGAGGGTTAGGGTGAGGTTGAGGGTTAGGGTGTGGGTTAGGTTTAGGGTTAGGGTTAGGTTTAGGGTGAGGGTTAGGGTTAGGGTTAGGGGTAGGGGTAGGGTGAGGGTGGGGTGAGATTGAGGGTTAGGGTTAGGGTTAGGGTGAGGGTGAGGTTGAAGTTTAGAGTTAGGATTAGGGTTAGGTTTAGGGTTATGCTGAGGGTGAGGGTGAGGATTAGATTGAGGGATGCAGTTAGTGTTGGGGTTAGATTTAGGGTTAGGGTGAGGGTTAGGGTTAGTGTGAAGGTTAGGGTTAGGGTTACGATGAGGGTAAGGTTTAGGGTGAGGGTTAGGGTGAGCCTTAGCGTTAGGGTAAAGGTTAGGGTTTGGTTTAGTTTTAGGCTGAGGGTGCGGGTTATGGTGAGCGTTAGGTTTAAGGTGAGGGTTAGTGTTAGGTTTAAGGTGAGGTTGAAGGTGAGGGTTATGGTGAGGGTGAGGGTGAGGGTTAAGGTTTGGGTTGGGGATAGGTTAGTGTGAGGGTTAGGGGTATGATTAGGGTTTGGGTTAGGGTTAGGGTTAGAGTGATGGTAAGTGTTAGGTTGAGGGTTAGGGTGAGAGTGAGGGTTAGGGTTAATATGAGTGTTAGTATGAAGGTTAGGGTCAGTGTTAGGATTAGGGTTAGGTTTAGGGTGAGGGTGAGTGTTTGGGTTAAGGTGAGGGTGAGGGTTAGGGTTAGGATGAGTGTTAGGGTTAGGGTTAGGGTTAGGGTGAGGGTGTGGGTGAGGATTACGGTTTAGATTAGGGTTAGGATTAGGGTTATGGTTAGGCTGAGGTTTAGGGTGAGGGTTAGTGTGAGGGTGAGGGTTAGGGTTAGGGTTAGGATGAGGGTTAGGGTGAGGGCTAGGGTGAGGGTGAGGGTTAGGGTTAGGGTTAGGGTGATGGTGAGGGTTAGTGTTAGGGTGAGGGTTAGGGTTAGGGTTAGGGTGATGGTGAGGGTTAGTGTTAGGGTGAGGGTTAGGGTGAGGGTGAGGGTTAGTGTTAGCATTAGGGTTAGGATGAGTGTTAGGGTTAGGGTTATGGTTAGGGTGAGGGTGAGTTTGAGGTTTAGGGTTAGGGTGAGATTTAGGGTTAAGGTGAGGGTTAGGGTTAGGGTGAGATTTAGGGTTAAGGTGAGGGTTAGGGTTAGGGTTAGGCTGAGGGTAAGGATTAAGGTGAGGTTTAGGATGACGGTGAGGATTAGTGTGAGGGTTAGGGTAAGTGTGAGTGTTACAGTGTGGGTGAGGGCTAGGGTTAGGGTGAAGGTTAGGGTGAGGGTAAGGGTTAGGGTGAGGGTGAGGGTGAGGGTGAGGGATAGGGTTAGAGTGAAGGTTAGTGTGAGGGATAGGGTGAGGATTAGGGTTAGGGTTAGGGTTAGAGTGAGGGTTAGAGTCAGAGTGAGGGTTAGGGTTAGGATTGGATTTAAGGGTTAGCGTGAGGGTTAGGGTGAGGGTTAGTGTTAGTATTAGGGTTAGGGTGAGTTTTAGGGTGAGGTGTTTGGTTAGGGTGAGGTTGAGGGTGAGGGTTAGGGTTAGGGTTAATGTGAGGGTTAGGGTTATGGTTAGGGTTAGGGTGAGGGTAAGGGTTAGGATGAGGGTTAGGTTGAGAGTGAGGGTTAGGGTTAACGTGAGTGTTAGGTTGAAGATTAGGGTGTGGGTTAGGGTCAGGGTTAGGATTAGCGTTAGGGTTAGCGTGAGGGTGAGGGTTAGGGTTAGGGTTAGGCTGAGGGTTAGGGTGAGAATGAGGGTTAGGGTTCGGGTTAGGGTTAGGGTAAGGGCTAGGGTGAGGGTGAGGGTTAGGGTTAGGGTTAGAGTGAGAGTTAGGGTGAGGTTGAGGGTTAGGGTTAGGGTGAAGGTTAGGGTTAGGGTTAGGGTTACGATAAGGGTTAGGGTGAGGGCTATGGTGAGGGTGAGGGTTGGGGTTAGGGTTACGTTTAGGGTGAGGGTTAGTATTAGGGTGATGTTTAGGGTGAGGGTGAGGGTTAGGGTGTGGTTGAGGCTTCAGGTTAGGGTGAGGGTTAGGGTGTGGGTGATTACTTTTGTTAGGGTTAGGGTGAAGTTTAGGGTTAGGGTGAGGATTGCTGTTAGATTTAGTGTTAGGTTGAGTGTAAGGGTTAGGGTGAGGTTGAGGGTGAGGGTTAGGGTTAGGGTTAGGGATAAGGTGAGGGTGAGGGTGAGGGTTAGGGTTAGGATTAGGGTTTGGGTTAGGGTTTGGTTCAGGTTGAGGGTTGGGGTGAGGGTGAGGTTGAGTGTAAGGGTTAGTGTTAGGGTTAGGGTGAGTGTTAGGGTTAGTGTGATGCTTGAGGGTAGGGTGAGGGTTAGGGTTAGGGTTAGGCTTATGGTTAGGGTGAGGGCGAGGGTTAGGGTTAGGGTGATGGTGAGGGTGATGTTGAGTGTGAGGGTGATGGTTAGGGATAGGGTTATGTTTAGGGTGAGGGTGAGGCTTAGGGTTAGGGTGAGGTTTAGGGTTAGAGTTTGGTGAGGGTTAGGTGAGGGGTTGGGTTATGATTAGAGTGCCGGGTAGGTTTAGTTCGAGGGTTAGCGTTAGGGTGAGGCTTAAGGTGAGGGTAAGTGTTAGGTTGAGGTTTAGGGTGAGAGTGAGGGTTAGGGTTAGTGTGAGTGTTAGATTGAGGGTTATGGTAAGGGTTAGGTTTCTGGTTATGGTTACGGTTCAGGTGAGAGTGAAGTTTAGGGTTAGGATTAGGGTGTGGTTTAGTATTAGGGTTAGGGTTAGGGTCATTGTGAGGTTGAGGGTTAGGGTTAGTGTGAAGGTTAGCGTTAGGGTTAGGATAAGGGTAAGAGTTAGGGTGAGGGTTAGGGTGAGGGTGAGGGTTAGGGTTAGGGTTATGGTTAGGATTACTGTGAGGGTGAGGTTGAGGGTTAGGGTGAGGGTTAGGGTTAGGGTGAGGGTTAGGCTTAGGGTTAGTGTTAAGTTTAGGGTGAGGGTGTGGGTGAAGGTTAGGGTTAACGTTACCATTAGGGTGAGGGTGAGGGTGAGGGTTAGGGTTATGTTTAGTGTGAGGGTGAGGGTGAGTGTTAGGTTGAGGGTCAGGGTTAGGCTGAGAGTGAGGGTGAGGGTCAGGGTGTGGCTTAGTGTTAGGGTTAGGGTTAGGGTGAGGAAAAGGGTGAGGGTGAGTGTTAGGGTGAGGGTTAAAGTTAGGTAAGGGTTAGGGTTAGCTTGAGGATTAGGATGATGGTGAGAGTTAGGGTGAGGGTAAGGATTAGGGTTAGGGTTACAGTTAGAGTTAGGGTGAGGGTTAGGTTTAGGGTGATGTTTTCGGTGAGGGTGAGAGTGAGGGAGAGCGTGAGGGTTCGGGTTTGGATGAGGATTAGGGTTCTCGTGAGGATTAGGGTTAGGGTTAGGGTACGGGTGAGGGTGCAGGTTAGGGTTTGGGTTAGGTTGTGGGTTAGAGTTAGGGTGAGGGTTAGGGTTAAGGGTAGCATTAGGGTGAGGGTGAGGGTGAGGGTTAGGGTTAGGGTAGGGTGAGGGTGAGAGTTAGGGTTATGTTTATGGTTAGGATGAGGGTTAGTGTTAGGTTGAGGGTTATGGATAGGGTGAGGGTGAGGGTGAGGGTAAGGGTTAGGGTTAGGATTAGGGTGAGGATGAAGTTTAGGGTTAGGGTGAGTATGAGGGTGATGTTTAGGGGGAGGATAAGGGTTACCATTAGGGTTAGGGAGAGGGTGAGGGTTATAGTTAGTGTTAGCGTTAGGGTGAGGGGTAGGTTGAGGGTGAACGTTAGGGTTAGGGTTAGGGATAGTGTGAGGATTAGGGTTAGGGTTAGGGTGAGGGTTAGGTTGAGAGTGAGGTTTAGGTTTAACATGAGTGATAGGGTTAGGGTTACGTTTAGTGTGAGGGTTAGGGTTAGGGTTAGGGTTAGGGTGTGGTTAAGGGTTAGGGTGAGGGTTAGTATGAGGGTGAGGATTAGGGTTAGCATAATGGTAAGTGTTATGGATAGGGTGAGGGTGAGGATTAGGGTTAGGGTTAGGGTAAGGGTTAGGGTTAGGGTGAGATTTAGTGTTAGTGTTAGTGTTAGGTTGAGGATGAGGGTGAGGGTTAGGTTTAGGGTTAGGGTTAGGTTTAGGCTTAGGGAGAAGGTGAGAGTTCGGGTGAGGTTGAGGTTTAGGATTTGGGAAAGGGGTAGGGTTAGGGTGAGGGTTAGGGTGAGGGTGAGGGTTAGGGTTAGGGTGAGGGTTAGGGTGAGGGTGAGGGTTAGGGTGAGGGTTAGAGTGAGGGTTAGTGTTAAGGTTAGGGTGAGGGTGCAGGTTAGGGTTAGGTTTAGTGTGAGAGTTAGTATTGGGGTGAGGGTTAGGGTTACGGTTAGGGTTAGGGTGAGGATGAGAGTTAGGGTTAGGGTTAGGGTTAGGGTGAGGGGGAGGGGGAGAGTTAGGTTTAGGATTAGGCTTAGAGTTAGGTTTAGGCTTAGGGTGAGGGTGAGGGTGAGGGTGAGGGTTTGGGTTAGTGTAAGGGTGAGGGTGAGCGGGATGGTAAGGTTTAGGATTAGGGTTAGTATTAGGGTTAGTGTTAGGGTTAGGCTGAGGGTGAGGGTGAGGGTTAGGGTGAGGGTTAGGGTTAGGTTTAGGGTGAGGTTTAGGGTTAGGGTGATGTTTAGGGTGAGGGTGAGGGTGAGGGTTCAGGTTAGGGTGAGGGTTAGGGTGTGGGTGAGGGTTAAGGTTAGGGTGAGGGTTAGGATTAGGGTTAGGGTTTGGGTGAGGGTTAGGCTTAGGGTTAGCCTTAGGGTGAGGGTGAGCATTAGGGTTAGGGTTAATGTGAGGGTGAGGGTGATGGTTAGGGTTAGCTTTAGGGTTAGGGTTAGGTTTAGGCTGATGGTCAGTGTGAGGGTGAGTGTGAGGGTGAGGGTGAGTGTTAGAGTTAGCTTGAGGATTAGGGTGAAAGTTGGGGTTAGGTTTAGTGTTAGGGTGAGTGTTAGGGTGAGGGTTGGGTTAATTTAGGGTTAGGGTGAGGTTAGGGTGAGGGTAAGGGTCAGGGTGAGGGTTAGGGTGGGGGTGAGGTTTAGGGTTAGGGTGAAGGTAAGTGTCAGGGTGAGGTTTAGGGTGAGGGTGAGGGTTAGGGATATCATTAGGTTTAGGGTGAGGGTGAGGGTTAGAATTAGGGTTAGAGGTAGGGTGAGGGCTAGGGTGAGGGTTAGGGTTAGGGTTAGGGTTAGGGATAGTGTGAGGGTGAGGGTGAGGGTGAGATTTAGGTTTAAGATTAGCCTTAGGGTTATGTTTAGGCTTAGGGTGAGGGTGAGGGTGAGGCTGAGGGTTAGGGTGAGGGTGAGCGTCAGGGTGAGGGTGAGGGTTAGGTTTAGGATTACTTTTAGGGTTAGGGTTAGGCATAGGGTGAGGGTGAGGATGAGGTTTTAGGCTGAGGGTTAGGGTTAGGTTTAGGGTGAAGTTGAGGGTTAGGTTGATGTTTAGCGTGAGGATGAGGGTTAGGGTGAGGGTGAGGGTTCAGGTTAAGGTGAGGTTTAGGGTGTGGGTGATGGTTAGGGTGAAGGTGAGGGTTAGGATTAGGTTTAGTGTTAGGGTTAGGGTGAGGGTGAGGGTTAGGCTTAGCATTAGGGTTAGGTTTAGGTTTAGCCTGAGGGTGTGTGTGAGGGTGAGAGTGGGGGTGTTGGTGAGGATTAGGGTTAGGGTGAGGGTTAGGTTGAGGTTTAGGTTTAGGTTTAGTTTTAGGGTTAGGGGGAGGTTAAGGGTTAGGGTGAGGGTTAGTGTGAGGGTTAGGGTTAGGGTTAGCATTAAGGTAAGGGTTATGCATAGGGTGAGGGTTAGGGTTAGGATTAGGGTTAGGGTGTGGGTGAGGGTGAGGATTAGCATTAGGGTTAGGGTGAGGGTTACGGTTTGGCTTAGGGAGAAGCTGAGGGTTCGGGTGACAGTGAGGGTTAGGGTGTGGGTGAGGGTTAGGGTTAGGGTAAGGGTGAGTGTGAGGGTGAGTGTGAGGGTTAGAGTGAGGGTTAGGGTGAGGGTTAGGGTTAGGGTTAGGGTGAGGGTGCGGGTTAGGTTTAGGTTTAGTGTGAGGTTTAGGATTAGGGTGCGGCTTAGGGTTAGGGTTAGGGTTACGGTGAGGGTTAGGGTTAGGGTGAGGGTGAGGGTTAGGGTTAGGTTTAGGGTTAGGGTGAGGGTTAGATTCAGGGTAAGGTTCAGGGTGAGGGATAGGGTGAGGGTGAGGGTTAGGGTTAGGGGGAAGGTATGTGTTAGGGTGAGGTTTAGTATGAGGGTGAGTTTAGGGATATCATTAGGGTAAGGGTGAGGGTGAGGGTTAGGGTTAGGGTTAGAGTTTGGTTGAGGGCTAGTGTGAGGGTGAGGGTTAGGGTTAGAGTTAGGGATAGGATGAGGATGAGGGCTAGTGTTACAGTTTTGTCTGAGGGTTAGTCTGAGGTGTAGGTTTAGGGTTAGTGTGAGGGTAAGGGTTAGGGTGAGGGTTAGGTTGATGGTGAGGGTTAGGGTTAGCATTAGGGTAAGGGTTAGTGTGAGGGTTAGTGTTACGGTTAGGGTGTGGGTGAGGATTAGGGTTAGGGTTAGGTTGAGGGTTAGGGTTAGGGTGAGGTTTAGGGTTAGGTTTAAGGTTAGGTGGAGGGTGAGGTTTATGATGAGGGTGAGGTTGAGGGTTAGGGTTAGGGTGAGGTTGAGGTTGAGGGTTAGGATTAGGGTTAGGGTTAGGGTTAGGGTTAAGGGTAGGTTGAGGGTGAAGGTTATGGTGAGGTTGAGGGTGAGGGTTAGGGTTAGGGTGAGGGTGAGGTTGAGGGTGAGGATTAGGGGTAGGATTAGGGTTTTGGTTAGGGTTAGACTGAGGGTGAGGGTGAGGGTGAGGGTGAGATTAAGGGTTAGGCTTAGTGTTAGGGTGAGTGTTAGTGTTAGTGTGATGGTTATGGTGAGGGCAGGGTAAGGCTTAGCGTGAGTATTGAGGTGAGGGTGAGGGTTAGGGTTAGCATTAGAGTTAGGGTGAGGGTTAGGGTGTGTGCGAGGGTTAGGGTGAGGGTGAGTGTAACCTTAGGGTGAGGACTAGGGTTAGGATTAGGGTTAGGGTTATGGTTAGGCTGAGGGTGAGGATGAGGGTGAGGGTGAGGGTTAGGGTTAGGTTTAGGGTGAGGGTTAGGTTTAGGGTTCGGGTTATTGTTAGGGTTAGGGTTAGGGTGAGGGTGAGGGTGAGGTTGCGGGGTGAGGGTGATGGTTAGGGGTAGGGTTAGGTTTAGGGTGAGGGTTACGTTTAGGATTAGGTTTAGGGTTAATGTTAGCCTGAGGGTGAGGTTGAGGGTGAGTGTGAGGGTTAGGGTTAGGGTTAATATGAGGGTTAGGGTGATGGTGAGGCTTAGGGTTCGGGTTCGGGTTAGGGTGAGGGGTAAGGTTAGGGTTAGGGTTAGAGTGAGGGGTAGGGTGAGGGTGAGTGTTAGGGTGAAGGTTAGGGTTAGGGTGAGGGTTAGGGTTAGGGTGAGGGTGAGGGTTAGGTTTAGCATTAGCGTTAGGGATAAGTTTAGGCTGAGGGTGAGTGTGAGGGTGAGGGTTAGGGTTACAGTTTGGGTTAGGGTTAAGGTGAGGATTAGGTTTAGTGTGAGAGTTAGGGTTAGGGTTAGGGTTAGGGTGATGGTAAGTGTTAGGGTGAGGGTTAGGGTGAGAGTGAGGGTTAGGGTTAGCGTGAGTGCTAGGGTGAGGGTTAGGGTGAGGGTGAAGGTTAGGGTTCGGGAGAATATTAGGGTTAGGGTTGGGGTGATGTTTAGGGTTCGGGTTAGGGTGAGTGTGAGTGTGAGGGTTAGGGTTAGGGTTAGTGTTAGGGTGAGGGTTAGAGTTAGGGTAAGGGTGAGGGTTAGGGTGAGGGTTAGGGTTAGGGTTTGGGTTAGGGTTTGGGTGAGGGTGAGGCTGAGGGTGAGAGTTAAGTTTAGGATTAGGCTTAGGGTTAGCATTAGGCTTAGGGTGAGGGTGATGGTGAGGGTGAGGGTTATGGTTAGGGTGAGTGTGAGGGTGAGGGTGAGGGTTAGGTTTAGGATTAGGGTTAGTGTTCGGGTTAGGCTTAGGGTGAGGTTGAGGGTGAGGTTGAGGGTTAGGTTAGGTTTAGGGTGGAGGTTAGGGTTAGGGTGATGTTTAGGGTGAGGGTGAGCGTTCGGGTGTGGGTGAGGGTTAGGGTAAGGGTGAGGGTTAGAGTTAGGGGGAGGTTTAGGGTTAGGGGAAGGGTGAGCATTAGGGTTAGGGTTAGCATTAAGGTGAGCGTTTGGTTTAGGATTAGGCTTAGGGTGAGGGTTAGGTTGATATTTAGGGTTAGGGTTAGGGTTAGTGTGAGGATTAGGGTTGGGGTTAGGGTGAGGGTGGCCGTGAGGGTTAAGGTTAGTATTAGGGTAGGATTAGGTTTAGGCTGAGAGTGAGTGTGATGGTGAGGCTAAAGGTTACAGTTAGGGTTAGGGTTAGGGTGAGGGTTAGGGTTAGGGTTAGGCTGAGGGTTAGGTTCAGGGTAAGGGTGAGGGTGAGGGTTAGGGTGAGGGTGAAGATTAGGGTTAGGGTGAAGGTAACTGTTAGGGTGAGGTTTAGTATGAGGGTAAGGATTAGGGATATCATTAGGATTAGGATGAGAGTGAGGGTTAGGGTTAGGGTTCGAGTTAGGGTGAGGGCTAGGGTGAGGGTGAGGGTTAGGGTTAGGGTTAGGGATAGGGTTAGGCTGAGGGTTAGGCTGAGGGGTAGGTTTAGGGTTACTGTGAGGGTTAGGGTGAGGGTAAGGGTTAGGGTGAGGTTAGTATGAGGGTGAGGGTTAGGGTTAGGGTGTGATTGAGGATTAGGGTTAGGGTTAGGTTGAGGGTTAGGGTTAGGGTGAGGGTTAGGGTTAAGGTTAGGTTGAGGGTGAGGGTTATGGTGAGGGTGAAGATGAGGGTTAGGGTTAGGGTGAGTGTGAGGTTAAGGGTTAGGATTAGGGTTAGGATTAGGGTTTTGTTTAGGGTTAGGCTGAGGGTGAGGGTGAGAGTGAGGGTGAAGTTAAGGATAGGCTTAGGTTTGGGGTGAGTGTTAGTGTTAGTTTGATGGTTATGATGAGGGTAGGGTAAGGGTTAACGTGAGGGTTAAGGTGAGGGTGAGGGTTAGGGTTAGCATTAGGGTGAGGGTGAGGGTTAGTGTGTGGGTGAGGGTTAGGTTGAGGGTGAGTGTAAACTTAGGGTGAGGACTAGGGTTAGGATTAGGGTTAGGGTTATGGTTAGGCTGAGGGTGAGGATGAGGGTGAGAGTGAGGGTTAGGGTTAGGTTTAGGGTGAGGATTAGAATTAGGGTTAGGGTTAGGGTTAGGCTGAGAGTCAGTGTGAGGGTTAGGGTGAGGGTGAGGGTGAAGGTTAGGGTTAGGGTTAGGGTTAGTGTGAGGGTTAGGGTGAGGGTGAAAGTGAGGGTTAGGTTTAGGTTAGTGTTAGGGTGAGGGTGAGGGTGAGGGTGAGTGTGAGAATTAGGTTTAAGATTAGGCTTAGGGTTAGGGTTATGCTCAGGGTGAGGGTTAGGGTGAGGGTGAGGTTTAGAGTTAGGGTTAGGGTGAGGGTGAGTGTGAGGGTGAGGGTTAGATTTAGGATTAGGTTTATGGTTAGGGTTAGGCTTAGGGTGAGGGTGAGGTTGAGGGTGAGGATTAGGGTGAGGGTTAATATGTGGGTGAGGATTAGGGTTAGCATGAGGGTTAGGGTTAGGGATAGGGTTAGAGTGAGATTAGGGTGAGGGTGAGGGTTAGGGTGAGAGTTAGGTTAAAGATTAGGCTTAGGTTAGGGTTAGGCTTAGGGTGAGGGTGAGGGTTAGGTTTAGGTTGAGGGTGAGGTTTAGCGTGAGGGTGAGGGTTAATTTAGAGGGTGAGGGTTAAGGTTAGTGTTAGGGTGAGGGTTAGGGTGAGGGTTATGTTGAGGGTTAGGGTTAGCAAGAGGGTGAGGGTTAGGTTTAGGGTGAGGGTGAGTGTTAGGGTGAGGGTGAGGGTGCGGGTGAGGGTTAAGTTTAGGGTGAGGTTTAGGGTTAGGGTTAGGGTGAGGATTATGGTTAGGGTGAGAGTGAGTGTTAGGGTGAGGGTGAGGGTTAGGGTTAGGGTGAGGGTTAGGGTAGGGTTAGGGTTAGGGTGAGGATTTGGGTGAGGGTTTGGGTTAGGGTTGGGGTGAGAGTTAGGCTGAGGGTCAGGGTGAGGATTAGGGTGAGGTTTAGGGTTAGGTTTAGGGCTAGGGTTAGGGTGAGGTTTTGGCTGAGGGTGAGATTTAGTGTGAGAGTGAGGGTTATGGTGAGGGTGAGGGTTACTGTTAGGGTTAGGGTGAGGGTTACGGTGAGGGTGAGGGTTAGGAGTAGGTGGAGGGTCAGGGGGAGGTTGATGGTGAGGGTTAGAGTTAGGGAGAGGGTGAGGGTTAGGTTTAGTGTTAGGTGATGTTTAGGGTTAGGGTTAGGGTTAGGGTGAGGTTGAGGGTGAGGATTACGGTGAGGGTTAGGTTTATATTTAGGGTGAGGGTGAGGGTGAGGGTGAGGGTTACGGTGAGGGTAAGCATTAGGTTGAGGGTGTGGGTTAGGGTGAGGTTAGGTTGAGGGTTAGGGTTCGGGTGAGTATTTGGATGAGGTTTAGGTTGAGGTTTAGGGTGACGGTGAGGGTAAAGGTGAGGGTTAGGGTGAGGGTGAGGTTTAGCGTTAGGGTGAGGGTTAGGGTGAGGGTTAGGATGAGTGTGTTGGTTAGCGTTAGGTGGAGGTTTAGGGTGAGGTTGAGGGTTAAGGTGAGGGTTAGGGATAGGTTTGGGATTAGGGTTAGGGTGAGGTTTAGGGATAGGTTTAGGTTTAGGGATAGGTTGAGGGTTATTGTGAGGGTAAGGGTTAGGGATATGGTTGGGTTAGGGTGAGGGTTAGGGTTAGGGTGAGGGTGAGGGTGAAGGTTAGGGTTAATGTTAGGGTTAGGGTGAGGTTTAGGGTTAGGATTAGGGTGATGGTGAGGGTTAGGGTTCGGGTTAGGTTTAGGTTTAGGGTAGGGTGAGGGTGAGGGTTAGGTTTAGTGTGAGGGTGAGGGTGAGGGTGAGGGTTAGGGTTAGAGTTATGGTGAGAGTGAGGGTGTGGTTGAACGTTAGGTTTAGGGTGAGGGTTAGGGTGAGGGTTAAGGTTAGGGTGAGCGATAGGGTTAATTTGAGGTTGAGGGTGAGGATGAGGGTTAGGGTAAGATTTAGGTTGAGGGTGAGTTTTAGCGTTAGGGTGAGGGTTAGGGTGAGGTTTAGGGTGAGGGTTAGTGTTAGGGTGAGGGTTAGGGTGAGGGTCAGGGTTAGGGACAGTGTGAGGGTTAGGGTTAGGGTTTGGGTGAGGGTTAGGTTGAGGATTTACAAGTAGATGTTCACCAGGAACACCTGGAGGCCTGCCGGCAGCAAGATTCCGGTTAGGGTGAGTGTGAGTGTTAGGGTAGGGTGAGGGTAAGGGTTAGGGTTAGAGTTAGGGTGAGGGTGAGGGTGAGGGTGAGTTTTAGGGTGAGGGTTAGGGTGAGGGTTAAGGTTAGGGTGAGGTTTAGGGTGAGGGGTAGGGTGACGGTCAGGGTGAGGGTGAGGGTGAGGGTTAGGGTTAGGTTTAGGGTGAGGGTTAGGGTGAGGGTTAGGGTTAAGTTGAGGGTGAGGCTTAGGGATAGGGTTAGGGTAAGGTTAGGGGTGAGGCTTAGGGTTAGGGTTTGTGTGAGGGTTGCGTGAGGGTGATGGTGAGGGTGAGGGTTAGGGTTAAGGTTAGGATGAGGGTTAGGGATAGGGTGATTGATAGGGTGAGGGTTAAGGTTAGGGTGAGGGTTAGGGTTAGGGTGAGGGTTAGGGTTAGGGTGATGTTTTGAGTGAGGGTGAGAGTTAGGGAAAGCGTGAGGGTTCAGGTTTAGGTGAGGGTTTTGGTTCTCGTGAGGATTAGGGTTAGGGTTAGTGTGCGGGTGAGGTTGCGGGTTAGGGTTTGGGTTAGGTTGAGGGTTAGGGTTAAGGTTTTCATTAGGGTGAGGGTGAGGGTGAGGGTGAGGGTTAGGGTTAGGGTAGGTTGAGGGTGAGGGTTAGGGTTAAGGTTATGTTTAGGGTGAGGGTTATGGTTAGGGTGAGGGTTATGGATAGGGTTAGGGTTAGGGTGAGAGTGAGAGTGAGGTTTAGGGTTAGGATTAGGGTTAGAGTTAGGTTGAGGGTTAGGGTGAGAGTAAGGGTTAGGGTTAGGATTAGGGTGAGGGTGAAGTTTAGGGTTAGGGTGAGGGTAAGTATGAAGGTGAGGTTTCGTGGGAGGATAAGGGTTACCATTAGGTTTAGGAAGAGGGTGAGGGTTATAGTTAGGGTTAGCATTAGGGTGAGGGGTAGGGTAAGGGTGAAGGTTAGGGTGAGGGATAGTGTGAGGATTAGGGTTAGGGTTAGGGTGAGGGTTAGGTTGAGAGTGAGGGTTAGGGTTACCATGAGTGTTAGGGTTAGGGTTAGGTTTAGTGTGAGGGTTATGGTTAGGTTTAGGGTTAGGGTTAGGGTGAGGGTGAGGGTTAGTGTGAGGGTGAGGGTTAGGGTTAGCATTACAGTAAGGGTTATGTATAGGGTGAGGGTTAGGGTTAGGATTAGGGTTAGGATGTGGGTGAGGGTGAGGGTGAGGTTTAAGGTTAGGGTTAGGGTAAGGGTTAGGGTTAGGGTGAGGTTTAGGGTTAGTGTTAGTGTTAGGTTGAGGATGAGGGTGAGGGTTAGGTTTAGGGTTAGGGTTAGGTTTAGGCTTAGGCTTAGGGAAAAGGTGAGGGTTCGGGTGAGGTTGAGGGTTAGGGTGCGGGTGAGAGTTAGGTTTAGGGTTAAGGTTAGGGTAAGGGTGAGGGTGAGGGTTAGGGTTAAGTTTAGGGTTAGGATTAGGGTGATGGTTAGGGTTACGTTTAGGGTTAGGGTGAGGGAGAAGGTAAGGGTTCGTGTGAGGTTGAGGGTTAGGGTGTGGGTGAGGGTTAGGATTAGGGTGAGGGTTAGGGTAAGGGTGAGGGTGAAGGTTAGAGGGAGGGTTAGGGTGAGGGTTAGGGTTAAGGTTAGGGTGAGGGTGCAGGTTAGGGTTAGGTTTAGTGTGAGGGTTAGTATTGGTGTGAGGGTTAGGGTTTTGGTTAGGGTTAGGGTGAGGGTGAGGGTGAGGGTTAGGGTTAGGGTTAGGGTGAGGGTGAGGAGGAGGGTGAAAGTTAGGTTTAGGATTAGGCTTAGGGTTAGGTTTAGGCTTAGGGTGAGGGTGAGGGTGAGGGTTAGGGTTAGGGTGAGGGTGAGAGTCAGTGTGACGGTTAGATTTAGGATTAGGGTTAGTGTTAGGGTTAGGCTTAGGGTGAGGCTGAGGGTGAGGGTGAGGGTTAGGGTTAGGTTTAGGGTGAGGTTTAGGGTTAGGGTGATGTTTAGGGTGAGGGTGAGGGTTAGGGTGAGGGTGAGGGTTCAGGTTAGGGTAAGGGTTAGGGTGTGGGTTAGGGTTAGGGTTAGGGTGAGGGTTAGGATTAGGGTTAGGGTTTGGTTGAGGGTTAGGCTTAGGGTTAGCCTTAGGGTGAGAATGAGCGTTAGGGTTAGGGTTAGTGTGAGGGTGAGGGTGAGGGTTAGGTTTAGCATTAGTTTTAGGGTTTTGTTTAGGCTGACGGTCAGTGTGAGGATGAGTGTGAGGGTGAGGGTGAGGGTTAGAGTTAGCTTGAGGATTAGGGTGAAAGTTGGGGTTAGGTTTAGGGTTAGGATGAGTGTTAGGGTGATGGTCTGGGTTAGGTTTAGGGTTAGGGTGAGGGTTAGGTGAGGGTAAGGGTCAGGGTGAGGGTTAGGGTGGGGGTGAGGTTTAGGGTTAGGGTGAAGGTAAGTGTTAGGTTGAGGTTTAGGGTGAGGGTGAGGGTTAGGAATATCATTAGGGTTAGGGTGAGGGTGAGGGTTAGAATTAGGGTTAGAGGTACGGTGAGGGCTAGGGTGAGGGTGAGGGTTAGGGTTATGGTTAGGGATAGTGTGAGGGTGAGGGTGAGGGTGAGATTTAGGTTTAGGATTAGCCTTAGGGTTAAGTTTAGGCTTAGGGTGAGGATGAGGGTGAGGGTGAGGGTTAGGGTTAGAGTTAGATTTAGGGTGAGGGTTATTGTGAGGTTGAGGGTTAGTGTGAGGGTTAGGGATAGGGTGAGGATTAGGGTTAGTGTTAGGGATAGGGTGAGGGTTAGGAAGAGGGGTAGGGTTAGGAATAGGGTGAGGGTTAGGGTTAGGGTGAGGGTTAGGGTTAGGGATAGCATTAGGGTGAGGGTGAGGGTGAGGGTTGTGGTTACGTTTAGGGTGAGGGTGAGGGTTAGGGTTAGCATTAAGTTGAGGTTTAGGGTTAGGGTGAGGGTTATGGATAGGGTTAGGCTTAGGGAGAGGGTGAGGGTTAGGGTTAGGGTTACGGTGAGGGTGAGGGTGCGGGTTAGAGGAAGGGTTATGGTGAGGGTTAGGGTTAGGGTGAGGGTTAGGATTAGAGATAGCGTTAGGGTGAGGGTGAGGTGAGGGTTGGGGTTAGGTTTAGAGTGAGGGTTAGGGTTAGGGTTAGGTTTAGAGTTAGGGTGATGGTGAGGGTGAGGGTTGGGTTTAGCATTAGGCTAAAGTTTAGGGTTAGACTTAGGGGGAGGGGGAGTGTGAGGGTGAGGGTGAGTGTTAGGGTTAGCATTAGGGTAAGATTTAGGGTTAGGCTTAGGGGGAGGGTGAGTGTGTGGGTGAGGGTTAGGGTTAAGTTTAGGGTTAGGGTGAGGGTTAGGTTTTGAGTGAGGGTTAGAGTTAGGGGTAGGGTTAGGGTGAGGGTAAGGGTTAGGGTGAGTGTTAGTGTGAGGGTGAGGGTTACGGTTAGCATTCGGGTAAGGGTTATGGATAGGGTGAGGGTTAGGCTTAGGGTTAGGGTTAGGGTGTGGGTGAGGGTGAGGATTAGGGTTAGGATAAGGGTGAGGGTTAGGGTTCTGGTGATGTTTAGGGTTAGTGTTAGTGTTAAGTTTAGGATAAGGTTGAGTGTGAGGGTGAGGGTTAGGTTGAGGATTAGGGTTAGGGTTAGGGTTAGGCTTAGGGAGAAGGTGAGGGTTCGGGTGAGGTTGAGGGTTAGGGTTTGGATGAGGTTTAGGGTTAGTGTGAGGGTTAGGGTGAGGGTGAGGGTGAGGGGTAGGGGTAGGGTGAGGGTGCGGGTTAGGGTCAGGTTTAGTGTGAGGGTCACGATTAGGGTGAGGGTTAGGGTTAGGGTGAGGGTGAGGATAAGGGTTAGGGTTAGGGTGAAGGTGAGGGTGAGGGGGAGGGTTTAAGTTAGGTTTAGGATTAGTCTTAGGCTTAGGATTAGGTTTAGGTGAGGGTGAGGGTGAGGGTGAGGGTTAGGGTTAGGGTGAGGGTGAGGGTGGGGGTGAGGGTTAGGTTTAGTATTAGGTTTAGTGTTAGGGTTAGGCTTAGGTTGAGGGTGAGGGTAAGGGTTAGGGTTAGGTTTAGGGTGAGGGTTAGCGTTAGGGTTATTTTTAGGGTGTGGGTGAGGGTTAGGGTGCGGTTGAGGGTTCAGGTTAGGGTGAGGGTTAGGGTATGGGTGAGGATTTTTTTTAGTCTTAGGGTGAGCTTTAGGGTTAGGGTGAGTGTTACTCTTAGGGTTAGTGTTAGGTTGAGGGTGAGAGTTAGTGTGAGGGTAACGGTGAGGGTTAGGGTTAGGATTAGGGTTTGGGTTAGGGTTAGGTTGAGGGTGAGGGTTAGGGTGAGGGTGAGGGTGAGTGTAAGGTTTAGGGTTAAGTTTAGGGTGAGTGTTAGGGTTAGTGTGATGGTTGAGGGTAGGGTAAGGGTTAGCGTGAGGGTTAGGGTGAGGGTGAGGGTTAGGGTTAGTGTTAGGGTAAGGGTGAGGGTTAGGTTGTGGGCGAGGGTTAGGGTGAGGGTGAGTGTTATGATTAGGGTGAGGTTTAGGTTTAGGTCTAGGGTTAGGGTGAGGGTGAGGGTGAGAATTAGGGTTAGGCTTATAGTTATGGTGAGGGTGAGACTTAGGTTTAGGGTGAGGGTGAGGGTTAGGGTGAGGGTTATGCTTAGGGTTAGTGTTAGGTTTAGAGTGAGGGTGAGGGTGAAGGTTAGGGTTAAGGTAAGCATTAGGGTGAGGGTGAGGCTGATGTTTAGGTTTATGTTTAGTGTGAGGGTGAGGGTGAGTGTTAGGTTGAGGGTTAGGATTAGGGTTAGGTATAGGCTGAGAGTGAGGGTGAGGGTCAGGATGTGGCTTAGGGTTAGGGTTAGGGTTAGGGTGAGGAAAAGGGTGAGGGTGAGTGTTAGGGTGAGGGTTAAGGTTAGGTAAGGGTTAGGGTTAGGTTGAGGATTAGGATGATGGTGAGAGTTAGGGTGAGGGTAAGTGTTAGGGTTAGGGTTAGACTTAGGGTTAGGGTGAGGGTTAGGTTTAGGGTGATGTTTTGGGTGAGGGTGAGAGTGAGGGAGAGCGTGAGGGTTCGGGTTTGGGTAAGGATTAGGGTTCTCGTGAGGATTAGGGTTAGGGTTAGGGTGCGGGTGAGGGTGCAGGTTAGGGTTTGGGTTAGGTTGAGGGTTAGGGTTAGGGTGAGGGTTAGGGTTAAGGTTAGCATTAGAGTGAGGGTGAGGGTGAGGGTTAGGGTTAGGGTAGGGTGAGGGTGAGGGTTAGGGTTATGTTTATGGTTAGGGTGAGGGTTAGGTTTAGGGTGAGGGTTATGGATAGGGTTAGGGTTAGGGTGAGGGTGAGGGTGAGGTTTAGGGTTAGGATTAGGGTTAGAGTTAGGGTGAGGGTGAGGGTGAGGGTAAGGGTTAGGGTTAGGATTATGGTGAGGGTGAGGTTTAGGGTTAGGGTGAGTGTAAGTATGAGTGTGAGGTTTAGGGGGAGGATAAGAGTTACCATTAGGGTTAGGGAGAGGGTGAGGGTTATAGTTAGTGTTAGCGTTAGGGTGAGGGGTGGGGTGAGGGTGAAGGTTAGGTTTAGGGTTAGGGATAGTATGAGGATTAGGGTTAGGGTTAGGGTGAGGGTTAGGGTCAGCATGAGTGTTGGGGTTAGGGTTAGGTGGAGAGTGAGGGTTAGGTTCAGCATGAGTGTTAGGGTTAGGGTTAGGGTTAGGATTAGGGTGAGGGTAAGGGTTAGGGTGAGGGTTAGTGTGAGGCTGAGGGTTAGGGTTAGCATTACAGTAAGGGTTATGGATAGGGTGAGGGTTAGGGTTAGGATTTGGGTTAGGATGTGGGTGAGGGTGAGGGTGAGGATTAGGGTTAGGGTTAGGGTAAGGGTAAGGGTGAGGGTGAGGTTTAGGGTTAGTATTAGTGTTGGGTTGAGGATAAGGGTGAGGGTTAGGTTTAGGGTTAGGGTTAGGCTTAGGCTTATGGAGAAGGTGAGGGTTCAGGTGAGGTTGAGGGTTATGGTTTGGGTAAGGGTTAGGGTTAGGGTGAGGGTTAGGGCGAGGGTGAGTGTGAGGGTTAGAGGGAGGGTTAGGGTGAGGGTTAGGGTTAAGGTTAGGGTGAGGGTGCAGGTTAGGGTTAGGTTTAGTGTGAGGGTTAGTATTGGGGTGAGGGTTAGGATTACGGTTAGGGTTAGGGTGAGGGTGAGGGTGAGGGTTAGGGTTAGCATTGGGGGAACGGAGCGTGAGCGTGATGGTTAGGTTTAGGATTAGGGTTAGTGTTAGGGTTAAGCTGAGGGTGAGGGTGAGGTTTACGGTGAGGGTTAGGGTTAGGTTTAGAGTGAGGTTTAGGGTTAGGGTGATGTTTAGGGTGAGGGTTAGGGTGAGGGTGAGGGTGAGGGTTCAGGTTAGGGTTCAGGTTAGGGTGTGGGTGAGGGTTAGGGTTAGGGTGAGGGTTAGGATTAGGGTTAGGGTTTGGGTGAGGGTGAGTGTTACGGTTAGGGTTAATGTGAGGGGGAGGTGGAGGGTTAGGGTTAGCATTAGGGTTAGGGTTAGGTTTAGGCTGACATTCAGAATGAGGGTGAGGGTGAGGGTGAGGGTTAGAGTTAGAGAGAGTATTAAGGTGAAGGTTGGGGTTAGGTTTAGGGTTAGGGTGAGTGTTAGGGTGAGGGTTGTGTTTAGGTTTAGGGTTAGGGTGAGGGTTAGGATGGGGGTGAGTTTTAGGGTTAGGGTGAAGGTAAGTGTTAGGGTGAGGTTTAGGATGAGAGTGAATGTTAGAGTTAGGGTTGGGGTGAGGTTTAGGGTTCGGGTTAGGGTGAGGGTATGGGTGAGGGTGAGGATTAGGGTTAGGGTGAAGGTACGTGTTAGGGTGATGTTTAGTATGAGGGTTAGGGTTAGTGAGATCATTTGGTTTAGGGTGAGGGTGAGGGTTAGGGTTAGGGTTAGAGTTAGGGTGAGGGCTAGGGTGAGGGTGAGGGTTAGGGTTAGGGTTAGGGATATGGTGAGGATTAGGGTTAGGGTTAGGCTTAGGCTTAGGGTGAGGCTGAGGGTGAGGGTGAGGGTTAGGGTGAGGGTGAGGGTGAGGGTGATGGTGAGGATTAGGTTTAGGATTTGGGTTAGGGTTAGGGTTAGGATTAGGGTGAGGGTGAGGGTGAGGGTTATAGTGGGGTTTTGGATTAGGTTTAGGGTGATGGTTAGGTTTATGATGATGGTTATGGTCAGGGTGAGGGTTAGGGTGAGGGTTAGTTTTAGGATTAGGGTTATTTAGCGTGAGGGCTAGGGTCAGTTGGAGGGTTAGGGTTAGGGTTAGGGTTAGGGTGAGTGTTAGGGTGAGGGTTAGGGTTAGGGTTAGGGTTAGAGTGAGTTTGAGGGTTAGGGTTAGGGTTAGGGTTAGTGTGAGGGTTAGGGTGAGGGTGAAAGTGAGGGTTAGGGTTAGGTTAGGGTTAGGGTGAGGGAGAGGGTGAGGGTGAAGGTTAGTTTTAGGATGAGTTTTAGGGTTAGTGTTAGGCTTAGGGTTAGGGTGAGGATTAGGTTGAGGGTGAGGGTTAGGGTGAGAGTTAGGTTTAAAATTAGGCTTAGGTTAAGGGTTAGGCTTAGGGTGAGGGTGAGGATTAGGGTTAGGCTGAGGGTGAAGGTTAGGCTGAGGGTGAGGGTTAAGTTAGAGGGTGAGGGTTAGGGTTAGTGTTAGGGTGAGGGTTTGGGTGAGGGTTATGTTGAGGGTTAGGGTTAGCAAGATGGTGAGGGTTAGGGTTAGGGTAAGGGTGAGTGTTAGGGTAGGGTGAGGGTGCAGGTGAGTTTTATGTTTAGGGTGAGGTTTAGGGTTAGGGTTAGGGTGAGGATTATGGTTAGGGTGAGAGTGTTAGGGTGAGGGTGAGGGTCAGGGTTAGGTTTAGGGTGAGGGTAAGGTTAGGGTTAGGTTAGGGTGAGGATTTGGGTGAGGGTTTGGGTTAGGGTTGGGGTGAGAGTTAGGCTGAGGGTCAGGGTGAGGGTGAGGGTGAGGTTTAGGGTTAGGGTTAGGTTTAGGTTTAGGGTGAGGTTTAGGCTGAGGTTGAGATTTAGTGTGAGAGTGAGGCTTATGGTGAGGGTGAGGGTTAGGGTTAGGGTGAGGGTGAGGGTTAGGGTGAGGCTGAGGGTTAGGCATAGGTGGAGGGTTAGGGTGAGGTTAATGGTGAGGGTTAGAGTTAGGGAGAGGGTGAGGGTTAGGTTTACGGTTAGGGTGATGGTTAGGTTTAGGGTTAGGGTGAGGTTGAGGGTGAGGATTACGGTGAGGTTTAGGTTTAGAGTTAGGGTGAGGTTTAGGGTGAGGGTGAGGGTTACGGTGAGGGTAAGCATTAGGGTGAGGGTGTGGGTTAGGGTGAGGTTAGGGTGAGGGTTAGGGTTAGGGTAAGTGTTAGGATGAGGTTGGTTTAGGGTGACGGTGAGGGTTAAGGTGAGGGTTAGGGTGAGGGTGAAGTTTAGCGTTAGGGTGAGGGTTAGGGTGAGGGTTAGGATGAGTGTGTTGGTTAGCATTAGGTGGAGGTTTAGGGTGAGGTTTAGGGTTAAGGTGAGGGTTAGGGATAGGGTTGGGATTAAGGTTAGGGTGAGGTTTAGGGATAGGTTTAGGTTTAGGGTTAGGTTGAGGGTTAGAGTGAGAGTAAGGGTTAGGGTTATGGTTGGGTTAGGGTGAGGGTTAGGGTTAGGTTGAGGGTGAGGGTGAAGTTTAGGGTTAATGTTAGGGTTAGGGTGAGGTTTAGGGTTAGGATTAGGGTGATGGTGAGGGTTAGGGTTCGGGTTAGGTTTAGGTTTAGGGTTAGGGTGAGGGTGAGGGTTAGGTTTAGTGTGAGGGTGAGGGTGAGGGTGAGTGTTAGTGTGAGGGTTAAGGTTAGGGTGAGGTTTAGGGTGAGGGTTAGGGTGACGGTTAGGGTGAGGGTGAGGGTTAGGGTTAGGTTTAGGGTGAGGGTTAGGGTGAGGGTTAGGGTTAAGATGAGAGTGAGGGTTAGGGTTAGGGTTAGGGTGAGTGTTGGGGTGAGGCTTAGGGTTAGGGTTTGTGTGAGGGTTATGTGAGGGTGATGGTGAGGGTGAGGGTTAGGGTTAAGGTTAGGATGAGGGTTAGGGATAGGGTGAGTGATAGGGTGAGGGTTAAGTTTAGGGTGAGGGTTAGGGTGAGTGTGAGGGTTAGGGTTAAGTTGAGAGTGAGGGTTAGGGTGAGGGTGCGGGTTAGGGTTATGGTTAGGGTTATAGTGAGGGTTGGGGTGAGGGTTAGAGTTAGGCTTAGGTTGAGTGTTACGGTGAGGGTTTGGGTGAGGGTTAGCGTGAGGATGAGTGTCAAGGTTAGGATTAGGTTTAGGGTGAGGGTTAGGTTGAAGGTTAAGGTTAGGGTGAAGGTGAGGGTTAGGGTGAGGGTGAAGGAGAGGGTGAGGGTTAGGGTGAGGGTGAGTGTTAGGTTGAGGGTTAGGGTGAGGGTTAGGTTTAGGGTTGGGGTGAGGTTTAGGTTAGGCTGAGGGTTAGGGTTAGGGTGAGTTTTAGGGTGAGGTTTGGGTGACGGTTAGGGTGAGGATGTGGGTGACGGTTAGGTTTTGGTTTAGGGTTAGGGTTAGGGTTAGGATGAGGGTTAGGGTGAGGGTGAGGGTGAGGGTGAGTTTGAAGGTTAGTGTTAGGTTGAAGGTGAGGGTGAGGTTTAGTGTGAGGGTTAAGGTTAGGTTGAGGGTTAGGGTTAGGTATAGGGTTAGTGTGAGGGTTGGGATTAGGGTTATGATGAGGGTTAGGGTTAGGGAGAGGGTGAGGTTTAGGGTTAGGTGAGGCTTAGGGTTAGGATGAGGGTTATTGTGAGGATGAGGGTGAGGGTTAGAGTTAGGGTTAGCGTTAGGGTGAGGTTTAGGGTGATGGTGAGGGTTAGTGTGAGGGTGAGGTTTGGGGTTAGGTTTAGGGTGAAGGTTAGGGTGAGGGTTAGGATTTAATTTTAGGGTGAGGGTTACAGTGAGGGTGAGGGTTAGGGTTAGGGTGAGTGTGAGGTTTATGGTGAGGGTGAGGGTGAGGGTGAGTTTGAGGGTTAGGGTTAGGGGTAGGGTTAGGGTGAGGGTGAGGGTTAGGGTTAGGATTATGATTAGTGGTAGTGTTAGGATTTACAAGGAGATGTTCACCAGGAACACCCAGAGGCCTGCTGGCAGCAAGATTCGGGTTAGGGTGAGTGTGAGGGTTAGCGTTAGGGTGAGGGTTAAGTTTAGGGTGACGTTTAGGATGAGGGTTAGGGTGAGGCTTAGGGATAGGGTGAGGTTGAGGGTTAGGGTTAGGTTTAGGGTGAGGTTTAGGGTGAGAGCTGGGGTTAAGGTGAGGATTAGGGTGAGGGTGAGGTTTAGCGATAGGTTGAGGGTTAAGGTTTGGTTTAGGTTTAGAGTTAGGGTGAGGGTTAGGTTGAGGGTAAGGTTTAAGGTTAGTGTTAGGGTTAGGGTGAGTGTTTGGATTAGGGTGAGGGTGATGGTGAGGGTTGGGTTTAATATTAGGGTTAGGGTGAGGGTTCGGGTTAGGATTAAGTTGATGGTGAGGGTTAGGGTTAGGGTTAGTTTTAGGGTGAGGGTTAAGTTGAGTGTTAGGGTTAGGGAGAGGGTGACTGTTAGGGATAGGGTTAGGGTGAGGTTTAGAGTTAGGGTTAGGGAGAGGATGAGGGTGAGGGTTAGGGTTAGGGTTGGGGTTAGGGTGAGGGTTAGGGTGAGGGTGAGGATTAGGTGAGGGTTAGGCTGAGGGTGAGGGTTAGGGTAAGGGTGAGGGTTAGGGTGAGGGTGAGGGTTAGCATCAGTGTGAGGGTTAGGGTGAGATTTTGGGTGAGGGTTAGGGTGAGGGTGAAGGTGAGCGTGAGGTTGAGGTTTAGGGTTAGGGTGAGGTTTAGGGTGAGGGTGAGGGTTAAGGTGAGGGTTAGGATGAAGGTGTGGTTTAGCGTTAGGTTGAGGGTTATGGTGAGGGTTAGGATGAGGGTGCTGGTAGTGGTTCGGTGGAGATTTAGGGTTAGCGTTAGGGTGACGGTTAAGGTGAGGGTGAGGGTTAGAGTTAATGTTAGGTTTAGGGTGAGTGTTAATGTTAGGGTGAGGGTTAGGATGACGGTGCGGGTTAGGGTTAGGGGGAGGTTTGGGGTTAGGGTTAGGGTTAGTGTGAGGGTTGGGGTTAGGGTGAGGGTTAGGGTTAGCGTTAGGTTTAGGGTTAGGTTGAGCTTTAGGGTGAGGGTAAGTGTTAGGGTTAGGGTTAGGATTAGGGTGAGGGTTAGGGTTAGGGTGGGGGTGAGGGTGAGGTTTAGGGTTAATGTTAAGATTAGGGTGAGGGTTAGGGTGAAGATTAGGATGATGGTGAGGTTTAGGGTTAGGGTAGTGGTTAGGTTTATGGTTAGGGTTAGGGTGAGGGTCAGGGTTAGGTTTAGGGTTAGGGTTAGGTTGAGGGTGAGGGTTAGGATGAGGGTGATGGTGAGGTTTAGGCTAAGGGTGAGAGTGAGGGTAAGTGTGAGGTTGAGGGTGAACGTGATCATTAGCTTTAGGGTTAAGGTGTAGTTTAGGGTGAGTGTTAAGGGTAGGGTGAGGGATAGGGTTAGTTTTAGAGTAAGGTTAGGGTGAGGATTAGAGGGAGTGTGAGGGTTATGGTTAGGGTTAGTGTTAGGGTGACGTTAGGGTGAGGGTTAAGTTAAGGGAGAGGGGGAGGGTTAGGGTGAGGTTTTGGTTAGGTTTAGGGTGAGGTTGAGGGTTAGTGTGAGGTGAGGGTTAGGGTGAGGGTGAAGGATAGGGTGAGGGTGAGGGTTAGGTTGAGGGTTAGGATCAGGGTTACGGTAAAGTTTAGGGTGAGGTTTAGGGTTAGGGTTAGGGTTAGGGTTAGGTTTAGGGTAAGGGTTAGGGTGAGGGTTAGGGTGAGGGTTAGGGTAAGGGTGAGGTTTAGGGTTAGGGTTAGGGTGAGGGTGAGGTTGAGGGTTAGGGTGAGGATTAAGTTTAGGGTGAGGGTTAGGGTGAGGTTTAGGGTTAGAGTGAGGTTTAGAGTGAGGGTGAGGATTAGGGTGAGGGTTAGGGTGAGTGTGAGGGTTAGTGTTAGGGTGAGGGTTAGGGTGAGGGTTAGGGTGAGGGTTAGGGTGAGGTTTAGCGTGAGGGTGATGTTTAGGTTTAGGTTTAGGGTTAGGGTTAGGGTGAGGGTTACGATTAGGGAGAGGGTGAGGTTAGGATTAGGGTTAGGGTGAGGGTTAGGATTAGGGTGAGTTTTAGGGTTAGGGTTAGTGTGAGAGTGAGGGTGAGGGTGAGGGTTAGGGTGAAAGAGAGTGTTAGGATGAGGGTGAGGGTTGGTGTGAGGGTTAGGGAGAGGGTTAGGGTTAGTGTGATGGTTAGGATTATGGTGAGGTTTTTTGTTAAGGTTAGGGTGAGGGTTAGATTGAGGTTTAGGGTGACAGTTAGGGTGAGGGTGAAAGTGATGGTTAGGGTTAGGTTTAGGCTGAGGGTTAGGGTGAGGGTTAAGGTTAGGGTGAGGGTTGGGGTGAGGGTTTGGATTAGGGTTTGAATGAGGATTAGGCTGAGTGTCAGGGTGAGGGTGAGGGTTAGGGTTAGGTTTAGGGTGAGGGTTATGGTGAGGGTTAGGGTGAGGGTTAAGGTTAGGGAGTGGGTGAGGTTTAGGGTTAGGGTGAGGATGAGGGTGAGGTTTAGGGTAAGTGTGAGGGTGAGGGTGAGATTTAGGGTTAGGGTTAGGGTGAGGGTTAGGGTGAGGGTGAGGGCTAGTATGAGGGTTACGGTTAGGTTGAGGGGTAGGGTGAGGGTGAGAGTGAGGGTTAGGGTGAGGGTGAGGGTTAGGGTTAGGGTTAGGGTGAGGTTTACGGTGAGGGTGAGGGTTAGGGTGAGTGTTAAATTTAGGGTGAGGGTTAGGGTTAGGATTAGGGTGAGGGTTAGCGTGAAGGTTAGAGTTAGGGTGAGGGTTAGGGTTAGGGTGCGGGTTAGTGTTAGGGTGAGGGATAGGGTGAGGATGAGGGTTAGGGTGAGTGTTAGGCTCAGGATTAGGTTAAAGGATCGGGTGAGGGTTAGGGTTAGGGTGAGGGTTAGGGTTAGTTTTAGGGTGAGGGTTAGGATGAGGGAAAGGGTGAGGGTTTGGGGGGTGAGGGTTATTGTTAAGTTTAGGGTGAGGTTCAGGGTGAGGTTTAGGGTTAGTGTGACGGTGAGGGTTAGTGTTAGGTTTAGGGTTAGGGTTAAGGTGAGGGTTGGGGTGAGGCTTAGGGTTAGGTTTAGGTTGAGTGTTAGGGTGAGGATAATGGTGAGGGTGAGGATTAGGGTTAGGGTTAGTGTCAGGGTTAGGGTGAGGGTGAGGGTTAGGGTGAGGGTTAGGGTTAGGGTGAGGTTTAGGTTTAGGGTTAGGGTGAGGGTTAGGGTTATGGTGAGGGGTAGGTTTAGGTTTAGGATGAGGATTAGAGTTAGGATAGGGTTAGGTTGATGGTTGGGGTAAGGGTTAGGGTTTGGTTGGGGGAGGATTTGGCTGAGTGTCAGGGTGAGGGTGACAGTTATCATTAGGGTTGGGGTTAGGGTGAGGGTTAGGGTGAGGGTGAGGGTTAGGGTGAGGTTTATGGTGACGGTTATGGTTGGGGTTATGGTTATGGTGAGGGTTATGGTGAGGGTTAGGGTTAGGGTTAGGGTGAGGGTTAGGGTGAGCGTTAGGGCGAGGATTGGGGTGAGGGTTAGGGTTAGGGATGGGGTGAGGATTAGGCTGAGGGTAAGGGTGAGGGTGAGGGTTAGGTTTAGGTTTAGGTTTAGGGTGAGGGTTAGGGTGAAGATGAGGGTTAGGTTTAGGGTGAGGGTGAGGGTTAAGCTTAGGGTTAGGGTGAGGATTGGGGTGAGGGTTAGGGTTAGGGTTGGGTTGAAGGTTAGGCTGAGGGTAAGGGTAGGGGTGACAGTTAGTGTTAGGTTTAGGGTTAGGGTGAGGGTTAGGGTGAGGTTTATGGTGAGGTTTAGGGTTAGGGAGAGGGTGAGGGTTAGGTTTACGTTTAGGGTGAGGGTTAGGGTTACGGTGGGCTTAGGGTTAGGGTTAGGTTTAGGTTGAGGGTGAGGATGTGTGTTAGTGTTAAGGTTAGGGTTAGGGTTAGGTTGAGGTTTAGGGTGAGGGTGAGGCTTAGTGTGAGGGTAAGGATTATGGTGAGGGTGAGGGTTAGAGTGAGTGTTAAATTTAGGGTGAGGTTTTGGGTTAAGTTTAGGGTGAGGGTTAGAGTGAGTTTTAGGGTGTCGGTTAGGTTGAGGGTGAGGAAGAGGGTTAGGGTTAAGTTTAGGATGAGGATAAGGGTGAGCTTTAGGGTTAGTGTGAGGGTGAGGGTTACGGTTAGGTTTAGGGTAAGGGTGAGGGTTGGGGTGAGGCTAGGGTTAGTGTTAAGTTGAGGGTTAGGGTGAGGGTTAGGGTGAGGGTGAGGTTTAGGTTGAGCATTGTGGTGAGGGTTAGGGTGAGGGTTAGGGTTAGTTTTAGGGTTGTGTTAGGGTGAGGGTTAGGATGAAGGTTAGGGTTAGGAGACAGTAAGGGTTAGGGTTAGGGTGAGGGTTAGGTTGAGTTTCAGAGTTAGGGTGAGGATGAGGTTTAGGATGAGATTGAGGGTGAGGGTGAGTTTTAGGTTTAGGGTTAAGGTGAGGGTTAGCGTGAGGGTGAGGGTTAGGTTGAGTGTTAAGTTTAGGGTGCGGTTTAGGTTTAGAGTTATAGTGAGGGTTAGGGTGGGGTTTATGTTGAGGGTTAGGATTATGGAGAGTGTGAGGGTTCCAGTTTGGGTTAGGGTGAGGGTTAGGTTTAGGGTTAGGGTTAGGGTGAGGGTGAGGGTTAGGGTGAGGGTGAGGGTTAGGGTCAGGGTGAGAGTGAGGGTTAGGGTTAGGGTGAGTGTTAAGGTTAGGGTGAGGGTTAGGGTTAGGGTGAGTTTTAAGGTGAGGGTGAGGGTTAACGTGAGGGTTAGGGTGCAGGTGAGGTTTAGCGATAGGGTGAGGGTTAGGGTGTGGGTTAGGGTTATGGTGTGGGTTAGGGTTAGGGGGAGGTTTAGGGTTAAGTTTAGGGTGAGGGTTAGGGTGAGGGTGATGGTGAGGGTGAAGGTGAGGGTTAGGGATAGGATTAGGATTAGGGTTAGGGTTAGGATTTGCAAGGAGATGTTCACCCAGAACACCCCGAGGCCTGCCGGCAGCAAGATTCGTGTGAGGGTGAGGGTGAGGGTGAGGATGAGGGTGAGTGTGAGCGTTAGGGTTAGGGTTAGAGTTAGGATGAGGGTGAGGGTGAGCGTTAGGGTTAGGGTTAGAGTTAGGGTGAGGGTGAGGGTGAGAATTAGTGTTAGGGTTAGGGTTAGGCTTAGGGTGACGGTGAGGGTTAAGTGTAGGGTTAAGATTAGGGTGAGGGTTAGCCTTAGGTTTAGGGTTAGGGTTATGGTGACGGTGAGGGTGAGGGTTATGATGAGGGTGAGGGTTAGTTTTAGGGTGAAGGTTAGGGTGAGGGTGAGGGTTAGCATGAGTGTAAGTGTTAGAGTTAGTGTGAGGGTTAGGGTGATGGTGAAGGTTAGGGTTAGGTTGAGGTTTAGGGTTAGGATTAGGGTTAGAATGAGGGTTATGTTTAGGGTTTATGTTAGGGTGAGGGTTAAGGTCAGGATTAAGGTCAGGGTGAGGGTTAGGGTGAAGGTGAGATTTAGGGTTAGGGTTAGGGGGTGGGTTAGAGTGAGGGTTAGTGTGAGGGTGAGTTTTATGGTGAGGGTTAGGGTTAGGGTGAGGGTTAGAATGAGGATTAGAATTAGGGTTACGGTGAGGTTTAGGGTGAGGTTTATGGTTAGGGTTAGGTTTAGGGAAAGTGTGAACGTTAGGGTTAGGGTTAGGGTGAGGGTTAGGGTTAGGGTGAGGGTTACAGTTAGTGTGAGGGTGAGAGTGAGGGTGAGGGTTAGGATGAGGGTGAGGTTTAGGGTGAAGGTGAGGGATAAGTTGAGGGTAAGGATTAGGTTAGGGTGCGGGTTAGGGTGACGGTGAGTATTAGCGTGATGGTAAGGGTTAGGGTTAGTTTTAGGGTGAGGGTTATGGTTAGGGTGAGGGTTAGGGTTAGGGGTAGGTTTAGGGTTAGGTTCAGGGTTAGTGTGAGGGTAAGGGTTAGGTTAGTTTTAGGGTGAGGGTGAGGGTGAGGGTTAGGGTTAGGTTTAGCGTGAGCGTGAGGGTTTGGGTTAGGGTTAGGGTTAGGGTGAGGGTTAGGGTAATGGTTAGGGTGAGGGTTAGGGTTAGGGTTAGAATTAGGGTGAGGTTTAGGGTTAGGATTTATAAGTAGATGTTCACCCAGAACACCCGGAAGCATGCCGGCAGCAAGTTCCTGGAATTCTTCCTCAGAAGCCTTGAAAGGAGTGAAATGCTCCTATATTGCAATAACTCAGAACCTTATTCTGATTGTTCGTGGCCGAGGTCATTTTGATGAACACAACCGTCGATTAATTAGAGCCTGATATAGCCAGTGCCGTCTATAGTCCTGGATGGACAGTGGCCGTGTCCCAAACAACTGAGTTCTAGTTCTCCAAACTTTCACAGAGTGCCATAAGTAGAGGTTCAACTTACTCCTCAGGTTGAGTAGAGTGTGGCCATCAAAGCTGTAATCAGTAGCACTCAGGTGAGAAAAACGGGAAGCAGATATTCCTCAGTCAGCTGGCAGTGTCCTACAGGGAGAAGCCTATCTGGCTGCCACGTCTGAATGTTTGCAACCGCGGCAGAGCTCTGCAGGCACAATTGTGCAGGAATGCAAACTGCGTACCCTTGCCATACTTCACGGTTGTAGATGAAACCACGGAGGATTTACAGGGAGATGTTCACCGCAAACACCCGGAGGGCTGCCGGCAGCAAGATTCTGGAATTCTTCCTACGAAGCCTTGAAAAGAGTGAAACGCTCCTATGTTGCAAGAACTCAGAAGTTCATTCAGTGTGTTCCCGGCAGAGGTCATTCGGCTGAACACAACCTTGGACTAATTAGAGCCTGATATAACCAGTGCCGTCCATAGACCTGGATGGACAGTGGTCACGTCCCAAACAACTGAGGTCCAAATCTCCAAACTTTCACAGAGTGCCATAAGTGGAGTTTCAACTTACTCCTCAGGTTGTGTAGAGTGTAGGCGTCAAAGCTATAATTAGTAACTCTCAAGTGAGAAGAACGGGAAGTAGATATTCCTAGTCAGCTGGCAGTGTCCTAAGGGGACAAGCCTATCTGGCTGCCAGGTCTGAATGTTTGCAACCATGGCAGTGGTCTGCAGGCGCAAATATGCAGCAATGCAAACTGCGTACCCTTGCCAAACTTCATGGGTGTAGAAGAAAACACGGAGGATTTACAAGGAGATGTTCACCCAGGAACACCCGGAGGTCTGCCGGCAGCAAGATTCGGGTTAGGGTTAGGGTGAGGGTGAGCGTGAGGGTGATGGTGAGGGTTAGGGTTACGGTTAGGGTTAGGGTTAGAGTTAGGGTGTGGATTAGGGTGAGTGTGAGAGTGAGGTTGAGGGTGAGGGTTAGGGTTAGGGTTAGAGTGAGGTTTAGGGTGAGTTTGACTGTTAGGGTGAGGTTTAAGTTTAGGGTGAGCATTAGGGTTAGGTTTAGGGTGAGAGTAAGGGTTAAGGGTGATGTTTAGGGTGAGGGTGAGGGTTAGGGTAAGGGTTAGGGTGAGGGTGAGGGTTAGGGTAAGGGTTAGGTTGAGGGTGAGAGTTAGGTTTAGGAGGAGGTTTAGGGTTACGGTTAGAGTGAGGGTTTGGGTTAGGGTGAGGGTGAGGGTTAGGGTTAGGGTTATGTTTTGGGTTAGAGTGAGGCTTAGGTTGATTGTGAGGGTTAGGGTTAGGGTTAGGGTTAGTTTTAGGGAGAGGGTGAGGGTGAGGGTTAGGGTTCGGGTGAGGGTTAGAGTGGGTGAGGGTTAGGGTTAGGGTGAGGGTGAGGGTTATGGTTAAGGAGAGGGTGAGGTTTAGGGTTACGTTTACGGTGAGGGTTAGGGTTAGGGTGAGGGATAGGGTAATGGTTAGGGTGAGGGTTAGGGTTAGGCTTAGAATTAGGGTGAGGGTTAGGGTTAGGATTTACAAGGAGATGTTCACCCAGAACACCCGGAAGCCTGCCGGCAGCAGGAATTCTTCCTCAGAAGCCTTGAAAGGAGTGAAACGCTCCTATGTTGCAATAACTCAGAACCTTATTCTGATTGTTCGTGGCCGAGGTCATTCTGATGAACACAACCGTTGATTAATTAGAGCCTGATATAGCCATTGCCGTCCATAGTCCTGAATAGACAGTGGTCGTGTCCCAAACAACTGAGTTCTATTTCTCCAAACTTTCACAGAGTGCCATAAGTAGAGGTTCAACTCACTCCTCAGGTTGAGTAGAGTGTAGCCATCTAAGCTGTAATCAGTAGCACTCATGTGAGAATAAAGGGAAGCAAATATTCCCAGTCAGCTGGCAGTGTCCTACAGGGACAAGCCTATCTTGACGCCAGGTCTGAATGTTTGCAACCGCGACTGAGGTCTGCAGGCACAATTGTGCAGCAATGCAAACTGCTTACCCTTGCCAAACTTCACGGGTGGAGAAGAAACCACGGAGGATTTACAAGGATATGTTCACCTGGAACACCCGGATGTCTGCCCGTATCAAGATTCGGGTTAGGGTTAGGGTGAGGGTGAGGGTGAGGGTGAGGGTTAAGGTTAGGTTTAGGGTTAGGGTTAGGGTGAAGGTTAGGGTTAGGGTGAGAGTGAGGGTCGGGGTGAGGGTGAGGGTTAGGGTTAGGGTTACGGTGAGGTATAAAGTGAGGGTGAGGGTTAGGATGACTGTTAAGTTTAGGGTGAGGGTTAGGGTTAGGGTTAGGTTGAGGGTGAGAGTTAGGGTTAGGAGGTGGTTTAGGGTTAGGATTACGGTTAGGGTGAGGGTTAGGGTTACGGTTAGCGTGAGGGTTAGGGTTAGGGTTTTGTTTAGGGTCAGGGTGAGGCTTAGGTTGAGGGTGAGGGTTAGGGTTAGGGTTACGGTGAGGTATAAAGTGAGGGTGAGGGTTAGGATGACTGTTAAGTTTAGGGTGAGGGTTAGGGTTAGGGTTAGGTTGAGGGTGAGAGTTAGGGTTAGGAGGTGGTTTAGGGTTAGGATTACGGTTAGGGTGAGGGTTAGGGTTATGGTTAGCGTGAGGGTTAGGGTTAGGGTTTTGTTTAGGGTCAGGGTGAGGCTTAGGTTGAGGGTGAGGGTTAGGGTTAGGGTTAGGATGAGAGTTAGTGTTAGGTTGAGGGTGACGGTGAGGGTTAGGGTTAATGTTAGGGTTAGGGTGAGTGTGTGGGTGAGGGTGAGGGTTAGGGTTATGGTTAGGGTGAGGGTGAGGGTTAGGTTCAGGATTAGAGTTAGGGTTAGTGTTAGGGGGAGGGGGAGCGGGAGGGTTAGGGTTAGGGTGAAGGTTAGGGTGAGGGTGAGGGTTAGAGTTGTGGTTAGGGTGAGGGTTAGGGTTAGGGTTAGAATTAGGGTGAGGGTTAGGGTTAGGATTTACAAGGAGATGTTCACCCGGAACACCCAGATGTCTGCCGGTACCAAGATTCGGGTTAGGTTTAGGGTGAGGGTGAGGGTGAAGGTTAGGGTTAGGGATAGTTTTAGGGTTAGGGTGAGGGTGAGGGTTAGGGTTAGGGTGAGAGTGAGGGTTGGGGTGAGGGTGAGAGTTAGGGTTAGGGTTACGGTGAGGTTTAAAGTGAGGGTGAGGGTTAGGATGAGTTTAACCTTAACGGTTAGGGTGAGGGTTAGGGTTAGGGTTAGGGTGAGGGTTAGGTTGAGGGTGAGAGTTAGGGTTAAGAGGCGGTTTACGGTTAGGGTTACAGTTAGGGTGAGGGTTAGGGTTACGATTATGGTGAGGGTTAGGGTTAGGGTTTTGTTTAGGGTTAGGGTGAGGTTTAGGTTGAGGGTGAGGGTTAGGGTTAGGGTTAGGGTTAGGATGAGGGTTAGTGTTAGGTTGAGGGTGAGGGTGAGGGTTAGGGTTAATGTTAGGGTTAGGGTGAGTGTGAGTGTGAGGGTTAGGGTTCGGGTTCAGGTTAGGGTTAGGGTGAGGGTGAGGGTTAGGTTCAGGATTAGGGTTAGGGTTAGTGTTAGGGGGAGGGGGAGGGTTAGGGTTCGGGTAAGGGTTAGGGTGAGGGTGAGGGTTAGGATTATGGTTATGGTGAGGGTTAGGTTTAGGGTTAGAATTAGGGTGAGGGTTAGGGTTAGGATTTACAAGGAGATGTTCACCCAGAATACCCGGAGGCCTGCCGGGTGCAAAGTTCGGGTTAGGGTTAGGGTGAGGGTGAGGGTGAGTGTGAGGGTGGGGTTGAGGCTTAGGGTTAGTGTGAGTGTGAGGTTTAGTGTGAGGGTGAGGGTTAGGGTGAGGTTTAGGGTTAGCCTTAGGGTGAGGTTTAGGGTTAGGTTTAGTGTTAGGGTTGGGGTTAGGGTGAGGGTTAGGGAGAGGGTGAGGGTTAGGGAGAGGGTTAGGGTGAGGGTAAGGGTTAGGGTTAGTGTGAGGGTTAGGGTGAGGGTTAGGGTTAGGGCGAGGGTGAGGGCTCGGGTTAGGTTTAGGGTGAGGGTTAGGGTGAGGGTTAGGGTGAGGGTGAGCGTTAGTATGAGGGTTAGGGTTAGGGTGAGGATTATGTTTAGGGTTAGGGTGAGAGTTAGTGTTAGGGTAAGGGTGAGGGTTCGGTTTAGGGAGAGGGAGAGGGTGAGGTTTAGGGTGAGGGTTAGGGTGAGGGTGAGGGTGAGGGTTAGGATGAGGGCGAGGATTAGCATTAGGGTTAGGCTTAGGCTTAGGTTTTACAAGGAGATGTTCACCCGAAGTACCAGGTGGCCTGCCGGCATCTAAATTCGGGTTAAGGTTAGGGTGATGGTGAGGGTGAGTGTGAGGGTGAGTGTGAGGGTGGGGTTGAGGGTTACAGTTAGGGTTAGGGTGAGTGTGAGGTTTAGGGTGAGGGTGAGGGTTAGGGTGAGGTTTAGGGTTAGGTTTAGGGTGAGCGCGTTAGGGTTAGGTTTAGTGCTAGGGTTAGGGTTAGGGTGAGGGTTCGGGAGAGGTTTAGGGTGAGGTTGAGGGTTAGGGTTACTGTTAGGGTTATGGTGAGGGTTAGTGTTAGGGCGAGGGTGAGAGTTAGGGTTAAGGTTAGGATGAGCGTTAGGGTTAAGGTCAGGGTTAGGGTAAGGGTTAGGGTTAGGATGAGGGTGAGGGAGAGGCTTAGGATTAGGGTGAGTGTTAGGGTTAGGGTGAGGGTGAGGGTTAGGGTGAGGGTAAGGGCGGGGGTGAGGGTTAAGGTTAGGGTGAAGGTTAGGGTTAGGATTAGGGTGAGGGTTAGGGCTAGGGTGAGGTTTAGGGTGAGGGTGAGGTTTAGGGTGAGGTTGAGTTTTAGGGTGAGGGTTAGGGTTAGTATTAGGGTGAGGGTTAGGGTTAGGGTGAGCATTAGGGTTAGGTTTAGGGTTAGGGTGAGGGTTACGGTGAGGGTGAGGGTTAGCTTTAGGGTTAGGGTGAGGTTTAGGGTTAGGGTGAGGGTGAGGGGTAGGGTTAGGTTTAGGGTGAGAGTGAGGGTTTGGGTTAGGGTTAGGGTGACGGTTAGGGTTAGGTTTAGAGTTAGTGTTAGTGTTAGGGTGAGGGTGAGGGTTAGGGTGAGTTTGAGGGTGAGGATGAGGGTAAGGGTCAGGGTCAGTGTGAGGGTTAGGTTGAGGGTTAGATTTAGGGTGAGGGTTAGGGTTAGGGTTTACAAGGAGATGTTCATCCAGAACACCCGGAGGCCTGCTGGCAACAAGATTCTGGAATTCTTCCTAAGAAGCCTTGAAAAGGACTGAAACGCTCCTATGATGCAATAACTGAGAACCTCATTCTGAGTGTTCGGGGCCGAGGTCATTCTGATGACACCACCGTGGACTAACTAGAGCCTGATATATCCAGTGCCTTCTATTGTCCTGGATGGACAGTGGTCGCATCCCAAACAACTGAGGTCTAGTTCTCCAAACTTTCACAGGTTGCCATAATAAGAGGTTCAACTTACTCCTCAGGTTGAGTAGACTGTAGCTGTCAAAGCTGTAATCAGTAGCACTCAGGTGAGATGAACCGGAAACAGATATTCCCAGTCAGCTGGCAGTGTCCTACAGGGAGAAGTCTATCTGGCTGCCACGTCTGAATGTTTGCAACTGCTGCAGAGCTCTGCAGGAACAATTGTGCAGCAATGCAAACAGCATGCCCTTGCCATACTTCACGGTTGTAGAAGAAACCACGGAGGATTTACAGGGAGATGTTCACCTCGAACACCCGGAGGGCTGCCGGCAGCAACATTCTGGAATTCTTCTTACAAAGCCTTGAAAGGAGTGAAACGCTCCTATATTGCAAGAACTCAGAACCTCATTCTGAGTGCTCCCTGCAGAGGTCATTCGGCTGAACACAACCTTGGACTAATTAGAGCCTGATATAACCAGTGCCGTCCATAGTCCTGGATGGACAGTGGTCGCGTCCCAAACAACTGAGGTGTAGTTCTCCAAACTTTCACAGAGTGCCATAAGTAGAGGTTCAACTTACTCCTCAGGTTGAGTAGAGTGTAGCCGTCAAAGCTATAATCAGTAGCTCTCAGGTGAGAAGAACAGGAAGCAGATATTCCCAGTCAGCTGGCAGTGTCTTAAGGGGACAAGCTTCTCTGGCTGCCAGGTCTGAAAGTTTGCAACCACGGCAGTGGTCTGCAGGCGCAAATATGCAGCAATGCAAACTGTGTACCCTTGCCAAACTTCTAGTGTGTAGAAGAAAACACGGAGGATTTACAAGATGTTCACCCGGAACATCCGGAGGCCTGCTGGCAGCAAGATTCTGGATAGGGTTTGGGTGAGGGTGAGGGTGAGGGTGAGCATGAGGGTAATGGTGAGGGTTAGGGTTAGGGTTAGGGTTAGGGTTAGAGTTAGGGTGTGGGTTAGGGTGAGTGTGAGGGTGAGATTGAGGGTGAGGGTTAGGGTTAGGGTGAGGGTGAGGTTTAGGGTGAGGATGAGTGTTAGGGTGAGGGTTAAGGTTAGGGTGAGGGTTAGGGTTAGGTTTAGGGTGAGGATGAGGGTTAGGGTGATGCTTAGGGTAAGGGTGAGGGTTAGGGTGAGGGTGAGGGTTAGCGTTAGGGTGAGGGTTAGGGTGAGGGTGAGAGTTAGGGTTAGGATGAGGTTTAGGGTTAGGGTTACGGTTAGGGTGAGGGTTAGGGTTAAGTTTAGGGTGAGGGTTAGGTTTAGGGTTAGGGTTAGGGTTAGTGTTAGGGTGAGGGTGAGGGTGAGGTTTAAGGTTAGGGTGAGGTTGAGGTTTAGGTTTAGGGTTAGGGTTAGGGTTAGTGTTAGGGTGAGGGTGAGGTTTAGGGTTAGGGTTAGGGTGAGGGTGAGGGTTAGGTTTAGGTTTAGGGTGAGGGTTATGATTAGGGAGAGGGTGAAGTTTAGGGTTAGGGTGAGGGTAAGGGTTAGGATTAGTGTGAGTTTTAGGGTGAAGTTGAGGGTCAGGGTGAGGGTGCGGGTTAGGGTGAGGGTGAGGATTAGGGTGAGGGTGAGGGTTAGTGTGAGGGTGAGGGTGAAGGTTAGGGTTAGGGTGAGGGTTAGGGATAGGTTTAGGGTGAGTGTTAGGGTGAGGGTTAGAGTAAGGGTTAGTTTGAAGGTGAGATTTACTGTTAGGTTTAGGGTAAGGGTTATTGTTAGGGTGAGGGTGAGGATTACTGTGAGGGTGAGTGTGAGCGTTAGGGTGGGGTTAGTGTTAGGGTTAAGGTGAGGTTTACGGTGAGGGTGAGGGTTAGGGTGCGTGTTAAATTTAGGGTGAGGGTTAGGGTTTGGATTATGGTGAGGGTTAGGCTTAGGGTGAGGTTTAGGTTGGGGGTGAGGGTTAGGCTGAGGGTTAGGGTGATAGTGAGGGTTAGCGTTAGGGTGAGGGTTAGCGTTAGGGTGAGGGTTAGGGTGAGGGTTTGGGTGAGGGTGCAGGTTAGTGTTAGGGGGAGGTTTTGGTTAGGGTTAGGGTTAGGGTGAGGGTTAGGGTGAGGGTTAGGGTTAGGGTAGGGTTAGGTTAAGGTTTAGGGTTAGGGTGAGGGTGAGGGTGAGGTTCAGGGTCAATGTTAGGGTTAGGGTGAGAGATAGGGTTCGGGTTAGGGTGATGATGAGGGTTATGTTAGTGTTCGGTTTAGGGTTAGAGTTAGGGTTAGGGTGATGGTTAGGTTTAGGTTTAGTGTTAGGGTTAGGTTGAGGGTGTGGGTGGTAGCAAAGAGGACCCTGAGAGGAAGTTGAATGGGCAGAGCTGGATTTGTTCAAGTTCAATGTGTATACAACTCATGTAAGCTTAGGTGCATGTTAAGGTGTGGCCTTTCAGTGATTGGTTGATCCCATTTCCTCTCCTCCCAAGCAGTCTTTTCTTTTAAAAAGGGGATGTTCCCTGTGAATAAATGAGTTCCTGCTCGACTTGACTCCCTGCTGCATCTGATTGTCTCCTGGGCTAAGGGAGGCTGGGGAACGGGCCAGCAGCCGTACTTCACACTTACCTTTCCTCGGACCCCGTCTATTCAAAGACGGATGAAGACCCAACATTAGGGTGAGGTTGAGGGTGAGGGTTAGGGTGAGGGTTAGGGTGAAGGGTAGGGTTAGGATGTACAAGGAGATGTTCACCTGGAACATCCAGAGGCCTGCTGGCCCCAAGATTCGGGTTAGGGTTAGGGTGAGGTGAGGGGGAGGGGGAGGGAAGGGGGAGGGTTAGGGTTAGGGTTAGAGTTAGGGTGAGGGTGAGGGTTAGGGTTAGGATGAGGGTTAGGGTTAGGGTTAGGGTTAGGATTAGGGTGAAGTTTAGGGTTAGGGTTAGGGTTAGGATTAGAGTGAAGGTTAGGGTGAGGGTTAGGGTTAGGGTGAGGGTGAGGGTTAGAGTTAGGGTGAGGGTGAAGGTAAAGGTTAGGGTTAGGATCAAGGTGAGGTTTAGGGTTAGGTTTAGGTTGAGGGTTAGGATTAATGTTAGGGTTAGGGTTAGGGTGATTATTAGGGTGAGGGTTAGGGTGAGGGTTAGGGTTAGGGTGAGTGTTAGGGTTAGGGTGAGGGTGAGGGTTAGGGTGAGGGTGAGGGTGAGGGTTAGGGTTAGGGTGAGGATGAGTGTGAGTGTTAGGGTGAGGGTGAGGTTTAGGGTTAGGTTGAGGTTTAGGGTAAGGGTGAGGGTGAGGGTGAGGTATAGTGTTAGGGTTAGGGTGAGTTTTAGGGTTTGGGTGAGGCTTTGGGTTAGGGTGAGGGTTAGGTTGAGGGTGAGGGTGAGGTATAGTGTTAGGGTTAGGGTGAGTTTTAGTGTTAGGGTGAGGCTTTGGGTTAGGGTGAGGGTTAGGTTGTGGGTGAGGGTGAGGGTTAGGGCTAGGGTTAGAGTTAGGGTGAGGGTGAGGGTTGGGGTGAGGGTTAGGGATAGGGTTAGGGTGAGGCTTAGGGTGAGGGTGAGGGTTAGAGTGAGGGTGAGGGTTAGGGTGAGGGTTAGGTTTAGGCCGAGGGTTAAGGGTTAGGGTGAGGGTGAGAGTGAGGGTGAGGGTGAGGTTTAGGGTTAGGGTGGGCGTTAGGGTTAGGGTTTGGGTGAGCGTGTGTGTGAAGGTGAGGGTGAGGGGTAGGGTTAGGGTTAGGGTGAGGGTGAGGGTAAAGGTTACGGTTAGGTTTAGGGTTAGGATTTACAACGAGATGTTCACTCAGAAAACCCGGAGGCCTGCCGGCAGCAAAATTCTGGAATTCTGCCTAAGAAGCCTTGAAAGGATTGAAACACTCCTATGTTGCAATAACTCAGAACCTCATTCTGAGTGTTTTCAGCTGAGGTCATTCTGATGAACACAACCATGGAATACTTAGAGCCTGACATAGCCAGTGCCTTCCATAAGCCTGGATGGAGAGTGGTGGCGACCCAAACACCTTAGGTCTAGTTCTCCAAACATTCACAGAGTGCCATAAGTAGAGGTTCAACTTACTGCTCAGGAGGAGTAGAGTGTAGCTGTCAAAGCTGTAATCACTAGCACTCAGATTAGAAGAACAGGAAGCAGATATTCCCATTCAGCTGGGAGTGTCCTACAGGGACAAGCATATCTGGCTGACGCGTCTGAATGTTTGCAACCACGGCAGAGCTCTACAGGCACAATTTTGCAGCAATGCAAACTGAGTACCCTATCAAACTTCAAAGTTGTAGAAGAAACCACGGAGGATTTACAAGGAGATGTTCATCCAGAACACCCGGAGGCCTGCAGGCAGCAACATTCTGGAATTCTTCCTAAGAAGCCTTGAAAGGAGTGAAACGCTCTTATGTTGCAATAACTCAGAAACTCATCCCGAGTGTTCGCGGCTGAGGTCATTCTGATGAAAACAACTGTGGACTAATTAGAGCCTGACATAGCCAGTGCCATCCATAGTCCTGGATGGACAGTGGTCGCATCCCAAACACCTGAGGTCTAGTTCTCCAAACTTTCACAGAGTGCCATAAGTAGAGGTTCAACTTACTCCTCAGGTTGAGTTGACTGTAGCGGTGAAAACTGAAATCAGTAGCACTTAGGTGAGAAGAACGGGAAGCAGATATTCCCAGTCAGCTGGCAGTGTCCTATGGGAACAAGCATATCTAGCTGCCACGTCTGAATGTTTACAACTGCGGCAGAGCTCTGCAGGATCAATTGTGCAGCAATGCAAATTGCGTACCCTTGCCAAAATTCATTGGTGTAGAAGCAACCAGGGAGGATTTACAAGGAGATGTTCACCCGGAACACCCAGAGGCCTGCCGGCAGCAAGATTCTGGAATTCTTTTTAAGAAGCCTTGAAAGGTGCGGGGCGCTGCTGGCTCATACCTGTAATCCTAGCTACTCAGGAGGCTGAGATCTGAGTATCGCGGTTCAAAGCCAGCCCAGACAGGAAAGACCGTGAGAATCCTATCTCAAATAAACCACCAGAAAACCAGAAATGGCGCTGTAGCTCAAGTGGTAGAGTGCTGGCCTGGAGCTGAAGAGCTGAGGGACAACACCAAGGCCCACAGTTCAAGCCCCATGACCGACAAAAAAAAAAAAGTCTTGAAAGGTGTGAAATGATTCTATGTTGCAATAACTGAGAACCTCATTCTGAGTGTTCACGGCCGAGGTCATTCTGATGAACAAAACCGTGGACTAATTAGAGCCTGACATAGCCAGTGCCGTTCACAGTCCCAGATGGACAGTGGTCGCGTCACAAACAACTGAGGTCTAGTTCTCCAAACATTCACAGAGTGCCTTAAGTAGAGGTTCAAATTACTCCTCAGGTTGAGTAGAGTGTAGCCGTCAAAGCTGTAATCAGTAGCACTCAGGTGAGAAGAACGGGAAGCACATATTCCCAGTCATCTGGCAGTGTCCTACGGGGACAAGCCTATCTGTCTGCCATGTCTGAATGCTTGCAACCATGGCAGAGGTCTGCAGGCACAATTGTGCAGTAATGCAAACTGCTTACCTTTGCCAAACTTCACGGGTGTAGAAGAAACCAATTAGGATTTACAAGGAGATGTTAAGCTGGAACACCTGGAGGCCTGCTGGCAGCAAGATTCTGGAATTCTTCCTAAGAAGCTTTGAAAGGGGTGAAACACTCCTATGTTGCAATAACTCAGAACAACATTCTGAGTGTCTGCGGCCGAGGTCATTCTGATGAACACAACCAGGGACTAATTAGAGCCTGACATAGCCAGTGCCTTCCATAGTCCTGGATGGACAGTGGTCGCGTCCCAAACAACTGAGGTGTAGTTCTCCAAACTTTCACAGAGTGCCATAAATAGAGGTTCAACTTACTCCTCAGGTTGAGTAGAGTGTAGCCCTCAAAGCTGTAATCAGTACCCCTCAGGAGAGAAGAATGGGAAGCAGATATTCCCAGTCAGCTGGCAGTGTCTTACGGGGACAAGCATATCTGGCTGCCACATCTGAATGTTTGCAACCGCTGCAGAGCTCTGCAGGCCCAATTGTGCAGCAATGCAAACTGCTTACCCTTGCCACCTTCATAGGTGTAGAAGAAACCAATTAGGATCTACTAGGAGATGTTCACTCAGAACACCTGGAGGCCTGCCGGCTGCAAGATTCTGGAGTTCTGCCTAAGAAGCCTTGATAGGAGTGAAATGCTCCTATGTTGCAATAACTCAGAACCTCATTCTGAGTGTTCGCGGCCGAGGTCCTTATGGTGAACACAACCGTGGGCTATTTAGAGCCTGATATAGCCAGTGCCGTCCATAGTCCTGGATGGAAAGTGGTTGCGTCCCAAACAACTGAGGTCTAGTTCTCCAAACTTTCACAGAGTGCCATGAGTAGAGGTTCAACTTATTAATCAGGTTGAGTGGAGTGTAGCCATCAAAGCTGTAATCAGTAGAACTCAGGTAAGAAGAACGGGAAGCCGATAATCCCAGTCAGCTGGCAGTGTGCTACCTGGACAAGCTTATTTGGCTGCCACGTCTAAAAGTTTGCAACCGCAGCAGAGGTCTGCAGGTGCAATTGTGTAGCAATGCAAACTGTGTACCCTTGCCAAACTTCACAAGTGTAGAAGAAACCACGGAGGATTTACAAGGAGATGTTCACCGGCAACACCCAGAGGCCTGGCGGCAGCAAGATTCGGTTTAGGGTTGGTTTGAAGGTGAGGGTGAGTGTGAGGGTGATGGTGAGGGTAAGGGTTAGGGTTAGGGTGAGGTTTAGGGTGAGGGTGAGGGTTAGGGTGAGGTTGAGGGTGAGGGTGAGGCTTAGGATTAGAGTGAGGGTTATGGATAGGGTACAGGTTAGGGTGAAGGTGAGGGTTAGGTTGAGGGTTAGGGTTAGGGTGAGGGTGAGGGTTAGGGTGAGCGTGAAGGTGAGGGTTAGGGTTAGGGTTAGGGTGAAGGTTAGGGTGAGGGTGAGGTTCAAGGTTAGGGGTAAGGTTAGGGTGAGGGTTAGGGTTAGGGTAAGGGTGAGGGTAAGGGCTAGGGTGAGTTTTAGGGTGATGGTGAGGGTTAGGGTGAGGGTTAGGCTGATGGTGTGGGTTAGGGTTAGTGGGAGGGTTAGGGTTAGGGTTAGGGTTAGGGTGAAGGTTAGGGTGAGGGTTAGGGTTAGGGTGAGGGTAGGGTGAGGGTGAGGGTTAGGATGAGGGTTAGGGTTAGGGTTAGGGTGAGGGTTAGGGTGAGTGTGAGTTTTAGGGTTAGGGTTAGGGTTAGGGTGAGAGGTAGGGTTAGGGTTAGGTTTAAGGTGAGGGTGCATGTTAGGGTTAGGTTTAGGGTTAGGGTTAGGGTGTGGGTAAGGGTTAGGGTGAGGATGAGGGTGAGGGTGAGTGTTAGGATGAAGGTTAGGGTGAGGGTAAGGGTTAGGGTAATGGTGAGGGTTAGGGTGATGGTGAGGCTTAGGGTGAGGGTTAGGGTGAGTGTTAGGGTTAGGGTTAGGGTGAGGGTTAGGGTGAGGGTGTGGGTTAGGGTTAGTGTTAAGGTTAGGGTTAGGGTGAGGGTTAGGGTTAGGGTGAGGGTTATGGTTAGGGTGAGGGTAAGGGTGAGTGTTAGGGTGAGGGTTAGTTTTAGGGTTAGGTTAGGGTTAGGTTGAGGGTGAGTGTTATGGTTAGGCTTAGGGTTAGGGTGGTGGTGAGGGTTAGGGGTAGGGTTATCCTGAGGATTAGGGTTAGGGTGAGTCTTAGGGTTAGTGTTAGGGTTAGGGTGAGGGTGATGGTGAAGTTGAGAGTTAGGGTTATGGTTAGGGTTAGGGTAAGGGTGACGGTTCGGTTTAGGTTTAGGATTAGGGTTAGAGTGAGGGTTACGGTTAGGTTTAGGTTTCGGGTTAGGGTTAGGTTCAGGGTGAGTGTGAGGGTGAGGGTTAGGGTGAGGGTGAGGGTGAGGGTGAGGGTGAGGGTGAGAATGATTGTGAGCGTGAGGGTGAGGGTTAGGGTGAGGGGTAGGGTTAGGGTGAGGGTGAGGGTGAGAATGATGGTGAGCGTGAGGGTGAGGGTTAGGGTGAGGGGTAGGGTTAGGGTGAGGGTGAGGGTGAGAATGAGGTTGAGGGTGAGGATGAGGGTGAGGTTTAGGGTGAGGGTTAGGGTGAGGGTGCGGGTTAGGTTTAGGATTTACAAGGAGATGTTCACTCTGAATATCCAGAGGCCTGCCGGCAACAAAAATCTGGAATTCTTCCTCAGATGTCTTGAAAGGAGTGAAATGCTCCTATGTTGCAATAACTTAGAGTCTCATTCTGAGTGTTCCCCTCTGAGGTCATTCTGGTGAACACAACCGTGGACTAATTAGAGCCTGACATATCCAGTGCCGTCCATAGTCCTGGATGGACAGTCGTCTCGTCCCACACACCTGAGATCTAGTTCTACAAACTTTCACAGAGTGCCACAAGTAGAGGTTTGACTTACTCCTCAGGTTGAGTGCAGTGTAGCCGTCAGAGCTGTAATAAGTAGCACTCACGTGAGAAGAACAGGAAGCAGATATTCCCAGTCAGCTGGCAGTGTCCTACAGGGACAAGCATATCTGTCTGCCACGTCTGAATGTTTGCAACATTGGCAGAGCTCTGCAGGCCCAATTGTGCAGGAATGCAAACAGCAAAACCTTGCCAAACTAAACGTGTGTAGACGACGCTACAGAGGATTTACAAAGAGATGTTCACACGAAACACCCGGACAGCTGACAGCAGCAAGATTCAGGTTAGGGTTAGGGTGAGGGTGAGGGTGAGGGTGAGGGTTAGGGTGAGGGTTAGGGTTAAGGTGAGGGTGAGGGTGACGGTGACGGTGAGGGTGGGGGTTAGGGTTAGGGTTAGGCTTAGGGTGAGGGTTAGCGTGAGGGTGAGGGTTAGGTTGAGGGTGAGGTTGAGGGTGAGGGTGAGGTTTAGGGTTAGGATTAGGGTGAGGTTTAGGGTGAGGGTGAGGGTTAGGGTGAGGTTTAAGATTAGGGTGAGGGTTAGGGTTAGGGTTACTGTGAGTGTTAGGCTTAGGATTAGGGTGAGGTTTAGGGTGAGGGTGAGGGTTAGGGTGAGGTTTAAGATTAGGGTGAGGGTTAGGGTTAGGGTTACTGTGAGGGTTAGGGTTAGGTTTAGGGTTAGGTTGAGGTTTAGGGTGAGGGTGAGGGTTAGGGTTAGTGTTAGGATTAGGGTGAGGGTTAGGGTTAGGGTGATGGTGAGGGTGAGTGTTAGAGTGAGGGTGAGGGTGAAGGTGAGTGTTAGGGATAGGGTTAGGGTTACTGGTAGGGTTAGGATTTACAAGGAGATGTTCAACACGAACACCCGGAGGCCTGCCGGCAGCAAGATTCAGGTTAGGGTTAGCGTGAGGGTGAGGGGTAGTGTGAGGGTGAGGGTGGGGATGAGGGTTAGGGTTAGGGTTAGGGTTAGAGTTATGGTGAAGGTGTGGGTGAGGCTGAGTGTGAGGGTGAGGGTGAGGGTTAGGGTTAGGGTGAGGGTGAGGGTGAGGTTGAGGGTGACGGTTTTGGTTAGGGTTAGGGTGAGGGTTCGGGATAGGTTTAGGATAAGGGTTATGATGAGGGTTAGGGTGAGGGTTGGGTTAGGGTTAAGGTTAAGGTTAGAGTTAGGGTGAGGGTGAGGGTTAGGGTGAGGTTTAGGGTGAGGGTGAGGGTTAGGATGATGGTGAGGGTTAGGTTGAGGGTGAGGGTGAGGGTTAGGTTTAAAGTTAGGGTAAGGATTAGGGTGAGGGTTAGGGTGACGGTTAGGATGAGGGTGAGGGTAAGGGTTAGGGTTAGGTTTAGGGTGAGTGTTAGGGTGAGGGTTAGGTTTAGGGTGAGGGTGAGGGTGAGAGTGAGGGTGAGAGTGAGGTTTAGGGTTAGGATTGGGGAGAGGGTGAGGGTGCAGGTGAGTGTTAGGGATAGGGTTAGGGTTACTGGTAGAGTTAGGATTTACATGAGATTTTCAGCAGGAACATCCGGAGGCCGGCTGGCAGGAAGACTCGGGTTGGGGTTTGGGTGAGGGTGAGGGTTAGTGTGAGGGTGAGGGTGAATGTGAGGGTTAGGGTTAGGGTTAGGGTTAGAGTTAGGCTGAGGGTGAGGGTGAGGGTGAATGTGAGGGTGAGGGTGAGGGTTAGGGTTAGGGTTAGAGTGAGGATGAGTGTGAGTATTAGGGTGAGGGTGAGGGTGAGGGTTAGGGTGAGGTTTAGGGTGAGGGTTAGGGTGACGGTGAGGGTGAGGTATAGTGTTAGGGTTAGGGTGAGGTTTAGGGTTAGGGTGAGGCTTTGGGTTAGGGTAAGGGTTAGGTTGAAGGTGAGGGTGAGGATTAGGGTTAAGGTTAGAGTTAGGGTGAGGGTGAGGGTTGGGGTGAGGGTTAGGGATAGGATTAGGATGAGGTTTAGGGTGAGAGTGAGGGTTAGAGTGAGGGTGAGGGTTAGGGTGAGGTTCAGGGTTAGGGTGAGGGTTAGGTTTAGGGTGAGGGTTAAGGGTTAGGGTGAGGGTAAGAGTGAGGGTAAGGGTGAGGTTTAGGGTTAGGGTGGGGGTTAGGGTTAGGGTTTGGGTGAGGGTGTGGGTGAAGGTTAGGGTGAGGGTTAGGGTTAGGGTTAGGGTGAGGGTGAAGGTTAGGGTTAGGATTAGGGTTAGGATTTACAATGAGATGTTCATTAGGAACACCCGGAGGCCTGCCAGCAGCAAGATTCTGGAATTCTGCCTAAGAAGCCTTGAAAGGATTGAAACGCTCCTATGTTGCAATAATTCAGAACCTCATTCTGAGTGTTTTCAGCTGAGGCCCTTCTGATGAACTCAACTGTGGACTAATTATAACCTGAAATAGCCAGTGCCTTCCATAGTCCTGGATGGAAAGTGGTAGGGTCCCAAACAACTGAGGTCTAGTTCTCCAAACTTTCACAGAGTGCCATGAGTAGAGGTTCAACTTACTAATCAGGTTGAGTGGAGTGTAGCCATCAAAGCTGTAATCAGTAGCACTCAGGTGAGAAGAACAGGAAGCAGATATTCCCAGTCAGCTGGCAGTGTCCTACGGGGAAAAGCATTTCTGGCTTCCAAGTCTGAATGTTTGCAAATGTGGCAGAACACTGCAGGTGCAATTGTGCAGCAATTCAAACTGCGTACCCTTGCCAAACATCACGGGTGTAGAAGATATCACGGAGGATTTACAAGGAGATGTTCACCCGGAACACTAGGAGGCCTGGCCGGCAGCAAGATTCTGGAATTCTTAGTAAGAAGCCTTGAAAGGAGAGAAACGCTCCTATGTTGCAATAACTCAGAACCTCATTCTGAGTGTTCGCGGCCGAGATCATTCTGATGAACACAACAGTGGACTAATTAGAGCCTGATATAGCCAGAGTCTTCCATAGTCCAGGATGGACTGTGGTCGCGTCTCAAATAACTGAGGTCTAGTTATCTAAACTTTCACAGAGTCCCATAAGTAGAGGTTCTACTTACTCCTCAGGTTGAATAGAGTGTAGCTGTCAAAGCTGTAATCAGTAGCACTCAGGTGAGAAGAACAGGAAGCTGATAATCCCAGTCAGCTGGCAGTGTGCTACCGGGACAAGCTTATTTGGCTGCCACGTCTGAATGTTTGCAACCCCGGCAGAGCTCTGCAGGTGCAATTGTGCAGCAATGTAAACTGTGTAAACTTTCCAAACTTCACACGTGTAGAAGAAACCAAAGAGGATTTACAAGGAGATGTTCACCCGGAATACCAGGAGGCCTGCTGGCAGCAACATTCGGATTAGGGTTAGTTTGAAGGTGAGGGTGAATGTGAGGGTGAGGGTTAGGGTTAGGGTGAGGTTTAGGGTGAGGGTGAGGTTTAGGGTGAGGGTGAGGGTTAGGGTGAGGTTGAGGGTGAGGGTGAGGGTTAGGATTAGAGTGAGGTTTATGGTTAGGGTGCAGGTTAGGGTGAGGTTGAGGGTTAGGTTGAGGGTTAGGGTTAGGGTGAGAGTGAGGGTGAGGGTTAGGGTGAAGTTTAGGGTGAGGGTGAGGTTTAAGGTGATGGGTAAGGTTAGCGTGAGGGTTAGTTTTAGGGTAGGGTGAGGGTTATGGTTAGGGTGAGGGTTAGGGTGAGGGTTAGGGTTATTGTTAGGTTTAGGGTTAGGGTTAGGGTGAGGGATAGGGTGAGAGTGAGTGTTAGGGTTAGGGTTAGTTGTAGCGTGAGGGGTAGGGTTAGGGTTAGGGTTAGGGTTAAGTTGAGAGTGCGTGTTAGGGTTAGGGTGAGGGTTAGGGTTAGTTTTAGGGTGAGGATCAGGGTTAGGATGAGGGAGAGGGTGAGGGTGAGGGTTAGGGTGAGGGTGAGTGTGAGGATGAGTGTGAGGGTTAGGGTGAGTTTTAGGGTGAGGGTGAGTGTTAGGGTGAGGGTAGGGTTAGGGTGAGGCTTAGGGTTAGGGTTAGGGTGAGGGATAGGCTGAGGGTAAGGTTTAGTGTTAGGGTTAGGGTTGGGGAGAGGGTTAGGGTAAGGGTTAGGGTGAGGACGGGGGTGAGGGTGAGTGTTAGGATGAAGGTTAGCGTGAGTGTAAGGGTTAAGGTAATGGTGAGGGTTTGGGTGACAGTGAGGCTTAGGGTGAGAGTTAGGGTGAGTGTTAGGGTTAGGGTTAGGGTGAGGGTTAGGGTGACGGTGTGGGTTAGGATTAGTGTTAAGGTTAGGGTTAGGGTGAGGGTTAGGGTGAGGGTTATGGTTACGGTGAGGGTTATGGTTAGGGTGAAGGTTAGGGTGAGGTTTAGGGTTAGGGTTAGGTTTAGGGTTAGGGTGAGGGTTAGGGTGAGGGTGAGTGTTATGGTTAGGCTTAGGTTTAGGGTGGTGGTGAGGGTTAGGGGTAGGGTTAGCCTGACGATTAGGGTTAGGGTGAGGCTTAGGGTTAGTGTTAGGATTAGGGTGAGGGTGAGGGTGAGGGTTAGCGTTAGGGTTAGGGTTAGGATAAGGGTGAGGGTTCGGTTTAGGGTTAGGATGAGGGTTAGGTTGAGGGTTATGGTTAGGTTTCGGTTTAGGGTTAGGGTTAGGTTCAGGGTGAGGGTTAGGGTGAGGGTGAGGGTGAGAATGATGGTGAGTGTGAGGGTGAGGTTGAGGGTTAGGGTGAGGGGTAGGGTTAGGGTGAAGGTGAGGGTGAGAATGAGGGTGAGGGTTAGGATGAGGGTGAGGTTTAGGGTGAGGGTGAGGGTTAGGGTGAGGTTTAAGATTAGGGTGAGGGTTGGGGTTAGGGTTAGTGTGAGGGTTAGTGTTAGGGTTAGGTTTAGTGGTAGGGTGAGGTTTAGGGTGAGGGTGAGGGTTAGGGTTAGGGTTAGGATTAGGGTGAGGGTTAGGGTGAGGGTGAGTGTCGCTACCGCCTCGACCAGCAAGGAAGACGCGACACCGGACTCTTCTCTCTGCAGTTTATTCAGGACCTTTGAGTAATCTTCTGACCCCAACCCCAGGGAGAATTCCCCACAGCCTTAAGTACCCGCTGGGTAGCCAACCCTGATACGCCACGTGGGAACCACCAATAGGTTCAGGTGCGCGGAAGCAAGCCAGATTCTTTGCCTTAGCCATATAAGGAGTTGTTTACCACAAGAGCACTCGCCATCGGGAAGGCGGAGGGCAGAAGGTGGCGCCATCTTCCAGGTGCGGCTGCACGCAGCTCTCTACAGTTCCCCCTTTTTTGTTTAAAGAACACAGATGAGAACAGAGGTCTGATCCCTGTTGTGCAATGCAAGGACTGCATACAAGCCTTCTACCAGAGGGTACCTTCTCTAGGGATGACTCAGCCTGTCCATTGATTCGTTTTTCACAAGGACGGGAAAAGGCGAATCGAACCCGTGTGCAATCAAACATGCTCTCCTCGAGGGCAAAACTCATGCCTCTCGACTGCAGTACTTTGGCTTTGCAATCTTTGTTCATTGTTTTAGGGTGGCAAGCCATGCTTGGGGGGAATGACCTGCTCCAATGACTGTAAAGGCATGGATAATCATGGCTGCACTGTGACGCTGAGAACCTCTAATTTGGCAAATGCACCACAGACATACCAAGGAGGCTAACACCAGAAGGCCTGTCAGGGCTCCTAAACCCGCCCATTCCTTAAGATGATTCATAGCAGCGGAGATCCATGAAGATAACCCCTCCGCCAATCCGGCATCCACTCGGGTCGAGTTCACCATGACGATGGCAACCCTGAGCTGTTCCATCAGGCTGTCGAACTCCCCAGTTCAATTACCTAAAAGATAACTAGACAACTGTTTAGACAAATTTGCAGCATTTTTTGAATAGGTTTTTTCCTGGGCCTGAACTCTGGGCCTGGGCACTGTCCCTCAGCTCTTCAGCTCAAGGCCAGCACTCTACCACTTGAGTCACAGCGTCACTTCCGGCTTTTTTCTCTTCTTTTTGCTTATATGGTACTGGGGAATTGAACCCAGGGCCTCAGGCATGCAAAGCAAGCACTCTACCACTGAGCCACGTTCCCAGCCCCCATTCTTCTGGGTTAATTGCACCACAGCAGCAGCTAATCCAGCATTAGTTAGTGGTCCGCCCAGCTCTCTGCAAACTTTCATCCATGCTTCTAGTCCCCTGTTCTTATATGGGGTTATGGCGGCTCTGCATTCCTTAGTGCACTGTTCGTAAACAAGCTGTTTAATTAATGGCATGGCTGCGTCTGGGTCACCAAAAATTCTGCCAGCGGCCTCGACCATACGGGCAACAAAGTCCGAAAACGGCTCCATAGAGCCCTGCAGGATTTTGGTGAGATTGCCACTCACCTCGCCTTTATTTGGTAAGGCCTTCCATGCCTTTATGCCAATTTTATTGATTTGTTCATAAACTTGAACCGGGTAGCCTATCTGCTGATTGGCGAATCTCCCCTGTCCAAGCAGCATATCTCTGTCCCAAGCTGGGTTCCCCGCAGCCTGATTGGCTGCGGCCTCTTCACTAGCAAATTCAATCACAAATGCCTTCCAATCTAAATACTGACCTGGGCTCAAACAAGCTCATGCGAGCCCACTCCAATCACCGGGTGTCATGCAATGTCTGTTTAGGGCCTCCACCTGGGCTACAGTAAAGGAGGCTGTGATTCCATATGTCCGCACAGACTCAGCTAAAGATTTTATAACCTTAAAATCTAAGGGTTCATGATACCGCTGTCCCTGTGGATCCTGAAATATTGGACAGGCTAGATGTAACTCGGTTCTGACCTCTTTCCACATGCCTGGGCTGAAAGAACAGCCGGGGCTGCCACTTCCAGGGTCCTCCACATAGAGAGGAGGGGCCGAAGGTGTGGCGCGGCACATGGAAGGCATGCATTCGTCTTTATCTGGGTCCTCACTCTCCTTCCCTTTCCTCCTCTTTCTTATCTTTGTTTTTTCTATTTGTTCTATGAGTGATTGTAGTTCCTCTGAGTCTGTAGACTCAGAGGTCTCTAGTTCGGCAAAATCGGGGTATAACCCCCCCCCTGCTCTCCTCCTTTTCGCTGTCTGCCCTTTCCGATCTTTCTTCCTGCAGCATTTCTAGGGCGGCCTGACCATTCTCTACCGCCTCACTGCAACGCTGGTCCTCCAGACAGCCTCTTATCAGTTTCCATATTGGTCTCACTCCGCTCTTAAGCGTTCCTTGTTCAGAAGCAAAATCTAGGTCCCTCCCTAGTTTCTCCCAAGAGGCCACCATGAGGCTTCCGGAGACAGCGAACCACGGGGCAACGATGTCACATTCATTCAAAAATCTCTCTAAAGTACTCTTTTTTATTTTTAACTTTTTTGAGTGCAGTAGCTCATTGAGAGCCAAAAATATTGGGTTCGAAGAAGAAGCGCCCATGTTTTAAACATTTAAAGCTGGTAAACAAACTTTTACTTTCACTTTTGGCTACTCTATTGACTAGCCCCGGGTTCTCACTCTCTCTTTATCTACCGAGAAGAGCAAAAATCCCCCGCTCTTGTCGCGGATTCCCCTTTTACCTGGGAACTTACTCCCCGCTCTTGTCGCGGATTCCCCTTTTACCTGGGGACTTACCCCCGCTTTTGTCGCGGATTCCCCTTTTACCTGGGGACTTACCCCCGCTTTTGTCGTGGATTCCCCTTTTACCGGGGAACTTACCGGTGCACCACCCTGACTGCAGAGAGTTCTGAGTCCTCGTTGGGGTTATGGCTGAGTTCCCCGTACGGGCCACCACGTGTCGCTACCGCCTTGAGCAGCAAGGAAGACGCGACACCGGACTCTTCTCTCTGCAGTTTATTCAGGACCTTTGAGTAATCTTCTGACCCCAACCCCGGGGAGAATTCCCCACAGCCTTATGTACCTGCTGGGTAGCCAACCCTGATACGCCACATGGGAACCACCAATAGGTTCAGGTACGCGGAAGCAAGCCAGATTCTTTGCCTTAGCCATATAAGGAGTTGTTTACCTCGAGAGCACTCGCCATCGGGAAGGCGGAGGGCAGAAGCCGGCGCCATCTTCCAGGTGCGGCCTCTCGCAGCTCTCTACAGGTGAGGGTGAGGATGAGTGTTAGGGTGAGGGTTAGGGTGAGGTTGAGGGTGAGGGTGACGGTGAGGGTGAGGGTTAGGGTTAGGTTTAGGCTTAGGGTGAGGGTGAGGGTTAGGGTGAGGGTGAGGTTGAGGGTGAGGGTGAGGTTTAGGGTTAGGATTAGGGTGAGATTTAGGGTGAGGGTGAAGGTTAGGGTGAGGTTTAAGATTAGGGTGAGGGTTAGGGTTAGGGTTAGGGGTACTGTGAGGGTTAGGGTTAGGTTTAGGGTTAGGGTGAGGTTTGGGTGAGGGTGAGCATTAGGGTTAGGGTTAAGATTAGGGTGAGGGTGAGTGTTAGGGTGACCGTTTGGGTGAGGGTGAGGGAGAGGTTGAGTGTTAGGGATAGGGTTAGGGTTACTTGCAGGGTTAGGATTTACAAGGAGATGTTCAGCAGGAACACCTGGAGGACGGCCGGCAGCAAGATTCGGTTTAGGGTTTGGGTGAGGGTGAGGGTTAGTGTGAGGTTGAGGGTGAGGGTGAGGGTGAGACTGAGTGTGAGGGTGAGAGTGAGGGTGAGGTTGAGGGTGAGGGTTATGGTTAGGGTTACGGTGAGGGTTAGGGTTATGTTGAAGTTGAGGGTTAGAGTTAGGGTTAGGGTGAGGGTGAGGGTTAGGGTTAGGGTGAGGATTAGGGTGAGGGTTAGGGTGAGGGTTAGGGATAGGATTAGGGTAAGGGTTATGATGAGGGTTAGCGTGAGGGTTGGGTTTGGGTTAGGGTTAGGGTTAGAGTTAGGGTGAGTGTGAGGTTTAGGGTGAGGGTTAGGGTTAAGGTTAAAGTGAGGTTTAGGCTGAGGATGAGGGTTATGGTGATGGTGAGGGTTAGGGTGAGGGTAAGGGTTAGGGTGAGGGTGAGGGTTAGGTTTAGGTTTAGCGTGAGTGTTAGGGTGAGGGTTAGTGTGCTGGTTAGGATGAGGGTGAGGGTGAGGGTTAGGGTTAGATTTAAGGTGAGGGTTAGTGTGAGGGTTAGGGTTAGTGTGAAGGTGAGGGTGAGGGTGAGGGTGAGGGTTAGGGTTAGGGTTAGGGTGAGGTTTTGGGTGAGGGTGACGTTTAAGGTGAGGTTTAAGGTTAGGTTGAGGGTTAGGGTTAGGCTGAGGGTGAGGGTTAGGGTTAGGGTGAGGTTTAGGGTGAGGGTGAGAGTTAGGGTGAGGGTTAGGGTGAGGGTGAGGGTTTGCGTTAGGTTGAGGGTTAGGGTTAGGGTTAGGGTGAGGGTTCACTTTAGGGTTAGGGGGAGCTTTAGGGTTACGTTTAGGGTTAGGGTGAGGTTCATGGTGAGGGTTAGGGATAGGTTGAGGATTATGGTTAGGGTGAGGGTTAGGGTGAGGTTTAGGGTTAGGGTTAGGTTTAGGATTAGGGTTAGGGTGAGGGTGAGGGTGAGGTTTAGTGTGAGGGTTAGGTTTAGGTTTAGGGTGAGGGTTAGGGTGAGGGTGAGATTTAAGGTGAGGTTTAAGGTTAGGGTTAGTGATAGGGTTAGGGTTAGGGTGAGGGTTAGGATTAGGGTGAGGGTGAGTGTTAGGGTGAGGGTTAGGTTGAGGGTTAGGTTTAGGGTGAGGGTGAGGATTAGGGTTAGGGTTAGGGTTAGGGAGAGGGTCAGGGTTAGGGTGCAGGTGAGGTTTAGGGTAAGGGTGAGGGTTAGTGTGAGGGTTAGTTTTAGTGTGAGGGTAAGGGTTAGGGTGAGGGTGAGGGTCAGGGATAGGGTTAGGGTTGGGATGAAGGTTAGGTTGAGGGTGAGGTTTAAGGTGAGGGTTAAGTTTAGGGTGAGGGTTAGGTTTATGGTGGGGGTGAAGTTTAAGGTTAGGTTTAAGGTGAGGGTTAGGTTTAGGGTGAGGCTTAGGGTTAGTGTTAGGGTTAGGGTGAGAGTGAGGGTGAGGGTTAGGGTTAGGGTTAGGGTAAGTGTGAGAGTGATTTTTATGGTGAGTGTTACTGATAGGGTTAGGGTGAGGGTGAGGGTTTTGGTTGAGGGTGAGGGTTAGGGTTAAGGTTAGGGTTAGGGTGAGGGATAGGGTGAGGTTTAGGTTTAGGTTTAGGGTAAGGGTTAGGGTTAAGATGAGGGTTAGGGTTAGGGTTAGGGTGAGAGTTAGTGTGAGGGTTAGGGTGCCCATTAGGATGAGGGTGAGGGTGAGGGTTAGGGTGAGGTTTAGGGTGAGGTTTAGGGTGAGGGTTAGGGTTAAAGTGAGGGTGAGGGTTAGGGTTAGGGTGGAGGTGAGGGTGAGTGTTAGTTTTAGGGTTAGGGTTAAGGTTAGGGTGAGGGTTACGGTTAGGTTTGGGGTTAGGGTTAAGGTAAGGGGGAGGGGGAGGTGGAGGACTAGGGTGATGGTTAGGGTGAGGGTGATAATGAGGGTGAGGGTGAGGGTTAGGTTTAGGTTTAAGGTGAGGGTTAGGGTGAGGATTAGGTTTAGCATGAGGGTGTGGGTTAGGGTTAGGGTTAGGGTGAGGGTTAGCTTTAGGGTTAGGTTTAGGGTTAGGGTGAGGGTTACGGTTAGGTTTAGGGTTAGGGTGAGGGTTAGGGTGAGGGTTACGGTTAGGTTTAGCGTTAGGGTTAGGGTGAGGGTGAGGGTGAGGGTGAGGGTGAGGTTTAGGGTGAGGGTTAGAGTTAGGGTGAGGGTTAGGGTTAGGATTTACAAGGAGATATTCACCCGGAACATCTGGAGGCCTGCCGGCAGCAAGATTCTAGAATTCTTCCTAAGAAGCACTGAAAAGGAATGAAACACTCCTATGTTGCAATAACTCAGAACGTCATTCTGAGTGTTCCCAGCAGAGGTCATTCGGCTGTACACAACCATGGACTAATTAGATCGTGATATATCCAGTGCCATCCATAATCCTGGATGAACAGTGGTCGCGTCCAAACTTTCACAGAGTGCCATAAGTAGAGGTTCAACTTACTCCTCAGGTTGAGTAGAGTGTAGCCCTCAAAGCTGTAATCAGTAGCACACAGGTGAGAAGAATGGGAAGCAGATATTCCCAGTCAGCTGGCAGTGTCCTACAGGGACAAGCATATCTGGCTGCCACCTTTGAATGTTTGCAACCAAGGCAGAGCTCTGCAGGCACAATTGTGCAGCAATGCAAATTGTGTACCCTTGCCAAACGTCACGGGTGTAGAAGAAACCACAGAGGATTTACAGGGAGATGTTCATCCGGAACAACCCGAGTCCTGCTGGTAGACTCTAGTTAGGTTTAAGGTGAGGGTGAGTGTGAGGGTTAGGGTGAGGTTTAGGTTTAGGATGAGGGTGAGGGTGAGGGTGAGGGTTAGGGTTAGGGTTAGTTTTAGGGTTAGGGTGAGGGTGAGGGTTAAGGTGAGGGTGAGGGTTAGGGTGATGGTGAGGGTTAGTGTGAGGGTTAGTTTTAGGGTGAGGGTGAGGGTGAGGGTGACAGTGAGTGTGAGGGTTAGGGTTAGGTTTAGGGTGAGGGTTAGCGTCAGCGTTAGGGTTAGAGTGAGGGTGAGGGTTAGGGTTAGGGTTAGGGTGAGGGTGAGGTTGAGTGTTAGGTTTAGGTTTAGGTGTAGGTTTAGGGTGAGGGTTACCATTAGGTTTAGGGTTAGGGTTAGGGGGAGGGGGAGGGGGAGAGTTAGGGGGAGGGTTCGGTTAAGGGTGAGAGTGAGAATGAGGGTGAGGGGGAGGGGGAGGGTTAGTGTTAGGTTTAGGGTGAGGGTTAGGGTGAGGGTTAGAGTTAGCGTGAGTTTGAGGGTTAGGGTCACGTGAGGTTTAGGGTTAGGTTTAGGGTTAGGTTTAGGGTTAGGGTGAATGTTACGTTTAGGTTTACGAATTGGGTTAGGGTGAGGGTGAGGATGAGGGTGAGGTTTAGGGTGAGGGCAAGGGTTAGGGTGAGGGTTAGGGTTAGGATTTACAAGGAGATGTTCACCCGGAACATCCCGAAGCCTGCTGGCAGCAAGATTCTGGAATTCTTCCTAAGAAGCCTTAAAAAGGAATGAAACGCTCCTATGTTGCAATAACTCAGAATCTCATTCTGAGTGTTCCCAGCAGAGGTCATTCTGCTGTACACAACCATGGACTAATTAGATCCTGATATATCCAGTGCCATCCATAATCCTGGATGGACAGTGGTCGCTTCCCAAACACCTGAGATCTAGTTCTCCAAACTTTCACAGAGTGCCATAAGTACAGGTTCAACTTACTCCTCAGGTTGAGTAAGAGTGTAGCCCTCAAAGCTGTAATCAGTAGCACTCAGGTGAGAAGAAAGGGAAGCAGATATTCCCAGTCAACTGGCCGTTTCCTAAGGGACAAGCATATCTGGCTTCCATGTTTGAATGTTTGCAACCGGGGCAGAGCTCTTCAGGCCCAATTGTGCAGCAATGCAAATTGTGTACCCTTGCCAAATTTCATGGGTGTAGAAGAAACCACGGAGGATTTACAAGTAGATGTTCATCCTGAAAAACCCGAGTCCTGCTGGTAGACTCTAGTTAGGTTTAGGGTGAAGGTGAGGGTGAGGGTGAGGGTTAGGGATTGGGTTAGGGTTAGGGTGAGGTTTAGGGTGAGGGTGAGGGTTAGGGTGAGGGGGAGTGTGAGGGTTAAGGTTAGGGTTAGGGTGAGAGTGAGGGTGAGGGTGAGGGTGAGGTTTAGTGTTATTGTCAGGGTTAGGTTACAGGTTAAGGTTAGGGTTAGGATAATGGTGAGAGTTACGGTTAGGGTTCGGGTTAGGGTTAGGTTTAGGGTGAGGGTGAGGGTGATGGTGATGGTGAGGGTTAGGGTGAGGGTTAGGGAGAGGGTGAGGGTGAGGGTTAGGTTTAGGGTTAGGATTAGGGTTAGGGTTAGGATTTACAAGGCGATGTTCACCCTGAACACCCAGAGGCCTGTTGGCAGGAAGATTCTGATTAGGATTAGGGTGAGGATGAAGGTGAAGGTGAGTGTGAGGTTTAGGGTTAGGGTTAGAGTTAGTGTGAGGGTGAGGGTGAGTGTTAGGATTAGGGTTAGGGTGAGGGAGAGGGTGAGGTTGAGGGTGAGTGTTAGGGTGAGGTTTAGTGTGAGGGTTATGTTTATGGTGAGTGTTAGGGTTATGGTAAGGGTGAGGGTTATGGTTAATGTTAGGGTTAGGATTAGGGTGAGCGATAGGGTTAGGTTTAGAGTTAGGGTTAGGGTTAGGGTGAGGATGAGGGTGAGAGCTAGGGAGAGGTTGAGGGTGAGGGTTAGGGTTACGGTTAGGGTGAAGGTTTGGCTGAGGGTGAGGTTTAAGGTGAGGGTTAAGGTTAGGGTGAGGGTTAGGATTAGGGTGAGGCTGTGTGTTAGGGTGAGGGTTAGGGTGAGGGTTAGGGTGAGTGTTAGCTTTAGGGTGAGGGTGAGGGTAAAGGTGAGGGTGAGGATTAGGGTAAGGGTTAGGGTTAGGGTGATGGTTAGGGTGAGGGTGAGAGTTAGGGTGAGGGTTAGGGTTATGGTGAAGGTGAGGGTTAGGGTGAGGGTGAGGGTCAGGTTGGGGATTAGGGTTAGGTTTAGGGTGAAGGTTAGCCTGAGGGTGAGGTTTAAGTTGAGGGTTAAGTTTAGGGTGAGGGTTAGGGTTAGGATTAGGGTGAGGGTTATGGTTAGGGTGAGGGTGAGGGTGACCTTGAGGCTTAGGGTGAGGGTGAGGTTTAGTGTTAGGGTTGGGGTTAGGGTGAGGGTTAGGGTTAGGCTTAGGGTTAAGGTTAGTGTTAGGGTGAGGGTTAGGGTGAGGGTTAGGTTTAGGGAGAGTGTGAAGGTGAGGGTTACGGTTAGGGTTAGTGTAAGGTTCAGGGTGAGGGTGAGGGTGAGGGTGAGGCTAAGGGTTAGGATGAGGGTGAGGGTTAGTGTGAGTGTTAGTTTTAGGGTGAGGGTGAGGGTTAGGCTGAGGGTGAGGGTCAGGGTTAGGGTTAGGGTTAGGATGAAGGTTAGGGTGAGGGTGAGGTTTAAGGTGAGTTTTAAGGTTAGGGTGAGGGCTAGGGTTAGGGTTGGGGTGACAGTTAGTGTTAGGTTTAGGGTGAGGGTTAGGGTTAGGATGAGGGAGAGGGTGAGGGTGAGGGTTAGGGTGAGGTCGAGGGTGAGGGTGAGTGTTAGGGTGACGGTAAGGGTGAGGGTTAGGATAAGGGTGAGGGTGAGAGTTAGGGTTAGGCTTAGGGTGAGGTTTAGGGTTAGGGTGTGGCTTAGGGTTAGGGTGAGGGTGAGGGTTAGGGTTAGGGTTAGGGAGAGGTTTAGGGTGAGGATTAGCGTGAGGGTTAGGGTGATGGTTACATTATGGTGAGGGTGAGGGTTAGGGTTAGGTTTAGGGTGAGGATTAGGGTGAGGGTTAGGGTGAGGGTTAGGGTTAGGGTTAGGGAGAGGTTTAGGGTGAGGATTAGAGTGAGGGTTAGGGTGAGGGTTATGTTATGGTGAGGGTGATGGTTAGGGTTAGGTTTAGGATGAGTTTTAGGGTGAGGGTTAGGGTGAGGGTTAGGGTGAGGGTTAGGATTAGGGTGAGGGTTAGGGTGAGAGTTAAGGTTAGGGTTAGGTTTATGGTTAGGGTGAGGGTTAGGGTTAAGGTCAGGGTGAGGGTTAGGGTTAGGGTGAGGGTGAGAGTTAGGGTAAGTGTTAGGGTAAGGGTAAGTGTTAGGGTGAGGTTTAGGGTGAGTGTGAGGGTTAGGTTTAGCATGAGTGTTAGAGTGAGGTTATGGTGAGGGTTAGGGTTAGGGTTAGGGTGAAGGTGAGAGTTAGGGTTAGGGTTAGGATGAGGGTTAGGGTTAGGGTTAGCTTAACTGTTAGGGTAAGGATTAGGGTGAGTGTTAGGGTTAGGGTTAGGTTTACGGTGATGGTGAGGGTTAGGGTTAGGGTTATGGTGAGGGTTAGGGTTAGGATGAGGTTTAGGGTTAGGCTTAGGGTTAGGGTGAGGGTGAGGGTGAGGCATAGGGTTAGGCTTAGGGTTAGAGTGAGGGTGAGGGTGAGGGTTAAGTTTAGGTTTAGGCTTAAGGGTTAGGGTTAGGCTTAGGGTGAGGGTGATGTTCAGGGTGAGGGTGAGGGTTAGGGTGATGGTGATGGTTCGGATGAGGGTGAGGCTTAGGGTGTGGGTGAGGGTTAGGTTTAGGGTGAGGTTTAGGTTGAAGGTGAGACTTAGGATGAGGGTGACAGTTAGGGTTAGGGTTAGCCTTAGGTTGAGGGTTAGGTTTAGGGTTAGGGTTAGCATGAGGGTTAGGGTGAGTGTTAGGATTAGGGTTAGGGTTAGTGTTAGGGTGAGGGTAAGGGTTAGGGTGATGTTTAGGGTGAGGGTGAGGGTTAGGTTTAGCTTTAGGGTTAGGGTGAGGGTTAAGGTGAGGCTTAGGGTTAGGGTTAGGGTGAGGGTGAGTGTGAGGTTTAGGGTTAGGGTTATGGTGAGGGTGAGGGTTAGGGTGAGGGTTAGGGATAGGTTTAGGGTTTGGGTGAGGGTGAGGGTGAGGGTTGGGGTCAGGGTGAGTGTGAGGGTGAGGGTGAGGGTTAGGGTTAAGATTAGGTTTAAGCTATGATCCAGCAATCCCACTTTTGGGCATTTACCCAAATGTTTACAAACAAGACCACACTAAAGCTACCAGCACAACTATGTTTATTGCAGCATTATTTACCATAGCTAAGATATGGAACCAACCCAGATGCCCCTCAGTAGATGAATGGATCAAGAAAATGTGGTATATATACACAATGGAATTCTATGCCTCCATCAGAAAGAATGACATTTCCCCATTTGTTAGGAAATGGAAAGCCTTGGAAAAAATTATATTAAGTGAAGTAAGCCAGGCCCAAAGAAGCATAGGTCCCATGGTTTCCCTTATTTGCAATATCTAGTATAGGTATGAGTCAAGCAGAAAAGGTCAGATAATGTGATGTTAGGAAAATGAACCCTTAAATATGTATTTTAATGTTTTCGTTTCTTTCATGCATATGTTTCTAACGCATTTATAAGATTATTTCTTTGTTGCTTTGTATGTCCCTCCCCCACATTGTAACCCCCGCTTTCACTATATTTGATGTCAGTATAACATGTGGAGGAGATGGGGGCAAACAAGTCGTTTAAGGATTCAGGTGGACCTGTTGCAACAATGAGAAGTACAAAATGTCATGCCAAAACCAGCTTTACAATGCCGGTGCGGGGGGAGGGGGGTATAATTGGGTGGGGGGAGGGGGGAGGCTGGGAAGGGAGGTGAAGGGTAAACAAAGGAGGAGGCTGCAATGCTTGGTAAGAAATGTATGCATTATCCTGCCCATGTAATTGTAGCCCCTCTGTACAGTATGTTCTCAAATAAAATAAAATAATATTAAAAAAAAAAGATTAGGTTTAGGATTAGGGTTAGGCTGAGGGTGAGGGTGAGGTTGTGGGTTAGGGTTAGGATGATGCTTAGGGTTACCGTTAGGTTTAGAGTGAGGTTTAGGGTTAGGGTTAGGGCTAGGATGAGGCTTCGGGTTAGGGTTAGGTTTAGGGTCAGGGTTAGGTTGAGGGTTAGGGTGAGGGTTAGGGCGAGGTTGAGGGTGAGGGTTAGGGTGAGGTTAAGAGTTAGGGTGAGGGTTAGGCTGAGAGTGAGGGTAAGGGTTTGCATTGGAGTTAGGGTTAGGTTTAGGGTGAAGGTTAGGTTTAGGTTTAGGGTTAGGGTGAGGGTGGGGATTGGGGTTAGGGTTAGGGTGAGGGTTAGGGTTAGGGTTAGGGTGAGGGTTAGGGTAAGGGTTATGGTTAGGGTTAGGGTGAGGGTGAGTTTGAGGTTTAGGGTTAGGATTACTGTTAGGGATAGGGTTAGGCTGAGGGTGAGGGTGAGGGTGAGGGTGGTAGTTAGGTTTTGGGTTAGGGTTAGGGTGCGGTGTAGGGTTAGGTTTAGGGTGAAAGTTAGGGTAAGGGGTAGGGTTAGGTTTAGGATGAGGGATAGGTTTAGTTTGAGTGTTAGAGTTAAGGTTTGGGGTGGGTTAGGGTGAATGTAAGGGTTAGGGTGAGGGTTAGGGTGAGGGTGAGGGTTAGGGTTAGGGGGAGGGTTAGGGTTTGGGTGAGGGTTAGGGCTAGGATTAGGGTTAGGGTGAGGGCTAGGGTTAGGGTGAGGGTTAGGTTTTGTGTGAGGGTTAGGGTTAGGGTTAGGGTGAGGGTAAGGGTTAGGGTGGATGTTCTGGTGAGAGTGAGTATTAGAGTTAGCATGAGTGCTAAGGTGAGGGTTAGGATGCGGATTATGTTTATGGTTAGGGTTATGGTGAGGTTGAGGGTTATGGTTAGGGTTTGGGTTAGGGTGAGGGTGAAGGTGAGGGTTAGATTTAGGGTTATGGTTATGGTTATGGTTAGGGTTATTGTTAGGTTTAGGTTTAGGGTGAGGGTGAGGGTGAGGGCGAGGATTATGATTAGGGTTAGGTCTAGGGTGAGCGTGATGGTGTGGATTAGGGTTAGGATTAGGGTTAGGATTAGGATTAGACTGAAGGTGAGGGTGAGGGTGAGGGTTAAGGTTAGTTTTAGGTTAGGGTTAGGGTGAATGTTAGGGTTAGAGTGAGGGTTAGGTGTAGGGTTAGAGTTAGGGTGAGGGTAAGGGTTAGGGTGAGGGTTAGTGTGTGGGTAAATTTTAGGGTTAGGGTTAGGGTTAGGATTAGGCTGAGGGTGAGGGTTAGGTTTAGGGTGAGGGTTAGGATTAGTGTGTGGATAAGGGTTAGGGTGAGGGTTAGGGTGAGGGTGAGGGTTATTGTTAATGTTTGAGTTAGGGTGAGGGTGAGGGTTGAGTTTAGGATTAGGGTTAGGGTTAGGGTTAGGCTTAGGGTGAGGGTGAGGGTGAGGGTGAGAGTGAGGGTTAGGGTTAGAGGGAGGTTAGGGGGAGGGTTAGGGTTACGGTTAGGGTTAGAGTGAGAGTGAGTCTGAGGGTTGGGGTGAGGGTTAGGGTGAGGGTTAGGGTAAGGGTTAGGGTTAGGGCTAGGCTGAGCGTGAAGGTTAGGTTTAAGGTTAGGATTAGGGTTAGGGTTAGGTTTAGTCTGAGATTTAGGGTGACAGTGAGGGTGTGGGTTAGGATTAAGGTTAGGGTGAGGGCTAGGGTGAGGGTGAGGGTTAGGGCTAGGGTTAGGGTGAGGGTTAGGTTTATGGTTAGGTGAGCGCTAGGGTGAGGGTGAGGGTTATTGTTAGGATTAAGGTTAGGGTGAGGGCTAGGGTGAGGGTGAGGGTTAGGGTTAGGGTTAGGGTGAGGGTTAGGTTTATGGTTAGGTGAGGGCTAGGGTGAGGGTGAGGGTTAGGGTTAGGATTAGGGTGAGGGGTAGGGTGAGGGGTAGGGTTAGGTTTAGGGTGAGGATTAGGTTTAGTATGAATGTTAGGATTAGGGTTTGGGGTAGGGTTAGTGTCAGGGTAAGGATTAGTGTGAGGGTTAGGGTGAGGGTGAGGGTTAGGGTTAGGGTGAGGGTTAAGGTTAGGTTGAGGGTTAGGGTTAGAATTAGGGTTACTGTGAGTGCTAGGGTGAGGTTGAGGGTTAGGGTTAGGGTGAGGGTTAGGGTTAGGATTAGGGTGAGGGTTAGGGTTAGGATTAGGGTGAGGGTTAGGTTGAGTGTTAGGGTTAGGGTCAGGGTTAGGGTGAGGGTGAGGGGTAGGGTTAGGCTTAGGGTGAGGATTAGGTTTAGTGTGAATGTTAGGATTGGGCTTTGGAGTAGGGTTAGGGTGCGGGTAAGGATTAGTGTGAGGGTTAGGGTGAGGGTGAGGGTTAGGGTTAGGTTGAGGGTTAAGGTTAGGGTGAGGGTTAGGGTTAGGATTAGGGTTACTGTGAGGGCTAGGGTGAGGTTGAGGTTTAGGGTTAGGGTTAGGGTGAGGGTTAGTTTTAGGATTAGGGTGAGGGTTAGGTTGAATGTTAGGGTTAGGGTTAGGGTTAGGGTTAGGGTTAGGCTTAGTGTTAGAGTGACGGAGAGGGTGAGGGTTAGGGTTTCTGTGAGGATAAGGATTAGAGTGAGGGTTACAGTGAGGGTGAGGTTTATGGTTAGGGTTATGGTTAGGGTCTGGTTGAGGGTGAGGGTTATGGTTAAGGTTAGGGTTAGGGTGAGGGTGAGGGTGAGGGGTAGGGTTAAGGTTATGGTTAGGGTTAGGTTGAGGTTGAGGATTAGGGTTAGGGTCAGGGTGTGGGTTAGGGTTAGGGTGAGGGTTATGTTAGGTTTAGGGTTAGGGTGAGCGAGAGGGTGAGGGTTAGGGTTAGGGTGATGGTTAGGGTTAGGGTGAGGGTTAGGGTTAGTGGTAGGGTTAGGGTGACGGTGAGGCTGAGTTTGAGGTTTCGGGTTAGTGTGAGGATAAGGGTTAGGGGGAGGGTTATGGTTAGCGTTAGGTTTAGGGTGAGGGTGAGGATGAGGGTGAGGGTTAGGATTAAGGATAGGGTTAGGATTAGGCTGAAAGTGAGGGTTAGGGTGCGGGTGAGAGTTAGGGTTAGCATTAGGGTTAGGGTTAGCGTGAAGGTTAGGGTTAGAATGAGGGTTAGGGTTAGGGTTAGGGTTAGGTTAGAGTTATGGTGAGGGTAAGGGTTAGATTTAGGTTTAGTGTGAGGCTGAGGAATAGGGTTAGGTTTAGGTTTGGGCTTAGGGTGAGGGTGAGGAGGGTGAGGGTTAGGATTAGGGTGAAGGTTAGGGTTAGGGTTAGGGTGAGGGTTAGGATTAGGGTGAGGTTTAGGGCTAGGGTTAGGTTTAGGGTGAGGGTCAGGGTGAGTGTGAGGGTGAGGGTTACTTTTGGTTGAGGGTTAGGGTTAGGATGAGGGTTAGGGTGACTGTGAGGTTTAAGGTGGGGGTGAGGGTTAGGATTAGGGATAGGGTTAGGGTTAGGGTTAGGGTGAGGGTGAGGGTGAGGGTTAGAGTGTTAGGGTTAGGGTTAGGTTTAGGGTTAGTTTGAGGGTGAATTTTAGGATTAGGGTTAGGGTTAGGATTATGGTGACGGTTAGGGTGAGGGTTAGGTTTAGGGTGAGGTTTAGGGTTAGGGTGAGGGTTTGGGTGACGGTGAGGGTTAGAGTGATGGTGAGGGTGAGGGTGAGGGTTAGGGTTAGTGTGAGGATAAGGGTTAGGGAGAGGGTTAGGGTGAGGGTGAGGGTTATGGTTAGCATTAGGGTTAGGCTGAGGGTTAGGGTTAGGGTTAGGATGAGGGGTATGGTGAGGGGTATGTTTAGGGTTAGAGTGAGGGTTAGATTTAGTGTGAGGATTAGGGTTAGGGTTACGGTTAGGGTGAGGTTTAGGGTGCAGGTTAGGGTTACGTTTAGGGTGAGGTTTTGGGTTAGGATTAGGATTAGGGTTAGTGTTAGTGTGAGGATAAGGGTGAGGGTTAGGTGAGGGTTAGGGTGAGGGTAACGGTTTGAGTGAGGTTTAGTGTGAGGGTGAGGGTTAGGGTTACCGTTAGGGTTAGGGTGAGGGCTAGGCTGAGGGGTATGTGAGGGTTAGAGTTAGATTTAGGGTTAGATATAGGTGAAGGTGAGGGTGAGGGTTAGGTTTAGGGTGAGGTTTCAGGTTAGGGTTAGCGTTAGGGTTAAGGTGAGTGTGAGAGTTAGTGTTATTTTGAGGGTTAGGGTGAGGGTTAGGGTTAGGTATAGGGTTAGGGTGAGGGTTAGGGTGAGGGATAGGTTTAGGATTAGGATTAGGTTGAAGGCTAGGGTGAGGGTGAGGGTTATGGTTAGGGTGATGTTTGGGGTGAGGGTGAGGTTTAGGGTGAGGGTTCGGGTGAGGGTTTGGGTGAGGGTTATGGTGTGGGTGAGGGTTAGGGTTAGGGTGAGTGTTAGGCTGACGGTGAGGGTTAGGCTGATGGTGAAGTTTAGGGTTAGGGTTAGGGTTAGGATGATGGTTAGGGTTAAAGTTAGGGTTAGGATGAGGGTTAGGTATAGTGTGAGGTTTTGGGTTCGGGTTAGGGTTAGGGTGAGGTTTAGGGTGATCTTGAGGTATAGGGTTAGATTTAGGGTTAGGGTGAGTGTTAGGGTGAGGATTATGGTTAGGGTTAAGGATAGGTTTAATGTTAGGGTTAGGATTTACAAGGAGTTGTTCACCCCGAACAACCGGCTGAACACAGGATTGACAATGATGGAGTCCCAAACAACCAAGGTCTAGTTTTCTAAACTTTCACAGAATGCCATTATAAGACGTTAAAATTAATCCTCAGGTAGAGTAGTGTGTAGCTCTCAAAGCTGTAATCAGTAGCACTCAGGTGAAAACAACAGGAAGCAGATATTCCCAGTCAGCTGGCAGTGTCCTACGGGGACAAGCATATCTGACTGCCACCTCTGAATATTTGCAAGCGTGGCAGAGCCCTGCAGGTGCTATTTAGCAGCAATGCAAACTGCTTAACCTTGCCAACCTTCACGGGTGTAGAAGAAACCACGGAGGATTCACAAGGAGGTCTTCACCCGGAACACCCAGAGGCCTGCTGGCAACAAGATTCTTGAATTCTTTCTAAGAAGCCTTGAATGCAGTGAAAAGCTCCTATGTTGTAATAACTCAGAACCTCATTCTGAGTCTTCCCGACTGAGGTCATTCAACTGAACACAACCGTGGACTAATTAGACTGACATATAGCCAGTGCCGTCCATAATCCTGGATGGACAGTGGTCGAGTCCCAAACAACTGAGGTCTAGTTCTCCAAACTTTCACAGAGTGCCATAAGTAGAGGTTCAACTTACTCCTCAGGTTGAGTAGACTATAGCCGACAAACCTGTAATCAGCAGCACTCAGGTGAGAAGAACAGGAAGCAGATTATCCCAGTGAGCTGGCAGTGTCCTATGGGGAATTCAACCGGAACACCCGGAGGCCTGCGGGCAGCAAGATTTTGGAATACTTCCTAAGAAGCCTTGAAAGGAATGAAACGCCCCTATGTTGCAATAACTCAGAACCTCATTCTGAGTGTTCCCAGCAGAGCTAATTCGACTGAACACAACCGTCGACTAATTAGAACATGATATATCCAGTGTGGTCCATAGTCCTGGATGGACAGTGGTCGCGTCCCAAACAACTGAGGTCTAGTTCTCCAAACTTTCACAGAGTGCCATAAGTAGAGGTTCAACTTACTCCTCAGGTTGAGTAGAGTGTAGCCATCAAAGCTGTGATCAGTAGCACTCAGGTGAGAAGAACTGGAAGCAGCTATTCCCAGTGAGCTGGCAGTGTCCTATGGGGAATAACATATCTGGCTGCCACGTCTGAATGCAACCGCAGCAGAGCTCTGCAGGTGCAATTGTGCAGCAATGCAAACTGCGTACCCTTCCCAAACATCCCTGGTGTAGAAGAAATCACAGAGGATTTACAAGGAGATATTCAACCGGAACACCCGGAGGCCTGCCTGCAGCAAGATTCTGGAATACTTCCTAAGAAGCCTTGAAAGGAGTGAAACGCCCCTATGTTGCAATAACTCAGAACCTCATTCTGAGTTTTCCCGGCAGAGGTCATTCCGCTGAACACAACCGTGGACTTATTAGAGCCTAATATACCCAGTGCCGTCCATAGTCCTGGATGGACAATTTTGGAGTCCGAAACAACTGAGGTCTAGTTTTCCAAACTTTCACAGAGTGCCATAAGTAGAGGTTCAACTTACTCCTAAGGTTGAGTAGAGTGTCGCCCTCAAAGCTGTAATCAGTAGCACTCAGGTGAGAAAAACGGGAAGCAGATATTCCCTGTCAGTTGGCAGTGTCCTACGGGGACAAGCATACCTGGCTACCACGTCTGAATGCAACTAGGCAGAGTTCTGCATGCACAATTGTGCAGCAATGCAAACTGCGTACCCTTGCCAAATTTCACGGGTGTAGAAGAAACCATGGAGCATTTACAAGGAGATATTCACCCGGAACAACCGGAGGCCTGCCGGCAGCAAGATTCTGGAATTCTTCCTAAGAAGCCCTCAAATGCGTGAAACTCTCCTATGTTGCAATAACTCAGAACCTCATTCTCAGTGTTCCCGGCAGAGTTCATTCAGCTAAACACAACCGTGGACTAATTAGAGCCTGATATACCCAGTGCCGTCCATAGTCATGGAAGGACAGTGGTGGAGTACCAACCAACTGACGTCTAGTTTTCCAAACTTTCACAGAGTACCATAAGTAGAGGTTCAACATACTCCTCATGTTGAGTAGAGTTTAGCCAACAAAGCTGTAATCACTAGCACTCAGGTGAGAAGAACCGGAAGCAGATATTCCCCATCAGCTGGCAGTGTCTTACCAGGAAAAGCATATGTGGATTTCACGTCTGAATATTTGCTTCCACGGCAGAGCTCTGTAACCACATTTGTGCAGCAATGCAAACTGCGTACCCTTGCCAAATTTCAAGGGTGTAGGAGAAACAACGGAGGATTTACAAGGAGATGTTCACCCGGAAAACCCGGAGGCCTGCTCGCAGCAAGTTGCTGGAATACTTCCTAAGAAGCCTTGAAAGGAGTGCAACGGCCCTATGTTGCAATAACTCAGAACGTCATTCTGAGTGTTCCCCACAGAGGTCATTCGTCTAACCACCACAATGGACTAATTACAGCCTGATATAGCCAGTGCCATTCATAGTCCGGGATGGACAGTGGTTGTGTCCCAAACAACTGAGGTCTAGTTCTCCAAACTTTCACAGAGTGCCATATGAAGAGGTATAACTTACTCCTCAGGTTGAGTTGAGAGTAGTCTTCAAAGCTGTAATAAGTAGCACTCTGGTGAGAACAACGTGAAGCAGATATTCCCAGTCAGCTGGCAGTGTCCTACGGGGACAAGCATATCGGGCTGCCATGTCTGAATATTTGCAAGGGTGGCAGAGCCCTGCAGGTGCTATTTTGTAACAATGCACACTGCAAACCCTTGCCAAACTTCACAGGTGTAGAAGAAACCACGGAGGATTCACAAGGAGATCTTCACCCGGAACACTCGGAGGCCTGCCAGCAGCAAGATTCTTGAATTCTTCCGAAGAAGCCTTGAAAGGAGTGAAACGCCCCTATGTTGCAATAACTCAGAACCTCATTCTGAGTGTTCCCGGCAGAGGTCATTCGGCTGAAAACAACCATGCACAAATTAGAACATGATATACCCAGTGCGGTCCATAGTCCTGGATGGAGAGTGGTCGCGTCCCAAACAACTGAGGTCTAGTTCTCCAAACTTTCAGAGACTGTCATAATTAGAGGTTCAACTTACTCCTCAGGTTGAGTAGAGTGTAGCCATCATAGCTGTAATCAATAGCACTCAGTTGAGAAGAAAGGGAAGCAGATATTCACAATCAGTTGGCAGTGTTCTTCGGGACAAGCATATCTTGCTGCCACGTATGAATGTATGCAATCGCGGCAGAGCTCTGGAGGCGCAATTGTGCAGGAATGCAAAGTGCATACCCTTGCCAAACTTCACGGCTGTAGAAGAAACCACGGAGGATTTACAAGGAGATACTAACCTGGAACACTTGGAGGCATGCCGGCAGTAAGATTCTTGAAATCTTCCTAAGAAGCCTAGAAAGGAGTGAAACACTCCTATGTTGCAATAACTCAGAACCTCATTCTGAGTGTTCCCGGCAGAGGTCATTCGGCTGAAAACAACCATGGACTAATTAGAGCCTGATATAGCCAGTGCCGTCCATAGTCCTGGTTGGACAGTGTTAGCGTCCCAAACAACTGAGATCTAGTTCTCCAAACTTTCACAGAGTTCCATCAGTAGATGTTCAACTTACTCCTCAGGTTGAGTAGAATGTAGCTGTCAAAGCTGTAATCAGTATGACTTAGGTGAGAAGAACAGGAAGCAGATATTTCCAGTCAGCTGGCAGTGTCCTACAGGGACAAGGATATCTGACTGCCACGTCTGAATATTTGCAACTGCGGCAGAGCTCTGCAGGGGCAATTGTGCAGTTATGCAAACTGCATACCCTTGCCAAACGTAACGGGTGTAAAAGAAACCACGGAGGATTTACAAGATGATGTTCACGCGGAATACCCGGAGACCTACAGTCAGCAAGGTTCTGGAATTCTTCCTCAGTAGCCTTGAAAAGAGTGAAACGCTCCTATGTTGCAATAACTCAGAACCTCATTCTGAGTGTTCACGGCAGAGGTCACTTGGCTGAACACAACCGTGGACTAATTAGAACATGATATAGCCAGTGCGGTCCACAGTCCTGGATGGATCGTGGTCGTGTCCCACACAACTGAGGTCTGGTTCTCCAAATTTTCACAAAGTACAATAAGTACAGGTTCAACTTACTCTTCAGGTTGAGTAGAGTGTAGCCATCAAAGCTGTAATCAGTAGCACTCATGTGAGAAGAAGGGGAACCAGATAGTCCCTGTCAGTTGGCAGTGTCCTACCGGGACAAGCATATCTGGCTGCCACGTCTGAATGTTTGCAACCACGACAGAGCTCTGCAGGCGCAATTGTGCAGCAATGCAAACAGCGGACCCTTGCCAAACTTCACGAGTGTAGAAGAAACCACGGAGGATTTACAAGGAGATGTTAACCTGGAACACTTGGAGGTCTGCAGGCAGCAAGATTCTGAAATTCTTCCTAAGAAGCCTTGAAAGCAGTGAAACGCTCCTATGTTGCAATAACTCAGAACCTCATTCTGAGTGTTCACGGCAGAGGTCATTCGGCTGCACACAACCCTGGACTATTTAGAGCCTGATATAGGCACTGCCCTCCTTAGTCCTGGATTGACAGTGGTCGCGTCCCAAACAACTGAGGTCTAGTTTTTCAAACTTTCAGAGAGTGCCATAAGTAGAGATTTAACTTTCTCCTCAACTTGAGTACAGTGTACCCGTCAAAGCTGTAATCAGTAGCACTCATGTGAGAAGAACGGGAAACAGATATTCCAAGTCAGCTGGCAGTGTCCTACGGGGACAAGCATATCTGGCTGCCACTTCTGAATGTTTGCAACCGCGGCAGAAATCTGAAGGCGCAATTGTGCAGCAATTCAAACTGTGAACCCTTGCCAAACTTCACGGGTGTAAAAGAAACCACGGAGGATTTACAAGGAGATGTTCACCCGGAACACCCGGAGACCTGCCACCAGCAAGATTCTGGAATTCTTCCTAAGAAGCCTTGAAAGGAGTGAAACGCTCCTATATTGCAATAACTAGGAACCTCATTCTGAGTGTTCCCGGCAGGGTCATTCAGCTGAACACAACCGTTGACACTCTAATTGAGCATGATATACCAGTGTACACCCTGATATAGCCAGTGCAGACCACAGTCCTTGACAGAGAGTGGTCACGTCCAAAAGAATTAAGGTGTAGTTCTCAAAACTTTCACAAAGTGCCATAAGTAGAGGTTCAACTTACTCCTCAGTTTGAGTAGAGTGTAGCCGTCAAGCTGTAATCAGTAGCACTCAGGTGAGAAGAACGGGAAGCAGATATTCCCAGTAAGCTGGCAGTGTCGTACAGGGACAAGCATATTTGGCTGCCACGTCTGAATATTTGCAAGCGCGGGAGAGCTCTGCAGGCACAATTGTGCAGCAACCCAAACTGCATACTCTTGCCAAACTTCACAGCTGTAGAAGAAACCATGGAGGATTTACAAGGAGATGTTCACCCAGAACACCTGGAGGCTTGCCGGCAGCAAAATTCTGGAATTCTTCATAAGAAGCCTTGAAAGGCTCCTATGCTGCAATAACTCAGAACCTCATTCTGAGTGTTCCTGGCAGAGGTCATTCACTTGAACACAACGGTGGACCAATTAGAGACTGATATAGCCAGTGCTGTCCATAATCCTGGATGGACTGTGGTAACTTCCTAAACAACTGAGGTCTAGTCCTCAACATTTTCACAGAGTGCCATTAATACAGGTTCAACTTATTCCTCAGGTTGAGTAGAGTGTAGCCATCAAAGCTGTAATCAGTAGCATTCATGTGAGAAGAAGGGGAAGCAGATATTCCCAGTCAGCTGGCAGTGTCTTAAGGGGACAAGCATATCTGGTTGCCACTTCTCAATATTTGCAACTGTGGCAGAGCTCTGCATGCTCAATTGTGCAGCAATGCAAACTGCTTATCCTTGCCAAACTTCACGGCTGTAGAAGAAACCATGGAGGATTTACAAGGAGATGTTAACCCGGAACACCCTGAGGCCAGCCAGAAGCAAGACTCTGGAATTCATCCTAAGAAGCCTTGAAAGGAGTGAAACGCTCCTATGTTGCAATAACTCAGAATCTCATTCTGAGTGTCCTGGCAGAGGTCATTTGGCTGAACACAACCGTGGACTAATTAGAACATGATATAGCCAGTAATGTCCATAGTGCTGGATGGACAGTGGTTGCGTCCCAAACAACTGAGGTATAGTTCTCCAAACTTTGACAGAGTGCCATAAGTAGAGATTCAACTCACTCCTCTGGTTGAGTAGAGTGTAGCCGTCGAAGCTGTAATCAGTAGTACTCAGGTGAGAAGACAGGGAAGCAGATATTCCAAGTCAGCTGGCAGTATCCTACGGGGACAAGCATATCTGGCTGCCACGTCTGAATGTTTGCAACCACAGCAGAGCTCTGGAGGTGCAATTTTGCAGCAATGCGCACTGTGTACCATTTCCAAACTTTACGGGTGTAGAAGAAATCACCGAGGATTTACAAGGAGATATTCACCTGGAACACTTCGAGGCCTGCTGGCAGCAAGATACTGGAATACTTCCTAAGAACCCTTGAAAGCAGTGAAACACACTTTTGTTGCAATAACTCAGAACCTATTACTGAGTGTTCCTGGAAGAGGTCATTCGGCTGCACACAACCGTGGAAAAATTAGAGCCTGATAGAGACAGTGCCCTCCATAGTCCTGGATGGACAGTGGTCGCATCCCAAACAACTGAGGTCTATTTCTACAAATTTTCACAGAGTGGCATAAGTAGAGATTTAACTTTGTCCTCAAGTTGAGCAGAGTGTAGCCATCAAAGCTGTAATCAGTAGCACTCAGGTGAGAAAAACAGGAAGCAGATATTCCCAGTCAGCTGGCAGTGTCCTACAGGGACAAGCATATCTGGCTGCTACGTCTCAATGTTTGCAAGCGTGGGAGAGCTCTGCAGGCGCAATTGTGCAGCAATGCAAACTGCATACTCTTGCCAAACTTCACGAGTGTAGAAGAAACCATGGAGGATTTACAAGGAGATGTTCACCCGAAGGCCTGCCGGCAGCAAGATTCTGGAATTCTTCCTAAGAAGCCTTCAAGACAATGAAACGCTCCTATGTTGCAATAACTCAGAAACTCATTCTGAGTGTTCCCGGCAGAGGTCATTCGGCTGAACACACCCGTGGACTAATTAGAGCCTGTTATAGCCAGTGGCCTCCATAGTCCCGGATGGAAAGTGGTCGCGTCTCAAACAACTGAGGTCTAGTTCTCCAAACTTTCACATAGTTCCATAAGTAGAGGTTCAACTTACTCCTCAGGTTGAGTAGAGTGTAGCTGTCAAAGCTGTAATCAGTAGCACTCAGGTGAGAAGAACAGGAAGCAGATATTCCCAGTCAACTGGCAGTGTCCTATGGGAACAAGCATATCTGGCTGCCACATCTGATTTGCAACCACATCAGAGCTCTGCAGGCGCAAATGTGCAGTAATGCAAACTGCATACCCTTGCCAAACTTCACGGGTGTAAAAGAAACCACGGGGGATTTACAAGGAGATGTTCACCCGGAACACCAGGAGGCCTGCCAGCAGCAAGATACTGGAATTCTTCCTAAGAAGCCTTGAAAGCAGTGAAATGCTCCTATAGTGCAATAACTCAGAACCTCATTCTGAGTGTTCCCGGCAGAGGTCATTCTGCTGAACAGAACAGTGGACTAATTAGAGCCTGATATAGCCAGTGCCAACCATAGTCCTTGATGGACAGTGGTCACGACCGAAAGAACTCAGGTGAAGTTCTCAAAACTTTAACAAAGTGCCATAAGTAGAGGTTCAACTTACTCCTCAGGTTGAGTAGAGTGTAGCCGTCACGCTGTAATCAGTAGCACTCAGGTGAGAAGAACGGGAAGCAGAGATTCCCAGTCAGTTGGCAGTGTCCTACGGAAACAAGCATATCTGGCTGCCATGTCTGAATGTTTGCAACCGTGCAGAGCTCTGCAGGCGCAATTGTGCAGCAATGCAAACTTCATAACCTTGCCAAACTTCACGTGTGTAGAAATAAACACCGAGGATTTACAAGGAGATGTTAACCTGGAACACCTGGAGGCCTGCCGGCAGCAAGAATCTGGGTTCTTCCTAAGAAGCCTTGAAAGGAGTGAAACGCTCGTATGTTGCAATAACTCAGAACCTCATTCTGAGTTTCGCAGCAGAGGTCATTCGGCTGAACACAACTGTGGACTAATTAGAGCTTGATATATCCAGTGTGTCATAGTCACGGATGGACAGTGGGTGCGTCCCAAACAACTGAGGTTTGGTTCTCAAAATTTTAACAGATTGACATAAGTAGAGGTTCAACTTACTCCTCAGATTGAGTAGAATTTAGAGGTAAAAGCTATAATCAGTAGCACTCAGGTGAGAAGAACGGGAAGCAGATATTCCCAGTCAGATGTCAGTGTCCTACGGGGACAAGCATATTGGGCTTCCAGGTCTGAATGTTTGCAACCATGGTAGAGCTCTGCAGGTGCAATTAGGCAGCAATACAAACTGCGTACCCTTGCCAAACTTCACAGGTGTAGAAGTAACCACAGAGGATTTACAAGGAGATGTTAACCCGGAACACCTGGAGACCTGCCAGAAGCTAGATTCTGGAATTCTTCCTAAGAAGCCTTGAAAGGAGTGAAACGCTCCTATGTTGCAACAACTCAGAACCTCATTCTGAGTGTTCCCGGCAGAGGTCATTTGGCTGAACACAACCATGAAGTAATTAGAGCATGATATAGCCAGTGCCGTCCATAGTCCTGGATGGACAGTGGTCATGTGCCAAACAACTGAGGTCTGGTTCTCCAAACTTTCACAGAGTGCCATAAGTAGAGGTTCAACTTACTCCTCAGGTTGAGTAGAGTGTAGAGGTGAAATCTGTAATCAGTAGCACTCAGGTGAGAAGAACGGGAAGCAGATATTCCCAGTCAGCTAGCAGTGTCCTACGGGGACAAGCGTATCTGACTGCCAGGGCTGAATGTTTGCAACAGCGGCATTGCTCTGCTGGCGCAATTGTGTAGGAAGGCAAACTGTGTATCTTTGCCAAACTTCTTGGTTGTAGAAGAAACCACGGAGGATTTACAAGGAGATGTTAACCCTGAACACCTGGAGGCCTGCTGGCAGCAAGATTCTGGAATTCTTTCTAAGAAGCTTTGAAAGGAGTGAAACGCTCCTATGTTGCAATAACTCAGAACCTCATTCTGAGTGTTCCCGGCAGAGGTCATTCGGCTGAACACTACCGTGGACTAATTAGAGCCTGATATATCCAGTGCCATGCATAGTAATGGATGGCCTGTGGCCACGTCCAAAACAACTGAGGTCTGCTTCTCAAACTTTCAACACAGTATCATAAGTAGAGGTTCTACATACTCGTTAGGGTGAAGACAGTGTAGTGGTAAAAGCTCTAATCAGTAACACTCAGTTAGGAAGAAGGGGAAGCAGATATTCCCAGTCAGCTGAAAGCATCCTAGGAGGACAAGCAGAAATGGTTGTCTCTTCTGAGTGCTTGCAACCACTGCAGAACTCTGCAGGTGCAATTGTGCAGCAATGCAAACTGAGTAACATTGCCAAACTTCAGGTGAGTAGAAGAAACCACTGAGGATTTACAAGGAGATATGACCCGTACCACCTGGCAGCCTACCGGCCGCCAAAATCCAGAATTCTTCCAAAGAAGACTTGAAAGTAGTGAAAGGCTGTTTTGTTGCAAGAACTCAGAACCTGATTCTGCATTTCCCGGCAGAGGTCATTGGGATGAACACAACGGTGGACTACGTAGAGCCTGATATACCCAGTGCCATCCATAGCAATGGATTAACGTTGGTGGCAACCCACACAACAGAGTTCTGGTTCTCAAAACTTTAACAGAGTGCCATAAGTAGAGGTTCCACTTACTCCCCAGTTTCAGTAGAATGTAACCTTGTAAGTTGTAATCAGTAGCACTCAGGTGAGAATAACGGGAAGCTAATATTCCCAGTCACCTGGCAGTGTCCTACTGGGACAAGCATATCTGGCTACCACGTCTGAATGTTTGCAACCGCGGCAGAGCTCTGCAGGCGCAATTGGGCAGGAATGCAAACTGCGTAACCTGTCCAAACTTCACGGGTGTACAAGAAAACATGGAGGATTTACAAGGATATATTAAACCGGAACACCTGGATCCCTGCCGGCAGCAAGATTTTGGAATTCTTCCTAAGAAGCCTTGAAAGTAGTGAAACGCTCTTCTGTTGCAATAATTCAGGACCTCATTCTGAGTGTTCCGGGCAGAGGTCATTCGGCTGAACACAACCGTGGACAAATTGGAGACTGATATATCCAGTGACATCCATAGTAATGGATGGACAGTGGCCGCGTCCCAAACAACTGAGTCTGCTTCTCAAAAGTTCAACACAGTGTCATAAGTAGAGGATCTACTTTCTACTCAGGTGAAGAGAGTGTAGTGGTAAAAGCTCTAATCAGTAACACTCAGTTGGGAAGAATGGGAAGCAGATATTCCCAGTCAGCTGACAGCATCCTAGGAAGACAAGCACAAATGGTTGCCACTTCTGAGTGCTAGCAACCACTGCAGAACTCTGCAGGCACAATTGTGCAGTAGTGCATACTGAGTAACATTGCCAAACTTCAGGCGTGCAGAAGAAACCAATGAGGATTTACAAGGAGATATGAACCCAGACCACATGGCAGCCTGCCGGCTGCAAAAACCTGGAATTCTTCCTAAGAAGACTTGAAAGTAGTGAAATGCCGTTCTGTTACAAGAACTCAGAACCTGATTCTGCATGTTCCCGCAGAGGTCATTCGGTTGAACACAATGGTAGACTACTTAGAGCCTGATCTATCCAGTGCCATCCATAGCAATGGATGGAAGTTGGTCGAATACCACACAACTGTGGTCTGGTTCTGAAAAATTTAACAGAGTGCTATAAGTAGAGGTTCCACTTACTCCTCAGGTTGAGTAGAGTGTAGCCGTAAAATCTGTCATCAGTAGCACTCAGGTGAGAAGAACGGGAAACAGATATTCCCAGTCAGCTGACAGTGTCCTACGGTGACAGGGGACAAGAATATCTGGCTGCCAAGTCTGAATGTTTGCAACTGCGGCAGAGATTTGCAGGCGCAGTTGTGCAGCAATGAAAACTGGGTAACCTTGCCAAATTCTATGGGTGCAGAAGAAACCACGGAGGATTTACAAGGAGATATTAACCCGGAAAACCAGGAGGCCTGCCAGCAGCAAAATTCTGGAATTCTTTCAAAGAAGCCTTGAAAGTAGTTAAACGCCCTTCTGTTGCAATAACTCAGAACCTCATTCTGAATCTACCCGGCCGAGGTTATTCGGCTGAACACAACCGTGGACTAATTAGAGCCTGATATATCCAGTGCCGTCCATAGTAATTGATGGACAGTGGCCACGTTCCAAACACCTGAGGTCTGCTTCTCAAAACGTCAACACAGTGTCATAAGTAGAGGTTCTACTTACTCCTCAGGGTGAAGAGAGTGTAGTGGTAAAAGCTCTAGTCAGTAACACTCAGGTGGGAAGAACTTGAACCAGATATTCCCAGTCAGCTGCCAGCATCCTAAGGGACAAGCACCAATGGCTGCCACTTCTGAGTGCTTGCAACCACTGCAGAACTCTGCAGGTGCAATTGTGCAGTAATGCAAACTGAGTAAAATTGCCAAACTTCAGGCGTGTAGAAGAAACTACTGTTGATTTACAAGGAAATATGTACGCATAACACCTGGAAGCCTGCCAGCTGCCAGAATCTGGAATTCTTCCTAAGAAGACTTGAAAGTAGTGAAACTCTGTTCTGTTGCAAGAACTCAGAACCTAATTCTGCATGTTCCCAGCAGAGGTCATTCGACTGAACACAACCGTGGACTAATTAGAGCCTGATATATCCAGTGCAGTCCACAGTAATGGATGGACAATGGCTGCGTCCCAACCAAGTGAGGTCTGCCTCTCTAAACTTCAACACACTGTCATAAGTAGAGGTTCTACTTACTCCTCAGGTTGAAGAGAGTGTAGTGGTAAAAGCTCTAATCAGTAACACAAAGGTGATAAGAACTGGAAGTAGATATTCCCAGTCAGGTGGCAGCATCCTAGCGGGACAAGCACACATAGCTGCCATGTCTGAGAGTTTGCAAACACTGCAGAACTCTGCAGGTGCGATTTTGTAGTAATGCAAACTGAGTAACATTGCCAAACTTCAGGCGAGTAGAAGAAACCACTGAGGATTTACAAGGAGATATGAACCCGGAACATCTGGGTGCCTGCCGGCTGCCAGAATCTGAAATTCTTCCTAAGAAGACTTGAAAGTAGTGAAATGCTGTGCTGTTGCAAGAACTCAGAAACTGATTCTGCATGTTCCCGGCAGAGGTCATTTGGCTGAACACAACGGTTGACTACGTAGAGCCTGATATATCCAGAGCCATCCATAGCAATGGATGGAGGTTTGTCGCGTTGACACAAGTGAGGTCTGGTTCTCAAAACTTTAACAACGTGACATAAGTAGAGGTTCAACTTACTGCTCAGCTTGAGTAGAGTGTAGCCTTAAAAGCTGTAATCAGTAGGACTCAGGTGAGAAGTGGAAGCAGATATGCCAAGTCAGCTGGCAGTGTCCTACGGGGACAAGCATATCTGGCTGCCATGTCTGAATGTTTGCAACTGAGGCAGAGCTCTGCAGGCTCAATTGTGTAGCAATGCAAACTCGGTAACCTTGCAAAACTTCACGGGTATAGAAGAAACCACGGAGGATTTACAAGGAGATATTAACCCTGAACACCTGGTGGCCTGCCAGAAGCAAGATTCAGGAATTCTTGCTAAGAAGCCTTGAAAGTAGTGAAACACTCTTCTGTTGCAATAACTCAGGACCTTATTCTGAGTGGTCCCGGCAAAGCTCATTGTCCTGAACACAACCGTGGACTAATTACAGCCTGATATATCCAGTGTCATCCATAGTCATGGATGGACTGTGGCCGCGTCCCAAACAAATGAGCTCTGCTTCTCAAAAGTTCAACACAGTCTCCTCAGGTGAAGAGAGTGTAGTGGTAAAAGCTCTAATCAGTAACATTCAGGTGGGAAGAAAGGGAAGCATATATTCCCAGTCAGCTGACAGCATCCTAGGAAGACAAGCACAAATGGCTGCCACTTCTGAGTGCTTGCAACCATTCCAGAACTCTGCAGGCACAATTGTGCAATAATGCAAACTGAGTAACACTGCCAAACTTCATGCGTGTAGAAGAAACCACTGAGGATTTACAGGAGATATTAATCCAGAACACCTGTCAACCAGCCGGCTGCTAGACTCTGGAATAATTACTAAGAAGACTTGACAGTAGTGAAATGCTCTTCTGTTGCAAGAACTCAGAACCTGATTCTGCATGATCCCGGCAGAGGTCATTCGGCTGAACATAATGGGAGACTATTTAGAGCCTGATCTATCCAGTGCCATCCATAGCAATGGATGGACGTTGGTCGGGTCCCACATAACTGAAGTCTGGTTCTCAAAACTTTAACAGAGTGCCATAAGTAGAGGTTCAACTTACTCCTCAGGTTGAGTAGAGTGTAGCCGTAAAATCTGTAATCAGTAGCACTCAGGTGAGAAGAACGGAAGCAGTAATTCCCAGTAAGCTGGCAGTGTCCTACGGGGACAAGAAGATCTGGCTGCCACGTCTGAATGTTTTCAACTGGGGTAGAGCACTGCAGCCGCAATTGTGCAGCAATGAAAACTGGGTAACCTTGCAGAACTTCAGGGTTGTAGAAGAACTCATGGAGGATTTACAACGACATATTAACACAGAACATCTTGAGGCCTGTCGGCAGCAAGATTCTTGAATTCTTACTAAGAAGTCTTGAAAGAAGTGAAACGCTCCTAAGTTGCAATAACTCAGAACCTCATTCTGAGTGTTTCCGGCAGAGGTCATTTGGCTGAACACAACCATGGACTAATTAGAGCCTGATATATCCAGTGCCGTCCATAGTCATGGATGGACAATGGTCGCATCCCAAACAACTGAGGTCTGGTTCTCAAAACGTTAGCAGAGTGCCATAATTAGAGGTTCAACTTACTCCTCAGGTTGAGTAGAGTGTAGCCATAAAATCTGTAATCAGTAGCACTCAGGTGAGAAGAACAGGAAGCAGATATTCCCAGTCAGCTGGCAGTGTCCTACGGGGACAAGAAGATCTGGCTGCCACGTCTGAATGTTTTCAACTGGGGTAGAGCACTGCAGCCGCAATTGTGCAGCAATGAAAACTGGGTAACCTTGCAGAACTTCAGGGTTGTAGAAGAACTCATGGAGGATTTACAACGACATATTAACACAGAACATCTTGAGGCCTGTCGGCAGCAAGATTCTTGAATTCTTACTAAGAAGTCTTGAAAGAAGTGAAACGCTCCTAAGTTGCAATAACTCAGAACCTCATTCTGAGTGTTTCCGGCAGAGGTCATTTGGCTGAACACAACCATGGACTAATTAGAGCCTGATATATCCAGTGCCGTCCATAGTCATGGATGGACAATGGTCGCATCCCAAACAACTGAGGTCTGGTTCTCAAAACGTTAGCAGAGTGCCATAATTAGAGGTTCAACTTACTCCTCAGTTTGAGTAGAGTGTAGCCATAAAATCTGTAATCAGTAGCACTCAGGTGAGAAGAACAGGAAGCAGATATTCCCAGTCAGCTGGCAGTGTCTTACAGGGACAAGCATATCTGGCTGTCAGGTCTGAATATTTGCTACAGCGGCAGAGCTCTGCAGGCACAATTGTGCAGCAATGCAAACTGCGTACCCTTTCCAACCTTCACTGGAGTAGAAGAAACCACGCAGTATTTACAAGGAGATGTTAATCCGGAACAACTGGAGACCTGCCGACAGTAAGATTCTGGAATTTTTCCTAAAAATCCTTGAAAGTAGTGAAACGCTACTATGTTGCAATAACTCAGAATATCGTTCCCAACAGAGGTCGTTCGGCTGAACACGACCTAGTACTAATTAGAGCCTGATATATCCAATATTCTCCAAAGTCATGGATGGACAGTGCTCAAGTTCCAAACAGCAGAGGTCTGGTTTTCAAAACATTGACAAAGTGCCATAAGTACAAGTTCAACTTACTCCTCAAGTTGAGTGTAGCCATAAAAGCTGTAATCAGTAGCACTCAGGTGAGAAGAATGGGAAGCAGATATTCCCAGTCAGCTGGCAGTGTCCTACGGGGACAAGCATATCTGGATGCCATGTCTGAATGTTTGCAACCGCGGCAGAGCTCTGCAGGAGCAACTGTGCAGGAATGCAAACTGCGTACCCTTGCCAAACTTCACGGGTGTAGAAGAAACCATGCAGGATTTACAAGGAGATGTTAACCTGGAACCCTGGGAGACCTGCCGGCAGCAAGATTCTGGAATTCTTCCTAAGAAGCCTTGAAAAGAGTGAAATGCTCCTATGTTGCCATAACTCAGAACCTCATTCTGAGTGGTCCTGGCAGAGGTCATTAGGCTGAGCACAACTGTGGACTAATTAGAGCCTGATATATCCAGTGCCATCCATAGTCATGGATGGACAGTGGTCACGTCAAAAACAACTGAAGTCTGATTCTCAAAACTTTAGCAAATTGCCATAAGTAGAATTTCAACTTACTCCTCAGATTGAGTAGAGTGTAGCTGTAAATGCTGTAATCAGTAGCACTCAGGTGAGGACGAGAAGCACATATTTCCATTCAGGTGGCAGTGACCTACGAGGACAAGCATATCGGGTTGTCACGTCTGAATGTTTGCTACCGCGGCAGAGCTCGGGAGGCGCATTTGTGCAGCAATGCAAACGGCGTACCCTTGCTAACCTTCCCGGGTGTACAAGAAACCACACAGGATTTACAATGAGATGTTAACCGGGAACACATGGAGGCCTGCCGGCAGTAAGATTCTGGAATTCTTCCTAGATAGCCTTGAAAGTAGTGAAATACTCCAATATTGCAATAACTCAGAACACCATTCCCAGCAGAGATCATTCAGCTGAACACAACTGTGCAATAATTGGAGCCTGATATATCCAATAACATCCAAAGACATGGATGGACATTGCTCGAGTTCCAAACAACTGAGGTCTGGTTCTCAAAACTTTTACAGAGTGCCATAAGTAGAGGTTCAACTTACTCCTCAAGTTGAGTGTAGCCATAAAAGCTGTAATCAGTAGCACTCAGTTGAGAAAAATGGGAAGAAGATATTCCCAGTCAGCTGGCAGTGTCCTACGGGGACAAGCATATCTGGCTGCCACATCTGAATGTTTGCAACCACGGCAGAGCTCTGCAGACACATTTGTTCAGCAATGCAAACTGCGTACCATTGCCAAACTTCAGGGGTGTAGAAGAAACCTCGGAGAATTTACAAGGAAATGTTAACCCGGAACACCTGGAGCCCTGCCGGCAGAACATTCTGGAATTCTTCCTAAGAAGCCTTGAAAGGAGTGAAAAGCTCCTATGTTGCAATAACTCAGAACCTCATTCTGAGTGTTTCTGACATAGGTCATTCGGCTGAACACAACCGTGGACTAATTAGGGCCTGATATATCCAATAACGTCCAAAAACATGGATGGACAGTGCTCGAGTCCCAAACAATAGAGATCTGGTACTCAAAACTTTGACAGAGTGCCATAAGTAGACGTTCAACTTACTCTTCAAGTTCAGTGTAGCCGTAAAAGCCTTAATCAGTAGCACTCAAGTGAGAACAACTGCAAGCTGATGTTCCCAGTCACCTGGAAGTGTCCTACGGGACAAGCATATCTGGCTGCCACGTCTGAATGTTTGAACCATGGCAGAGATTTCCAGGCCTAATTGTGAAACAATGCAACCTGCATAACCTTGCCAACCTTCACGGCTGTAGAAAAAACCTCGGAGGATTTACAAGGAGATATTTACCTGTAACACCTGGAGGCCTGCCAGCACCAAGATTCTGGAATTCTTCCTAAAAAGCCTTGAAAGTAGTGAAACGCTATTCTGTTCCAACAACTCAGACTCTTATTCTGAGTGTTCAGGGCAGAGGTCATTCAGATGAACACAACCGTGGACTATTTAGAACTTGAAATATCCAGTGCCGTCCATAGTAATATATGGACAGTGGCCGAGTCCTAAACAACTGAAGTCTGCTTCTCTGAACTTCAACACAGTTTCATAAATAGAGGTTCTGCTTACTCTTCAGGGTGAAGAGAGTGTAGTGGTAAAAGCTCCAATCAGTAACACTCAGCTGGGAAGAAAGGGAAGCAGATATTCCCAGTCACCTGTCAGCATCCTAAGCACAAATGGCTGCCACTTATGAGTGCTTGCAACCACTGCAGAACTCTGCAGGTGCAATTCTGCAGTAATGCAAACTGAGTATCATTGCCAAACTTCAGGTGTGTAGAAGAAACCACTGAGGATTTACAAGGAGATATAAACCTGGAACACCTGGCAGCCTGCCGGCTGCAAGAATCTGGAATTCTTCCTAAGAATTGAAAGAAGTGAAACGCTGTTCTGTAGCAAGAACTCAGAACTTTATTCTGAGTGTTCCTGGCAGAGGTCATTCGGCTGAACACAACTGTGGACTAATTAGAGCCTGATATATCCACTACCATCCTAGGAATGGATGGACAGTTGTGGCGTCCCAAACAACTGAGGTCTGGTTCTCCAAACATTGACAGAGTGCCATAAGTAGAGGTTCAACTTACTCTTCAAGTTGAGTGTAGCCTTAAAAGCTGTAATCAGTAGCACTCAAGTGAGAAGAACCGCAAGCAGATGTTCCCAGTCAGCTGGCATTGTCCTACGGGACAAGCATATCTGGCTGCGACTTCTGAGTGCTTGCAACCACTGCAAAATTCTGCAGGCGCAATTCTACAGTAATGCAAACTGAGTATCATTGCCAACCTTCAAATGTTTAGAAGAAACCACTGAGGATTTACAAGGAGATGTGAACGTTTAACAAGTGGCAGCCTACCGGCTGCAAGAATCTGGAATTCTTCCTAAGAAGACTTGAAAGTGCTCCAACGCTGTTCTGTTGCAAGAACTTAGAACGTCATTCTGAGTGTTCCCGGCAGAGGTCATTCGGCTGAACACAACCATGGAGTAATTAGAGGCTGATATATCCAATACCGTCCAAAGACATGGATGGACAGTGTTCGAGTCCCAAACAACAGAGGTCTGGTTCTCAAAACTTGGACAGAGTTCCATGAGTAGAGGTCCAACATACTCCTCTGGGTGAGTAGAGTGTATCCTTCAAGGCTGTAATCAGTAGCACTCAGGTGAGAAGAACTGGAAGCAGATATTCCTAGTCAGCTGGCAGTGTCCTACAGGGACAGGGGACAATCATATCTGAATGGCACTTCTGAATGTTTGCATTGCCTCAGAGCTCTGCAGGAGCAATTGTGCAGCAATGCAAACTGCATAACCTTGCCAAACTTCACGGATGTAGAAGAAACCACGGAGGATTTACAAGGAGATATTAACCTGGAATACCTGCCTGCAGGAAGATTCTGGAATTCTTCCTAAGAAGCCTTGAAAGTAGTGAAACGCTCTTCTGTTGCAATAACTCAGAACCACATTCTGAGTCTTCCCGGCTGAGGTTATTCGGCTGAACACAACCGTGGACTAATTAGAGCCTGATATATCCAGTGCTGTCCATAGTAATGGATGGACAGTGGCCATGTTCTAAACACCTGAGGTCTGCTTCTCAAAACTTCCACACATTGTCATAAGTAGAGGTTCTACTTACTCCTCAGGGTGAAGAAAGTGTAGTGCTAAAAGCCCTAATCAGTAACACTCAGGTGGAAGAACCGGAAGCATATATTCCCAGTCAGCTGGCAGCATCCTAGGGGGACAAGCACAAATGACCGCCACTTCTGAGTGTTTGTAACTACTGCAGAACTCTGCAGGTACAATTGTGCAGTAATGCAAACTGAGTAACATTGCCGAACTTCAGGTGTGTAGAAGAAACTACTGTGGATTTACAAGGAAATATGAACGCAGAACACCTCGCAGCCTGACAGCTGCCTGAATCTGGAATTCTTGCTAAGAAGACTTGAAAGTAGGGAAACGTTGTTCTGTTGCAAGAACTCAGAACCTAAATCTGCATGTTCCCAGCAGAGGTCATTCGGCTGAACACAACAGTGGACTACTTAGAGCGTGATATATCCAGTGCCATCCATAGTAATGGATGGACGTTTGTCATGTCCCACACAACTGAGGTCTGGTTCTCAAAATTTTAACTGAGTGCAATAAGTAGAGGTTCAATTTACTCCTCAGGGTGAAGAGAGTGTAGTCGTCAAAATTCTAATCAGTAACACTCAGGTGATAAGAACTGGAAGCAGATATTCCCAGTCAGCTGCCAGCATCTTAGGGGAACAAGCAGACATAGCTGCCACTTCTGGGTGTTTGCAACCACTGCAGAATTCTGCAGGCGCTATTGTGCAGTAATGCAAACGGAGTAACATTGCCAATCTTCAGGCGTGTAGAAGAAACCACTGATGATTTACAAGGAGATATGTACCTGGAACATCTGGGAGCCTGCCAGCTGCCAGATTCTGGAATTCTTCCTAAGAAGACTTGAAAGTAGTGAAACGCTGTTCTGTTGCAAGAACTAAAAACCTGATTCTGCATGGTCTCAGCATAGGTCATTCGGCTGAATACAACGGTGGACTACATATAGCCTGATATATCCAGTGCCATCCATAGCAATGGATGGACATTGGTCATGTCCCACACAACTGAGGTCTGGTGCTCAAAATTTTAACAGACTGCCATAAGTAGAGCTTCAACTTACTCCTCAGGTTGAGTAGAGTGTAGCCATTAAAGCCGTAGTCAGTAGCACTCAGTGAGAAGAACGGGAAGCAGATATTCCCAGTCAGTTGCAATGTCCCACGGTGACAGGGGACAAGAAGATCTGGCTTCCAAGTCTGAATGTTTGCAACTGGAGCAGGGATCTGCAGGCGCAACTGTGCAGGAATGACAACTGGGTAACCTTGCCAAACTCCACGGGTGTAGAAGAAAGCAGGGAGGATTTACAATGAGATATTAATTCAGAACACCTGGAGGCCTGCTGGCAGCAAGATTCTTGAAGTCTTTCTAAGAAGCCTTGAAAGTAGTGAAACGCTGATATGTTGCAATTACTCAGAACCTCATTCTGAGTGTTCCCAGCAGAGGTCATTCGGCTGAACACAACCGTGGACTAATTAGAGCCTGATATATCCAGTGCCATGCATAGTAATGACTGGACAGTGGCCGCGTCCCAAACAACTGAGGTCTGCTTCTCAAAATTTCAACACAGTGTCATAAGTAGAGATTCTCCTTACTCCTTAGAGTGAAGAGAGTGTAGTGGTAAAAACTCTAATCAGTAACACTCAGTTAGGAAGAAGGAGAAGCAGATATTCCCAGTCAGCTGACAGCATCTTAGGGGGACAAGCACAAATGGCTGCCACTTCTGAGTGCTTGCAACCACTGCCGAACTCTGCAGGATTTACATGGAGATGTGAACCGGCTGCCATAATCCGGAATTCTTCCTAGGAAGACTTGAAAGTAGTGAAACGCTGTTCTGTTGCAAGAATTCAGAACCTGATTCTGCATGTTCCCGGCAGAGGTCATTGGGCTGAACACAACGGTGGACTACGTAGAGCCTGATATATCCAGTGCCATCCATAGCAATGGATGTTGGTTGGTCGCCTCCCACACAACTGAGGTCTGGTTCTCAAAATTTTAACTGTAATCAGTAGTACTCAGGTGAGAATAACGGGAAGCAGTATTCCCAGTCAGCTGGCATTGTCCTACGGTGACAGGGGACAAGCATATCTGGCTGCCACGTCTGACTGTTTGCAACAGCAGAAGAGCTCTGCAGGCACAATTGTGCAGCAATGTAAGCTGAGTAACCTTGCCAAACTTCCCGGGTGTAGAAACACCACAGAGGATTTACAAGGAGATATTAACCCAGAACACCTGGAGGCCTGCTGGCAGCAAGATTCTGGAATTCTTCCTAAGAAGCCTTGAAAGTAGTGAAACATTCTTCTGTTGCAATAACTCAAACCCTAAATCTGAGTGTTCACGGCAGAGGTCATTCGGTTGAACATAACCGTGGACTAATTAGAGCCTGATATGTCCAGTGCCGTCCATAGTAATTGATGGACAGTGGCCGCATCCTAAACAACTGAGGTCTGCTTCTCAGAATTTCAACACAGTGTCATAAGTAGAGGTTCTCCTTACTCCTCAGGGTGAAAAGAGTGTATTGGTAAAAGCTATAATTGGTACCACTCAGGTGGGAAGAACGGGAAGCAGATATTACCAGTTAGCTGGCAGCATCCTAGGGGGACAAGCACCAATGGCTGCCACTTCTGAGTGCTTGCAACCACTTCAGAACTCTGAAGGCACAATTCTGAAGTACTGAAAACTGAGTAACATTGACAAACTTCAGGCCTGTAGTAGAAACCACTGAGGATTTACAAAGAGATATGTACCCGGAACACTGGTGGCCTGCCGGCTGCCAGAATCTGGAATTCTTCCTAAGAAGACTTGAAAGTAGTGAAACGCTGTTCTTTTGCAAGAACTCAGAACCTGATTCTGCATGTTCCCGGCAGAGGTCATTCGTCTGAACACAATGAGGGACTACTTAGAGCCTGATCTATCCAGTGCCATTCATAGCAATGGATGGACGTTGGTCGCGTCGCATACCACTGACGTCTGGTTCTCAAATTTTTCACAGAAGGCGGGGAAGATGGCTCAGTGGTAGAGTGCTTGCCTTGCAAGCATGAGACCCTGGGTTCCATTCCTCAGCACCACATAATCAAAAAGAAAAAAGCCTGAGTGCCACTGTGGCTCAAGTGGTACAGTACTAGCCTTGAGCTGAAGAGCTAAGGGACAGGGCACAGGCCCAGAGTTCAGACCCCACAACCAGATCCAAAACAAAAAACAAAAAAAAAACAACTTTCACAGAGTGCCATAAGTAGAGGTTCAACTTACTCCTCAGGTTGAGTGGAGTGTAGCTGGAAAAGCTGGAATCAGTTGCACTCAGGTGAGAGGACCGGCAGGCAGATATTCCCCGTCAGGTGGCAGTGTCCTACGGGGACAAGCATATCTGGCTGCCGTGTCTGAATGTTTGCAACCGCGGCAGAGCTCTGCAGGGGCAATTGTGCAGCAATGAACACTACGTACCCTTGCCAAACTTCACAGGTGTAGAAGCAACCACGGACAATTTACAAGGAGATATTTACCCGGAACTCTTGGAGTCCTGCCGGCAGCAAGATTCTGTAATTCTTCCTAAGAAACCTTGAAAGTAGTGAAACGCTGATATTTTGCAATAACTTAGAACCTCACTCTGAGTGTTCCCGGCAGAGGTCATTCGGCTGAACACAACCTTGGACTAATTAGAGCCTGATATATCCAGTGTCGTCCATAGGAATGGATGGACAGTAGCCACGTCCCAAACAACTGAGGTCTGCTTCTAAAAACTTCAACACAGTTTCATAAATACAGGTTCTACTTACTGCTCAGGGTGAAGACAGTGTAGTGGTAAAAGCTCTAATCAGTAACACTCAGGTGGAAAGAATGGGAAGCAAATATTCCCAGTTAGCTGGCCACATCCTAGGGGGACAAGCACAAATGGCTGCCACTTCTGAGTGCGTGCAACCACTGAAGAACTCTGCAGGCCCAATTGTGCAGTAATGCAAACTGAGTAACATTGCCAAACTTCAGGCGTGTAGTAGAAACCACTGAGGATTTACAAGGAGATATGTACCCAGAACACCTGGTAGCCTGCCGGCTGGCAGAATCTGGAATTCTTCCTAAGAAGACTTGAAAGTAGTGAAACGCTGTTCTGTTGCAAGAACTCAGAACATGATTCTGCATGTTCCCGGCAGAGGTCATTCGTCTGAATACAACGGTGGACTACTTAGAACATGATACATCCAGTGCCATCCATAGCAATGGATGGATGTTGGTCGCGTCCTACACAATTGAGGTCTGGTTCCCAAAACTTTAACACAGTGCCAGAAGTAGAGTTTCAACTTATTCCTCAGCTTGAGTAGAGTGTAGCGGTAAAAGCTGTAATCAGTAGCACTCAGGTGAGAAGAACGTGAAGCAGATATTCCCAGTCAGCTGGCAGTGTCCTAAGGGTACATGTGACAAGCATATCTGGATGCCACGTCTGAATGTTTGCAACCCCGGCAGAGCTCTGCAGGAGCAATTGTGCAGCAATGCAAACTGTGTAAGCTTGCCAAACTTCACGGGTGTACAAGAAACCACGGAGGATATAAAAGCAGATATTTACCCAGAACACCTGGAGGCCTGCCGACATAAAGATTCTGAAATTCTTCCTAAGAAACCTTTAAAGTAGTGGAACGCTCTTCTGTTGCAATAACTCAGAACCTCATTCTGAGCGTTCCCGGCAGAGGTCATTCTGCTGAACACAACCGTGGAGTAATTAGAGCCTGATATATCCATTTCCATCCATTCAAACGGATGGACATTGTTCGTGTCCCACACAACTGAGGTCAGGTTCTCAAAACTTTAACAGAGTGCCATAAGTAGAGATTCAACTTACTCCTCAGGTTGAGTAGAGTGTAGCCATAAAAGCTGTAATCAGTAGCACACAGGTGAAAAGAATTGGAAGCAGATATTCCCAGTTAGCTAGCAGTGTCCTCCGGGAACAGGGGACAAGCATATCTGGCTGCGACGTCTGAATGTTTGCAAGTGCAGCGGACCTCTGCAGGGGCAATTGTGCATCAATGCAAACTGTGTAACCTTGCTAATCTTCATTGGGGAAGAATAAACCACCGAGGATTTACAAGGAGATATTAACCCAGAACACCTGCAGGCCTACTGATGGCAAGATTCTGGAATTCTACCTAAGAACCCTTGCAAGTACTGAAATGCTCTTATGTTGTAATGACTCACAACCTCATTCTAAGTGTTCCCGGCAGAGGTCATTCGGCTGAACACAACCGTGGACTAATTAGAGCCTGATATATCCAGTGCCTTCCATAGGAATGGATGAACAGTGGCTGCATCCCAAACAACTGAGGTTTGCTTCTAAAAACTTCAACACAGTGTCATAAGTAGAGGTTCTACTTACTCCACAGGGTGAAGAGCGTATAGTGGTAAAAGCTCTAATCAGTAACACTCAGTTGGGCAGAACGGGAAGCAGATATTCCCAGTCACCTGGAAGCATCCTAGGGGGACAAGCTCAAATGGCTGCCACTTCTGAGTGCTTGAAATCACTGCAGAACTCTGCAGGCGCAATTGTGCAGTAATGCAAGCTGTGTAATATCGCCAAATTTCAGGCATGTAGAAGAAAACACTGAAGATTTACAAGCAGATATGAACCCGGAACACCTGGCAGCCTTCCGGCTGCCAGAATCTGGAATTCTTCCTAAGAAGACTTGAAAGTAGTGAAAAGCTGTTCTGTTGCAAGAACTCAGAACCGCATTCTGAGTGTTCCCTGCAGAGGTCATTCAGCTGAACACAACCGTGGACTAATTAGAGTGTGATATATCCAGTGCCATCCATAGGAATGGATGGACAGTGGCTGGGTCCCAAACAACTGAGTTCTGCTTCTCAAAACTTCTACACAGTGTCATAAGTAGAGGTTCTACTTACTCCTCAGGGTGAAGACAGTGTAGTGGTAGAAGCTCTAATGAGTAACACTCAGGTGGACAGATAGGGAAGCAGATATTCCCAGTCAGCTAGCAGTGTCCTACATGGACAGGGGAGAAGCACAAATGGCTGCCACGTCTGAGTGCTTGCAACCACTGCAGAACACTGCAGGCGCAATTGTGCAGTAATGCAAACTGAGTAAGACTGCTAAACTTCATGCGTGTAGAAGAAACAACTGAGGATCTACAAGGAGATATGAACTTGGAGCATCTGGGTGCCTGCTGGCTGCCAGAATCTGGAATTCTTCCTAAGAAGACTTGAAAGTAGTGAAACGCGGGAAGATGGCGGAGGAGAAGCTGGAATCTAAACAAGCTCTCACATAGAAAGCAGTTTTAGAGTTCCAGTGAATAGTCCTAAGCCAGAGAATCACACCAAGTGTGCCATCACAGGACAGAGAGTCAAGACAGAGAGGGAAAATCCAGGCAAGGAGACACATTTGAACTCTTGCCAGCAGCCGCCGCGGTGGCGGCAGCGGTGGTGGCAGCGATCACAGGCGCCATACCTGAGCACATAGAGTCCGGGACGAAGGAGCCAGACACAGTGGGCGAGCCGATTCTACTCAACACCAGCAAGAACTGAAAAGGAGCCAACATCTTCATCCTGCAGTTCGCAGACCAGAGATGACCCAGGAACCAAGACTCGACGTGAATAGAAGCCCGACGTCTTCACTCCTTCTCAGGGAGCAGAGGAGGGAAGGCCACCCCTCCTCCCCCCACCACCACTACTGGAGATATCCATCTTGGATACCGACAAAGCTCGGCAGAGCTGCTAGCTCCAACTCAAGCCTTGGAATAAAACGAGTCATTTAGCAGGTCACAAGAACTTAAGGGCGGGGTTTCCTGCCAGACTCAGCTCCACCCAGGGAAAAGTCACCCAGCTCAGGCGCCAGCCCTAGAAGTGGCTTTCTTCACTGGGTAATCAGAGCCAGAGGCTGCCCCTCCCTCTAGCAGCCTCGACAATCAATTGAAATTCAGTAAACAGAAACCCTGAGAATGGCTCCAGGCTGGGCTCTGTGAGGTTTTCACAAACTAGCCCCCGGGAAAAGCTACTGTTTGTTGAAAGACCTCAACTCTACCCAGAACCTAGCCTCATCACTGCATCCCCCTCTTTTGTGATTCTCAAAGCAGATCAGCCTCCCATTGAACTAGCCTGGGAGGAGGATTGCAAAATCCTGGGTAAAGCAGAGCATTTTTCTGCCTGTTCGAACAAACTGACTTAAGAAACCAACCAAGCCACAGGACCACAAGCAGACCAGAGACTCCAACAAGAGGCTGGTTACGGACACAAGGGAGATACAGGATTTTTCCCACCCCTCCCAAAAAAATCAAGGAACATTTCTTCTTCTTCTCCTTCTTCTTCTTCTCCTTCTCCTTCTTCTTCTTCTCCTTCTCCGTCTTCTTCTTCTCCTTCTCCTTCTTCTTCTTCTTCTTCTCCTTCTTCTTCTTCTCCTTCTCCTTCTTCTTCTTCTTCTCCTTCTTCTCCTTCTTCTCCTTCTTCTCCTTCTTCTCCTTCTTCTCCTTCTTCTCCTTCTTCTCCTTCTTCTCCTTCTTCTCCTTCTTCTCCTTCTTCTTCTTCTTCTTCTTCTTCTTCTTCTTCTTCTTCTTCTTCTTCTTCTTCTTCTTCTTCTTCTTCTTCTTCTTCTTCTTCTTCTTCTTCTTCTTCTTCTTCTCCTTCTTCTTCTTCTTCTCCTTCTTCTCCTTCTTCTCCTTCTTCTCCTTCTTCTCCTTCTTCTCCTTCTTCTCCTTCTTCTCCTTCTCCTTCTTCTCCTTCTTCTCCTTCTTCTCCTTCTTCTTCTTCTTCTTCTTCTTCTTCTTCTTCTTCTTCTTCTTCTTCTTCTTCTTCTTCTTCTTCTTCTTCTTCTTCTTCTTCTTCTTCTTCTTCTTCTTCTTCTTCTTCTCCTTCTTCTCCTTCTTCTCCTTCTTCTCCTTCTTCTCCTTCTTCTCCTTCTTCTCCTTCTTCTCCTTCTTCTCCTTCTCCTTCTTCTCCTTCTTCTCCTTCTTCTCCTTCTTCTCCTTCTTCTCCTTCTTCTCCTTCTTCTTCTTCTTCTTCTTCTTCTTCTTCTTCTTCTTCTTCTTCTTCTTCTTCTTCTTCTTCTTCTTCTTCTTCTTCTTCTTCTTTCTTCTTCTTCTTCTTCTTCTTCTTCTTCTTCTTTCTGGTACTTTATATAAAAAATTTATTTTCTTTTCTAAAACTTTTTTTAATCATTAATTTTTGCCTTTTTTGAAAAAAAAATTGTTTTCAGTAACTATTTTTCCACTTATAATTTTTATTTTCGGGATACGTGAGTGTGCATTTTTCTTTCTTTTTTGTTTTCCTTCTCTTTTTTTTTCTTTTTTAATTATCTTTTTGTTTTTTGTCTAGCTCTACTGAACTTCTGATCTTTTTTTCTTCCTTTCTTATCCTTTTCACCTTTCCCTCTCTTTCTTTCTTCTTTATATGACTTAACTCTTGTCCTGCACATCCTCAGATAAATCCATAGTTGACTATTAGACCCTATCTCCCATTGTGTACACACTTAATCCACAAATTTATTACTCAAGTCAAAACCTCTGAGACTTAAATTCATTAATAGCAGTACTACCTCTTTATACCTATATAATATTTTAAGCATTTTTATTCTTAAATTTTTCACATCTCCTCTATGTCCCTCCCTTCTCTCAATAAATTCACGTTCTTCTCTAAGTAGGTTGTTTTCGCTTCTGCATAATACTATTAATTTTTACTTTTCCATTTTTTTCTGGTCTCTTTTGTTTTCCCTTTCCCTATCTTCTTTTTTTCTCTCTCTCTACTTTCATCCTACCCAACCTATTTCCTGCATTGAGATTAGGACTTAGTTAACTCTCCCTGTGCATCCCCACACCAATCTATTCCTATTTTTTACCCACATCTATCCCTAACCCTAATAATCTCTGGTTTTCCAAATTCTTCTTTGCGGTTCGAAGCCCATTAATTGTTTGATGTTGAATAGATGTATCTGTTGAACTAGGTCGTATCTGTAGACTATTGACTACAAATTAAGACTTTGGTTGATGGTTGCCTTAAGATAGTGTTCAAGCACAAAACTGGTGCTATTTTCATCTCAAATGGGCAGAGTAAGCCAGAAAAACACAAGTTAAATGGCAAATCCGGGTATCTCAATTCCCAATCTTGATAATCAGGGGACCAAACAGATAATGAATAATCCAGAGGAGAGTTCCCAAATAGCTCTACGAACACTGCTGGCAAACATGATAAATGAAACGATTGAAAACATACAAAGGACTCTGTATGAGCATGATAGGGAGAGAGAGGAGGCAATCCAAAAGTTTATACAGGAATATCATAAGCGTGAGGAAGCTACTCAAAAACTGATACAGGATTTGCGTGAGCAGCTTCAGAATACTCAAAGAGAAAGGCAGGAATGGCGTGAACAGGCTGAGAACACTCAAAGAGAACTACAGGAATCCCACAAAGGGGAGGAAGCTAATCAAAAGTAATACAGGAATTGAGAGAGCAGGAAGAGAATACACAAAGATCACTAAAGGCATTCATGGAATCCATTAACAAAGAGCTGAAGGAAGTCAGGGAGACCACAAAGGGAATGCTGAATGGAACCCAACAGAAGGAATGGGAGTCCAAGGAAACCATAACCAATCAACTAAGTGAATTGAGAATAAACACTGAACACCAAATTAAGGAAGTAAAGAAGTTCATACAAGATCTAAAACAAAGCTTCAACAAAGAATTCAAAGCCATCAAAACTGACCAATTACAAGGAAAAGAGATTAAAAACAAAGTAGAAAGTCTTGACAGCAGGTTAGACCATGCAGAAGATCGAATCTCAGGGATTGAAGACAGCCTAGATATTATAGAGAAAGAACATACAACCATCCAAGACAAGTCCAAGAAATATGATAGATCTATCCAACACTTGGAAAACACCATCAGAAGGCCTAATCTAAGGATAATGGATGTAGAGGAGCACCTAGAAACAGAAGTTAATGGTCTAGGAAATTTGTTTAACAGGATCCTAGCAGAGAACTTCCCAAACATACAAAAAGATAGGCTTATTCAGATACAAGAAACTTTTAGAACCACAAATAGACCAGACCAAAATAGGACATCCCACCATCACATTATAATCCACACAGGATCAACACAGACCAAGGAAAAGATCCTTAAAGCTGTCAAGGGGAAAAGATTAATCACCTATAAAGGGAAACCAATTAGAATCACCTCAGATTAATCAGCAGAGACAATCAAAGCAAGAAAAGCCTGGAATGATGTATGCCATGCCCTAAAAACAAACAACTATCAACCAAGAATACTGTACCCAGCTAAACTCTCCTTCATAACTGAAGGCCAAATAAAAACCTTCCATAGCAAAGAAACCAGCCCTACAAAAAATTCTTAAAGATGTCCTACACATAGAAAACCAACAAGACCACAATAAAGACACGAAACTGCACCAAAACTGAGAATCCAAGAACCATAGGAAGAACCCAGTTTTCACAGCCCCCAAGAAGGTGGATAACATGGCAGGAACTCCCAAATACCTCTCAGTCCTATCTCTTAACGTTAACGGACTTAACTCTCCAATTAAGCGACATAAACTGTCTAGTTGGATTAAAAAACAAAACCCTTCTATCTGCTGCCTTCAGGAGTCACATCTTGCCCATAAAAGCAAACACATTTTCAATGTTAAAGGCTGGAACAAAATCTACCAAGCAAACGGCCCCCATAAACAGGCGGGAGTTGCAATCCTAATATCAGATAAAATAGACTTCAAATTAAAATTCGTAAGAAGAGATAAAGAAGGTCGCTACATACTAATGAAGGGATTTCTCCTTCAGGAGGATATTACAATTCTAAATATCTATTCGCCAAACAATGGAGCACCCAAATTTATCCAAGAAACACTACTTTCCCTCAAATCCCATATAAATCCAAAGACATTAATTGTTGGGGATTTGAACATGCCACTCTCCTCACTAGATAGATCAACTCACAAAAACTCAACAGAGAAACCGCAGATCTAAACAGCTGCATAGATCAACTAGATTTAACAGACATCTACCGAACATTTCACCCAGCAGCATCAGAATACACGTTTATCTCAGCAGCACATGGAACATTTTCTAAAATAGACCACATTTTAGGCCACAAAGCAAACTTGTCTAAATTCAGAAACATTGAAGTTATACCTTGCATTCTCTCTGACCACAAGGGAATAAAATTAGAACTCAACACCAAAAGCCACCAAAGAAAGTCAAGTATCACATGGAGGCTGAACAATACACTGCTGAATCACGAGTGGGTCATGGACGAGATTAGAAAGGAAATTCAAATGTTCATGCTATTCAACCAAAATGAACACACAAATTACCAGCTCCTCTGGGACACAGCAAAGGCAGTACTCAGAGGCAAGTTTATAGCTCTGAGCTCCTACATCAACAAATTGGAGAGATCTGAAACTAGCAATTTAATGACACACCTAAACCTCTTTGAAAAAGAGCAGCAAGATAAACCCCAATCCAGTAGACGGAAAGAAATAATCAAAATTAAATCAGAATTAAATGAATTAGAATCCAAAAAAAAACTATAGAAAGAATCAACAAAACTAAGAGTTGGTTCTTCAAAAAAATTAACAAAATTGACAGACCCTTAGCAAATCTTATCAGAAAAAGAAAAGAACACACCCAAATAAATGAACTCAGAGATGAGAATGGAAACATCACCACGGAAACAACCAAGATTCAGAACATTATAAGGGAATACTTCTCAAAACTTTATGCTAAGTTTGAGAACATGACAGAAATGGACCTTTTCCTAGCAAATATTGACATGCCAAAACTAAACCAAGATGAATTAAACCATCTTAACAGGCCCATATCAAGAATTGAAATAGAAACAGCAATAAGAGACCTCCCAGCTAAGAAAAGTCCAGGACCAGATGGTTTAACAGCATAATTCTACAAGGCCTTCAAAGTAGAGCTCACACCAATACTCCTCCAACTCTTCAATGAAATTGAAAGAGAAAGCTCACTACCCAACACATTCTATGAAGCCATCATAACCCTCATCCCAAAACCAGGCAGGGACTCATCAAAGAAAGAGAACTATAGACCCATTTCTTTGATGAACATTGATGCAAAACTTCTCAACAAAATTTTGGTCAATCGACTTCAACAATTCATCCAAAAAATCACACACCACGATCAAATAGGATTCATTTCAGGGATGCAAAGCTGGTTCAATATACGCAAATCAATTAATATTATTCATCACATCAACAGGAGCAAGAATAAGAACCACATGGTTATCTCAATAGATGCAGAAAAAGCATTCGACAAGATCCAACACCCCTTTATGATGAAGGTTTTGGAAAAATTAGGAATCCATGGAACATTCCTCAATACAATAAAGGCTGTATATGTCAAACCTACAGCCAGCATTATATTCAATGGTGAAAAACTAAAGCCATTTCCAACTCAGGAACAAGACAAGGATGTCCACTCTCTCCACTTCTCTTCAATCTAGTATTAGAATGCCTAGCTACAGCAATAAGACAAGATGCAGACCTAAAGGGGATCCAAATAGGGAAAGAAGAAATAAAACTCTCCTTCTTTGCAGACGACATGATCTTTTATTTAAAGAATCCCATAGACTCCACTCCCAAATTACTCAAGCTGATTCAAAACTTTGGCAAAGTAGCAGGGTATAAAATTAACCCCCCAAAATCAATGGCTTTTCTGTATGCCAACAATGAGAAAAGTGTGGCTGAAATTAGGAAAGCAACTACATTTGTAATAGCCCCACAAAAAATAAAATACCTAGGAATTAACTTAACCAAAGAAGTGAAGGACCTCTATGATGAAAACTTTAAAATCTTGAAAAAGGAAATCAACACAGAACTTTAAAAATGGCAAAACCTCCCATGCTCCTGGATTGGCAAGATTAACATTGTGAAAATGGCAATACTTCCCAAGGCTATCTACAAATTCAACGCAATACCTATCAAAATTCCAACCTCACTCTTCAAGGAAATAGAAGAGGCAATCCAAAAATTCATATGGAACAATAAAAGACCCCGAATAGCAAAAACGCTCCTCAACGGAAAGAACACTGCTGGAGGAATATCAATACCAAATTTCAAACTCTACTATAAAGCCATAGTAATCAAAACAGCTTGGTATTGGCATAAGAAAAGACCTTAGGACCAGTGGAATAGAATTCAAATCCCAGAAATGAACCTACAGACCTATAGCCATCTAATCTTCGATAAGGGAGCTAAAACAATAGAATGGAAGAAAGACAGCCTCTTCAGTAAATGGTGCTGGCAAAATTGGTTAACTACATGTAGAAAACTTAAGCTAGATCCTTATATATCACCCTGCACCAGAATCAACTCCAAAAGGATCAAAGACCTCGAAGTCAAAGCAGACACTCTGAAAACATTACAGGATGGAATAGGAGAAACCCTAGGTCTCCTTGCTGCAGGCCGAAATTTTCTGTATAGAGACCCGGAAACACAACAAATCAAAGAAAGGTTGGACAAATGGGATTGCATGAAGTTGCAGAGTTTCTGCAAGGCAAAGGACATAGCTAGCAAGATCAATAGAAAGCCCACGGATTGGGAGAACATCTTCACTAGCCTACAACAGACTAGGGTCTCATATCTAAAATATACTTGGAACTCAAAAAATCAAATCCCCCATCAACAAATCCTCAAAGAAACAACTACCCAAGAAATAAGTGGGTTAAAGACTTAAAGAGAAACTTCTCTGAAGAAGAAAGAAGTATGGCCAATAGACACATAAAGAAATGCTCAACATCCCTAGCCATAAAAGAAATGCAAATCAAAACAACATTGAGATACCACCTCACTCCAGTTAGAATGGCAAAAATCAAGGACTCTAACAACAACAGATGCCATGATAAACTATACTATAGCATATTATACTATATTATCTTACATTTACTATATGTGATATAATTTAATTAATTTAAATATGATATAACTTATGTTATATGTTTGGTAACATAATATGAAGATTAGAATGTAAGAAAACAGATACCTTCAAATGCTGCTGATATAGGTGTAAATTAACCTATACCATACTCTTTAGCCATCCGCATTCCAAAAGATATAATTTTGGGGGGAGCGGGGGCCAGTCGTTGGGCCTGAACTCTGGGCCTGTGCACTGTCCCTCAGCTCTTTAGCTCAAGGCTAGCGCTCTACCACTTGAGCCACAGCGCCACTTCCGGCTTTTTTTTCTTTTTGCTTATGTGGTGCTGAGCATGCAAGGCAAGCACTCTACCACCAAGCTACCTTCCCAGCCTCGACAAATTATATAATTTTTGATTCAGTAATTTCAACTCTAAATATGTCTCTAATGCATGGGTGATTGACTTATATTTATATACTGATATACAGAACATAAGCTCCTGCACGGGTAGGAAGGAGACTTGTCACGACTCAAATTTTCTTTTGTACCAGTAATGGGCCTTGAACCCAGGGCCTGAGCACTGTGCCTGAGATTTTTCTTTACTAAGTAGAGTACTGTGTACTCTACTATCTGAGCCACAGCTCCATTGCTTGCTTTTTGCTTAAAGATAAGAGTCACACAGACTTTCCTGCCTGGACTGGCTTCAAACTGCAGTGCTCTGATCTCAGCTTCCTGGATAGCTTGGATTACAGGTGTGAGGCACCAGCTCCTGGCATCTAAGAATATTTTTATATCTTGTAGTTTTCATCATATTAAAAGATCCCATTTCAAATAAATAGACACAGTTTAAAAGTAATCATACTCCACACATGGTAACCTTTAAAAATAGATTATGACAAGAGAACTAAACATGTTCAGCAGAAATGTTGATATAATAATTGCAGAGTAAATACATTTTATAAGCACAGGCTCCAGATTCTATTGTTAAATTTCTGTTTAAGAACTATCAACTGGGCATTCTAGCACACACTTGTAATCCCAGACTTCAGAGGGAGAATCTGGATGGTAATGAGTTTGACTTCAATAAAATAAAACAAAACAAAAACTTATGCTTCTTCTAGCTGTGTGTTTAATTATCATAATGTATCTCATAAGTGATTATTATATATCAACTTTAAATGAAATTTTAAAATATGCATTTACATTTAAGTATTTACATTTATAATATACAAATTTTACCATGCATTTAGAAAACATTTCTAAGATAAAAGGTTAGATTTAATTAGAGAAAAATTGGAGATCTATGGTATTATTTGAGGAAACAAAGTAAAAACAAACCCACTCTCATGGCATATTTGTCCAAGACAAAGGGTTTTCCTGGTTTGTCTATGGATAGCCAGGACAACTTGGGGAATCTGGGGTGTCTGTAGGCCTTCCCTCATGTTTGCTGATTGGTTGCAGTAAGAATAGTGAGTATTTAGAAAGGATCCAATTTGGTTTCTGATTTTTAAAATGTCACTTTAGAGAAATCCTATGTGTGAGTGGTGAAGAAAGTGTTCTCTTTACAGCTGGTGCCTTATTACTTTGTGGATATGAAGCTTCCAGTAGAGACCAAAGTTTGGGTTTCTTTTGTTGCCTGGAGAATTTGATCTCCAAACTAGTCTAGTGATACTTAAATATTTAAAATGATTATATCATTGCTCTGGAACTAATGGTCTAGCTGAAATTCTTTTTTTAGCTGAAATTCTTGAATTAATTATAGCTTTCATTTGATTATTAGACTACCAAGTGTAAGGTATATTAAATAGGTAGGTTTCCTTAGGTAACCGATGAAGAGAACACCACATGCTATTCAGGCAAGAGAAGAAGTTTATTTACCAAACTGCTGCCCAAGCCATGCATGATGGAGAGGCATGGCTAATAAGAAAAGGGGGTGACCCACTCCTTGGTCAGGACTTATCTAGGCCAGGGACAGAAAGAAGTCTGGCCAGGTGGGGAAATATGTGGCCACACTGGATCTGGACTTGACCTCAGGGTCTGGGACCCTCCTAAGGTCAGATGGGAGGCATGTGACCAGAGGTGGCCCAGGATGTGACCCAGCAGGAAGGGAAAGTGACTGCTTCCAGGTCTGCCAGTTACCTAGGTAACAGATACTGGGCAGAAATTTAGTCAAGAATTAGGGAGATGTCCCTATGCAGATCTTACATTCTAGCCTTTTGATAATTATGAAAAAAGGCAAAGAGTCTCTCTGGCTACTTCCTGCTAGCAAGGGGTATCGACATTAGGGGTAAAAGGCTGAGATGTGGTCTCCTCTGGGAGAAGGCAGCAGGCAGCAACTGTCACTTGGTGGGTGTGAGTCCTTAGATGAAGTCTGGAGGAGGCAAGTCTATTGGATGAAGTCTGGAGGAAGTCTCATGAGGCAGACAGGGGCTGAATAAAAAAAAAATACTAGAAAGCAAACACTAAGGACTGACACTAAACTTCCTATTTATGGATTAATAAACATGGAGAATTCTAGGATTTATTAAAAATCTGCAGCTGAAGATACTGTATTTTACTAAAAACATAGAGGAACTGATTTTATTTCCTATCACAGATTTGCTGAGATGCATATGTGGTCATTAATACGTCTGTCATCAGCCTCATTCTGTTCTTTCATGCTTCACTGATATTACAAGTGATACAATTCTGAAAACTACATTTTACAGACTCCCCTGCCAGTACAGTTGTTCTAGACAGAGGAGGGAGGAAGAGATGTCATGTTCTTCCTTTTTTAGGTTTGTGGTGGTGGTTTTTTAGGCTTAGGTTTTTGAACAGTGACAACTGCACAGGAATATGCAGGCTTTTGGATTCCTCCAAAAGCACATTTCTGGCTGCAAGGACTTTAAGTGCACTACTATCCCAGCAACAGGACTCCTGAATAAGAGCACTGAGAGTCTATGGAGTCTCTGCAGCATGCATGGAAGTTTGAGCTTCAGGCTTCTTGCAATGATGACAGCAACAACACTGGCTCCAAGAGGCATCTGGTGGCAGCAGATACTCCAGATACTTACTACACTATGGTATAGTAAGTATGTTCTTCCCCCTTTTTATCCTTCAGTCTAGCCTTCTTGGAGTTACTAATCTCCTTTTTACTCCTTTATCCCTCATATTGCATTTGTAACCAGTGTCTTATATTTAATTTTCATGGGCTGAGAAACCCAGAATAATTTATTTTCATTCCTAACTTACCCAAAGTAGGAGAATTTTTAGGAGTAGCATGAGTTTCTGGACCCAAGCAAAGTTGAGACTTAAGAGAATGTTCCTTTTGGATTCTGTGGTAAGGAATCTATGTAATATAAAGAAGTGCTCCATGGAGATGAAAAATGAACCATGGAAACCTGGAAACCTGGCATAAAAGCAAAATAGGACACACACTAACTGTTCTGAAAACTGATAAGTAAAGGTAAAGGATGAAACATTCCCCTTTTGTGTGTACTCACTATCTAAGGAAATCTAAATAGCTATTGAAGGAAGTGTATCCTTCAATAAAAGAATCACAGTAAATGCATGCAGACATATGATACAATTAGAAATCACAATATTGCAGTACCTAATGAAAGAATGAATCTCGGTAACAATCAGCAGTGGCTACTGAAATCATTAGGTGAATGGTTAATGGAAAATTACAATGAATGGATCTGGACTGACATCACCTAAGTCCTCTAATTAATCTTAATATCACTAAATGTAGAAAAAATATTTTGTGTCACATTATGTGAAGCTACAGACATTCTGAATTGAGATATTATTGAAAAAGGGACTAATCTAATAAGCCTATAGATATAAACCCTATAATTTAATGAATAGAGAAAATAATATGCTAATTTACATAAAAAGAATAAGCCAGAAGGTAGCAAATTATACAGGTTTTCCCCACAAAATGAATATTAGTAAGGGTAAATGAGCCAAATACACTAGGAGAAACTTTAAAACATTGTCCAGGAGAACAGAAGAAGATAGCAGAGGTGTAGCTGGGGTCTAACTGAGCTTTATCCAAGAAACCAATTTTTCAGTATAGCAAAAAGACCAAGGCTGGAACATCACACGATGTGACCTGTAATAGTCCAGAGATTCTGCCCAGAGAGAAAAAATTCAGGCAGTCTGCCTAAGAAGACAGATTTGAGCACATGGTACTGGCAGTGGCATCAGGCGTGATAGTAGCAGGAACAAAGGTGCCAGAGCCTGAAGGTTTTCACTCACATCCAGCGTGAACTGGATAACTAGGAGCGGAAATCCACATCCTGCTGGCCATTGACAGATTCAGATCATGGATGGAAAGAAAGACCAAGGGAAAATCTGAGTAAGCCACAAAAGACACTCCCCACTCCTACCCACAGAGGTCGCCCTCTTCCAGCCACTTGAGAAGAATGCCATCTTTGATACTAGCACAGACTCTACCAGAGCAGCTAGGATAACTTAGGCTAGAGAAGCAGCGACTACGGTACCATTTTTCAACAGGGCAAAGGAATCAGACATATGAGAGTCAGCTCTACAAAGGGAAAAGCTGTCCCACCCAGAAGATGGGAACTTCACACCGAGCAGGGCAACTTTCTCTACCTGGTACAGCCAGAGAGGCAGCCTGGCTCCTCAACAGGGAGCAAAGAAATTCTATTCAGACTGCAGCCAAATCTGCAGCTTAACTATATACAGGAATTAAAAAACCAAGAGTATTTAAACTTTCACTGATTGAAAAATCAACTTAAAAAAATACAAAACTGGACAGGCTATAAAAGCTGAGAGCAGCTAAAAGAGAGGCTGACCAAAAAGGGGCTTGCCAAAGAGGCCAGCCAAAAAGGGACTAGCCCCTTTGGGAAAAGCCACTGATCCCAGACAGGCCAAAACCCCACCCACAATCAAGCTAACTCTGAGCAACAACAGACTACAGAAACCAGCCACCTCCTCCCTGCATCGCACACAAAGCAGATCATGTTACCACTAAATTAGTCTGGGAAGAAGGACACAAAGACCCTAAGCTTGTAAAGCAGAACTTTTTTTCTGACCACTCAAGCTGATTTGAGAAACCAAACCAAGCTACAAAGAAAACTGAGGAAAGCCAAAAGTGCCATCAAGAGAATGGAAAGCAGACATAGGGGAGACACAAGATGCTCCAAATACATAGATTTTTTCCTAACTGTTATTTATTTATTTTTCTATTTTTTACTATTGTTATTTTTTACTTCTTCTCTCTTTGTTGTTGTTTTTTCTTCCTTTTTCTATTCCCCATTTTTTTTCTTCCTCATTGCTGTTTTGTTCATTCCCAGATACACAGCCTGTGGGGATTACCAGGCTGCCTCCTTAATTGTGTGTATACTTAACACTTGTCGATTACCCAACTCTCTATTGCACAATCTTAGTATTTTTAACTTTAGTATTATTATTTTATATGTACACAATTTTTAAAACTTTTTTATCTCTATTTCACATATATATTCTTTTCTTTTCTTTTTCTTTCTGCGAATTTGGGTCTTAATTTTTTCTTCTGTTCCTTTCCTTCTCTACATGCCTCTACTCTGATTTTCTCCTCTTATTTTTCATTACATCTCTTAATCTTTCCTTTAGTTTCACCTCAACCATTTGCATTATTTCTGGTCATTCACTCCCTCTTTATTTTCTTTTCTCTGTTGATCCCTATGTTTGTGTCATTGAGCTAGATGGTATCTATAGTCAGTATAACTGTGTCAAAGTGGCTCATGGTATTATCCTTTTGGTCCAAATAGCTTTAAGTCTCATAATAGAATTGTTCACAGACTACAATTATATATCCCTGCTTCTGAAACACAATATCCCTCCTTTGACAAAGAAAAGCAGATATATAGAGGAGCATCTGTTTATGATTTTGAACCGCTAAAATTGGTGCAAATACATGGCCCAGAGTTATATTTTATCTTAAAACTGTGCTCAATGGTGGTAATGAACCTACTTACATATCAAAAAAGTGTAGATAGAGTGAAAATACCTACCTCTGATTGTGAACCTCCAAAGTTTATGCAACTACAGGGCTCTGGGATGATGTTTGTCTTAAAATTGTGTTCTGGTGTGGAATTGGATATACTTTCGAATCCAAAAAAAAGAGAGAGTGTGAAAATACCTATCTTTGTGAATCTACAAAGTCTGTACAACTACAGAGCTTAGGGTTGGTGCTTGCCTTAAAATTGTGTTCTAGTGTGAAATTGTATATACTCTTATTCCTAAAAAAGGAAAGATAGAGTGAAAATAACTAACATTCACTGTAGACCTCCAAAGTCTGTGCAACTACAGGGCTCTGGATTGGTCCTTGCCTTAAAATTTTGTTCCAGTGTGGAATTGGATTTGCTTTCATTCCCAAGTGGACAGAACAAGCCATAGAAACACAAGAAAAATGGCAAGTCAAGGAATCTCAACTCCCACTCCAGTCAAACACGCAACAGAACAGTTAATGAAACACCCAAAGGATAGTTCTCCAAATGTTCTAGAAACACTACTGGTAAACATGCTGAATAAAAAAAAAATTGAAAGCCTGAATAAGGCTATATATGAGTGTGATGAGGCTAACCAAAGATTAGTAGAGAAATTCATGGAATCCACAAACAGAAAGCTAAATACATTCCAACAGAAGGAAAGGGAGTCCAATGAGAGTATAGCCACTCAACTAAAGGATTTGAGGTTGAACACTGAGTACCAAATCAAGGAAGTAAAGATGTCCATACAAGTCCTAAAACAAATCTTCCAACAAAAAATTGAAGCCTTCAAAACTGACTAAATAGAAGGAAAGGAAATAAATAAATAGAAAGTCTTGACAGTAAGCTAGATGATACAGAAGATTGAATCTCTGGAATTGAAGATAGCCTGGACCTCATACAGAAAGAACAGACAATTATTCAAAACAAATCCAGGAAATATGATAGATCTATTCAATAGATAGAGGACATCATCAGAAGGCCTAATTTAAAGCTAATGGGTGTAGAGGAGGGCCTAGAGACAGAAGCTAAAGGACTAGGAAATTTATTTAACAGAATCCTAGCAGAGACCTTCCAAAACATCCAAAAGGATAGGCCCATTCAGATACAAGAAGACTTTAGAACCACAAATAGACCCGACAAGAACAGCACATCCCATCTTCACACTGTAATCCACGCAAGATATACAGAGACCAAGCTTTAAGGAAAGCTGTCAGGGAGAAAAGATAAGTCACCTATAAAGGAAAACCAATCAGAATAACTACAGATTTCTCAACATGAAAGCAAGAAGAGCCTGGAATGAAGTATGCCAGGCACTAAAGACAAACAACTATCAACCAAAAATAGTGTACCCAGCTAAGTTCTCCTTTAAAACAGAGGGACAAATAAAATCTTCTACAGCAAAGAAAAATTGCAACAATTAATCTCCACCAAACCAGGATTAAAAGATACTTAAAAATGTCCTACACATAGAAAACTAACAAGAACATGATAAAAGCAGAGAAACGGCCCCTAACAGAGAATCAGATAGTCATAGGAAAAACTCAGGAGGCACAGTCCCTAAGAAGGTGGGTAACATGGAAAGAACTACCAAACACCTCTCACTCCTAACTGTCACTATTAATGGGCTTAACTCTTCAATTAAACAACACAGATTGTCTAGTTGGATCAAAATGCAGGATACATCTATCTGCTGTTTTCAAGAGACATCTTGCCCACAAAAGCAAACATATCCTGAAAGTGAAAGGCTGGAATAAAATCTTACCAAGCAAACAGCCCCTATAAGCAGGCCACAGTTGCAATCCTAATAAAATAGACTTCAAATTAAAATTAGTGAGAAGAGATAAAGAAGGACAATAAATACTAATAAAGGGATCTCTCCTACTGGAGGATACAACAATTCACAATTTCTATACCTCAAATACTAGAGGACCCAAATTTATCTAAGAAACATTGCTTTCCCTAAAATCACACATAGATGCAAAGACATTGATAGATCAACCTGGTAAAAACTTAACAGAGAAACCTCAGCTCTAAACAATTCTATATACCAAATAGACTTAACAGACATCTATAGAATATTTCATCCAGCAGCATTAGAATACATGTCCTTCTCAGCAGCACATGGAACATTTTCCAAAATAGGCCACATTTTAGGACACAAAGAAAATCTGTACAAATTCAGAAATATTGAAATTATTCCCTGAATTCTGACAAATTTGAGAATAAAGAAGAAATGGAAGAAATTCTAGCAAATATTGATATGCCCAAACTGAACCAAGAAGGTCTAAGCAAACTAAATAGATCCATATCAAGTCTTGAAATAGAAATGGCAGTAAAAGACCTCCCACCTAAGAAAAGCCCAGGACCAAATGGATTCACAGCTAAATTCTATAAAGCTTTAAAGGAGAACTCATTCTAATGCTCTTTAAACTCTTCAATGAAATTGAAAGCAGAAGATCACTACCAAACTTGTTCTCTGAGGCCAGCATAATCCTCATCCCAAAACCAGATAGGTACCCATCAAAAAAGAAAACTATAGGCCCATTTCTTTGATGAATATTGATGCAAAGCTTCTCACTAAAATTCTGGCCAACTAACTTCAATGTCTAATAAAAAAGTTCATACACTATATAGGACTAAACATGATTCATTCCAGTGATGCCAAGCTGATTCAATACATCCGAGTCAAGTAATTTAATTCAACGCAACAATAGGAGCAAAGACAAGAACCATATGATCATTACAATAGATGCAGAAAAGGCATTTTGACAAGATCTAACATCACTTTATGATTAAAGCTCTGGAGAAAGTAGGAATCCATGAAACATTCCTCAAATTATTAAAGGGTATATATGGCAAACCTACAGCCAGCAAACCTACAGTGAAAGAGTTAAAAACATTTCCTCTAAAACCAGGAACTAGACAAGGATGTCAACTCTCCCCACTCCTCCTCAATATTGTATTGGAATTCCTAGCCAGAGCAATAAGGCAGGAGAGAGACATAAAAGGGATCCAAATAGGGAAACAAGAAGTAAAAACTCTTAGGCTTTGCAGATGACATGATCCTATATTTAAAGAACCCCATAGACTCCTCTCCCAAGTTACTTGAGCAGATCAGAAACTTTGGTAAAGTAAATGGGTATAAAATTAACCCATAAAGTAGCTGTTCTGAATGCCAACAATAAGAACAGTAAGGTTGAAATAAAGAAAGCAACTCCTATTGTAATAGCCTCAAAAAAGCCAACAAACAACCTAGGAATAAATTTAATCAAAGAGGTGAAGGACCTCTATGATGAAAACTTTAGAAACCTATAAAAGGAAATTAAAGCAGATTTAAGGACGTGGGAAAAAACCTCCCATGCTCCTGGATTGGGAGAATCAACATCATGAAAATGGCAATACTGCCCAAAGCTATCCACAGATTCAATGCAGTACTCATCAATACCCCAACAATATACTTTAATGGAATTGAAGAAGCAATCCAAAAGTTCATATGAAATAATAGAAGACCCCAAATAGCAAAAACAATCCTTAGCAGAAACAAAAGTGCTGGAGGAATATCAGTACCAAACTTCAAACACTATTATAAAGCTGTAGTTATAAAAAGAGATTGGTACTGGCACAGGAACAGGCTTGAGGACCAATGGACTAGAACTGAAGACACAGACATGATACTACAGAACTATGGCCACCTAATCTTTGATAAGGGAACCAAAATTATCAGATGGAAGAAAGACAGCCTCCTCAAAAAATGGTGCTGGAAGAACTGGCTATACACATGTAGAAAACTGAGGTTAGATCCTTATATATCACCCTGTACCAGAATCAACTCCAAATGGATCAAAGACCCAGCAGGGATACACTAGGGCTCATTGGCACAGGAAAAACTTCCTAATAAAAGATTCAGAAACACAACAAATCAAAAAAAGGCTGGATGAATGGGATCACATTAAGCTGCAGAGCTTCTGCACAGCAAAGAACATAGCTAGCAAGATAAATAGAAAACCCACAGATTGGCAAAAGATCTTCACTAGCTATATAACAGACAATTGCCTTATTTCAAAAAAATGTACATAGAGCTCAAAAAATTAAACTCCCCAGCAAAAAAGCCTCAAAGAAACAACCACCCCATTAATAAGTGGGCCAAAAAAATTAAAAAGACTTCTCTGGAGAGGGAATAAGAATAGCCAGTAGCCACATGAAGAGATGCTCAACATCTCTTCATAAAAGATATGCAAATTCTACCTCACCCCAGTTAGAATGGCCATTGTCAAGAAAACAAATAATAGTAGATGCTGGCAGGGATGTGGCTAAAGGGGAATGCTACTACACTGTTGGTGGAAATGCAAACTTGTTCACACACTCTGGAAAACCGTATAGAGGTTCCTCAAAAGACTCCACATAGAGCTCCCTTATGACCCAGCAATCCCACTCCTGGGCATTTATCCAATTGATCAGAAACAAGACCACTCTAAAGCTATCAGCACAACTATGTTCATGACAGCATTATTTTCCATAACTAAGATATGGAACCAACCCAGATGCCCCTCAATAGATGAATGTATCAAGAAAATATGGTATGTATACACGATGGAATTCTATGCTTCCATTAGAAATAATGCTATCACCCTATTCATAAGGAAATGGAAAAACTTGGAAATAATCATATTAAGTGAAGTAAGCCATACCCAAAGAAACCTAGACTCTATGGGTTCTCTTATTTGTAACAATTAGTATATGTCTAGGTTAGTCCTAGCAGCATATCACAATAGTTCAATAGCTATGTACATATGAACACAAAATTATCATAACTGAAATGAACTCCAAAATATGAAAAAAGAGGTCATTTTTTGTTGTTGACCTTATTGTTGTCAATGTACTGTATCAAGTTCTTTCTTTATATTTATTTTATTTTTCTTTTTCTCTTTGGTTTATCCCGAGTAGTCACTGTTTTTGATTCTGATACCCTGCACCTGCATCATATATATAATATATATATTATATTATATATAAATATATAATATATATGGCATATATATATATATCTTATATATCATACATGTGTTTTTTTTCTTTTTTTGGGGTCCGGTAGTGGGACCTGAACTCTGGGCCTCAGTGCTGTCCCTCAGCTCTTCAGCTCAAGGCTAGTGCTCTACCACTTGAGCCACAGCACCACTTCAGGCTTTTTTCTTTATGTTTATGTGGTGCTAAGGAATTGAACCCAGGGCCTCATGCATGCAAGGCAAGCGCTCTATCACTGAGCCATCTTCCCAGTCCTCATATAAATGTTTATCTGATTTGGGGAAGAGAGGGGAGTAACAAAATGGTGAAACAAGGACAAAGGGTGAACCAATGCAATAGTGATACTCACAGGACACTATATTGGAAATGAACTCTACAACTTCATGGGGAGGAGTAGGAGGGTGGAAGGAAAGTGTGAGAAAAAGGAGGGAGGGGGGAGCAATGTTGTACAAGAAATGTACTCATTGCCTTATGTAACTGTAACCCCTTTGTACGGTGCCTTTACAAGAAAATAAAAACATAAAAATAATAAAACTTTGTTCATTGTTTTGGTCTTTGTCAATGGATAAAAAATTTATTTGAGGGCTGGGAAGGTGGCTCAGTGGTAGAGCGCTTGCCTTGCATGCATGAGGCCCTGGGTTCGATTCCTCAGCACCACATAAACAAAAAGAAAAAAGCTGGAAATGGCGCTGTGGCCTAAGTGATAGAGCGTTAGCCTTGATCTGAAGAGCTGAGGGACAGCGCCCAGGCCCAGAGTTCAGGCCCCACGAACGGACCCCTCCCAAATAATTTATTTGAAAGAATTAAAGCACGTTCACATAGAGAAAATATTAGATGAGACTAAGAAATTACTGTTAATTGTGTTGGATGTGATTAGGTCGTGTCTTATAAAGATATAAAATTTTATGGGAGGAATGATATAATGCTTGGAAATTGCTTTAAAATGTGCTAGCACCTTTTTTCTATAAAAAAGAAAATATTGGTGACTATATATGAAACAAGAATCAAAGCCTATTTATGACTATTGTAATTGTGCATAGTCTACATGGGGCTCATTATACGATTTTTGGGTGAAATTTTTGTAATACATGACTTAAAAGGCTTTACAAACGAATTCTTATACTTTAAAAATACTTAAAATCATAGCAAATATTAAAATATTTTACTTCATTTTGTTGATTCATTGATTCTAGATGAGAAGCCCTGCATAGCATTCAGTGACGGATAATTTATAAAGAGATTGTAGCATCTTTGCTTTGGTACAAAATAAATACCTAAATGACCAGAAGCAGAACATAGCACCAAGCAAAGTGAGCAGAGCTGAGGCTGTATGCCTTTTGTAGATTTTGCTGTTTACACTAGGGGCACAATTGTTTACCAACCTGTTACCATGATGAAACAGGCTTCTTGGAGACAAAGTTCCTGTGTCTTTTTGTTAATATGCCAAGAAAAGTATATGGATTATATTAGACCATAATTGAATAAATAACATGTAAACAAAATGGTTGAGGGAAAAAGTGGCAAAAAAGACCGGAAAGAGACTTGATTAAACAACAACAAGAACAACAATGAAAAAGGAAGCTTGAGTGGGGAGCCAGTGGCTTATGCTTGTAATTCTAGCTACTTAGGAGGCTGAGCTCTGAGAATCACAATTCAGCCTGGGCAGGAAAGTCTATGAACTCTTATCTACAATTAACCACTAGGAAATTGGAAGTTTCCATCTGGTTCAAAGTGGTAGAGCACTAGCCTTGAAGGAAAAATCTCAGAGACAATGCCCAAGTCCTGAGTTCAAGCCCCATGATCAACAACAGAAAGAAAGAAAGAAGAAAGAAAGAAAGAAAGAAAGAAAGAAAGAAGGAAAGAAGGAAAGAAAGAAAGAAAGAAAGAAAGAAAGAAAGAAAGAAAGAAAGAAAGAAAGAAAGAAAGAAAGAAAGGAAGGAAGGAAGGAAGGAAGGAAGGAAGGAAGGAAGGAAGGAAGGAAGGAAGGAAGGAAGGAAGGAAGGAAGAAAGATAGAAAGAAAGAAAGAAAGAAAGAAAGAAAGAAAGAAAGAAAGAAAGAAAGAAGGAAAGAAAGAAGGAAAGAAAGGAAGGAAGGAAGGAAGGAAGGAAGGAAGGAAGGAAGGAAGGAAGGAAGGAAGGAAGGAAGGAAGGAAGGAAGGAAAAAAGAAAAGGAGAGCAAGCAAGAAAGTTTGAGCTTGCATGAGACATTTAACAGAATCCAAAACATGCCTGTGATATCCAAAAGCCCCTACATGGACAGACATGGAAGTATGACACAAATGGTAAAACACCAGCCTTCATTAAAGAAGCCAAGCAGGAGTGTGAGATCCTGAGTTCAAATGCCAGTACTGGTGCCCGTGCATGCGCACGCGCGTGCGCGCGCGCGCGCGCGCACACACACACACACACACACATACACACACACACCCTAAGTAATGATTTTATTCTTCTCAAAGGAAGATGGATAGACTGACTGTTGCCATGATTTCTGGTTCTGAAGCAAAATAGTGCTAAGCAGTAGTTGTACATCTGCTTTGAGAGGGAAATTTATGCAATAACCACTATCTCTGCTGAAAAATTCGTTGTATAGAAGTCTGCTTGCTGACTGTTCTACAGTGTATCTTCTAGGTCTTGTATGGTCTTTGCTCCCAAATCACACATATTCCCTGTTATTGTACTAGCTGCATCTTTTCCTGGGCCCATGAATGATTAGATATCAGACAGAGCTTTGAGAAGGGAGACTATTTGCATTATATATGAGACAAAATAAAATGGCATTCTTCCTATGTCATTTTTCTATCATAAGAGACAATTTGTTGTTTAGCCAGAAAGTAAAAGTAGCCTCAAAATAGAAAACTGGGGAGTTTTTGAGGTAGCAAGCCACTTCAAAATGAAATACTCAACTGTTTGTTGATAATATCTGGGTAAGACTTAGCCTTCACATACCACATTAGTGGCCGTTTCTGCATAATATGTTCTGTAGAGGAACTTTTCTAACTTACATTGAAAGAAGAATTTTATAAAGGTTTTTGCATGTTCTACATGTGGACATCCAGTTTTCCCAGCACCATGTGTTGAAGATGCTATCTTTTACCCTGATATATTTTTTTGCTCTTTTGTAAAAATTCAAATAGCTATAAGTATTTGGATTCATTTCTGGGTCTTCTCATCTGTTTCATTGGTCTTTGGGTTTGTTTTTGTGCCAGTACCATGAAGTATTATGGCTGGCTCTGTTTATAATTTGGAGTCAGGTATTGTGATACTTCTAGCATTGTTTTTTTTTCTTTTTCTTTCGTTCTTCTCAAGATTGCTTTGGTTACTTGGGACCTTTTATGCTTCCATGTGAATCTTAGCATTACTTTTTCCTATCTCTGTGAGGAATAACACTGAAACTTGACCACTATTGCCAGTCTGTCCATTTTCACAATATTGATTCTACCAATCTACCATCGAGAGAAAAAAATGTTGGCAAGACATGGAGAAAAAGAAACCCTAATATACTGTTTGCAAGACTGTAAACTACTGTATAAAGATCAGTTGGAGGTTTCTAATAAAAATATAGAACTAGATCACCAGGTACCGGTTTGCAGAACAGCGGATTGCCAGGAACAGAGAAACCTACCAGCCGGGATTCTCCACGAGGATCCCACTCCCACCCCTCACTCTCCACCAGAGCAGAGAGGCTCCATCCCGCCAAAGCCTCTCGGCACCAGCAGCACGACAAAGGGACCTGTCGGCAGACCACCCACCAGATCGCATTCGCAACGACACGGCGGGGCGGCCCGGGTCCCAGAGGCACAGGGGGTTGCCTGCAGATCACCCGCACAGAAGTAGCCTGAGGCACTAGCGTCAGACCCACCAGATCTCTATAACCCGCGAAGAAACCGCCTGAGCGTGGACACTTTTGATCCGACAGCTTCGATAGAGGCAGAGACAGAAAAGAATCACACAGAGCCACCACCACCCAACCCAGCCCGCAACCACCCCAACTGAACTCGGATTGTAACAACAACTGAAGACCTACACCACACAAAAACAACCAGCTCCAGGGTGAGTACCCCACAGGGGACAGTGTATCCCTCAAGGGAGACCAAGCTGAAGGGAATCCCCAGACCCTGACCTAGACTCCCTACCCCAACACCTGGACCACAGGACCCACTAAAACTGGGAACTGTTCGAGGGCTCCACCAACCCATGGAGCACACTCTGCTGTCCAGGCCAGAGCAAGAGTGCCCCTGGAAGGGAGCTTAAATGCCTAAGCCAGGAACGGCACCCCTGGGTCAAAAACAACCAACACTAGAAGAAATTTGAACTGTGTCCCCCAGGCTGCATAACCTAGGTGGTATACACATCAGCACAGGCCTAATGAGCGCGCTCCAGGCTGGGGCCGGAACCAGGCCCGGGGATCCGGCACCTGAACAACACAACCAACTCCTCCCAACTGAAGTAAAAAGCTGAGCATACGCTTCAACAGAGGGGAGAAAAACAGGGAATAGCACTCCCCGGGAAGCACGCCTGTGACAATAAAAGACCTGGAGGCCCAGGACAAGAGAAGCCCAAACCCCACCAAAACTCCACCCATATACCCTAGGCTGGGAATTGGGCAACACAGGCTGCCAGCACCTGATAGTAAGCAGAAGCTCAGGCTGTTAAGGCGGCTCAGCAATAGAGTGATAGTCTTGGATGTATGAGGCCCTGGACCTGATTCCTCAGCATCACAAAAGCAAAAAGGGTCAGAAGTGGTGCTGTGGCTCAAATGGTAGGGTGCCAGCCTTGAGCTGAAGAGCTGAGGGACAGCACGCAAACCTAGAGTTCAAGCCCACAACCAGCCCAAAACAAACAAACAAAAACACATCAGGAGCCCATAGCAGACTCCAGTATTTGGGAGAGTGCATCCAGAGCATCTGATCTTCACAACAGTACCCGTAGGAGCAAACACAAGCAGTCTAGGCTGCTCAACCCTTCCAAAGGCGGGAATTGCCAGCAATCTACAGCAGAGAGCTGAGAATCCTAAGTAAGTCAGAATAGCAACTGGAAATAGGCTTCCAACAGAATCCAGATCAGGCACAGACTCTCTCTACCAATACAGAATCAGCAACCAAGCAAAGACAGACACACCAAAACAAAATTGAAGAGCAGTCTCCTGAACCCCCATGTGAAAATCACAGAGAAAAATCACAAGGTTTACCACCACCCAGGACAGCAAGCTCACCTCAAAAGCCAGCAGCCTCGCAGGGGAGAGCCCCAGTGGGAGCAAAGCAGGAATGGAAGACAAAAGCTACATCCAAGGGTTGCTGGAGGCAATGACTCAAGAAATAAAGCAAGAAATTGATCAGAAATTGAAAGAGCACAAGGATGAACTATCAAAAGAGATACAGGATATCAAACAAGAGTTGGATGCAAAAATAGAAGCTGCACAAACCTCAGTAAGAAGTGAGATAAACGCCAAATTAGAGGTAATGCATACCTCATTGAGAGGCGAGATCAGTACTCTGAGAACCAACATTGAATCCATAAAGGGATCCATTTCCTCCATGCAAACCACATTAGAAGCCACGGTCAACACAGTGAATGAAATGGAAGGTAGAGTGTCAGATACAGAAGACAGAATACACCAAGTGGACCAAAGAGTGACAGATATGGAAAAATTACTCAAATGAAACCAAAGGGAAATTCAAGAGCAAGCAGATAATGCTAAGAAATTTAATCTTCGCATAATCGGAGTGGACGAAGGTGAGGAATTCCAGAGCAAGATAATCAATGAAAATTTTCCCCATCTCAAAAACGACCATCTTAACTACATCACAGAAGCTTATCGAACACCCAACAAGCAAGATCCCAAGAGAAACACTTCTAGACACATTATAGTAAAAATGATAGATCTGAATAATAAGGAAACAATCCTGGATGCAGCAAAAATGAAGAAGGAGCTATACTACAATGGGAAAAAAATTAGAATCACTGCAGATCTCTCCTCACAAACAATGAATGCAAGAAAAGCCTGGGAAAGCACCATACGAGCCCTGAGAACCAATAACTGCCAACCCAGATTAATATACCTGGCAAAGCTAGCATTCACATTCGATGGAGAACTGAAAACTTTTAATAGCAAAGAAAAACTAAATGAATACATAAACATTAAGCCAGCATTACAAAGAATTCTAAGAGGGGGGACACAACCTGAAGAAAGCAACCAGGAACTGGGACCTGCCCCAAACATGCGTTACTCAAAGTCTAACTGAGCAAGCACAGGAGGAAAGGAAAGAAGAAAAACTTAGGAAAATGGAATGGCAGGGACAACAATGCATCTCTCTATACTTTCTCTTAATATAAATGGGCTGATTTCGCCAATTAAAAGAAAATGAACTGAGGACTGGATCAGAAAACAAGACCCATCCATCTGTTGCCTTCAGGAGACCCACCTCTCAGCCAAACATACAAACAAACTCAGAGTGAAGGGGTGGAAAAGGATCTACCAATCAAATGCCCCCAGTAAGAAAGCAGGTGTAGCTATCCTGATATCTGACAAAATAAACTTTTCATTAAAATCAGTACAGAAAGACAAGGATGGACACTACATATTAAAAAAGGGAAAAATCCAAGAGGAGGATATAACCATCATCAACTTATATGCCCCAAATATTGGTGCACCCAGATATGTCAAACAAATGCTCTCAAACTTACAGAATAAAATAGATCCAAATACGATAATACTAGGAGACTTTAACACACCACTCTCACCAAAGGACAGATCTACCAACCAGAGGATTGGCAAAGAAGCTACCGAATTAAGAGAGGCCATACTTCAAGTGGAATTAACTGACATCTACTGAGTATTTCACCCTAAAACAACACAGTACACATTCTTCTCAGCAGCTCACGGAACTTTCTCCAAAATAGACCATAACATAGTTCATGCAAGAAACTTAAGCAAATACAAAGGGATCACCATAATACCCTGTATCCTATCTGACCACAGTGGAATCAAGCTAGCTCTCATTAACAAAGCATACCACAGAAATTTCTCTAATACATGGAAATTGAACAGCACACTCCTTAACAATGCCTGGGTAACGGAAGAGATCAGAGAAGAAATAAAGCATTTCCTACAACTCAATGAAAATGAAAACACCTCACAAAGAAACTTCTGGGACACAGCAAAAGCAGTCCTGAGGGGCAAATTTATTGCCCTCAGTGCCCACCCACATCAAGAGAAGGGAGACAGTAAATAATCTCATGTTGCAATTAAAACAGCTAGAAAAACAAGAAAAAATGGGACCTAAAGCTACTAGACGAAGCCAGATAACCAAATTAAGAGCGGAGATTAACCAATTAGAAAATCAGAAAACCATAAACAAAATAAACCAAACAAAAAGCTGGTTCTTTGAAAAAATAAACAAAATTGATGGCCTGTTGGCTCGATTAATTTAAAAAAGAAGAGAGGAAACCCATATTAATAGGATTAGGGATGCCACGGGAAACATCACAACACGTACACAAGATATCCAAACAATTCTAACAGACTACTTTCAAAAGCTATACTCTCTAAAGGAAGAAAATCGGGCAGAAATGGATGCATTTTTAGAGAAATACAAGTTGCCCAAACTGAGCAAAGAAGAAGTTAACCAATTAAATAAGCCAATATCCTATAATGAGATACAGGAAGCTATCAAGTGTTCCAACAAAAAAAATCCCAGGACCAGATGGATTCACAGCAGAATTCTATAAGACCTTTAAACAAGAACTAATACCCATACTCCTCAAGCTCTTCAGAGAAACAGAGAAGGAGGGAGCTATCCCAAACTCATTCTACGAAGCCAATATCACACTCATCCCCAAACCAGGCAAAGACCCACCCAAAAAGGAGAATTCCAGGCCAATTTCCTTGATGAACACAGATGCAAAGATCCTTAACAAGATTCTAGCTAACAGAATCCAGAAACACATATAAAAAATAATACACTATGACCAGGTAAGCTACATCCCAGAGAAACAGGGATGGTTTAACATACGTAAGTCAATAAATGTAATGCAACATATCAACAGAGCCAAGGTCAAGAATCACATGATTATCGCCACAGATGCAGAAAAGGCCTTTGATAAAATTCAACATTCATTCATGCTAAAAGCTCTGGAGAAAATAGGAATAGAAGGAACATTTCTAAAAACAATTAAAAGCCATTTATGACAGACCAATAGCCAATATTATACTTAATGGGGAAAAGCTACAACCAATTCTCCTAAAATCAGGAACAAGGCAAGGATGCCCACTGTCTCCACTCCTCTTCAATATAGTCCTAGAACCCTTAGCCAGGGCAATAAGGCAAGAAAAAGACATTAAAGGGATCCCCATTGGGAAAGAAGAAGCTAAACTATCCCTTTTTGCAGACGACATGATACTATACCTCCACGATCCCAAAAACTCCATCCCCAAACTCTTAGAAATGATAAATCACTTCGTCAAAATAGCAGGATACAAAATAAACCCACAAAAATCAGTTGCCTTCCTATACACTGATAATGTACAGGAAGAAAGGGAAATAAAGGGAGCAACCCCATTCACAATAACCTCCCAAAAAATAAAATATTTAGGAATTAACCTAACCAAAGATGTAAAAGAACTATTTAATGAGAACTATAAAAAGTTAAAGAAAGAAATTGCAGAAGACACTAGGAAATGGAAAGACCTCCCATGCTCCTGGATAGGCCGACTTAATATAGAAAAGATGGTAATACTTCCAATACTAATATACAAATTCAACGCAATTCCTATTAAAATCCCAATGACGTACATCACTGAAATACAGAAAACAGTCCAAAAATTCATATGGAACAACAAAAGACCTAGAATAGCCAAAACAACTCTAGGGGATAAAGACAATATGGGAGGGCTATCCATGCCGAACTTCAAACTCTACTACAGAGCTATAATAACAAAGACAGCATGGTACTGGCACAAAAACAGACCCGAAGACCAATGGAACAGAATAGAAGATCCAGAAATAAATCCAGAGGCCTACAGCCAGCTGATATTCGACAAAGGAGCCAAAGACATACAATGGAAGAAACACAGCCTCTTCAACCGCTGGTGCTGGGAAAACTGGGCAGCCACATGCAGAAAACTAAAAGTGGAGCCCAGCCTATCACCATGCACCAACATCAACTCAAAATGGATTAAAGACCTTAACAGTAAACTTGAATCTCTGAAACTACTGCAGGACAGAGTAGGAGAGACACTTGAACTAATAGGCACAGGAAGGAACTTCCTGAACAAAGTCCCAGGGTCACAACAAGTTGGAGAGAGACTCGACAAATGGGACTACCTTAAAATAAAAAGCTTCTGCACAGATAAAGCTATGGCAACCAAGCTAGAAAGACAACCAACTAATTGGGAAAAAATATTTACCAGCGATATATCAGACAAGGGGTTAACATCCTGTATATACAGGGAACTCAAGAAACTAATCCCTCCCAAACCTAACAAACCAATTACTAAATGGGCAAGGGAACTAAAGAGGGACTTCTCAAATGAAGAAATAAAAATGGCAAAGAAACACATGAGGAAATGTTCATCATCCCTGGTGGTGAAGGAAATGCAAATAAAGACAACCCTGAGATACCACCTTACCCCAGTCAGAATGTCCCACATCCACAAATCAGCCAACGACAAATGCTGGAGGGGATGCGAAGAAAGAGGTACCCTATTACACTGCTGGTGGTAATGTACACTTATACAACCACTTTGGAAAGCAGTCTGGAGGGTCCTTACAAAGCTAAAGATTGACCTCCCTTACGACCCAGTCATACCACTTCTAGGCATCTACCCTGAACAACAGGAACCAATATACAAGGACACGTGCACCTCCATGTTTATTGCAGCACTGTTCGCAATAGCTAGGATATGGAAACAACCTAGATGCCCCACCACAGATGAATGGATCCAAAAATTGTGGTATCTATACACAATGGAATATTATGCAGCCATTAGAAATGACAAAATAATGGCATTTGCAGGGAAATGGATGGAGCTAGAAGGAATCATGTTGAGCGAGGTAAGCCAAGAACGAAGAGACAAACAGTACATGGTCTCCCTGATAAGTGGATGCTAAATCCAAAATGTTAGGTGATATGACAAAACTAACAGGACTTAAGAAACAAAGAACTCCCACTCATCTGGTCGAACCACTACTAAATATCCCCATGCTGCTGATCACATATATGGTATATAACATGTGAGCACCGTTATATATTACAGACTGTGATAGACAATTTGCTCCAGGAAAGTTAGAATGAACTTGTGACTTTAAATGAGCATCATTGTTCCACAATACTGTGAATTTCCGGAAATTATGTAATCACTTAATCATAATAAAAAAAAAGAACCTCGGGGAAGGGAGGGAGGGAGGGGATGGGAGGGGGAAAACAATGGAGGGGGTAACAATGTTCAAGAGGAAGTGTACTCATTACCTCACTCATGTAACTGTAATTCTCTGTATAGTATCTTTACAATAAAAAAATATATAGAACTACTCTCTATGGTCCAACAGAGCATTTATCCAAAGGAAAGTAAATCAGGATATAATGATGGCACCCAGTCACCCACTGTTCATAGTAGCCAAACTATTGAAATACCCCAGATGCCCTATAACCCATGAGTTACACACACACACACACACACACACACACACACACACACAATGTGCATATATGTATATATAACTAATATATACATACATATATGACTATAATTGCAGGGAGATGGATGGAACCAGAAGCATTATATTAAGCAAAGTCAGATTCTTAGGACAAAGGTTACATATTCTGTTTCATATGTAGATATCAGACCTAAAATACAAAATACATCTTAACACATGTACATACCCATATTTATTTATATATTTATTTATTTATATGAGACCACATGTAGAAAACATGGTATTTGTAGGTGTGAGATACCATATCATGTGAAATTCATTTAAAAGAATGCATTGTAACAAAAAGAACATTAGAAAATTGAAGCATGTCTGAACGGGGGTATAGGTAGTAGTTGGAGGCGAGTGGGAGAGTGCAGAGGGGGAAAGAAAGCAAATATAATACAGACATCACCTGCTTACATTATCTGAATTATGTTCAGCCTCATAAAACAGCTTCCATATGTTGATCATGTGGCTTCTGTTCACTCTAGCACAAACAATATATCAGTCAAATCAATGGAGAGTCATGATCCAAGAGTACTTAATTTGTGTTATTTACATATTTTATTTCTAATCCTCAATCCAACAATGTTGAATTCTATACATGAGGAAAATATGGTTTCT